>NW_027361890.1:10791250-11997500 GCF_039654945.1 Dendrobates tinctorius
AAAACTGTCCCATTAGTTAACCCCTTTAGCGAACCCCTTAAAAAAATAAAAATAAAAAACGAAGCAAAAAATAATGATTTATTATCATACCGCCAAACAAAAAGTCTAATAACGCGCGATCAAAAACACGCATATAAATATCCATGGTACCACTGAAAACGTCATCTTGTCCCGCAAAAAACGAGCCACCACACAGCATCATCAGCGAAAAAATAAAAAAGTTATAGCTCACAGAATAAAGCGATGCAAAAATAATTATTTTTTATATAAAATTGTTTTCATTGCATAAAACTGACAAAAACATAAAAAAACGACCTAAATAAGGTATCGCTGTAACCGTACTGACCCGAAGAAGAAAACCGCTTTACCAATTTTACCGCACGTGGAACGGTGTAAACGCACCCCCCCAAAAGAAATTCATGAAACGCTAGTTTTTGTTCATTCTGCGTCCCAAAAATCGGAATAAAAAGCGATCAAAAAATGTCACGTGCCCGAAAAAGGTACCAATGAAGACGTTAACTCGTCCCGCAAAGAATATGACCTCACATGACTCGGTGGGTCAAAATACGGAAAAATTAGAGTTCTCAATATGTGGTGATGCAAAAACTATTTTTACAATAAAAAGCGTCTTTTAGCGTGTGACAGACACCAAACATAAAAACCGCCATAAATAGTAAATCAAACCCCCCGTTATCACCCCCTTAGTTAGGGAAAAATAATAAAATAAAAAAAATGAATTTATTTCCATTTTTCCATTAGGGTTAGGGTTAGGGCTAGGGTTAGGGTAGGGTTAGGGCTAGGGCTGAGATTAGGGTTAGGGGTGTGTTGGGGTTCGGGTTGGAGTTAGAATTGGGGGTTTCCACTGTTTGGGCACATCAGGGGCTCTCCAAATGCAACATGGCGTCTGATCTCAATTCCAGCCAATTCTGAGATGAAAAAGTCAAATGGTGCTCCTTCCCTTCCAAGCTCTGCCATGCGCCCAAACAGTGTTTTACCCCCACATATAGGGTATCCGCCTACTCAGGACAAATTGCAAAACAATTTTTGGGGTCCAATTTCTCCTGTTACCCTTAGGAAAATAAAAAATTGGGGGCAAAAATATCATTTTTGTGGAAAAAAATGATTTTTTTATTTTCACGCCCGAGCGTTACAAACTTCTGTGAAGCACTTGGGGGTTCAAAGTGCTCACCACACATCTAGATAAGTTCCGTGAGGGGCCTAGTGTAAAAAATGGGGTCACTTGTGGGGAGTTTCTATAGTTTAGGTACATCAGGGGCTCTCCAAACGCACATGACACCCGCAGACCATTCCATCAAAGTCTGCATTCCAAAATGTCACTGCTTCCCTTCCGAGCCCCGACGTGTGTCCATACAGTAGTTTTCTCCCACATATGGGGTGTCAGCGTACTCATGACAAATTGAACAACTTTTGGGGTCCAATTTCTCCTGTTACCCTTGGGAAAATAAAAAAATTGGGGACTAATTGATCATGTTTGTGGAAAAAATACCATTTTTTTATTTTCATGCCCGGGCATTATAAACTTCTGTGAAGCCCTTGGGGGTTCAAAGTGCTCACCACTACAGTTGAGCGAAACGGGTCGAAAAAATTCAAAAGTCGCTGACTTTTGGCAAAGTCGGGTTTCATGAAACGAAACCCGACCCTAGGATGAGGTCGGCCACGAGGTCTGCGACTTACGCGCCAAAGTCGCGTTTCAAAAGTTTGTTTTGCGCTCTTCTTCAGCCAATCAGGATCCACGGACACTGTGGGCAACGTGATGACATAGGCACGGGTCACCACCATCTTTCAGAAGGGCATGCAAGTGATTGGCTTGCTTTGGTGGGCGTCACAGGGGGTATAAAAGGGCGTGCACGCCGACCGCCATCTTACTTCTGCCGATCTCAGTATAGGGAGAGGTTGCTGCTGATTCTGTAGGGAGAGCGTTAGGCAGGGAAGAAGACCAAAAAACTGCTTCTGCTGCTAGCGATTTGGCCTGCACAACACACCAGTCACTGTGTGTGCAGTGCAAGGGGAGGCTATATAGTGGTGTATCAGTGGTGTTGGTTGTTGGGCTGCCTTCTAAGGCTTCCTGACAGGCTGGCATTGCTGTTTACCCACTGCTCCGCAAACTGCTTTTTTAAAAGCAATCCAATCTCCCTTATCCTCTAGTCACTTTGGTCACAGCTGTGCCATCGAGCCTGTCACATAGCGCTCAGATATTCATTGGGCCTCAAACTGCTTTTTTAAAAGCAATCCCAATTTTTTTTTTTTGTCCTGCTGAGAAGAAAAAAAAACTGCTTATGCTGCTGATAGCAATTTGGCCTGCACAACACACCAGTCACTGTGTGCAGTGCAAGGGGAAGCTATATAGTGGTGTATCAGTGGTGTTGGTTGTTGGGCTGCCTTTTAAGGCTTCCTGACAGGCTGGCATTGCTGTCTACCCACTGCTCCGCAAACTGCTTTTTTAAAAGCAATCCAATCTCCCTTATCCTCTAGTCACTTAGGTCACAGCTGTGCCATCGAGCTTGTCACATAGCGCTCAGATATTCATTGGGCCTCACACAATCCAAAAGTGTCCAGTGTCCAAAAGTGTGTGCAGAGATTCAAACTCTCACTTATCCTCTAGTCACTTAGGTCACAGCTGTGCCATCGAGCTCGTCACATAGCGCTCAGATATTCATTGGGCCTCACACAATCCAAAAGTGTCCAGTGTCCAAAAGTGTGTGCAGAGATTCAAAATCTCACTTATTCTCTAGTCACTTAGGTCACAGCTGAGCCATCGAGCCTGTCACATAGCGCTCAGATATTCATTGGGCCTCACACAATCCAAAAGTGTCCAGAGTCCAAAAGTGTGTGCAGAGATTCAAAATCTCACTTATTCTCTAGTCACTTAGGTCACAGCTGTGCCATCGAGCTTGTCACATAGCGCTCAGATATTCATTGGGCCTCACACAATCCAAAAGTGTCCAGTGTCCAAAAGTGTGTGCAGAAATTCAAAATCTCCCCTGTCCTATAGACACCTTGTTTTACATACTATATAGTTTGTTGGATTTTGTCTACATTTCTACCAAAAATGAGGAAGGCTGGTGGAAGAGGCCGTTGAATTGGGCGGGGGTTGGCAGCTGGTAATGATGGTGTTGGTGGTGGATCTGATGGTAGTGGCAAGAGCAAAATAGGACCGAATGCAGGAGGTGTTGAGCCTGCGTCATCGTCTGGCTACATAAGGCCTCGAACGCTTAGTTTTCTAGGAGTTGGCAAACCGCTTTTAAAGCCAGAGCATCAGGAAAAAGTTTTGTCTTACATTGCTGACTCAGCCTCCAGCTCTATCGCCTCCTCTTCTTCAGTTGTAAAAAGTAAAAGCACTGAGTCGTCATTGGAGGCTCATGTTCATGAACCACACCTTTCCTTGTGTCCATCACCCCAACCAAGATTGAAGGATGACGCAGGCCATACTACTGATTACTCCATGGAGCTGTTTTCACATACCATGCCTGGATTATCAAGTGAAATGGTGAATTATCCAGGCCAAGATGAATCTGACATGGAGTGCACTGATGCACAGCCGCTGATGGATGATTCTGCTGGTACATTCACTCAGAGCACTACATTGTCCTCGCAGTGTACAGAGCCAGATTCTGACCCTGATGAGACTCAGGTGCCCCTTCCCGCACACTATACCACCATACACGGTGACACAGAGGAAGGTGCACATGACATAGAAGAGGAGGTGATGGATGACCCAGTTGTTGACCCAGATTGGCATCCATTGGGGGAAGAGGGTGCTGCTTCCAATAGCTCAGATGAGGAGCATCCACAGCAGACATCGACATCGCAACAGCTGTTATCTGGCAGGCCCGGAGCACTCCAAAGACAGGTTCCAAAAATCAAAAGAGTTGCTGGACAGCTTGTCCAGAGGGTCAAAAGATCACAGCGTGCTAGGCCGCAAAATGTCTGCCAAAGTAGGAAGAGTGCAGTGTGGCACTTTTTTGAACAAAATCCTCATGATCAGGCCAAGGTTATCTGTAAGAAGTGCGCAAAGACCTTTAGCCGAGGGAAAAATCTGAAAAATTTGAATACCATCATGTGAAAGACCGCATTGTCCATGCACTCAAGCAGTCAGTGAGCGGAAAGGTGCACCTCACAACTGATGCATGGTCCAGTCGGCATGGCCAGGGCCGTTACGTGTCCATCACTGCGCACTGGGTTAATGTGGTGGATGCAGGGTCCACAGGGGACAGCGATGGTGGGACGGTGCTGCCTAGCCCACGGTATAGGAAACAGTTGGCTGTAGGCGTTCGACCCTCCTCCTCCTCCACCTCCTCCAGAAGCGAAAGCTCGTCCACAGAGCGCAGTCGTACGAGCACTCCATCTGCAGCTGCCACTGTTGCACACGATGTGTCCCCCTATCGAGCAGCTAGTGGAAAGCGTCAGCAGGCTGTGTTGCAGATGATGTGTTTGGGCGACAGACACACCGCCGAGGTGCTGGCCGAGTACTTGAAGTGACAAACTGAGTCATGGCTGGGCAGTGTACATCTTGAGGCAGGCAAGGTAGTTAGTGATAACGGCCGTAATTTTGTGGCAGCCATAGCCCTTTCAAAACTCAGCCACATACCTTGCTTGGCTCACACCTTGAACCTGGTGGTGCAGTGCTTCCTCAAAAATTATCCGGAGTTAACAGCCCTGCTCCAGAAGGTGCGAAGACTGTGCGCGCACATCCGCCGGTCGCCTGTACACTCCGTTCGTATGCAGAAGCTGCAGCGATTGCTCCACCTTCCCAACCACCGCCTCATTATCGACATTGCAACAAGGTGGAACTCCACCCTGCACATGGTGGAGCGGCTGTGCGAGCAGAGGCAGGCCATAATGCATTTGTGGGAGGATACACGGCCAGGCACTTTGAGAGCAGACATGGAGTTGACAGGTGTGCAGTGGTCGAAGCTGAAAGACCTTTGTAAAGTCCTTCAGTGTTTTGAGGAATGCACACGGCTGGTAAGCGCAGACGACGCCATCCTAAGCATGAGCATCCCACTTATGCGTCTGCTCATGCAAACTTTGACGCACCTTAAGGAGCAGGCGTCTGCAGCCAATGTTGATGAGGAGGAAGAGGAGGAGGGAATCCTTGATGACATTCAGCCATTGTCTGCTCAGGGACCTCTCCTGGACAAGGTGGAGGAAGAAGAGGAGGAGGAGGAGGATGATGGGGATGATTACTTAGGGGAGGAGGATGCATCTCGTGGGGAAAGTGAAAATGTTGGCGTGTCAAGGTCTGGTACAGGGTTTTGTGCGTGACTGGAGGGATGTGGATTTGCCAGAAAGTGCTCCTCCACCCAGCACTCGCAGTGCATCATTGACACCGGTAACATTGGCCCACATGTCAGATTATGCCTTGCAGATCCTAAAAAGGGACCCCCGCATTGCCAAAATGATGAACGATGACGACTACTGGTTGGCCAGCATCCTGGATCCACGCTATAAAGGCAAATTACAAAACATCATGCCACAGGAGAACCTTGACCTAATATTAGCTAATAAACAAGCAACTCTGGTAAATCGGTTGCTTGAGGCATTCCCAGCACACAGCAGCGGTGATGGTTCTCACACGAGCCGTACGGGCCGGGGGCAGCTTGGCAGAGGTGTTCGTGGTGCACACAGCAGAAGTGGCGTTGGAGACAGGGGTTTCATGACAATGTTGTGGACTGATTTTTCAAATACCGCTCACACAACTGGTAATACTGCATCGATGGAAAGTGACAGGAGACAGCAGTTGTCAACTATGGTAACAAACTACTTTTCCTCCCATATCGATGTTCTCCCACACAGGTCATTCCCCTTTGACTATTGGGCCCCTAAACTGGACACCTGGCCTGAATTGGCACAATATGCCTTACAGGAGCTCGCTTGCCCAGCTGCAAGTGTGCTATCGGAAAGAGTCTTCAGTGCAGCTGGATCAATCCTGACAGAAAAAAGGACCCGTCTGTCAACCCAAAATGTGGATGATCTAACCTTCATTAAAATGAACCACGCATGGGTTTCCAAGGATTTTGTCCCACCTTCCCCTGATGACACATAGGGTGACAGAAAAATGGCTTGCTTTGGTCCACCTCTTCCTGGTACTTCACCTATTTCGCCTTTTGCATCAGCTGAATGTCCAACATCAACATATGCCACTTTCTAAAACTCCCTAACTGTGCTGCCTCCCCCCCATGGCCGGGGTCACCACCTACCGCACGACACCGTGCGAGTGCCGTTGCCCTGGACAGGTGGGTAGGCCGACTCTTGGGCGCGGGCACTGGCACAGGGTCCCTCATAGTGCAATCAAGTGTCTCTGACGGTGGTGGTGCACACCCGCCGTCAGACACACCGCTGTACTATGAGGGGCCCAGTGCCAGTACCGACGCCCACGAGTGGGCCCCCCTTGCTTGGGCAGGGCCCCAGCATTTGCAATCTTTACCTCTCCCTGCTCCTCCGCTGTGTAATCTGGGCCGTCAAATCCATACTGTGCCTGACACCGTCTGAGCCTGCCTCCTGAGACATATATTTTGAATGTGTACGCTATCCATACATGTTATCCAGGGATACGGTACCCTTTCTAACCTTTGTGCAATCACGTGCAATCCATACTGGGCCTAACACCGTCTGAGCCTGCCTCCTGAGACATATATTTTGAATGTGTACGCTATCCATACATGTTATCCAGGGATACGGTACCCTTTCTAACCTTTGTGCAATCACGTGCAATCCATACTGGGCCTAACACCGTCTGAGCCTGCCTCATGCTGTATAGACATATATTTTGAATGTGTACGCTATCCATACATGTTATCCAGGGATACGGTGCCCTTTCTAACCTTTGTGCAATCACGTGCAATCCATACTGGGCCTAACACCGTCTGAGCCTGCCTCCTGAGACATATATTTTGAATGTGTATGCTATCCATACATGTTATCCTGGGATACGGTACCCTTTCTAACCTTTGTGCAATCACGTGCAATCCATACTGGGCCTAACACCGTCTGAGCCTGCCTCCTGAGACATACAGTGAAGAAAAAAAGTATTTAGTCAGTCAGCAATAGTGCAAGTTCCACCACTTAAAAAGATGAGAGGCGTCTGTAATTTACATCATAGGTAGACCTCAACTATGGGAGACAAACTGAGAAAAAAAAATCCAGAAAATCACATTGTCTGTTTTTTTTTTCATTTTATTTGCATATTATGGTGGAAAATAAGTATTTGGTCAGAAACAAAATTTCATCTCAATACTTTGTGATATATCCTTTGTTGGCAATGACAGAGGTCAAACGTTTTCTGTAAGTCTTCACAAGGTGGCCACACACTGTTGTTAGTATGTTGGCCCATTCCTCCATGCAGATCTCCTCTAGAGCAGTGATGTTTTTGGCTTTTCGCTTGGCAACACGGACTTTCAACTCCCTCCAAAGGTTTTCTATAGGGTTGAGATCTGGAGACTGGCTAGGCCACTCCAGGACCTTGAAATGCTTCTTACGAAGCCACTCCTTCGTTGCCCTGGCGGTGTGCTTTGGATCATTGTCATGTTGAAAGACCCAGCCACGTTTCATCTTCAATGCCCTTGCTGATGGAAGGAGGTTTGCACTCAAAATCTCACGATACATGGCCCCATTCATTCTTTCATGTACCCGGATCAGTCGTCCTGGCCCCTTTGCAGAGAAACAGCCCCAAAGCATGATGTTTCCACCACCATGCTTTACAGTAGGTATGGTGTTTGATGGATGCAACTCAGTATTCTTTTTCCTCCAAACACAAGTTGTGTTTCTACCAAACAGTTCCAGTTTGGTTTCATCAGACCATAGGACATTCTCCCAAAACTCCTCTGGATCATCCAAATGCTCTCTAACAAACTTCAGACGGGCCCGGACATGTACAGGCTTAAGCAGTGGGACACGTCTGGCACTGCAGGATCTAAGTCCATGGTGGCGTAGTGTGTTACTTATGGTAGGCCTTGTTACATTGGTCCCAGCTCTCTGCAGTTCATTCACTAGGTCCCCCCGCGTGGTTCTGGGATTTTTGCTCACCATTCTTGTGATCATTCTGACCCCACGGGGTGGGATTTTGCGTGGAGCACCAGATCGAGGGAGATTATCAGTGGTCTTGTATGTCTTCCATTTTCTAATTATTGCTCCCACAGTTGATTTCTTCACTCCAAGCTGGTTGGCTATTGCAGATTCAGTCTTCCCAGCCTGGTGCAGGGCTACAATTTTGTTTCTGGTGTCCTTTGACAGCTCTTTGGTCTTCACCATAGTGGAGTTTGGAGTCAGACTGTTTGAGGGTGTGCACAGGTGTCTTTTTATACTGATAACAAGTTTAAACAGGTGCCATTACTACAGGTATTGAGTGGAGGAAAGAGGAGACTCTTAAAGAAGAAGTTACAGGTCTGTGAGAGCCAGAAATCTTGATTGCTTGTTTCTGACCAAATACTTATTTTCCACCATAATATGCAAATAAAATGAAAAAAAACAGACAATGTGATTTTCTGGATTTTTTTTTCTCAGTTTGTCTCCCATAGTTGAGGTCTACCTATGATGTAAATTACAGACGCCTCTCATCTTTTTAAGTGGTGGAACTTGCACTATTGCTGACTGACTAAATACTTTTTTTCCCCACTGTATATTTTGAATGTGTACGCTATCCATACATGTTATCCAGGGATACGGTACCCTTTCTAACCTTTGTGCAATCACGTGCAATCCATACTGGGCCTAACACCGTCTGAGCCTGCCTCATGCTGTATAGACATATATTTTGAATGTGTACGCTATCCATACATGTTATCCAGGGATACGGTACCCTTTCTAACCTTTGTGCAATCACGTGCAATCCATACTGGGCCTAACACCGTCTGAGCCTGCCTCATGCTGTATAGACATATATTTTGAATGTGTACGCTATCCATACATGTTATCCGGGGATACGGTACCCTTTCTAACCTTTGTGCAATCACGTGCAATCCATACTGGGCCTAACACCGTCTGAGCCTGCCTCCTGAGACATATATTTGGAATGTGTACTCTATCCATACATGTTATCCAGGGATACGGTACCCTTTCTAACCTTTGTGCAATCACGTGCAATCCATACTGGGCCTAACACCGTCTGAGCCTGCCTCATATATTTTGAATGTGTACGCTATCCATACATGTTATCCAGGGATACGGTACCCTTTCTAACCTTTGTGCAATCACGTGCAATCCATACTGGGCCTAACACCGTCTGAGCCTGCCTCATGCTGTATAGACATATATTTTGAATGTGTACGCTATCCATACATGTTATCCGGGGATACGGTACCCTTTCTAACCTTTGTGCAATCACGTGCAATCCATACTGGGCCTAACACCGTCTGAGCCTGCCTCCTGAGACATATATTTTGAATGTGTACGCTATCCATACATGTTATCCAGGGATACGGTACCCTTTCTCACCTTTGTGCAATGACGTGTAATCCATACTGGGCGTGAGAACGGCTGGCGAGCTGTTAAGCAAGCTACAGCACCTGTCCAGACAAGTACAGGGATTCCCTAGCGAGGAGACTTATTTGATTGTTTTCAATGTTGGGACAGCAATTTTTGGGGAGCACTATACTCTGGAGAATGATAGATGGGGCCCACCATACACTGGAACATTCCAAAGGTGGACATCAGACACTGGAGCAGCATTTACAGGGCCCATTATACACTAGAGCATTAGAAATGGGGACCATTATGTTTGGAGCATTATTTGGGCCCATAAGACAGTGGAGCTTCATCCATGGGGACCAACATATACTGTAGCATTATGTGGAGCTCATCATATACTGTTTCAAACATTATATGGGACCAATGATTCTGTATGGAGAAATAGATGGGCCTCGTCATGAGATGTAAAAAGTGAGGTATTTTTCATTGTACTATACCGCTATTTCTCTGCCATATCGGAGCATGATGAGTTGTGGTATGTGTTAAAGGGGCGCTCTTTCGCCCAGGGCACATGAAAACCTGGAGCCAGCCCTCCCCCCCCACAGTTTGTAGCCAAATAACCCCCATTTTTCAGTGCGTAACTTGTATTATGAAGTTAATTAAGGTTGACAAGCTTAAGAAAGAAGAATTGATGCTTTTGGCATTCAAATGGGCACTGTAGGTGTGTTTCCTGTCCTCCTCTCACTGCCGACTTTTATTCCCCATTGACTTACATTGGGTTTCGTGTTTCGGGACGACCCCGACTTTTCCCTATAATCGGACGATCTTGCTCGACCCGACTTTTGGAAAAGTCGGGTTTCACGAAACGAAACGCGACCCTAAAAAACCAAAAGTCGCTCAACTCTACTCACCACACATCTAGATATGTTCCTTAGGGGGTCTCGTTTCCAAAATGGGGTCATTTGTGAGGGGTTTCCACTGTTTAGGTACATTAGGGGCTCTCCAAAGGCAACATGACACCCGCAGAACATTCCCTCAAAGTCTGCATTCCAAAACGTCACTACTTCCCTTCCAAGCCCCGACGTGTGTCCATACAGTAGTTTTCTCCCACATATGGGGCGTCAGCATACTCAGGACAAATTGGACAACAACTTTTGGGGTTCAATTTCTCCTGTTACCCTTGGGAAAATAAAAAAATTGGCGACTAATTGATCATGTTTGTGGAAAAAATACGATTTTTTTATTTTCATGCCCTGGCATTATAAACTTCTGTGAAGCCTTTGGGGGTTCAAAGTGCTCACCTCACATCTAGATAAGTTCCTTAGGGGGTCTAGTTTTCAAAATGGGGTCAACTGTGGGGGGTTTCCACTGTTTAGGTACATTAGGGGCTCTCCAAAGGCAACATGACACCCGCAGACCATTCCATCAAAGTCTGCATTCCAAAACGTCACTACTTCCCTTCCGAGCCCCGACGTGTGCCCATACAGTAGTTTTCTCCCACATATGGGGTATCAGCATACTCAGGACAAATTGGGCAACTTTTGGGGTCCAATTTCTCCTGGTACCCTTGGGAAAATAAAAAAATGGTGACTAAAAGATCATGTTTGTGGAAAAAATACGAATTTTTTATTTTCACGCCCGGGCGTTGTAAACTTCTGTGAAACACTGGGGGGTTCAAAGTGCTCACCACATATCTAGATAAGTTCCTTGGGGGGGTCTAGTTTACAAAATGGTGTCATTTGTGGGGGGTTTCCACTGTTTAGGTACATAAGGGGTTTTCCAATCGCGACATGGTGTCCGATCTCAATTCCAGCCAAAAACATCAAATGGCGCTGCTTCCCTTCCGAGCTCTGCCATGCTTTGTCCTTTGGTTTTGCTTGCTTTTATGGCCAATGTGAACATGCTTTTACATCATGCATGTCATTCAATTCTACTTCAGTTCAGTTTTTTTGTTTTTTCTTCATGCGCCCAAGTAGTGGTTTACCCCCACATGTGGGGTATCAGCGTACTCAGGACAAATTGCACAATAACTTTTAGGATCCTGTTACCCTTGGAAAAATAAGAATTGAGGGTGAAAAGATCATTTTTGTGGAAAAAATGATTTTTTAATTGTACGGCTGTATGTTATAAACTTCTGTGAAGCCCTTGGGGGTTCAAAGTTCTCACCACACATCTTGATAAGTTCCTTAAGGGGTCTAGTTTCCAAAATGGTGTCATTTGTGGGGGGTTTCCACTGTTTTGGTACATCAGGGGTTTTCCAATCGCGACATGATGTCCGATCTCAATTCCAGCCAAAACGTCAAATGGCGCTGCTTCCCTTCCGAGCTCTGCCATGCGCCCAAATAGTGGTTTACCCCCACATGTGGGGCATCAGCGTACTCAGGACAAATTGCACAATAACTTTTAGGGTCCTGTTACCCTTGGGAAAATAAAAATTGGGGTGAAAAGATCATTTTTGTGGAAAAAATATGATTTTTTAATTGTACCGCTGTACGTTATAAACTTCTGTAAAGCCCTTGTGGGTTCAAAGTTCTCACCACATATCTAGATAAGTTCCTTGGGGGGTCTAGTTTCCAAAATGGGGTCACTTGTAGGGGGTTTCCACTGTTTAGGTACATCAGGGACTCTCCAAACGTGACATGGCGTCCGATCTGAATTCCAGCCAATTTTGCATTGAAAAAGTCAAACGGCGCTCCTTCCATTCTGAACTCTGCCATGCGCCTAAACAGTCGTTCCCCCCCACATATCAGGTATCAGCGTACTCAGGACAAATTGCACAATAACGTTTGCAGTCCAGTTTCTCCTGTTACCCTTGGTAAAATAAAAGAAATTGAACCTGAATTATTTTTTTTGTGAAAAAAAGTTAGATGTTCATTTTTTTTTTAAATATTCAAAAAAATTCCTGTGACGCACCTAAAGGGTTAATAAACTTCTTGAATGTGGTTTTGAGCACCTTAAGGGGTGCAGTTTTTAGAATGGTGTCACTTTTGGGTATTTTCTATCATATAGACCCCTCAAAGTGACCTCAAATGTGATGTGGTCCTAAAAATAAAATGGTGTTGTAAAAATGAGAAATCGCTGGTCAACTTTTACCCTTATAAGGCTAATTTCACACTTGCTTTTTTTTGCAGCGCGTTTTTCCCGCAAAAAAACGCATTGAAAAAACGCATACAAAAGCATACAACTGCTGCGTTTTTTTCAAGCATTTTTATGAGCATGCATGAAAAAAACGCAGCGTTTTTATGCGTTTGTATGCGTTTTTAGTGCGTTTTTACCGCGTTTGCGTTTTCCAAACATTAGGTGGCCCCTCACACTAACCCAAACCATGACTTTACTAACCCTAACCCTAACCCTAACCCTGACCCTAACCCTTAACCAAACCATACTTAACCCTAACCCAAACCCTAAACCCTAACTAACCCTGACCCTAACCCTAACCCTGACCCTAACCCTGACCCTAACCCTAACCCTGACCCTAACCCTGACCCTAACCCTAACCCTGACCCTATCCCTGACCCTATCCCTAACCCTAACCCTGACCCTGACCCTAACCCTAACCCTGACCCTAACCCTAACCCTTAACCAAACCATACTTAACCCTAACCCAAACCCTAAACCCTAACTAACCCTGACCCTAACCCTAACCCTGACCCTAACCCTAAACCCCCTTAACTAACCCTAACTCTAACCCAAACCCCTAAATTCCATGGTTAACAAAAAAAAACGCATGTGCAAAAAAACGCATACATAAGCATGCCAATGCGCAGATATGCGCACCCATAGACTTATAATGGGTGTCTTGCTGTAAAAAAACGCATTGCGCGCACATGCGTTTTTTTGAGGCAAGTCGGACGCCCAAAAAAATGCAACAGGATGCATTTTGTGCGCCCGAGCGCATACCGCAAAAAAACGCATGCGCGGAAAAATGCGTACAAACGCATGTGTATGCGCACATAAGCGCATCCCATGCAAAGTATAGGAAAAAAAACGCATGCGCTATTTAGCGCTAAAATACCGCGGGAAAAAACGCAAGTGTGAAACCAGCCTAACTTCCTAACAAAAAAAAATTTTGGTTCCAAAATTGTGCTGATGTAAAGTAAACATGTGGGAAATGTTAGTTATCAAGTTTTTTGTGTGCTGTATCTCTGTGATTTAAGGGCATAAAAATTCAAAGTTGGAAAAGTGCAAAATTTTCAAAATTTTCGCCAAATTTCCGTTTTTCTCACAAATAAACGTAAGTTATTTGAATGAAATTTTACCACTAACATGAAGTACAATATGTCACGAGAAAACAATGTCAGAATCACCGGGATCCATGGAAGCGTTCCAGAGTTATGACCTCATAAAGGTACAGTGGTCAGAATTGTAAAAATTGGCCCGGTCATGAACGTGCAAACCACCCTTGGGGGTGAAGGGGTTAAGGACTTACAATAAAACATTCAAAATCAACGAAAAATTGAAGTTTACAGGAAAAAAATGTGTACGTCGGTAGACACCTGTCAATCAACTGTATTGTTGCCGAGAAAAGGGGGCCTAGTGCGGCCGCAGATTAGACTGATCTCTTCTACGTTCTATTGTATTTAGGGGAGAGTTGCCCAAACACATTTCTTGCACAGGAGCCCTTCAGTGTCAGTGCTAACCCCTGATTCTATCTATAGGCAGCTACCCTGTAAGTCAATCTTTGACACTGACTAACAGGGTAGCCTCATAAGTAGTCCTAGAGGGACAGTTACTTTCTTCTAGAGAAGAGATAATTTGCATTAGTTTTCCAAGGAAGCATTGCTCTGAAGACCCCCCACCAGCTAAATGAGTACCCTCTTAAATGATCCACAATAGGAGAGTAGGGAGATTATACAAATGCAGACAAATGCAGGTTATAAGAAGAGCAGAGAATATAATTCACAAGTAAATATGCTAATGATAGTAGAAGTTCTTGGAAATCAAGATATGGTTATAATAAGAGCAGAAATTTCTCGGACCTCCTGTAGGTTACTTAACAAGATAGCTGTCATTTCATATGCATCCTTTTAAAAAAGGTTAATGAGATTTCCAATATATTCGAGGTAAGAATAGCTTAATGCAGAATGAAACCTTGAGCAAAATTTGTAACCATGCACAAAAATTTGGGCCCTTGCAACAATGCAGACCCAAGTTTGCACAGGAGCTCTATCCACAAACCAGTAGGATTCTTTAAATGAAGATTATATGCATAATTGTTTAATTTTTTTAGGAACAGAAAAAAACTGAATTTAAAGTGACACTCACAAGCTATAAGATTCAAATGTGGCTACTAGAGAGTAACAGTGTCACCTTAAAATAGACCACAGACCATATAGTCTTAATTTAGAGGAACTTATCTGAATGATGTCCTATAAAGCAAAAAAATGACCTTTCTAAGCTTTTAAGCATATAAAGCAAAACCGTTGATTGCTTGTCATCCTACACCAGCTGGATTTATCTAAGAAGCTGCTTCAATGTGATATAATTTGGACAACCAAAACTCTACCATGTACTGATAAGTAGAGATGAGGAAATTTGGTCAGATTCGGTTACGAATACGATCGGCATATTATACTGTTTTTGCAATATTCTTCGAACACAGCCAATCGTCATTAAAGTCAGTGGGTTTAAAAATTACCGAATATGTTCAGAACCGATCATCAAACATACATTCGGCACGAACTGTGTTCGAACATGGCCCAAATATGTCAAAATCAGATTTGGGGACAAAATCCAAACAAATTCGCTCATCTCTACTGATAAGGAGCAAGAATTCAGAGAAACAACTTTGTTTATAGATTGATTTCTCTGTTTTAGCTGATGTCTCTACAGGTGGCACTGGAGAAGTAGTGTTTGTTTCCATCTAAAGAGGAATCTTGCATAATTCTATCAGGTTGCTTTTCCTGTAAAGGTACTGTCACACTTAAGGCCCCTTTACATTTAGCGATGCACCAGTGATCCCGACGATACGACCCGGTCAGGATCGCTGGTGCATCGCTAAATAGTCGCTAGTGAGCTGCCACACAGGCAGATCTCACAGCATTGCAGCAGCGATCTAGCGGTCATTACTTACTTTTCAGACGCGGCGATCCTGACGTCCTCCCGTCCGCGTCCACGCGTCGCTCATCGGCGCCATCAGGAAGCGCCCGACGAGAAATGGAGCTGCTCGATCTCGCGCGATCAGCGATGGACAGCGGGGGAGCTGGTCGGAGGTAAGTATCACACTTAGCGATATCGCTGCTGCGTCACCAAATCGGTGATGCTTTTAGCGATATTGTTAGCGATATCGCTATGTGTAAAACCCCCTTTAGCGATGCACCAGCGATCCCGACCAGCGATATGACGCGGTCAGGATCGCTGGTGCATCGCTAAGTGGTCGCTAGGGAGCTGCCACACAGGCAGATCTCACCAGCGACATAGCAGCGGTCGGGGGTCGCTACTTACCTGTCAGATGAGGCGATCCTGATGTCCTCCCGCCCGTGTCCACGCGTCGCTCGTCGGCGCCACAGGAAGCCCAGCAGGAAGCTGACGACGAGAAACGGTCCAGGACGTTCTCGCGCGATCAGCGATAATCAGTGGGGGAGCCGGTCGGAGGTAAGTATCAGACATAGCGATATCGCTAGCAATATTGCTGCTACGTCACGAAAACCAGTGACATTATAGCGATATTGCTAGAGATATCGCTTAGTGTGACAGGCCCTTAAGACTTCATACTGAAGTTGGATTCCTGCAAGGAGAATCAGTCAAGGGAAAAAAAAGTAACTCTGGCATTTGTCTTTTGTGTCAGTAAAAAACTTCACTATTCTTTATGGATCCTTTAAAATCTTCAAATTCAGGAGAATAGAATCTAAAAATATATATTTTTCCAAGAACCACCAACATAGCTAACATGGTTTGAACCCCAAAATTGAACAGGTTCTAAGTAATGGCAAAAAAGAAGGCTTTCAGGCTTTGCCATAGAAGCATGTGACATGGAAGTATGGTATATAATTGGATGATCAAATTCTTTTGGTCTCCAAGATAGTAGTGTTTCCCAGTATAAAACTCTCTACATACTCACACTCCCTGCAAAGCACATGTCTAGAATTTAATTGTCAACTTTTTTTTAACAAATATACCTGCTTGAATAATATTATCCCTCTCATATTTATCCTTGAAAAAGCAGCAAATTGCACATGTTCATTGTTACTCTGTATCTGTTAGGAATCCTCAAGCTCCAAGTTACTTGCTGCAAGATGTGAAGGAAGAGGAGGAGGAGAAGCAGCAGCAGGTGGATGTGAAGGGGAACCTGGCCATGACAACAAATCATCACTGTTAAAGTGAACCAACAGGGTCCTCGGTTGTGCTGGTGAGCAAGCTATATGCTGGGAAAGCTACATGCCATTCCAACAACTTGGGGCAGCATGGTACCTCAGTGGTTACATCTGTAGCCTTGTAGTGCTGGGGTCCCATCTAAAACAACACCTGCAAGGCTTCAATGTTCTCCCTGTGTTTGTGTGGGTTTCAAGTGAGTACTCTGGTTTCCTCCCATGGACATCTGGGTCTGCAAACTGGACCATTGGCAAGCATTAGCCTAGATTGTTATGAGTGTATTATCAAGTCCAGCCTCCAGTGTACTTTCAGAGTGGCTGGTGGCTTTGTCTCATCTAAGTTGACCAAGTGATCCATGGAAAACCTTACATTTGTAAAAATGGTCATGCATGGATTAGTGCCAACTTTCATTCACCTGCGGTTGATGTCAGTGATTAGATGGACTATAACATCTAACTGTTTGTTGTCTGTCTTCTATACAGTTCTGCTGCCTCCAATGCTGATGGACCAAGCTCAGTAGTGCACCTTCTCCCTGTCCATCATGTAATCTGTAAAGCGGTACTTCCATTGCTGAACCTATACTGCCAGGCATCTCCTTTCCTGACCCATTACATTTTTATACTGTGAAGATTCTGATGGTGTCACTGCCGCTAGATGCTCACACACACATCTCCTCCACTTATCCATTGTGTTTTATAGTTATACTGTACTTTGCAGGCTATACAAACATGAAACAGCTCCCAAAATAGGACTAACAATTTCCCCATTTGTTGACAAGTCATTGCTTATTCACTTTGAAAAAGCCACCATGTTCCTTTTTCCTAAAACAACGGATAAGCCTTCGTAATCGTTTATTCATTATAAGACTAGCAAACCTGTTGTGTATCCCCCAAAACAGGATATTTTTTAATTCCTAGATGATAAGCCATTACTTCTTGACTTTCAAAACAGTACACCTGATTTTGCTCCCTAAATAAAGGGATAATATTTGGATGGCTTGTGAAAAAGCTATAGCTTCTTCATTTGGCAAAGACCAAAGAACAAAACTCTTGATCCTCCTCATAAGAAAAAAACATGGCTTTATATGTTTGCACCACCTGTGTAAAAACAACAGCAAGGCAAGCATCTGTCTCCATAAAGGGATAGTTTTTGGACCCTTTTAAAAATTTAAACAGCCTAAAAGTTTGTAGCATAGTGTGTGTTAAATAAGCTGTTGGCTACCATAAGGGTCCCGTTTCACTTAGCGACACACCAGCGATCCCGACAACTATACGACCTGGTAGGGATCGCTGGTACGTCGCTAAATGGTAGCTAGTAAGCTGCCGCCAAACAGGCAGATCTCTTCAGCGACGCAGCAACGATCCGGAGATTCGTGTAACACCGGTCGTTGGTACCTTGTCACACAGCAGCTTTTCAGACGATTCCCACCTGCATCCCTGTGTTCTGCGTCGCCAACAAAGTTGCTCGTCGGGGTCAAACACAGCGATGCGTGCTGGCCAGCGGGACGCCGATGACGAAAAAAATGGCCCAGGACATTCGAGCATGATCAGCGATATCCAGACGGGGGGGTCGCCGTTGCGTGTCACATGTAGCGAGATCGCTGCTGAGATCGCTGTTGCATCACAGAATCTTGCTAGCGATCTCGCTATGTGGCAAGGGGGCTTAAGTCACCATCAGTTTCCCCAAATCAGATAAGCTGAGGTCACTTATTTGGTAAGTCTGTGTTTGCATTAAAGAACTCAAGCATGGTTCAGCACAGTCCTAGGAGACCTCAATGTGTTACCCATATATTGTCCAGGCAATTAGAGGTTTTACAGTATCGACATCCACAGCAAATTTATTTACCTCAGGTGAAATTTTAGGACAAAATTCAGTGAAGCACAAAAAATTCAAATTTCAAAAGATCTGCTCATCTCATGACTAACGAAAGGAAAAAAATGAAAACATTGGGCAGGAAATTTCAAAAGAATCCACTAAAGCAAGATGAATGCTGGGATTATGATTAACATATATCCTCACATATTAGAAAGGCATTTACCATTTAAATAGTAATTGCCTTCTACTAACTAAGACAATGTTAAGCCTTTTCAAGAAACTTTCATTCTTGTTTTGCCGTTAAGAGCGCAGTATGTAGATTCCATATACAAATAGTCACTTACAGGTGGCATTGAGTGTATTGTGTGATTATTACTATAAAGCATGATTTCATTTCTGAGAAAGCACTTATTAATCCCTACCTAAAGGAAATAGACACAATGATGGAACAGTCGTTCACAGTTAGTGTATGCAGAGACCTATGTAATTGATACACAAGCAACAATATGCATTCAATTGCAAAGCAAGCCTGTTTTAAGGTATTTTGAATGGGTTAATGTAACATTTTTAATCTGCTATATTATTAGAAGGAAATCTTGTTCTCAATCACTGAGTGGGTTGGGGGTGGGATGCAAGAGAGAGAGTGGCTTCCCGGGGGGCAGTCATTGTGTTGGACTCGGCATGGTGCATCGGTTCTCTGCAGAAATACCATACTAGACTCCCTTCATTACAATAAATACACCTAATTTTACCTGCAGGGATCCCAGGCCCAAAGCCTCCCTCTCCCACTGCATGCATCCAGGAGGTTGGGGCGAGATGGAGAGTGGAAAGCAGCCGACGCAGGTGTTTAACTATTCTTTGTCTTTTGACAAAGTGTTCAGGAACATCACACATATAATATAGTAACCAATAGATGAAAAAGCAAAATATGTGCATATAGATGTGTAGACATACATATTAATACATGCATATATATCAATAAAGTTATGCATATCCATAAATGATGGGTAAATATAATATATTATGCTGTTTTCCCCAGCTTTTGAAGCCCCATGGGCACAAGTGCCAGGGCTGCGGTGTTCTGCACCTCATCCTTATGATAAAAAAAATCTTTATTACACAGCAAGCTCCAATTTCATAAGCAGGAAGTATAAATTTGTACACAGGGTTTGCATATATTGACAGTGAGTATAAATACTCTCGGAGATTGCAAGGCGCATCTTTAAATATTCACAGCTCTAAAAAAGAAACAATGGCAGCAATAGCACACAGCAAGAGAGGGGAAGCATAGAAAATAGTCAGAGATGGGATGGAACAAAGAGGGAGATGCAAACAACATTAGACTGGATGGGATACATAAAGAGCCATAGAACACAATGGCAGGAAATGAGAAACTGTGAGAATAGGAAGAGAACTCAGCAATAGAAGAGAATGAGCACTGGTAGATAGAAAATGAGGCACAAGACTTCGAAAGCAGAGAGAAAGGGAATGAGACAGAGAAAAAGAAAAACAGAGAAGAGGTGTAAGAGAAGGTACGGTATTTAAAGGAATTTACCACAAGTTATTTTTCCAGATGTAAACTGCTTTTTAGTTGTGTGTGTGTGTTTCTTTAACTCCGTTTGCAACTAATTAGTTTTTTTTGCAGATGATGTGCAACAATTTTGTTGCAAAACTAGTTAATAAAACACAGTGCATAAAACTCTTCATGGTAAAATACCATTGCTTTTGTACATTGCTGAGATGGAAAGTTTTAACACAAAAGTGTCCAAAGTTTTGTAAAAATGCCCCCCAAATTTGTAAAACATCCTACCAGCTAAATCAGCACTTCCAACCAACAACACGAAAAACAAGCATGGTGCTAAAGAACAAAAACCAACCCAAAATTTGGGCAAAAAATACATAAGTAAAAAAAAGAAAGTCAAATAAGTGCAAAAAAAACCGGAAAAAATGAGATGAACACAATGTTAAATTGCTTCCAATGATAAAGTTCCTATCTCTAATGTAGAGGTCAAAACCAGATATGTCACGTTTCACCCCTCAATGTGTATGGGATGCAGTTAGGCTGGGTTCACATTAGCGTTTGAGTCTGCAGCGTGGTGCTGCGGACTTCTTTCCTTAAGCTCAGTCTACTTCCACATGCATCCTGCCTACCAATCTTTAACAATGTGTACTTAGGGACATGCGTTTTATGTGGATGCGTCCGCGTGCGTTGTTTTGATGTGCCCACCAAAAGCAAGGAAATGTAATATGTTGCTTTCGGAGGGCACTTCAAAAGGATGCACGCAGATGCATCCGCATACAAAGCATTTCCCTGCATACACAATGTTAAAGATAGGTACGCAGGACGCATGCGGCGCTTAAAGGGAATCTGTCACCTCATTTTTGCCCTATGAGATGTGGCCACCGCCATCAGGGGCTTAGCTACAGCATTCTGTAATGCTGTAGATAGGCCCCCGATGTAACCTGAAAGATAAGAAAAACGAGTTAAATTATACTCACCCGGTGGTCCGTTCCGTTCCAATGGGTGTCACTCTCCGATCCAGCGCCTCCCATCTTCTAGCGATGATGTCCTCCTCCTTACTTCTGCCGTGGCTCCTGCGCAGGCATACTTTATCTTCCCTTCTCTCTGACCTTTCCCGGCTCCTGCGCACTGCAGTATTCTGCTCTGCCCTCAACGGGGCAGATATAGTACACCTGCGCAGGAGCCGTGGCAGGAGTAAGGAGGACATCATTGCTAGAAGATGGGAGGCACCGAACTGGACCGCGATACCCATCGGACCGGACCAGACCCCGGGGTGAGTATAATACAACTCATTTTTCTTATCTTTCAGGTTACATTGGGAGCTTATCTACAGCATTACAGAATGCTGTAGATAAGCCCCTGATGGTGGTGGCCACATCTCATAGGGGAAAAATGAGGTGACAGATTCCCTTTAAGGAAAGAAGTCTGCAGCACCACTCTGCATACGTAAACGCTAATGTGAAGCTAGCCTAACTGACAGCATGGCCGTCCAATCTGGTACAGGGACGTGCTGAGCTGCCAGTGTCTTAATTAACATTTTTACTTTCCTATCTGAGACTGGGAAGTGATGCCTGTCTCCAAATGCTCATTATTCCAGGTGATGGCCATGCTACTTAACTGAGCTGTTTCTCCCAGACCTTTGCCAGACATACATACATCTAGTAGGTTTGTGGTCCTTGTGCCTTGAGCTCTGTATGCTTAATCTTTTGTTGCCTGATCTTGCACTTTGCTCTAACCATCCGTCTGTTTAACCTCTTCTGCTCTTATCCGTTATCCTCTTGACATTCTGACCTCGAAATGTTACCTGACCATGCTTTTGTCTTTTCCTTCTGTTTAAGATGTACTCTCCTGGCTTCTGACCTTGGACTCCTTGACTATTGTGACTCACGGCTTGCCGTGAGAAGTGACTAGCATCACAAGATATACATCAAGAGCAGTAACGAGACATAGACCAATATATAACAACAGAAGTGAAGATGAGACACAGAAAATCTGCCTGGTATAGTTGAAAAAAGTCATACGCCTATCACATTTCATAAAGTAAAAAGGCAATCCTAGCTACAAAAATCTAAAAGGGGTATTCTTATCATTGTGAGTCATCGTAAGTGATGGTGTATCACTGGGATGTGCCACCACTTAATTATTGGTGTGGGCTCCAAATCGGGAACACCCAACAATCCTGAAAATGAAGGGGACACCATGCTTTCCTATGTACTGCAGCCCATAGGAGATAATATCTTTTATAGACTACAATTAAGGTGAGAAATCCCTTAGTGGCAGATTGGATCTTTATTCAACAATTGACATCTAACAGTGCTCTAAAGAGTATGATTGTCTTAAGAAAGACCGCAGCAAAAGATGTTAGAATATAGATAGAGATTAGTGAATTTGCCAAATATTGTTTCTCCCGGCTTGCTTGAATTGAGCTAGGAAATGTAATTCTAATCAAATATATTTTACATGAATTATGTTGCTGTTAAAAGTCAGTTTTGTGCTCTAAGGTCTCTCCAGATACTAAAGTCTAATAAATTAATAGGCTAAAATATTAAGAAATAGTATTCTCACCCCTCACCTGTCTTAGCTCGCTGGCTCACATTCTCTGTTTTGCTTCAAGAGAACCAGCCAAAGAAAGAGGGGGGAATCGATCCAGTGCAGGGAGCTGTGCAACCAAGACAGAAGGGGTGAGGTGAATATAGATGGGTCTTTTTATCCCCTTTTAAAAAGAATCAAGAAGGATGTGGTTCAGTAACCAGTATGCTGCCATTCTGCTTAATACGAGCAAGCCAAATCACCAAAAATTAAAAGTTTTGGTTAATCTGATTTTTTTTTTTTTTTAAATTTGAGGCAAATTCCCACATCTCTAAATATGAGATTAGAAAACAACTGATGAGGGCAAGATGTATAAAGGAAGAAGATTGCACACAGGTTGTACAATACCAAGTTTGCGCAGTATGCAGAGACCAAATAAAGTAGTTGAACGTTTACATCTTTTTCTCTTTAGCCAGTTAAAAAATAGGTGAAATGAGGAACAGACTAAATTACAAAAGTCCAATAAAAAAGGTATACACATTTAAAAGGATGATAATGCCTGTTACATTTCATAAGCATGATCCAGGTCCAACAAGTCCACCATACACACCTACCATGTTGATCCAGAGGAAGGTAGAAATTAATTATCATAAAGAAGAGTTGTGCAAATTTTACAAAATTCAGTTCCGATTACAGTCGGTGGCGAATATTGTTTTTTCAATGTTCACCTATCACAGCCGAACATCATTGGAGTCAATGGGTGTAGAAATGAACGAATATGTTTGGAACCAATCATCACACATAAATTCAGCACGAACAGGGTAGTAATATGGTACGAATATGGCAAATTCAGATTCGACGATCGAATCCAAATATCGCTCAACTCAAATCATAAGACCACTAACTCTTACATCACCCTATCACAATCAAGTCTTGATTTTTGGAACACAGGTTAAAATATAAATGACTACAAGTGATTATTTTCCATTATCCCAGTGGAAATGCAGATCTCTCAGAGCAGAGGACCAGAAAGGTTACCAATCGAATGGAAACTTGTCCAGAAATTCACTATTTAACTTGATAACTTCATTCCTTGATAACTCGTCTGATAAGTTACTTAAATTAGTTTTCACACTTTAAAAACACATTTAAAAGACATCTTAAGCTAATCTCCTGGTTTCTCTCCTGTTCAACACTGAAAGAATTGTATGATAATCAAGGAGATTCAAGGCTTTAAAGTGAATGGTATATTAGAGATGAGGGAGTAAAACAGACAGAGAACAGTAGAGGAAGAAAAGCAGAAGGATATCTTGGGGAATAAAGCAAAAGAACCAAAAAGGATATTAACATGCAGATAAGGAAACTAACACAAGGATTGTAAAATATACAGAGGTTACTGACAGGGACTTGTATTGATATTGAAGATAGGTTTATATGGGTAGATTTCAGCACTCAAAACCTTTTTACAAAGGACAATTCAATCTGCATGAGGTTCAAACAATTGTGATGATCTAGTTTGTACAATGTCTGCGGCTGATCCTCTGATACACAGATCTCTTATAAGATAGATTCCTGCTGCACTATTCTTCTCAGTGCTGTCACCAAGACCCACTACATCTATGCTAAGTGAATAGGAGGCCTCACACCCGACCCATGACAAATTCTGCACCCGGTAAGGTATCACTGCTTGAGTACAGTTCCTATGTTGAGATATTTAGAGCTATATCAGTGTCCATTTGCAAATTGCATTATGGTAGTACCTTTCAATGCAATGAAAGGAATGGAATGAGGACCAGGGGCACCTTAAATTTACATTAAAGCCGTTGGTGGCATTAGTCAAGTAGTGGAAAGCTTATAAGACAAAGGTTACAATGTAACACATGAAGGTAATTGAAAAGCAGCATGACCTCCTTATTTTCCTGAAAGAGTAATAGAAATGGATAGAGCAGGATACTTAGCACCCCACACTGTGAACGGGATGGAGACATGAAGTGATACTTGGTACTCAGAATAGAGGGTTGGATACAGCACTTAACAATAAGTGGCAGTCTGAAGCCTTGCACCGATTATAGCTGTCACATACCTTTAGCTACCAAATATTGGCACTGTCTGCCACCTCTCTCTATAACCTTCTAAAGAGGCCTCTTGAATCCACTACTAAATGTATATTTATTAGTATGAAGTGGCTTTTAATGTGCATTAGATCTGAGCAGGTAAATCTTATTTTATAACATTAAAGGTAGGGTCTTTGGAATAAGGTCAGGCTATTAAATCAAAGCTTCAACTGCAAAATGACCACCACGTCTAATAACAACCACCTATATATAATATAGCCGCCCTACTACTGTACAAAGAGAAAGCAAGTTACCCTTGTAGGAAATGTTAGGAGGAATCAGACATTGACTCCATTATTGCACCAGTGGGTCTTTTGCTCTGGAACACTGTGGATTTTTAGATAAAAAATACTTTAAAAGCCCGGCCAGAGACAATGCATCTCAGGTGACCGGTACAAGAGGGAGGTTCATACAATGTATCTCAGGTGACTGGTCAAAGAGGGATGGTCAGTAGTGATAAGCGAGTATACTCGTTGCTTGGGTCTCCACGAGAAAGCTTAGGTGGCCTCCGAGTATTTTGGCGTGCTCGGAGATTTAGTTTTTGTCGCATCAGCTACATGATTTGTGACTGCTAGACAGCTTAAATGCATGTGTGGAATGCCTGTCTGTTAGGGAATTCCCACATGTATTCAGCCTGTCTACAAGTCGGAAATCATGCAGCTGAGACAACGAAAACTAAATCTCCGAGCACGCCAAAATACTCGGAGGCCACCCGAGCAACGATGCTACTCGCCCATCACTAATGGTCAGACAATGCATCTCAGGTGACTGGTACAAGACGGAGGTTCAGACAATGCATCTTAGGTGACTGGTCCAAGAGGGAGGTTCAGACAATGCATCTCAGGTGACTGGGCCAAGAGGGAGGATCAGACAATGCATCTCAGGTGACTGGTCCAAGATGGAGGTTCTCGGCAGCTGCTTTCTGCCCCATTTCCTGACACTGACAGGTGTCTCATAATACAACGTATAGCAATAAACCTATCAGTCTAGGGAAGTTGGGTGGGTGAAAATATACTGCTGAGGTCCGGCCTTTTGGACTAATCTTCTAAGACGTATGGTCCTTGGACGACTTTTTAGGTATGTTTTATATGAAAGGTTGAGGTGTTTCAGAGGGAAGCATTCACAAAATAATGCAGCCAATATCTGATTCACACTGCTTGTGACAATGTATGGCACTACTGACATGCTATGCCAGCCTTAAGAGTTTGGATTGACATGCTTTTATGTTTCTTTTCTTGTTGCATTATGTATGAAATCAGCTGCCATTTATTATAATGCATCAAACTGTATTGGATTATAAATGTGTATGTTGTGAATCTAGTGCAGGATTTAATAATGCTGAATGTGAATATGCTGAACAGCTGTATTTAATATTTATGCATTAGGATGGAGAACATATCCAGGAATGTTTATTAAAACTGGGTTACAGCAAAAATAGAACAAACTAATGTTCTGATAAAATGCATAAATTTAATAAAATATTGAATGTTCTTTCCCCAATTTCTTACTGGGCCACTTAACAATTTGAGCTAAATGTGTATTCCTTTAAGAGATGCATGGCTGATCTCAGCTTTCTTTTTCCTAGGATGATACAACAATTATTATTTTGAGTCTAGAGATGAGTACGGTCTTCATTTTTTTTGTCAATAACGTTAATTTGATGCAAATTTTTAATTTAGCCAAAAATAAATGTTTTACTGCTGCTTCTTCTGGAAAGAAAGCTAAATGTACCCACTTCCAATTACCCGCTGATCTCAACCCACTAAAAGGAAGAAAAGGCCATTTTAATTGCAAATGTATAATTAGGAGCTGAGCCTTAAAGTAACATTAAAGACAGAAAAAGCACAATTAAAAAATATTATAACATCTTCTTCCTTAATCTCATTTTCATTGATGCTATTTTGTCTCATATTACAAATAAAACTGATTAAACATGAGCTCAGCAATGCCAACATTCACTCTTCTGTTTTTTTTGTGGCTGTTTATCAACTGTCTGCAGCAGGAGCTTCCCCCTCTGCCCTGTCGAACGCTAAGCCTTCCCTCTCTACAAAGGAGGGGGACGGCTTTGTTTGTCCACCAAGCAAACATGTAATAGATCTGCATTACTCTGCTTGATTTTTACAAGATTTACTATTTCACAATCAGACATTCATTTCTAGGATTGGTGCATCTTTAGGTCACATCTATACTCTTTAATTCTATATTTTACAAGGCAAAATAAGAGATAGTATGTACACAACTAAGCTAAACAAACAATACATATTATTAAAATCACAGCCCACCTGCACATTTTGTCCTAGTTGTGAGAGGGGGTCCTGGAGGTCCGGTGCCACCTTCACCAGGACGGGTTAGCAAGACACGTATTTCATATTCCACATCTGGATCCAAGTGCCATAGTTTGTATGTAGGTCCATCCATAACATGGGTCTCAGCCCAGCTGCCTGATGTAGTCCGGTATTCCACCTCCTTCAGGACAATTGGTCCATCACCAATGATTGAGTTAGCATTTGGTTTAATCCATAGATATGTAGCTCCAACTGCCAAAAGTTCTGGGGGTGCAATAGGCTTTGGTGGCTCTGGTAGGGCAGAAAGGGAAGAACATGACCTTCCACAAATGTAAACTATTAGAATTCAAGGAGAGAAAGTATCCTTTTAATTGACTTTCAACATTAAACCCTTAAGCTGATAAATGAAAACTGAATACATGACAATTACAATTGAGTGGATCACTTTACGGAACCCCAGTCCACAGTCCAAGCTAGAATCAGCCCTGGCAAGAACCCATGCAGAGCTCCTGTCTGCAGAAGAACTAGAACATAAGAAAGAATGTACCAGTACTACAGATGACTGGATTGCTTTGTGCAACCCTGGTCCACATTCCAGGTCAGTGTTCTTTGGTCATGGACAGGGACTGCATGAACATCCAGAACTTACAGGTTCTCTGGGGTGGCACTTGATTCCATTGACTGGCATGCACAGGTGATTCTGAGCTTGGAATCCTGGAGGGTAAGGAAATTCACACACCTCCTATCCACGGACAGAGAGCACTGACCTAGACCATGGAACTGAATTGTGTGAATTGATCCACTCATTGCTAATGACAATATACCTTAGGGCTGAGAGATAAGAAGCCATAATGCAAATAATCTGAGCTATGAAAAATCTGAAGTAGTAATTGTTTTTATAATGCAACTAGCTGAAGAGCCCGGCGCTGCCCGGGCATAGTAACTAACTGTGGTTAGTTATAGCAAATTGTAATTATCCTCCATCCCATAGTCCCGTGCCCATATACACTTCATACATATCCACGATCCCATAGGCCCGTGCCCATATACCCATCATACATATCCTCCATCCCATAGTCGAGTGCCCATATACCCATCACATATCCTCCATCCCATAGTCCCATGCCCATATACCCATCACACATCCTCCATCCCATAGTCGCATGCCCATATACCCATCATACATATTCACCATCCCATAGTGAAGTGCCCATATACCCACCACACATCCTTCATCTCATAGTCCCATGCCCATATACCCATCATACATATCCTCCATCCCATAGTCCCATGCCCATATACCCATCATACATATCCACCATCCCATAATCCCGTGCCAATATACCCATCATACATATCCTCCATCCCATAGTCCAGTGCCCATATACCCATCACACATCCTCCATCCCATAGTCCAGTGCCCATATACCCATCACACATCCTCCATCCCATAGTCCCGTGCCCATATAACCATCACACATCCTCCATCCCATAGTCCCATGCCCATATACCCATCACACATCCTCCAACCCATAGTCAACCATTATGACATCATAATGAGGGGCGGGGCTTGATACACACACACACTTTTTCCCCATTATGTAGATAGAGGCAAAATAGTTTGGTGAATTGGAACGCGCGGGGTTAAAATTTCGCCTCACAACATAGCCTAGGACACTCTCGGGGTCCAGACGTGTGACTGTGCCAAATTTTGTGGCTGTAGCTGCGACGGTGCAGATGCCAATCCCGGACATACATACATACATACATACATACATACATACACACACACTTGAGCTTTATATATTAGATTAATATTCTAAATAATCAATGCTATACATAATTTTATTGCAGAAAATAAATACTCAAATATACTGTATTAATGTCAAAATAGAATTATTGTTGCCCATGGTGGAACGTGTCCTATCAGGCATGATAGGTAAAATGCTATTTACCTGCGTATGTAGCATTAGTCTGCAGGTAAGTTATGCTACAATGCTGTCTGGCCACCTTTCTGAAAGAGAAGTTATCAGGATAAGATGAGGCTGCTTCTTATCGAGATCGGGAGATCCAGCATTCAGTCATGGGGGGTGGACGGAACAGTTACAGTCATCTCTCATGGCACAGTGAGCGATGGTTGTAAGCACGCCTAGTCACTTTGATTGACAGGTTGCTCTGCACAGATGTGCTGCAAAGTGAGCTGTCAATCAAACTGTTGGGGCATGCATACAGCCGAGTATAGTGAGTGGAACTGTTAGCGATGACTGTAGATGCTTCATGTACACCTCTAAGACTGAAAGTTGGTAGCTCCTGGATGAAATAAGGTCATTTTCTTCCTACAGCTGCATTCTCGTTAATGTGGTCAAGCACCACTGTTAGGCCGGGGTCACACTAGAGACAAATACGGATGAGTGAGAGGCGTAAAAACCACGCATTGCACACTGACCAATGATTCTCTATGGGGTAGCTCCCATCAGCCGTATATTTCTCGCGCATATTTTACGGTCCGTGCCAATCGCAGCATGCTGCGATTGTCAGCGTATTCCGGCCGAAATACGCCAATGCAAGTCTATGGTTGCGCAAAAACAACCCATTAGACACGGACCGGATGTGTGACTTGCGAGAAATACGCACCCGGTGTCCTTTAGAAAAGCCGGCAAATCAGTGCGCGATACAGTAAAATCACACTGACAGGTTTAATAAAGAAACGAAATAATAGATATATACACATAGAATACATATACATATACAGTTAGGTCCATATATATTCGGACAGAGACAATATTTTTCTAATTTTGGTTCTAGACATTACCACAATTAATTTTAAACGAAGCAATTCAGATGCAGTTGAAGTTCAGACTTTCAGCTTTCATTTGAGGGTATCCACATTAAAATTGGATGAAGGGTTTAGGAGTTTCAGCTCCTTAACATGTGCCACCCTGTTTTTAAAGGGACCAAAAGTAATTGGACAATTGACTCCAAGGCTATTTCATGGACAGGTGTGGGCAATCCCTTCGTTATGTCATTCGCAAGTAAGCAGATAAAAGGCCTGGAGTTGATTTGAGGTGTGGTGCTTGCGGGTCCCACACGTGCTAGAGAACACATTGGGCTTTGAAGGTCAGGACTGGTGTCCTGCGCGTGTAGAGGGGCATGCCAAGGTCAAGGTTCCAGGCAAAGAGCAAAGCACAGAGCAAGGTACTAGCAAGACAAGGATACAAGACAGGTCATAGAACTCAGAACAAGATAGAGAGACAAGGTTCAGGACAGAGCAAGGAAAGCAAAAGACGTGTGCAAGAGTAGCACGAAAACGCACAGTGCGAGAAACAGTGTGAGTGCAAGGGAGCACGGAAACCACGACTGGGGCACCGGCAGGCAGTACCGGCTGGAGGCACAGGCAGGCGGGCACGACTAGAGGTGGCACGGCTGAGGCACAGACAGGTGGAAACCACAATCGCACTGGACGGCGAGCACGGCTGAAGCACACAGGCGGGCACGACTAGGAGCGGCACGGCAGAGGCACAACAGGCACAGAGTGATCAGGCGCGTACAAGAGGGCACGCAGCCACAAGGCAGGGCTAGGCAAAGGTACAGGACAGAGACGCGTGTGAGACAGCACGGCAAAGCCTGGTACGAGAGGGGCAAGGGCACACGAAAAACAGAGGCAAGACAAGGTCCTGCGCGTGCAGAGGGCACGCCAGGATCAGGGTTCAGAACAGAGACATAGAACTAGCAGCGTAGCGTAGGCCGAAGCCCAGAGCCGGGTCAAGGCGGAGCCTTGAGACTAGACATGGAACATAGGACAAACAACAAGGCAAGGAAGAGCTTAGGCAAGACATGGCGAAACAGGCTAAGGCAGAGAACAGAGGAAGTACTACAAGGCAAAGCATAGCAAGGACAAACAGCACGAGAGACAACACAAGACATGGCATGTGACAAGAGACAGAGTACAAGCACAGAGCGTGTGCAGAGACGCACGACAGGGCAGAGTGCAGGGGCACAGAATACAGGGAGCGACCGAGCAGACCAAGCAGCCATGCAGGGAAGCAAGACGATACTCTGGCCCCAACCATAGGAAGGGGTGGTCTGATATAGCACCATAGCACCTGAACTTCCGAGTAAGGACCAGGGAAGGACTTCCGGTTCAGATCCTCCTGGGTCATAGAAAGCATTGCTAGATCAGACTGGCTGGACCATAGAGAAGGTCACATGATCAGGGGTTCCAGGAATACAGAGGACTGTAGAGTCAGACAGTGCTGGAACATAGGAAAGGTCACATGATCAGGGGTTCCAGGAATACAGAGGACTGTAGAGTCAGACAGTGCTGGAACATAGGATAGGTCACATGATCAGGGGTTCCAGGAATACAGAGGATTGCTGAATCAAATCAGAGACGGATGGTTACCTAGCAACAGCTTGCAGCCATGAGGTAAGGCGTGCGTGCACACTGCTCCAGGCGTCTTGCGGCATAACAGTTATGAGGTGTGCCTGTACACACAGGCAAGATCAGCGGGGCGCCCGCAGTGACCCGGACCTGGGGAAATGAGGCATGACAGGCATGTCAATGGGGATCATGCAGCGCAAGCAGCATGGCCGGCATGACGGGCATGACATCCACCCAGTCAGTGATTCTGTCATAGAAGGAAATTAAGTTAGTCTGACATGACTTATTAGTTACAAACCCATGCTGACTCTGTTTAATCATTTCATTCTTATTCATGTACTTACATACATGTTGTTTAATAATTTGTTCAAAGATCTTTCCTGGTATAAAGTAGAAGTCAGACTCACTGGCCTATAGTTGCCTGGGTCCACCTTCTTCCCCTTTTTGAAGATAGGAACAACATTTTCTCTTCTCCAGTCTTCTGGGACTTCTCCTGTTCTCTTGTCAAAACTAGGAGTTTTTATTTCATTAAAATAAATTTTAATTAATGTCTGTGTGTTTTTTAACCGTTTAATAGTTTAGGGTTAATAATGGATAAGTGTGTAATTGACACCTCTCCATTATTAATCGGCTTAATGTCACCTTCCAAGATGACATTATCCCATTAATATTAACCCATTATCCACCGCTACAGGGCAATGGGAATAGAGAGGATAAGTGCCAGAAAAGGCGCATCTTATAGATGCGTCTTTTCTGGGGTGTCTGGGGGCAGATTTTTGTATGGGGGGGGGGCAAAAACAATGGTCTCTCTCAAGGCTATTAAAATCTGCCCTCACTCACCTACTTTACCTCTCTGGTTGCGATTTTGCCACGGGAGCCCATGCATTTTTTTCCAACGAATTAACCCCTTAATTTAACACCTAGACGTCCCAAATTTTACACACAAACCCAAATTTAATTATTAGTCAGGGACATATAAAAAAATACATGAAATGAAATGGTTTACTGTATGTAAACCTTGTGTCAAATTAGTACTATAGGTTCTATGGAACTCGGTGGCATGGGTCAGAGAAGACAAACACAGTATATGTTCAAAGGTTCAGTATTGTATTGTAGCAACAGGTCTCAGTACTATGCAGATGTAGTTCAGGGTATTACAGTAAACAGGCTTCAGTATTGCACGGTACGTAGATATAAGTTCTGGCAACAGGTAAAGTCTGTACGAACCAACTGGCGAGAGTCTGAGGTCCAGGCGCACACAGTCCTAAGGTCCTGAGACTGGACCGGGCTCCAAGCGGAGAGCAGGCCGCAGAGATGACAGAAGCAGAGCAGATCCGGACAGGAGAGGCGGTCAGGCAGGACGGCAGGTAAGTAACAAGCGGGGAATCCCGAGGTTTAGAAGAAGCAGGCACAATGTAAGCTCTCCAAGCTTGGCAGCAGGTGAAGATCCAGATACACAAGCACAGGTATAATGTGCAGAGTCCCTTTAGTACACAGCAGGCAGGAAACAGGAAAAGTCAAACAGGAACAAGATGGCCCCTTGTGAAGCTACTCACACCTTCTTTGATAAGGGCAAAATTAAGGGCAAAGTCAAGCATGGCTCAGAACCTCACACCATTCCCTCCTTCAAGGATGTCCTCCGGACGACCTTAGATCCGGTTTACTGGGGTATCGGCTATGGAACTGTTGGATCAGACGGGGAGCTCGAATGTTCTCCTGAGGTTCCCAGGAATTCTCTTCCGATGGGTAACCCTGCCATTTCACCAAGTATTGAAGTTTCCTCCTATGGATCCGAGAGTCGATGATCCCTTCCACAATAAATTCTTTCCCGTCAATGAGAACCGGACCAGGTGGAACGGGTGTACGTCCGGGAAAAGGATTCGGTACTACTGGTTTAAGCTGGGAGACATGAAAAACAGGGTGTATTTTCAAAGATGTAGGCAATTTAAGACGGCAGGCTACAGGACTTACTATGTTGTTGATTTTGTATGGGCCAACATATTTCTGCCCCAACTTAGATGTCGGAATCCTTAATTTTAAATTTCTTGTCGAAAGACAGACCATGTCTCCTACCTTGTATGTTGGTGCTGGTTTACGGAACCTGTCTGCAGCCTTCTTGTATCTCTCCTGAGCTGCAGCCAGCGATTGTTTCAAAGACTCTAAATTCTGTTGTAAATACGTAATTCGGTCAGCTGCTGCGGGTACGGACGTGTCTATCGGGAGTCGAGGGAGAATGCTGGGATGATACCCCTTATTAGCAAAGAAAGGAGACTGCTTGGTGGAGGCACTCTGCGAGTTGTTATACGTGAATTCGGCCATCAGGAGTAAGTTTACCCAATCATCTTGTAAGTGGCATACGTAGCAACGCAAGTACTGCCCCAAGGTTTGATTAGTCCGTTTGTTTGTCCGTTAGACTGTGGATGGAAAGCAGATGATAGATTTACCTTGATGTCCAGGGCGGCACAGAAGCTTCGCCAAAATCTTGAGGTAAATTGGACCCCTCGATCTGATATCACTTTGTCAGGAACTCCATGTAGCCAAAAAACATTTTGTACGATGAGGTCTGCTGTCTGTTTGGCTGTCGGAAGACCGATACAGGGAATGAAATGGGCAGCCTTGGTCAAACGGTCAATCACTACTAGGATAGTGTTTTTCCCCTTAGAAGTAGGCAACTCTACAATAAAATCCATTGAAATAGACCCCCAAGGGCGAGATGGAATAGGAAGGGGTTGTAGCAGTCCCGAAGGTGAGGAGCGGGGAACCTTTCATAGAATCATAGAATCGTAGAGTTGGAAGGGACCTCCTGGGCCATCTGGTCCAACCCCCTGCTCAAAGCAGGATTCGCTAAATCATCCCAGTCAGATGTCTGTCCAGCCTCTGTTTGAAGACTTCCATTGAAGGAGAACTCACCACTTCTCGTGGCAGCTTGTTCCACTCATTGATCACTCTAACTGTCAAAAAGTTTTTACTAATATCTAATCTGTGTCTCCTCCCATTCAGTTTCATCCCATTGCTTCTAGTCTTTCCTTGTGCAAATGAGAATAAAGTTGATCCTTCTACAATGTGACAGCCCTTTAGATATTTGTAGACAGCTATTAAGTCTCCTCTCAGTCTTCTGTTTTGCAAACTAAACAATCCCAAATCCTGCAATCTTTCCTCATAAGACAAGGTTTGCAGACAGGTCAACATTCTGGTTGCTCTTTTCTGAACTTGCTCTTTGATCTTGCACATACCTCACATGACGAGACGTAATGCTGAACGTCTCTCCGGTAGGTCGGCCACCAAAAGGAGCGAGACAAGAATTCCTGGGTCTTCTGGACTCCTCTATGACCGGCGATCTTTGAGACATGCACTAATTTTAGTACACTTAGTCTGACCGTTTCCGGAATATACAGGCATTGTCCCTGAAACCAAAGTCTGTTTTTCAAGGTTAGGTTTACCTGATTGTGGGGTCGGATCAGTAGTGGGTCTCCAGTGTAGGCTTCCTTAATACTTGTTAATAGATCTTGATTGTGTAACTCCCCTATGAAGTTTGTTTCTGAGAGTATGGTCCTCGGGGGTAATACTGGAGTTACGTTACCTGAGTGAATCCTAGATAGTGCATTGGCCTTCCCATTACCAGAGCCTGGCCTGTAGGAAACAATGAAGTCCAACTGATTAAGGAATAAAGTCCATCGGGCCTGTCTGGGCTTTAGACACCTTGCCAATCTCATGAATTCAAAGGTTCCGATGGTCCGTAAGTACGACAATCTGGTGAGATGCTCCTTGCAGTAGATGCCTCCATTCCTTGAATGCGGTTATAATGGCCAATAGCTCTTTATTTCCGACATCATAATTCTTCTCTGCGGGCGATAATTTCTGCGAAAGAAAGACACAAGGATGTAAAAGATCTTTGTCACCTGTTCTTTGCGAGAGAATGGCCCCTATCGCACAGTCGGAAGCGTCTACTTCCATTATGAAAGCTCGATCTGGATCCGGGTGTACGAGGATCGGTGATGTAAATTTAGCTTTCAATTTGGAAAATGCAGTCTGTGCTTGCAGTGACCAGACAAATGGTACCTTCTCCCGGGTCAATTGGGTGATGGGTATGACGATCTCCGAAAAAATTTTAATGAATCGTCTGTAAAAATTGGCGAATCCAATAAATCGTACTTCCTTCACGGACTTGGGAATTGGCCACTCCTGGATGGCTTGAGTTTTACTAGCATCCATGCTGAGACCCTGAGGAAAGATAACATACCCCAAGAATTGGATTTCCGTTTTGTGGAACTCGCATTTCTCTAGCTTGATATACAAGTGATTCTGCCGTAGGCGATCCAAGACTACTCTCACGTGCTGCTGATGCTCCTTGATGTTGCTGGAAAAGATTAAAATGTCATCCAAATAAACAACAACAAAAATATCGAGTATGTCTCTGAAAATGTCATTCACCAAGTGTTGAAACGTAGCCGGCGCATTACGGAGACCAAAAGACATGACGAGGTACTCAAAATGTCCATAGCGTGACCGGAAGGCTGTCTTCCACTCGTCACCGGGACGGATCCGTACTAGATTGTATGCTCCATGGAGATCTAATTTCGTGAAGATTTTAGAGTGTCGCACCTTTTCCAGTAATTTGGGAATTAATGGAAGTGGATAGGAGTTCCTGATCGTAATTTTGTTGAGCTCTCGGTAATCAATACATGGGCGGAGTGAGCCATCCTTCTTTTTCACGAAGAAGATCGGGGCACCCGCAGGGGAGGAAGATGGTCGTATAAATCCCTTGGCTAGGTTTTCATCGATGTACTCCTTGAGGGCTTTTAATTCTGGCCCAGCCAAAGGGTAAATGTTACCGAACGGAATCGTGGCACCAGGTAGCAGTTCCACGGGGCAATTGTATGGCCGATGTGGAGGCACTTTGTCTGCATTTTTCTTGTCACATACATCGATGAACTCCTCATACTCTATTGGTAGATTTAAGTCAACGGAGCATGCTGACCCAACTAAAGCTGGTTCCTTAGATGATATCTGTCTTCTAGGAAACTGTATTTCCTTCGTCTCCCAATTGATAGTAGGGTTTTGCAGTTGTAGCCATGGTAGTCCTAGGATTATGGGAAAATGAGGGGAGGAAATTAGCAAGAAGGACAGTCTTTCTGAGTGATCCGCCCCCATACGGACTTTCAGTGATGTTGTTTCAAGATCTACGGGCCCGGACACCAGTGGGGAACCATCCACAGTTTCCATCATATACTGTGTTCTTTAGCGAATGTAATGTCCATAAAATTGCCGCTGGCCCCTGAGTCCACCATAGCGAAACTAGCAATCCATTGGGACTGGGTCCATATCTTGATGGGATATAACAGTGTGAGTCCTTCCTTGAGCCGTCCAAGGTCGAAGTAGTGGAACTCACTGAAGAGATGGCTGCATTCACCGGTGAGGATATTTCTGAAGTACAGTCGGAGAAGTCGTGATTCCAGTCGACTATTTATTTCCTAGGAGTAGAGTTGAGCGAAATGGGTCGAAAAAATTCAAAAGTCGCCAACTTTTGGCAAAGTCGGGTTTCATGAAACGAAACCCGACCCTAGGATGAGGTCGGCCACGAGGTCGGCGACTTACGCGCCAAAGTCGCGTTTCAAAAGTTTGTTTTGCGCTCTTTTTCAGCCAATCAGGATCCACGGACACTGTGGACAACGTGATGACCTAGGCACGGGTCACCACCATCTTTCAGAAGGGCATGCAAGTGATTGGCTTGCTTTGGTGGGCGTCACAGGGGGTATAAAAGGGCGTGCACGCCGACCGCCATCTTACTTCTGCCGATCTTAGTATAGGGAGAGGTTGCTGCTGATTCTGTAGGGAGAGCGTTAGGCAGGGAAGAAGACAAAAAAACTGCTTCTGCTGCTAGCGATTTGGCCTGCACAACACACAAGTCACTGTGTGTGCAGTGCAAGGGGAGGCTATATTGTGGTGTATCAGTGGTGTTGGTTGTTGGGCTGCCTTTTAAGGCTTCCTGACACGCTGGCATTGCTGTTTACCCACTGCTCCGCAAACTGCTTTTTTAAAAGCAATCCAATCTCCCTTATCCTCTAGTCACTTTTGTCACAGCTGTGCCATCGAGCCTGTCACATAGCACTCAGATATCAGTGGGCCTCACACAATCCACAAGTGTCCAGTGTCCAAAAGTGTGCGCAGAGATTCAAAATCTCCATTATCCTCTAGTCACTTTGGTCACAGGCAGCTGTGCCATCGAGCGTGTCACATAGCGCTCAGATATCAGTGGGCCTCACACAATCCACAAGTGTCCAGTGTCCAAAAGTGTGCGCAGAGATTCAAAATCTCCATTATCCTCTCGTCACTTTGGTCACAGGCAGCTGTGCCATCGAGCCTGTCACATAGCGCTCAGATATCAGTGGGCCTCACACAATCCACAAGTGTCCAGTGCCCAAAAGTGTGCGCAGAGATTCAAAATCTCCATTATCCTCTCGTCACTTTGGTCACAGGCAGCTGTGCCATCGAGCCTGTCACATAGCGCTCAGATATCAGTGGGCCTCACACAATCCAAAAGTGTCCACTCTCCACAAGTGTGTACAGAAATTCTAAATCTCCCCTGTCCTATAGACACCTTGTACCTTGTTTTACATTACTATATAGTTTGTTGGATTTTGTCTACATTTCTACCAAAAATGAGGAAGGCTGGTGGAAGAGGCCGTGGAATTGGGAGGGGGTTGGCAGCTGGTAATGATGGTGTTGGTGGTGGATCTGATGGTAGTGGCAAGAGCAAAATAGGACCGAATGCAGGAGGTGCTGACCCTGCGTCATCGTCTGGCTACATAAGGCCTCGAACGCTTAGTTTTCTAGGAGTTGGCAAACCGCTTTTAAAGGCAGAGCATCAGGAAAAAGTTTTGTCTTACATTGCTGACTCAGCCTCCAGCTCTATCGCCTCCTCTTCTTCAGTTGTAAAAAGTAAAAGCACTGAGTCGTCATTGGAGGCTCATGTTCATGAACCACACCTTTCCTTGTGTCCTTCACCCCAACCAAGATTGAAGGATGACGCAGGCCATACTACTGATTACTCCATGGAGCTGTTTTCACATACCATGCCTGGATTATCAAGTGAAATGGTGAATTACCCAGGCCAAGATGAATCTGACATGGAGTGCACTGATGCACAGCCGCTGATGGATGATTCTGCTGGTACATTCACTCAGAGCACTACATTGTCCTCGCAGTGTACAGAGCCAGATTTTGACCCTGATGAGACTCAGGTGCCCCTTCCCGCACACTATACCACCATACACGGTGACACAGAGAAAGGTGCACATGACATAGAAGAGGAGGTGATGGATGACCCAGTTGTTGACCCAGATTGGCATCCATTGGGGGAAGAGGGTGCTGCTTCCAATAGCTCAGATGAGGAGCATCCACAGCAGACATCGACATCGCAACAGCTGTTATCTGGCAGGCCCGTAGCACTCCAAAGACAGGTTCCAAACATCAAAAGAGTTGCTGGACAGCTTGTCCAGAGGGTCAAAAGATCACAGCGTGCTAGGCCGCAAAATGTCTGCCAAAGTAGGAAGAGTGCAGTGTGGCACTTTTTTGAACAAAATCCTCATGATCAGGCCAAGGTTATCTGTAAGAAGTGCGCAAAGACCTTTAGCCGAGGGAAAAATCTGAAAAATTTGAATACCAGTTGCATGCTTAGACATTTAACCAGCATGCACTTGCAAGCATGGACACAACACCAAACCTCAAGTGCCACATGTGCAACTGATCACAACGAAGGTAGTCAGCAACGCTACATTGTTTCCCCCACTGTAAGCCCACCGGTTAGCACAGCAGCAAATGTTGAGGTGTCGTTGCAAGACCACAGCAGTCAGGGAATCCCACTGTTATATCAACGAAAGACTGATTCTAGGCCATCAGAAAGAACACCAACTCCATCACCATCATCAACCCTCTCTCAGTCCGCCCTGTCCACCGCTACTTCCACCATATGCAGCTCTCAAGTCCAGCTCACCCTCCCAGACACTATGAGTAGGTCAAGAAAGTACTCAGTCTCTCATCCGCGTACACTGGGTTTGAACGCCCACATTGCCAAACTAATCTCGTTTGAGATGATGCCCTTTCGGTTGGTGGAAAGCACAGCTTTCCGCGAACTCATGGCCTATGCAGTACCACGCTATGACCTACCCAGTCGCCACTTCTTCTCTCGCAAAGCCATCCCAGCCCTCCACCATCATGTGAAAGACCGCATTGTCCATGCACTCAAGCAGTCAGTGAGCGGAAAGGTGCACCTCACAACTGATGCATGGTCCAGTCGACATGGCCAGGGCCGTTACGTGTCCATCACTGCGCACTGGGTTAATGTGGTGGATGCAGGGTCCACAGGGGATAGCGGTGGTGGGACAGTGCTGCCTAGCCCACGGTATAGGAAACAGTTGGCTGTAGGCGTTCGACCCTCCTCCTCCTCCTCCTCCAGAAGCGAAAGCTCGTCCACAGAGCGCAGTCGTACGAGCACTCCATCTGCAGCTGCCACTGTTGCACACGATGTGTCCCCCTATCGAGCAGCTAGTGGAAAGCGTCAGCAGGCTGTGTTGCAGATGATGTGTTTGGGCGACAGACACACCGCCGAGGTGCTGGCCGAGTACTTGAAGCGACAAACTGAGTCATGGCTGGGCAGTGTACATCTTGAGGCAGGCAAGGTAGTTAGTGATAACGGCCGTAATTTTGTGGCAGCCATAGCCCTTTCAAAACTCAGCCACATACCTTGCTTGGCTCACACCTTGAACCTGGTGGTGCAGTGCTTCCTCAAAAATTATCCGGAGTTAACAGCCCTGCTCCAGAAGGTGCGAAGACTGTGCGCGCACATCCGCCGGTCGCCTGTACACTCCGTTCGTATGCAGAAGCTGCAGCGATTGCTCCACCTTCCCAACCACCACCTCATTATCGACATTGCAACAAGGTGGAACTCCACCCTGCACATGGTGGAGCGGCTGTGCGAGCAGAGGCAGGCCATAATGCATTTGTGGGAGGATACACGGCCAGGCACTTTGAGAGCAGACATGGAGTTGACAGGCGTGCAGTGGTCGAAGCTGAAAGACCTTTGTAAAGTCCTTCAGTGTTTTGAGGAATGCACACGGCTGGTAAGCGCAGACGACGCCATCCTAAGCATGAGCATCCCACTTATGCGTCTGCTCATACAAACTTTGACGCACCTTAAGGAGCAGGCGTCTGCAGCCAATGTTGATGAGGAGGAAGAGGAGGAGGGAATCCTTGATGACATTCAGCCATTGTCTGCTCAGGGACCTCTCCTGGACGAGGTGGAGGAAGAAGAGGAGGAGGAGGAGGATGATGGGGATGATTACTTAGGGGAGGAGGATGCATCTCGTGGGGCAAGTGAAAATGTTGGCGTGGCAAGGTCTGGTACAGGGTTTGTGCGTGACTGGAGGGATGTGGATTTGCCAGAAAGTGCTCCTCCACCCAGCACTCGCAGTGCATCATTGACACCGGGAACATTGGCCCACATGTCAGATTATGCCTTGCGGATCCTAAAAAGGGACCCCCGCATTGCCAAAATGATGAACGATGACGACTACTGGTTGGCCAGCATCCTGGATCCACGCTATAAAGGCAAATTACAAAACATCATGCCACAGGAGAACCTTGACCTAATATTGGCTAATAAACAAGCAACTCTGGTAAATCGGTTGCTTGAGGCATTCCCAGCACACAGCAGCGGTGATGGTTCTCACACGAGCCGTACGGGCCGGGGGCAGCTTGGCAGAGGTGTTCGTGGTGCACACAGCAGAAGTGGCGTTGGAGACAGGGGTTTCATGACAATGTTGTGGACTGATTTTTCAAATACCGCTCACACAACTGGTAATACTGCATCGATGGAAAGTGACAGGAGACAGCAGTTGTCAACTATGGTAACAAACTACTTTTCCTCCCATATCGATGTTCTCCCACACAGGTCATTCCCCTTTGACTATTGGGCCGCTAAACTGGACACCTGGCCTGAATTGGCCCAATATGCCTTACAGGAGCTCGCTTGCCCAGCTGCAAGTGTGCTATCGGAAAGAGTCTTCAGTGCAGCTGGATCAATCCTGACAGAAAAAAGGACCCGTCTGTCAACCCAAAATGTGGATGATCTAACCTTCATTAAAATGAACCACGCATGGGTTTCCAAGGATTTTGTCCCACCTTCCCCTGATGACACATAGGGTGACAGAAAAATGGCTTGCTTTGGTCCACCTCTTCCTGGTACTTCACCTATTTCGCCTTTTGCATCAGCTGAATGTCCAACATCAACATATGCCACTTTCTAAAACTCCCTAACTGGGCTGCCTCCCCCCCCATGGCCGGGGTCACCACCTACCGCACGACACCGTGCGAGTGCCGTTGCCCTGGACAGGTGGGTAGGCCGACTCTTGGGCGCGGGCACTGGCACAGGGTCCCTCATAGTGCAATCAAGTGTCTCTGACGGTGGTGGTGCACACCCGCCGTCAGACACACCGCTGTACTATGAGGGGCCCAGTGCCAGTACCGACGCCCACGAGTGGGCCCCCCTTGCTTGGGCAGGGCCCCAGCATTTGCAATCTTTACCTCTCCCTGCTCCTCCGCTGTGTAATCTGGGTCTTCAAATCCATACTGTGCCTGACACCGCCTGAGCCTGCCTCCTGAGACATATATTTTGAATGTGTACGCTATCCATACATGTTATCCAGGGATACGGTACCCTTTCTAACCTTTGTACAATCACGTGCAATCCATACTGGGCCTAACACCGTCTGAGCCTGCCTCCTGAGACATATATTTTGAATGTGTACGCTATCCATACATGTTATCCGGGGATACGGTACCCTTTCTAACCTTTGTGCAATCACGTGCAATCCATACTGTGCCTGACACCGTCTGAGCCTGCCTCCTGAGACATATATTTTGAATGTGTACGCTATCCATACATGTTATCCAGGGATACGGTACCCTTTCTAACCTTTGTGCAATCACGTGCAATCCATACTGGGCCTGACACCGTCTGAGCCTGCCTCCTGAGACATATATTTTGAATGTGTACGCTATCCATACATGTTATCCAGGGATACGGTACCCTTTCTAACCTTTGTGCAATCACGTGCAATCCATACTGGGCCTGACACCGTCTGAGCCTGCCTCCTGAGACATATATTTTGAATGTGTACGCTATCCATACATGTTATCCGGGGATACGGTACCCTTTCTAACCTTTGTGCAATCACGTGCAATCCATACTGGGCCTAACACCGTCTGAGCCTGCCTCCTGAGACATATATTTTGAATGTGTACGCTATCCATACATGTTATCCGGGGATACGGTACCCTTTCTAACCTTTGTGCAATCACGTGCAATCCATACTGGGCCTAACACCGTCTGAGCCTGCCTCCTGAGACATATATGTTGAATGTGTACGCTATCCATACATGTTATCCGGGGATACGGTACCCTTTCTAACCTTTGTGCAATCACGTGCAATCCATACTGTGCCTGACACCGTCTGAGCCTGCCTCCTGAGACATATATTTTGAATGTGTACGCTATCCATACATGTTATCCAGGGATACGGTACCCTTTCTAACCTTTGTGCAATCACGTGCAATCCATACTGGGCCTGACACCATCTGAGCCTGCCTCCTGAGACATATATTTTGAATGTGTACGCTATCCATACATGTTATCCAGGGATACGGTACCCTTTCTAACCTTTGTGCAATCACGTGCAATCCATACTGGGCCTGACACCGTCTGAGCCTGCCTCCTGAGACATATATTTTGAATGTGTACGCTATCCATACATGTTATCCAGGGATACGGTACCCTTTCTAACCTTTGTGCAATCACGTGCAATCCATACTGGGCGTGAGAACGGCTGGCGAGCTGTTAAGCAAGCTACAGCACCTGTCCAGACAAGTACAGGGATTCCCTAGCGAGGAGACTTATTTGATTGTTTTCAATGTTGGGACAGCAATTTTTGGGGAGCACTATACTCTGGAGAATGATAGATGGGGCCCACCATACACTGGAACATTCCAAAGGTGGACATCAGACACTGGAGCAGCATTTACAGGGCCCATTATACACTAGAGCATTAGAAATGGGGCCCATTATGTTTGGAGCATTATTTGGGCCCATAAGACAGTGGAGCTTCATCCATGGGGACCAACATATACTGTAGCATTATGTGGAGCTCATCATATACTGTTTCAAACATTATATGGGACCAATGATTCTGTATGGAGAAATAGATGGGCCTCGTCATGAGATGTAAAAAGTGAGGTATTTTTCATTGTACTATACCGCTATTTATCTGCCGTATCGGAGCATGATGAGTTGTGGTATGTGTTAAAGGGGCGCTCTTTCGTCCAGGGCACATGAAAACCTGCAGCCAGCCCTCCCCCCCCCCACAACTTTAGCCAAATAACCCCCATTTTTCAGTGCGTAACTTGTATTATGAAGTTAATTAAGGTTGACAAGCTTAAGTAAGAAGAATTGATGCTTTTGGCATTCAAATGGGCACTGTAGGTGTGTTTCCTGTCCTCCTCTCACTGCCGACTTTTATTCCCCATTGACTTACATTGGGTTTCGTGTTTCGGGACGACCCCGACTTTTCCCTATAATCGGACGATCTTGCTCGACCCGACTTTTGGAAAAGTCGGGTTTCACGAAACGAAACGCGACCCTAAAAAACCAAAAGTCGCTCAACTCTACCTAGGAGGATTTGAGTGGGAAACTACTGAAGATACGTCCGAAAAGTCACATTCGATTACCGCAGCCGTGGTCTTGCGATTCTTACCGGGACAATTCGAAATATAGTGACCTGATTTTCCGCAGTAGAAGCATAAATTTTCTCTAAAGCGGTGCTCCTTGCGTGGGTCAGGAGGACTTCTCCGGATTGCATCGACCTGCATAGGTTCTGACTCTACTGGGAGGAAGGACTTGCTCTGGGCTTCCCTGGAGGAAGACGGCAGGGTTACAAAATTACTGTGGTTAGCATCTGCCCATCTCTCTTGCCAGCGTTCTGCAAGACAGATATCAATCCGAATGCAATGATTTATGAAGTCTCCCAGGGCAGCGGGTGACTCGCCTCTTGCCAGTTAGTCTTTAATTGTGGCAGATAAACCCCTCCTAAACACTGCGTATTTTGCTGAGTCGCACCACGTAGTGTCCAACACCCACCTCCGAAATTCCATTGCGTATTCTACGACAGGACGCTTTCCCTGATGGAGGGCTAGCAATGAGGTTTCTGCTGTGGCACTTCGATTAGGGTCATCAAACATCTGGCACATTGCGGAAATAAAATCATTTAAAGAGTTCAAACAGACATTAGTTTCAATCAGGGGATTTGCCCAAGCAAGAGCCTTGTTGGTTAACAGCATTATCATAGTCAACACCTTGTCTCGTCCTGTTGGAAACTGAGCCGCATGCGCAGCAAAAAACAGCTGACACTGATTTAGGAACCCTCGGAATTTTTCTCTTTCGCCACCGAACCTGAATGGCGGGAGTTTAGGGAAAGCTGGAACCGAAGGTGGGGTTGCGGCTGGGGCTGAAACTGTAGTCTCCAGCTTTGAGAGACGAGTAGCTAGCGCCTGAATGGATGTATCGGCTATAGTAGCATTATGGTTAGCTTGAGTCTCTAGTGCTGACAATTTTGTTTTGGTAGCCTGAAGCTCCCCTTGAAATCCTGAGATAAATGTGCATATCTTTTTAAGGCGCACATCCACAGAATCTGACCCAGCGAGCTCCATATTTGATGGCTTGTGTATCCTGTCAAATTAGTACTATAGGTTCTATGGAACTCGGTGGCATGGGTCAGAGAAGACAAACACAGTATATGTTCAAAGGTTCAGTATTGCATTGTAGCAACTGGTCTCAGTACTATGCAGATGTAGTTCAGGGTATTACAGTAAACAGGCTTCAGTATTGCACGGTACGTAGATATAAGGTAAAGTCTGTACGAACCAACTGGCGAGAGTCTGAGGTCCAGGCGCACACAGTCCTAAGGTCCTGAGACTGGACCGGGTTCCAAGCGGAGAGCAGGCTGCAGAGATGACAGAAGCAGAGCAGATCCGGACAGGAGAGGCGGTCAGGCAGGACGGCAGGTAAGTAACAAGCGGGAAATCCCGAGGTTTAGAAGAAGCACACACAATGCAAGCTCTCCAAGCTTGGCAGCAGGTGAAGATCCAGATACACAAGCACAGGTATAATGTGCAGAGTCCCTTTAGTACAAAGCAGGCAGGAAACAGGAAAAATCAAACAGGAACAAGATGGCCCCTTGTGAAGCTACTCACTCCATCTTTGATAAGGGCAAAATTAAGGGCAAAGTCAAGCAGACCAGAAACATGGCTCAGAACCTCACACCTTGTGTCACTTCATGTTGGGTTTGGGAATGTTTTTACAGAAGCTGCCAATTGTATTAGCGGCTATTCTGCTATGTAGAACTCTATGAAATGTAAATATATATATGTGTCTCAATGACATGTATATATATATATATATATATATATATATGTATATATATATATATATATGTATTCTATGTGTATATATCTATTCTTTCGTTTGGGTTTTAACCTGTCATAGGGATCCATTATATGTCTATTTTGCAAGCCTGTGAGGAAATCTCAGCATATGAATGCCATTCAGATTACATACGGATGCTTACATGCGCAAAATACGCAACCACAACTTGATTACGGATGACATACGGATCACTAGTTAGGGGACATTTGTCCGTATTACGCATGGAAAGTACGGACAGTATTTCTTGTCGGTTAGTGTGACCCCAGTCTTACACTGTTTACCTGCCAACTAACTCACTGTTTGTTCCTTTTAATATCCTTTTCCAAGGTGACACCTTCCCTTTAAACTGATTGAACCATCATAACCCACTTTTATTCAAATTATTTCAGACAAAAATCTGATTATCACAATGCATTGTATATTCTTAGCAGGAGTCACCAAAATCTCTTCAAACAGCTACAGGGTTAAATGATTTAATCTCCACAAACATGTATCACCTATTTACAGATTTGGTAAAAAATGCATGATTGGTGGGGCCTAGCCACAGACACCTCCTTTAATCACAAGAACATTGCTTAAATGTGTCCTGTGTCCATACATATTCAAATTGCATCTTCAGAGTCAAGTAGCAATCCTAAAAGTAAATATCAACCCTTTAAGAAGCTTTGTGACTTAAGGCCCCTTTACATTTAGCGATGCACCAGCTATCCGACCAGCGATCCGACCGGGTCAGGATCGCTGGTACATCGCTAAATGATCGCTAGTGAGCTGTCACACAGGCAGACCTCACAGCGATGCAGCAGCGACGCAGCGCACGATACTCACCTTTCACACACAGCGATCCTGATGTCCTCCTGCCCGCCTCCACGTGTCGCTCGTTGGCGCCAGCAGGAAGCCCAGCAGGAAGTGCCCGATGAGAAATGGAGCCAGACATTCTCGCGCGATCAGCGATGGACAGCGGGGGAGCCGGTCGGAGTTAAGTATCACACATAGCGATATCGCTAGCGATATCGCTATAAAGTCACAAAATCGGTGACGTTACAGCGATATCGCTAGCGATATCGCTATGTGCAAAACCCCCTTTAGGATAAAAGTCAAACCCGAATCTCAATTAGCAAACAATGTTCCAGGGTGGTACTCCTTCTTAGTGCAAAGCATGAAGTCTGATTTGGCTGTATGAGAGGCATCTGACTGTAGTCTAAGGGTACCGTTACACCTAGCGATGCACCAGCGATCCCGACTAGCGATATGACGCGTTCAGGATCGCTGATGCATCGCTGGGTGGTCGCTAGTGAGCTGTCACTCAGGCAGATCTCACTAGCGACATCGCTGGGGACGGGGATCGCTACTTACCTGTCAGACGCGGCGATCCTGCCTCCTCCCGCCCGGCTCCACGCGTCGCACGTCGTCACAGTAGAAAGCGCCGCAGGAAGCTGACGACGAGAAATGATCCAGCAGCTTCTCGCGCGATCAGCGATAACCAGCGGGGGAGCCGGTCGGAGGTAAGTATCACATGCAGCGATATCGCTAGCAATATCGCTGCAACGTCACAAAATCGGTGACTTTACAGCGATATTGCTAGCGATATCGCAGTGTGTAGCGGGGGCTTTAGGGGTAAAATCTCTCATTGTAGAGAGTGACATGCCTGACATGCCAGTGTAAGGAGACTTATAGGCAATGGAATGCACCTCTAGGAAATTAAATATGCAAATTGCTCCTTCAGAAACAAAGAGGATTTTTAGGATTGCTAAATCCAATAGGTGACACTAGATTTCAGGTACTATTCCTCTCTGACGAGGCAATTTGTATATTTAATTTCCCAGAGAAGCATTGCATTGCCCATAATTTTCCTTACCATTGCATGCCAGGCATGTCATTTTCCATAAGTAGAGTCGTTACCCTTTAGTCCCTGAAATAAATTTAGTCAGTGGTAACAAATGTGCTCTCCTTCCCTGGACCGGACTGGGATTGAAAATCAGCCCTAGCACCTAATCCAAAGCAGACCACATGTAAACCGCTATTTTTGATATGGGAGTGTATCTTTTCTAGGCAACCTTTTCTGTTCAGATTTTTGGTGAGATAGCTAAGGGAGTTCAATAGGTAAAACTGACTTTGTATGACTTTGTTTTTTACAATAAATGTCCCGCTCCATGTCATTAAAAGTTGGGAGGTACTCCCTTCTGTGACTGTGCCTATGTGCCATCACCCCACTTACAATTTTGGGTTCTGGAAGGGAGAACCATAATTAGGACTTCTGCTATGGGGCCCCATGATTTCTATGTATGCCTCTAGCTGCAGGAGGACCTAAGGTCAGTGCTTATTACAATATTATAATAATTATAATTTATACACTCAGTCCATACTGCAACCTTGTTAACGGCGTTTTCCACCCAGTGCAAACTATTAGCCAGCAGTGCAACTTGCTGAATACTAACAGAGTGTAATGTTCAGATTCAGCTTTATTAGGCGATTCAGGCAGTTGTTATGTGTTGTGTGCGAATTACCAAACATATACTTATACGCTTCTTATCCATTTCTCTTAATTTTCCTTTGTGAGAAGCAACTGAGAATGTGTATCAATTTAAATCTACTGTATATATTGTGATAGATTGGCCCACTCATCTGCTCACAAGGTAGACACAGGAACATTTCTTGTTTAAATCTTCTACTGGTTTTCTAAAAAGGTACAACATGAACAGTGCAAAGATCAGCAAAATATAAATGGCCTTTCTGGCATAAAAGGAAAACAAGTTATAACATACAGTGCAGTCTACTCAGGGAAAACACGGATCAGCTTTTGTTACCATAAACACAGCTCTGGAGCTCTTGTCTCCAGGCACACCGAATGATTCAGAAGGCTAACTATTTACTGTCATGATCCATGCTGGATCAGGACTGATATAAAGCACAGGTAACCTTTTTTTTCCTAAGCTGTGCTTGAGGTGTTTTTGCCCCCGGTGGCCATTAGGATTATTGCACTGTGTGTCGTTTGTTCTAAGTTTTCCCCCAGTGGTGGTGAGCATCATTGCACTCTAGTTTCTTTTGTTTAGTGCACATGATTATAATGCAGGTGTGATTGCTGGCTCTGCTATAAAAGAGTCACAGGTGTTGCAATCAGTGTTGGTGATAGTGTTCATTTCAACCATCCTTGGTGGAGGAAGGAGCTGGAGAGCAGCTCTGACAGACCGTGGTCTGGAAGGAGTCATAGGGGATTTCCTTAGCTCTGACAGAGCTTGGTGGCAGCAATTCAGGAGGAGAGCTGCATGCTGGTGGTTGACTCTGTTGCCAGGAGCAAGTGCAACAGAGTAAAGCTAAGTGGTGTTCCCTGTTTGTCACTTTCCCTTAGTGTGTATTAGTACAGCGGTGGGGCCAGTGCCTGCACCACCCAGCTCCCTAGCAAGGGATAGGTGTAGGGTGTGCTAGGGCAACAGGTTTGTGATCGGCGCCCAGGGCGGAACCGGCATATGGAACGTTAGGAGCATTAGGGACACTGACTCAGGGGAGTGCAGGAGGTCTCCACGTCCCCTTTCCCTATCGCAGGGCCCATCGTTTTAACTGTTTTCCCTACCCCTTGTCTTGTTGTTTTAGTTACTGGCCTGCGAGCCATGTCACACAGGACGGGTCCATGTGACATTTACCTTCTAGATCCCATCCTAAGGTCGAGATAGAGTGAACAGCCTCCTACCCACTCTTCACATGTTCACAAAAAACAGTCCTTAACATGGCCAATTAACCCTACTCAGCACTGCTGTAGCGTTTTCTCCCGATTCATATCACTGAAGCTAACATTCTCAGCAATACATATCTCCCCTCCAGTACTTTACCAGTCACAATATCTAGCTTTAATATCTTTGTGTTTTTGTATGTTCAGCATTAGCTCTGCTTTTAACAATAAGATAAGATATAGATTTTGCTGATTTTGAGAAGGTGCTTAAGCCATATGATATGACAAGTCTATCATATGATCTCATTTAGCCACATATTGGATGTAATTATATAATCTTTTTCTTACATTTCAGAAGTCTTTTAAAAGCTAAGCAGTAAGAAGGAAATTGTCTGAAAGTAATATGCTAAAAAAAGAGAGAGGACAGCACCTCCAAAAATCATACAATGATCTAATGCCACTAGGCAAAATATATATATAACTGAACATGAGGTTCTTAGTTAAACCTTTTAAGGACCAAGCCACTTTGTAGGTTAATAACCAGGTCTTAATTTTGAAATCTGACCACTGTCACTTTGTGTTGTTGTAACTCTGGAACGCTTCAACAGAGCCCATTGATTCTGAGAATGTTTTTTTCATGACATATTGTACTTCATGTTAGTGGTAAAATTTCTTCAATATAACTTTAATTTGCATTTAATTATGAAAAAAAAAAAACAGAAATATGCCGAAAATTTCAAATTTTTAATTTCTATGCAGTTAAATCAGAGAGATATGTCACACAAAATACTTAATCAATAACATTTCCCACATGTCTATTTTACATCAGCACAATTTTGGAAACAACATTTTTTTTGTTAGGAAGTTATAAGGGTTAAAATTTGACCAGCGATTTCTCATTTTTTCAACAAAATTTACAAAATTATTTTTTTAGGAACCACCTCACATTTGAAGTCACTTTGAGGAGTCAACATGACAGAAAATACCCAAAAGTGATTCCATTCTAAAAAATGCACCCCTCAATGTGCTCAAAACCACATTCAAAAAGTTTATTAACCCCTCAGGTGCTTCACAAGAATTGAAGCAATGTGGAAGGAAAAAAATTAACATTTAACTTTTTTCACAAAAATGATACTTCGGACTCAATTTTTTTAATTTGTCAAGGGTATCAGGAGAAAATGAACCACAATATTTGTTGTGCAGTTTCTCTTGAATACACCGATACTCCATGTGTGGAGGAAGACCACACTTTAGGCGCATGGCAGGGCTCGGAAGGGAAGGAGCGCCGTTTGAGGGTTTGAACATAAAATTGGATGGAATCGAGAGTGGATGCCATGTCGCGTTTTTAGAGCCCCTGATACACCAAAAGAGTTGAAACCCCCCATAATTGACCCCATTTTGGTAACTAGTCCCCCCCAAGTAACTTATCTGGCTGTGTGGTAAGCACTTTTAACCCCCAAGTGCTTGACAGAAGTTAATAACGTAGAGCCGTGAAAATAAAAAAATCTTATTTTTTCTACAAAAATGATCTTTTTGCCCCCAATTTTTATTTTTCCAAGGGTAACAGTAAAAATTGGGCACAAAAAGTTGTTGTGCAATTTATCCTGAGTATGCTGATACTCCATATGTGGGGAGAACCACTGTTAGGGAAGGAGTGCCGTTTGACTTTTTCAACGCAAAATTGGCTGGGATTTAGATAGGACGCCATATCACGTTTGGAGAGCCCCTGATGTGCCTAAACAGTAGAAACCCCCCACATGTGACACTATTTTGGAAGCTAGACACCCAGAGGAAGTTATCTAGCTTTGTTGTGAGCACTTTGAACCCCCAAGTGCTTCACAGAAGATTATATTGTAAAGCCCTGAAAATAAAAAATCATATTTTTTCACAAAAATGACCTTTTTGACCCCAAATTTTTATTTTTCCAAGGGTAACAGGAGAAATAGGACCCCAAAAGTTGTTGTGCAATTTGTCCTGAGTATGCTGATACCCCATATGTGGGGTGGAACTACTGTTTGGGCGCATGGCAGAGCTTGGAAGAGAATGAGTGCCATTTTGCAACGCAGACTTTGATGGCATGGTCTGTGGGCGTCATGTTGTGTTTGCAGAGCCCCTGATGTGCCTAAACAGTAGAAACCCTCCACAAGTGACACAATTTTGGAAACTAGACCCCGGAAGGAGCTTATCTAGATGTGTGGTGATCACTTTGAACCCCCAAGTGCTTCAAAGAAGTTTATATGTGTAGAGCCGTGAAAATAAAAAATCATATTTTTTCCACAAAAATGATCTTTTGGCCCCCAAATTTTTATTTTCACAAGGGTAACAGGAGAAATAGGACCCCAAAAGTTGTTGTGCAATTTGTCCTGGGTACGCTGATACCCCATATGTGGGGGGAAACCACTGTAATCGCCTTTCTGTGATCTTTGGGAGGCACAATGAACAAATCCACAGAAGGTGAAGAATTGGTTTTATTTTTTACGCCGTTCCTCTTGCAGCATTAGTGATTAGGTGACTTTATTCTTCGGGTCGGTGCGATTACAGGGATACCAGATTTACATCCTTTTTTATGTTTAGCTTCTGTCACACACTAATAGACGCTTTTTTAGTAAGAATTTTTTGTAAGAAATTTTTGCATTGCGATATTTTGACAGCTATAATTTTTCCATATTTCGGCCGACAGAGTCATGTGCAGGCTTGTTGTTTGCAGGATGAGCTGATGTTTTTATTGGTACCTTTTTCAGGCACATGACTTTTTTGATCGCTTTCTATTCCAAATTTTGGGGACGCAGAATGAACAAAAACCAGCAATTTAGGAATTGTTTTTTGTTTTTTTTTCTCCGTTCCGCGTGTGGTAAAATTGGTATGGCAGCGTTATTCTTCGGGTCACTACGATTACAGCGATAACTCATTTACATAGTTTTTTTTTTATGTTTTGTCGTTTTTTACACAATAAAAACTTTTATAGAAAAAATAATTATTTTAGCATTGCTTTATTCTGAGAGCTATAACTTTTTTATTTTTCCGCTGATGGAGCTGTATGGCGGCTTGTTTTTTTTGGGGACAAGATGGCGCTCTCAGTGGTACTATTTTTATTACCATTTGGTTTTTTTTATCGCGTTTTATTCTACTTTTTCAAAGCAGTATGATAAAATTGCTTGGAAAAAGTATAATTTGCTACTTTTTTGTGTCTTTTTTATGGCGTTCACTGAAGGGGTTAACTAGTGTGACACTTTTATAGATCGGCAATAGCAAACATGTGTACTTTTTTTATTTATTTTTTTTTAGATTAAAATGTGTATTTATTAGTGGATTTTTTTATTATTATTATTATTTTTTAATATTTTTTTTTACATTTTTTTTTTAAATTTCCTTTTTTACATAGACCCTTTATGGGACTTTCAATTTTTTCACTTTTGTTGCAGGTATAATACATTGCAAATACTGTTGGGGAAATCTATTAAAGGGAATGTGCCATCCAAAATCTTTTTTTCAGCAATTGAAAAAATGTGAAGAATTAATGTTTACATTTTCTTAAAAAATATTATCATTTGTTTTTAATTTTGTAAAATATGAAATTTTTTTAAAAAAGTTTGGCATTTCCACTTGTTAACACTAGGGGGAGCAGCTACTGAAATTTGGCACAAAAACCTAGTGTACAACTAGCTCACATTACTGCCCTGCAGTAATTATGGGCGGAATCTGCTGACATGGGTGTGATGTCACTCCTCTCCTCCCCTTTCTGGGTGTTTGCTAAGGGAAAAGAGAGGATGACATTTAGGAACACAGTGAGCAGCCATTTTGATGGGGCCTGCAAAGTTACTGACTGTCTTTGCATGCAAAGTCTGGATCAGAACAGGTCATCAATCAGCAGAAATGTTTCCTGGATTTCTGTGGAGCAGACAAGCAAATGGTCCATCCATGTGTATAAAAGGCAGCGCTCTATGTACAATCCCTGGCACCGAACAGGGTGCCCCCCATAGACCAGCACACTGCTCTCCTGAAATACTCTGTGCTACTGTCACCCTGCTCCTTCCACCATATACCAGGCCCCTGTCGCCTCGCTTTCACACATCGCCAGGACAGGATCTGAGGAGAGAAATGGGGTCTTCGGTCACCGAGGATGGCAGGCAGCAAGGATTCTGGGTGCAGGGTGACAGCAGCACAGAGTATTTCAGGAGAGCAGTGTGCTGGTCTATGGGGGGCACAGAGGGGGATATATGGTGGAGGACCAGGGTGACAGCAGCACAGAGTATTTCAGGAGAGCAGTGTGCTGGTCTATGGGGGGCACAGAGGGAGATATATGGTGGAGGACCAGGTTGACAGCAGCACAGAGTATTTCAGGAGAGCAGTGTGCTGGTCTATGGGGGGCACAGAGGGAGATATATGGTGGTGGAGCAGGGTGACTGCAGCACAGAGTATTTCAGGAGAGCAGTGTGCTGGTCTATGGGGGGGCACAGAGGGAGATATATGGTGGAGGAGCAGGGAGACAGCAGCACAGAGTATTTCAGGAGAGCAGTGTACTGGTCTATGGGAGGCACAGAGGGAGATATATGGTGGAGGAGCAGGGTGACAGCAGCACAGAGTATGTATTTCAGGAGAGCAGTGTACTGGTCTATGGGGGGCACAGAGGGAGGTATATGGTGGAGGAGCAAGGTGACAGCAGCACAGAGTATTTCAGGAGAGCAGTGTACTGGTCTATTGGGGGCACAGAGGGAGATATATGGGGGAGGATCAGGGTGACAGAAGCGCAGAGTATTTCAGGAGAGCAGTGTACTGGTCTATGGGGGGCACAGAGGGAGATATATGGTGGAAGGAGCAGGGAGACAGCAGCACAGAGTATTTCAGGAGAGCAGTGTACTGGTCTATGGGGGGCACAGAGGGAGATACATGGTGGAAGGAGCAGGGAGACAGCAGCACAGAGTATTTCAGGAGGGCAGTGTACTGGTTTATGGGGGGCACAGAGGGAAATATATGGTGGAGGAGCAGGGAGACAGCAGCACAGAGTATTTCAGGAGAGCAGTGTACTGATCTATGGGTGGCACAGAGGGAGATATATGGTGGAGGAGCAGGGTGACAGCAGCACAGAGTATTTCAGGAGAGCAGTATCACACAGGATAGGATTAGATACATGGCTCAGCAGTCAGTATCACACAGGATAGGATTAGATACACGGCTCAGTAGTCCGTATCACACAGGATAGGAATAGATATGCAGCTCAGCACACAGTATCACACAGGAGAGGATTAGATACACAGCTCAACAGTCAGTATCACACAGGATAGGATTGGATACACAGCTCAGCAGTCAGTATCACATGGGATAGGATTAGATACACGGCTCAGCAGTCAGTATTACACAGGATAGGATTAGATACACGGCTCAGTAGTCCGTATCACACAGGATAGGATTAGATATGCAGCTCAGCACACAGTATCACACAGGAGAGGATTAGATACACAGCTCAGCAGTCAGTATCACACGGGATAGGATTAGATACACAGCTCAGCAGTCAGTATCACACGGGATAGGATTAGATACACAGCTCAGCAGTCAGTATCACACGGGATAGGATTAGATACACGGCTCAGCAGTCAGTATCACACAGGATAGGATTAGATGCACGGCTCAGCAGGCAGTATCACACAGGATAGGATTAGATACACAGCTCAGCAGTCAGTATCACACGAGATAGGATTAGATACACGGCTCAGCAGACAGTATCACACAGGAGAGGATTAGATACACAGCTCAGCAGACAGTATCACAAAGGATAGGATTAGATACACGGATCAGCAGACAGTATCACACAGGATAAGATTAGATACACAGCTCAGCAGACAGTATCACAAAGGATAGGATTAGATACACGGATCAGTAGTCAGTATCACACAGGATAGGATTAGATACACAGCTCAGCAGTCAGTATCACACGGGATAGGATTATATACACGGCTCAGCAGTCAGTATCACACAGGATAGGATTAGATACACGGTTCAGCAGTCAGTATCACACAGGATAGGATTAGATACACAGCTCAGCAGTCAGTATCACACAGGATAGAATTAGATACACAGCTCAGCCGACAGCATCACACAGGAGAGGATTAGATACACGGCTCAGCAGTCAGTATCACACAGGATAGGATTAGATACACGGCTCAGCAGACAGTATCACATAGGAGAGGATTAGATACACAGCTCAGCAGACAGTATCACAAAGGATAGGATTAGATACACAGCTCAGCAATCGGTATCACACAGGATAGGGTTAGATACACGGCTCAGTAGTCAGTATCACACAGTATAGGATTAGATACATGGCTCAGCAGACAGTATCACACAGGAGAGGATTAGATGTCCAGCAGATTGCCAAGTGTTTTGAAACAGCAGGGAGCAGCTCCTCCTATGTTTTGCAAGAGCAGCTGGTCGGGCGTTTTGGAAAAAGCAGCTCGGTCTCCAGCAGCTCGTCCTGTATCCTCTCCTGCAGCTGGTATGTGCAGAGAACTTACAAGCCCTGTTATGGTGGAACAGTACAGCATCCAGGGCTTGCAATAGAGTGTAAAAAATGGAGCTAAGGCTAGTTTCACATTTGCCGAGTGCAGCATGTTGCATTTCAGCACGCACGGCAAAATCCTGCTTGCGCACTGCCAGCGCACGATCTGCGCACCCTATGCTAAAGATAGGGTGCGCAGATCGCAAGCGCCCATGTGCGCTAGTAGGCGGCGATGACCGGAAGGGGCGGGCAGCGAGCCGGCAGGGGGCGGGGCTTAGCGGCGCTATAAAGCGCAAATGTGAAACTAGCCTAAAAGGAAAGCACTGGGCTCTAATAAGATGGCGCCTGGCCACACCTACAGCTGTGAAATGAGCTGCCCAGTTCACTCCTGATGCAGCTGCAATGAAAGAGATAGGGTCGGCAACCGTCTCTTGTGTCTTATGCCCAGGGACTGCCGTAAATGAGCATGGAAAGTGTGGTTCAGCAGCCAGAAAGGTAAGATGGCAGCCCCCAGTGGCTGGATTAATACAGTAAAAAAAAAAAAAACCATACACACCACTGAGTCAAGCTTAGGGGACAATATCTTTATTGTACTATTTTATTTTTTACATTAAATTATGAATAAACACGGCACCTTCCCTTTAACAAAAAGAGAGCGTCTAAAGGCCCTGTCTCACATAGCGAAATTGCTGATGCGTCACCAATTTTGTGACGCACCAGCGACCTTGCCAGCGATCTCACTACATGTGACAGAGCAGCGACCGGCCCCCCCGCTGGAAATCGCTGATCGTGCTTGAATGTCCTGGGCCATTTTTTCATCGTTGGCATCCCCCTGGCCAGCATGCATCGCTGTGTTTGACACAGACGAGCGACCTCTTTGGCAACGCAGAACTCAAGACGCAGGCTGGAATCGTTCAGAATAGCTGATGTGTGACAACGTACCAGCGATCCTTACCAGGTCGTATCATTGTCGGGATCGCTGGTGCGTCGCTATGTGAAACGGGACCCTTACTCTATAACAAAACTGTTTTGTAGAATTTGTAGCACTACTAGATACACAACAGTGGTGTTCGAAAACTGCCTGCATGTCTCCAGGCTGATATTTTTCATAAAGTATATATTTCATTAGTAATACATACACACTATGCTACATTAGTGATGTAAGCATGTAATGTATAATGATGCAGAATGTCTAATAATGAACACTCTGCTCTGTGTAATGCTCTCTGTGCCACTAATAAATAAAAGATGTGATTTTTATGAGTATTCTTCATGGTTGTCTCCCAGGTCCACATTGAGCGTCTCCAGAATAATACCTGAATAATTATCTCCACTGAGAAATAAAATGATCAATAATTGATTGTATTGAGCTGCACCTGAGCTGAAAGTGTGTTGGAGGCAGCGGAACTGCAATTAATTGTGCGAATATTTAGGTAAATGGACATAAAACATCGGGGAGAGACACCGGATACACCAAGGTCCAAAAGCTGCAGAAGGGACCAGGACAAACTGTTCAAAGTAGAACATGACAGCTGCTCTCTAAAAAAAAATGCTTCTACAAATATTATTGACCATGGAGAAAAGGAGAAAAGTTTGTTCCTGAAAATTGTCGCTCCTGGATAAAGCCTCATTACAAATGTAGAAATGAATAAACTAATACAACATTCAAAATTCAAGGAAAATTCAGATCTCATCAAATAAAGGATTTCTAATATACTTTATGCCTCTGCTCCTTATGGTTTTTAACACATTTGTCTGCAGATCATTGAAGGGAAACCCTAGAGAAGGAAAACCTTCTGTCCAGGTCAAGTCTTGTGTGCACTTATGTATACTCATCCATTTACCTGAAAAACTTTTATTATTTGGGGGGAAAGATTGAAGTGTTGAATTCAATGAATGCAAGCAGAGATTGTGAAAACTGTGAGAAATGAATTTGCAAAGTCCACTTGAAAGCTGCAACACTTTACATGTGCAATTAATAAGCTTGACTTAAAGGGTATCTGTCAGTAGGTTTTTGCTTTATAATCTGAGTGCACCATAATGTAAGAGCAGAGACCTTGATTGCAGAGATGTTTCAATTACTGGGCTGTGTGTAGCTGTTTCAATACAATGAGGGTTTTATGAGCAGGAGATTATCATTATAGGCAACTGGCCTCATGCATTGTAGTCCAACCATGCCCCCAGCACTGATCATCAGCTTTCTGTCACTATACAATGTAAACAGAAATTTATGGTGTGGGTGGGTTGTCACACCCGAACAACTAAGCTCTGCTAAAACTACAGCGGAAAAAATAAGTACTGTGCCCAGTAAACTAAATGATACATCACTGGAATCAGGGTCTCTGTCCCTACCCACTTCTGCTGTCACATTACATAGCAAAAGTGATCATTTAAAGGGGTGGTTTGAAACACAAAATAATTTTCACCCTAAATGGCAATCTATTTAATGCCACAATTTAAACTATTTATTTTAATTAAAAAGTCCCTACAGTTCCCTCAGTATGCTATCTTGTTTATTCTATATTTTTACGTCTTCCTTTTTTGATGATACTTTGTTTGATAATCACAGTACATGTTGGTGTAAGGAGGTGGCGGAGAACCTCATCGCTTCCTCTCTCTCTCCTATGTGATGCTTTCTTATGTTATCTAGGGAAAGGAACTGGTTAATTTTGTGGGCTGGACTGCAGCTTCAAGGAAGCAGGAAGCTCCTGCTTCCAGTTCTGAGAGCCCAGGCACGTTTGCACAGTGCAGATGCTCAGCTGTGGCTGGAAGCCTTAAGGGGGTTTTACACATAGCGATATCGCTAGCAATATCGCTATAACGTCACTGATTTTGTGACGTTATAGCGATATTGCTAGCGATATCGCTATGTGTGATACTTATCTCCGACCGGCTCCCCCGCTGTCTGTCGTTGATCATGCAGCTCCATTTCTCATCGGGTGCTTCCTGCTGGGCTTCCTGTGGCGACGCGTGGATGCGGGCGGGAGAATGTCAGGATCGCCGCGTCTGAAAGGTAAGTATCGTCCGCTGTATCGCTGTGAGATCTGCCTGTTTTGCAGCTCACTAGCGACCATTTAGCGATGAACCAGCGATCCTGACCGGGTCATATTGTGGTCGGGATCGCTGGTGCATCGCTAAATGTAAAAGGGCCTTTACTGGACCCCAGGAGGGGTAAAGACTGTTACCTAGACCCCAGGAGGGGTAAAGGGTGCTGCCCTGGACCTTTGGGCAGCACAACGGGCACTCGGACTATGAGTGCCCCGCCGAAGGGACTTCAAGCATCCAGATTCCGGTATAAGGGCTATCTCCTCTTTCAGTTGTGGTGGCTGTTGTGAGTATGGCCATGGACATCGTTAGTGAAAGAGCAGGAAGCGATTGTTGCACTTTATTTATTCCTTTTATTAAATTATTTTCCTGTTGGACTGCAGCTGTGTCTGGATTGTGTCTGTCCTGCCTAATTCTGCACAAGGTGCCGGGGTGTAAACTGACTGTGGCTTAGTTGACTCGGCTGGGACTACCACCCTGGGCCGCCTTGTTACACTGTGATAAACAAAGTGGGGCAGAGGCTTTGGTCACAGCCACTACCAACGCCACCTCCCTAAAATGAAGTGTCATCAGTGATGCCTGCTTCAGAAACTAGGCTAATCCCTGAAAAAGACATCACTACAGGGACAGTAGGGCAGAGACTGGGCTAGTCACTGTATAACTGAGCATGCATCAGTTGTCAATTTCAACAGATCCTCAATAGATTCTTGTCACTTGTGCAGTATGCATGATCAGAAGTAATGAGTGAGCCAGAGAGCAGACTGTCAGTGCATGCTGTAACAATATTAATCATATTATATATAGCACTGTGCACTTACAATTGCCCTGTTAATTCTTCTGTTTTCCTTTAGGTCTATGACATCAAGTGATTAAAAACAGACTAGCTGAATCCTTCTAAGTTCTATTAAGAAACAGGAGGTCAATTTTCTCTGCACAAGTCATGAGTCACTGCAAAAGTCTATGGGGGGAAAATCGGAAGAGAAAAAATGTCATGTGCCCGAAAATGGTACCAATAAAAACGTCAACTTGTCCCGCAAAAAAAAAACCTCACATGACTCTGTGTGCCAAAACATGGAAAAAATATATCTCTCAAAATGTGGTGATGCAAAAATTATTTTTTTTGCAATAAAAGCGTCTTTTAGTGTGAGACAGCAACCAAACATAAAAACCCACTATAAGGCTTTCACACGTCCTGATATTTCCAGTACTGGAGATGTCAGTGTCTGTGTGTGTAATACTTGTGGCACATGTGTGGCATACGTGTGCCGCATCAGTACCAGGGATGAAGCGTTAGAGTAAACGCTGTTCCTCGGCGCAGGGTGCTGAGCACGTCTCTCATCATTCTCCCCTACTCTGCCGGTGATTGGCACGAGCAGGAGAGAATGATAAGAGTTACATTTAAGTGATAAAAGAGACAGCAGGCGGCGGCTGATGGGACTATTACTTCCATCAGCCTACCCCTGCTGCTGCTAATAACAGTGACAGTAGGAAAGTCTGATGGAGGGTATTCATCAGCCGCCACCTGCGCTATAGAGAAATAAATGAAAAAAAGGCATGGATTCCCCTGTATTTTACATAATCAGCTAGGTAAAACTCACAGGTGGGGGCTGCAACCCTCAGCTGTCATGTTCAGCAAGGTTGGTTATCAAGAATATAGGGGTCCCCATGCTTTTTTTTTAAATTATTTGAATAATAAGAAAAAATGCCATGAGGTCCCCTCCCACCAGCCTTGCTAAAGCTCCGCTCCTGCTATCACTGTTACTAACAGCAGCAGGGGTAGGCTGATGTGAATAATAGTCCCATCAGCCACCTCCTGCTGTCTCTTTTATCACTTAAGTTTAACTCTTGTCATTCTCTCCTGCTCGTGCTAATTGCCAGCAGAGCAGGGGAGAATGATAAGAGCCGTGTTCAGCACCCGGCACCAGGGAACAGCGGTTACTGTAACGCTTCTTCTCCGGCACCGATGCGTGTCACATGGATGACTTGCATGTGTGTTATGCGTATGCACATGTACGGGACGTTTTGTGGCCCATGCTGACATTAAAAAATGGACATATCAGCATCTTTAACCCACAGACACACGGTCCGTTGAAACACACTGACATGTGCACAGACCCATTCACTTGAATAGGCAAATAGCGCTCCTTTCCTCCCGAGTCTCTCCGTATGACTGAGAAGTACTGTACAGCCACATATGGGGTATTGCCAAGTTCAGTAGAAATTGTGGGACAAATTTTGGTGCCACTTTTACCCACTTCTTGTGTGAAAATATAAAATCTTTGGCTAAAACAAAATTTTGGTGGTAAAAATGTAGTTATTTTGTCTTCACTGCCTAATGGAATAAAATTCTGTGGCACACCCATGGTGTTAATATGATCATTGCACCCCTAGATGAATTTATTGAGAGGTTTAGTTCATAAAATGGGATCACTTATGGGGGGGTTCTGCTGTTCTGGCACCTCATGGGCTCTCCCAGTGGGTCATGGCACCTCCAAACCATAACAGTAAAATCTGATGCTCTTTGCCTTCTGAGCTTTGCACTGTGCCTGAAAAATATTTCCCAATTACAGTACATGTAGGGTATTGGCACACAGAAAAAATGGGCCTCAGTTTGTTGTAAAAAAAATTCCTATTAGCCCTTAGAAAAATTAAAAACTTGGGGCTAAAACAACATTTTAGGCTGGTTTCACACTTGCGTTTTTTTGCGCTGTATTTTAGCGCTAAAAAACGCATGCGCTTTTTTTTCCCTATATTTTGCATGGGATGCGCTTATGTGCGCATACACATGCGTTTGTATGCGTTTTTACGCGCATGCGTTTTTTTGTGGTGTGCGCTCGGGCGCACAAAATGCATCCTGTTGCATTTTTTGGGCGTCCGACTTGCCTCAAAAAAACGCATGCGCGCGCAATGCGTTTTTTTACCGCAAGACACCCATTATAAGTCTATGGGTGCGCATATGTGCGCATTGGCATGCTCATGTATGCGTTTTTTTGCGCATGCATTTTTTTGTTGACCATTGGTTTGACAATCGAAATTAGGGGTTTGGGTTAGAGTTAGGGTTAGTTAAGGGGGTTTAGGGTTAGTATGGTTTGGTTAAGGGTTAGGGTTAGTTAGGGTTTAGGGTTAGGGTTAGTATGGTTTGGTCAAGGGTTAGGGTTAGGGTCAGGGTTAGGGTTAGTATGGTTTGGTTAAGGGTTAGGGTTAGTATGGTTTGGTCAAGGGTTAGGGTTAGGGTAAGGGTTAGTATGGTTTGGTTAAGGGTTAGGGTATGGTTTGGTTAAGGGTTAGGGTTAGGGTTAGTAAAGTCATGGTTTGGGTTAGTGTAAGGGGCCAACTAATGTTGGAAAAAAAACTCAAACGCGGTAAAAACGCACTAAAAACGCATACAAACGCATAAAAATGCTGCGTTTTTTTCATGCATGCGCATAAAAAAGCTTGAAAAAAACGCAGCATTTGTATGCGTTTGTATGCGTATTTTCCATGCGTTTTTTTTGCGGGAAAAACGAGCTGCAAAAAAAAGCAAGTGTGAAAGTAGCCTTAGTGGTAAAAATGTAATATATAATTTCTTTACCGCTCAGTGGTATAAAATTCTGTGAGGCACATGTGGTGTCAATATGATCACTGCACCCCTAGATGAATTCATTGGGGACTGTAGTTTGTAAAATGATTTCACATATAAGGGGTTTCTGTTGTTCTGGCACCTCAGGGGCTTTACCAAAGTGACATGGCACCCTCAAATCATTCCAGCAAAATCTGAACTCCAATATGGCGCCTCTTCCTTTCTGAGCTTCCCTTACATATGGGGTATCAGCGTACTCAGAAATTGCACAACAACTTTTGGGGTCCAATTTTCTCCTGTTACTTTTGATAAAATATAAAATTGGGGGCATAAAGATTATTTTTGTGGAAAAAAATATGACTTTTTATTTTCACGGCTCTACGTTATAAACTTCTGTGAAGCACTTGGGGGGGTCAATGTGCACACCACACATCTAGGTAAGTTCCTTGGGGGTCTAGTTTCCAAAATGGTGTCACTTGTAGGGGTTTCCACTGTTTAAGCACATCAGGCGCTCTCCAAACACGGCATGGTGTCCAATCTCAATTCCAGCCAATTTTGCTTTGAAAAAGTCAAACGGCGCTCCTTCCCTTCCAAGCTCTGCCATGCGCCCAAAACAGTGGGTTACTTCCACATATGTGGTATCAGCATACTCAGGACAAATTGCACAACAACTTTTGGGGTCCAATTTCTCCAGTCTCAGAATAATTGGGATCCATTGAAGCATTCCAGAGTTATTGCCTCATAAATTGACAGTGGTCATAAATGTAAAATGTAAAAATTGGCCTGGTCATTAACATGCAAACCACCCTCAAGGGTAAAGTGGTTAAATTCTGTTTGTCTGACTAAAGGGAGAAAATGAAGTTTTATTCTCCCTGTAACTGCTGGGTACAGTCATCGAGGAAGTGCAGGGGAGTGATTTCCGTCACTGCTCACTACACTGAAAGCGCACTGTAGTTACTCCCCGGCACTTTGATTGACAACCTGCTCTGCATTTGGAGTGCAATGTGTGTACAGAGCTAGCTGTCAATCAGTGTGCCAGAGAGTAATTATAGTATGGTCACAGCACACAGCATAGTGAACAATGACGGAAATCACTCGCTGTACAGTGAGCAAGTGACTGTAACCACTCCTTACACAAGTCCATGCGCCTGGAGGGAGTGGTAATAGGTAGGTTACCACTAAATCTGCAGATACATAGTGATTCTAAACACGAGACTTCCTTTGTGGAGTAAATGGAACAATTATGTTTTGTGTCACAGGATAATGAATTCAGATTTAGATGGGTTTAGTAACATGTTGTAGGCAGTGGGCATGATGTGGTAATTTCTTACATAATAGCAACACAAATCTTAATAATCTGGCATTATATTATGTACGAGTCTCATCCTCTACAAATGAAGAATGGTTTAATCAGACTCGTACACCTTTCTTTTTTACTGGAGCATTGTCTTCATCCGTGATTGAGTACAGGTAGAGGAATTCATGCCTAACATTTATTAAGTCAGCAATAAATTAAACTTTAAGAAAAGGGCCTGCAGATCTCATTTTTATTGGTTGAATGATTTGATAGGAGAAGTGCGATAGATTAATTTAATTTATTAACCCCTTCATGAATGGGGATTTTTCCAATTTTTGCTCTTTTGTTTCTTCCTCCTCTTCTTCCAAGAGTCATAGCTTTTAATTTTTCCAACCCTATTGCTGCATGAAGGCTTGTTGTTTTGCAGGTCGAGTTTTAGTTTTGAATGACACTATTTACTATATAATGTAATGTACCAAAAAGAGGAAAAACAATCCAAGTGGTGTGAAGTGACAAAAAAAACGCAATTCCGCCATTGTTTTTTGAGTTTGTTTTTAGGACTTTTATCATGCAATAAAAAATATTTGGCCATATGATTCTTAAAGTCAGACTTTTATGCACATGATATAATACCAAATTTGCTATTTCACTTTTTTTATTTCTTTGGTTTCTGACTGGGAAAAGGGAATTTTTTAAACAATTTTAATTTAAATTTTTACCTTTTTTTTTGGTCCCCGTAGGGAACCTGTAATCATTTGTTCACACAAAGTTGTCTGCAGTGTGCTTGGGGATTCTATCTGATCCACTCTATGTTTCTGTGACCATCTGGATTAACAGACAATTTCAAACTAAACTGAAGTTCTCCTATGCTGCTCAGCCACAGACCAGGCATCATGGGAGCAGAGGCGTATACAGGGAGTTTCAGGCAGGGCATCTGCATCGGGTGCAGCCAAAAGGGGGCACCATCAGTCAACCTGCTGCGGCAGTCGGAGGTGTCTCCCCAGAGGCTGAATTTTGTCACCCCTCACATAGGTATTCGGCCATTCTCTGAGCCAGCTGTCAAACTGCCTTTCAGATGTGAGTACAATTGAAGCCCTGACCGCTGGCATTTCCGGATCAAGGTTACATCGGGTCATGTGATCACGCTGTTGATGTCACCCACCAGCTCTACAAAGGCATAGATGACAGGGCACAGCATTGGTGATAAGTGCTCAAGCTTCTAATAGAGCTGAAGGTACCAAAGATAATGGTGGAGACTTGAGGACATAGTTTGGAGGGCTAGGAAGGGATGGATGGGGATTCAATATAGGGAGTCTCAGTGGGAGAAATTTGAGTACCCAATGTGAGGAGCAATGTGAGGGGTATGTGTGAGAAAACAGTATGAAAGGGTGATGTGTACAGACTCATGTATGGAGAGAGGGGGATAAATTTGAGGACAGCATGAGGAGCTAGGGAGCGTGATAGATGCGTACATAGTATGGGGAGCGAGGCGGCGGGATGGGTGTAGACACAGTATGAGGAGCAAGATGGGAATGTATGTGGACACAGTATGAGGAATGAGGGGGAAAATGTATGCATATACAGTATGGGGAGCAATGGTGAGGTGATGGGTGAGGACACAGTAGGAGGAGTCAGAAAAATGTGTGAGAAGGCAGTTTGGAGCGAGGAGGGAAATATATGAGAAGACAGTATGGTTAGCAGAGGGGACGCTAGACAGTATGAGGAGGGAGGGGCAAATGGTTGAGGAGACTATTGAGGGGAATAATGTGAGGAGACAATATGGGGTTGGGGTTAGAAAAGTGTGAGTGAGCACAGAATAGAGGCTTGATTAGTGTGTGGGGGTGGGGGGTTACCAGGGGGGCAGTGTAAGAGCACAGCCAAGAGGGGACAGTATGCTAAAGAGGGGAAGTGTGATGAGGGGCACAGTATAGATACTGGACCCTATAGGGGAGACCCAGTGTGAAGAGGGGGCTCAGTATGGAAAAGAGGGGGCTCAGTATGGAAAAGAGGGGGCAGAGTGGAGGGCATGTACTGTATGAAGGTGACCGAGGTTGTCACATGCCTTCTCCTCTTTGGACACTGTTCACGTGTCAGGTGCGGTACCTTGTCATTTATCAATGTTGATGTGTTCCTGTAATGTTGATGTATGGTGTATGTACTGTTTATAAGCTTAGGGATAGAATAGAAGGTAGTATAGGACAATAGTGGGATTAGAATAATGGGGGCATCATAGAGATAGGGAATGAGATAAAATAGTTTAGTGAGCATTAGGGGTTTTCCAGCTGGGAGGGGTTACAGATGAGTGCAACATAGAGCACTGGTATATAGGGAGGCACTTCCTGGTTATAGTTCAGTGTAGAGTAGATGCAGCAGTGACTGGAGACAGTCTGACAGTCGCAGGGATAAGGTTGCTTCGGCAAAAAGGAGCCCCAGGCTGAGTGTCATGCAGGCGGTCACCAGCTTAAACAGGACTAATCCGATGAGGATTCAAAGCTTACAGCGTGCCTGCTACCCTTTAATTCGAAGCCGGACAAGGTGAACGGTAGGAAGCTGGTGGGCCTAAAAGCACGGACAGGACAGGGATTGTCCGGGAAGAGCAGAGATTGCTGAGATCGGACAGAGATTGTCCGGGAAGAGCAGAGATTGCTAAGACAGGACAGAGATTGTACAAAAGGCAGGGATTGCCAGAAGTGAGGCAGGGATTGCCAGAATCAAGGCAGGAATTGCCAGAAGTGAGGCAGGGATTGCTAGAAGGAACAGAGGTTGCCAGGAAGGCAGGGAAAGCTGAAGAAATGTCACTCTGTATAGATTGTACCGCATTTGTGCTGAAAACCCTACTGTTAAGTAAAGTTAACCTGTTAAGAATGGACAGTCTCCGGAGATATTTGTGAGGTCCATGGAGCTGAAGAGGGAACTCTAACAGTAAATGTGAGTGTACGATTGCGCACGCTGTACATACAGCGGAAGGGACATTATGTTTCATCTGTGGGTCGCCATTGTGTGGGAACACTACAGCCAATTGCCACGGCTACCACACTGGCCGCCTTACAGTATCATAGCAAGGACAGTGTGTTGGTCATATTTTGTGCAGGGTATATAGTGTGGGCCAATTATTTATTCAGGGGCTTGGCACAGGGCAAATATTTTTATTTAGGGGCATTGTAATGACATTACTATTTTTAAGAGCATTGTATGGAGATGTGATGCAGAAGACTGGAGAAGATGGAAGTCTGCAGAGATGAGCTGTGGCTGTGGAAAGTCATCATAGCATCTGGACAAGGTGAAAAAAAGAAAGTGAACTACTCCAGAGACAAAGTCATCTATAAGGCCAAAAGGTGGCAGATGCGATTTAACAATTATAAATGTAAGGTTATACACATGGGAAGAAGGAATCAATATCTCCATTACACACTGAAGGGAAAACCACTGGGTAAATCTGACATGGAGAAGGACTTGGGGATCATAGTTAATGATGAACTTACCTGGAGAAGCCAGTGTCAGGCAGTGGCTGCCAAGGGAAACAGGATCTTGAGGTGAATTAAAAGTGAGCTGGATACGTATGATGAGAGCATTATACTGCCTCTGTACAAATCCATGGCTAGACTGCACATGGAGTACTGTGTACAGTTTTGGGCACCTGTGCTCAGGAAAGATATAATGGAACTACAGTAAGTTCAAAGGAGGGCAACAAAATTAATAAAGACGATGGGGGAATTACAATACCTAGAGAGATTAGCAAAATTAGGATTATTTAGTCTAGAAAAAAGACGACTGAGGGGCGATCTAATAACCATGTATAAGTGTATAAGGGGAAAATACAAATATCTCTCCGAGGATCTGTTTATACCAAGGAAGGTGGCGGTCACAAGGGGGCAATCTCTGCGTCTGGAGGAGAAAAGGTTTTTCCACCAACATAGAAGAGGATTCTTTACTGTTAGGGCAGTGAGAACTTGGAATTCCCTGCCTGAGGAGGTGGTGATGGCGAACTCAGTCGAAGGGTTCAAGAGAGGCCTGGATGTCTTCCTGGAGCGTAACAATATTGTATATTACAGTTATTAGGTTCTTTAGAAGGATGTAGATCTGGGGATTATTCTGACAGAATATAGGCTGAACTGGATGGACAAATGTCTTTCTTCGGCCTTGATAACTATGTTATGTTACTATGTAATGTACCTGAATGGAAGTGTTGTTTTGTGATACTGACTAATTCTCATCAGTTCTGTGGCTCCTGTATGGTCCACAGTCTTATAATGACTGATAGCAACAACTCCTAGTATCTACTTACCATTGTTAAGGATGTACTGGAAGTTGTAGTTTCATGCGATGCAAAGGTATATGGGTATGACCTGACATTACAATTGATGTGCCATGTACTGTTGGTGGTCATGTGATACATGGCTATCTTAACAAAGTGTTGTGCCCTCTGACAAGCTAAGGGCTACTATGTTTTAATTTATGTTAGGAGCATTAGAGGGGTTTTCCAAGTTTGTGATGAGTCTACAGTCATTGTATATGACTGCAGACTTCTGAATTCTCACAGTGCACACTGTACGCTGTCAGGATTCTCTTGTGCTGGTGATTTGCATACATGTGCTGACTAAACATGTGTGGCTTCACTCAATGAAAATGAATTAAACGCTCGCTTATGGGCACGTCTAGTCAGAATGTGGCCAGAAGTATACAAATCACATACTTGTGCTCACATGACCGCCGACCATTGCCACAGGAAGGGAGAATCCTAAAAGTGTGCAATGCGTGTGCTGTGAGAATTCAGAAGCCTGCAGTCACCTAGAGTGACTACAGATTTTCATCTCAAACCTGGACAAGTACTTTAATTATAAAATAAAACCCTGCTGCATGCCAATTCTAACAGTGTGTAATAAACTCATTGTCAAGATTCAGCTCTGCTTTGCAGGTTCCAGCAGTCATCACATGGCCACTTCACTCATATGCGATTTTCACATTTATGGTCCTTGGTCATGTTGCTTGGTTGGGGGGCAAACTGAATTCTTGCCCTTAGATACGCCTCTGCATCAGAGGACTAAAATGACCGCCAAGGACCCCCCCGACTGTCCTGGTAGCCCATTGACACCCTATTATTACATTGTGGAGGAGCTGACAATTGCACGCACTGCAGCTCTAACATTTAATTGCTGAATACAATCATTGACAGCAGCATATATGTGGTTAAGCAGCAGTGATCGGGGTTCGCTTCAGATGCTGTTAAAAGCAGATGCTATATGTTTGACACAGTTTGCAGCTGCTTGGTTTGGAGAGGGCTCAGGTATGGAGTTCTCTCCATGCACTTCCTGTGCCCATGTGACATAAATGTATGTTATATACCGTAGTTGAAAATGGGTTAATATTCCTCACAGAAGCTTTGCCACTTGCGGCACGTAAACTGTTATGCTATATGACAACTAGTGTATGGCCAAGTGTCTATAAGTTAAAATGGTTGTCTCATGAAGACCACTTTTTTTCTATTAGAGACCCCAGCCAGTAAAAAACAGATTCACTCAATCTGTAGTTTATTAGATGGTTGTCCATTTTTTTGTATTATGACTGTTGCAGGAGCAATGTATGGCCTTCTGCAGCTGCCCTGGCTATAGTAATTAATCTTAGGACTTCGGAAGATTGGCCTGACCAGCCTTAATTTACTGTTTTAATTTGTTCTCTTTATAAAATACACCTTAAATCAATGGCTTGAAGAAACAGATTACAAAGCTACTCTATAAGTCTTTATAATTCATCAACTACATGAACTCCAAATCTTAAATCTTTACTGTCCTTCCTTAGCAAAAGACTACCTCCAATTTTTCTTCAACAGGGTAGCTGTCTTGGAGAGAAACCAATGTATGTGGCCATCAAACCGCAGAGCCAGATACATAATTACGACAAGCCGATATCAGAAAGAAATCTACAAACCCATTGTTTATTGGATTTTCCTTGTTATTTCCTGACCTTGCATTACAGAGTTAGTACCTGGCAGAAAAGAGTTGTATTGCCTTCTTCTCCTGTAGTACGCTCCTTGTAGTCTTGAAGCTAGAGTTCCATATGAAATTTCTGGAAATACCGTCCATAATTATGAGTTTTTATTGTTTTAGAATTTAATGACAGAAAGAAACTGTCATGTGATAATCTCTCGTTGGGGCTGAGTGACGTCTGTCTCTTTGTCCCAGCTGAGTCCCCACCTCGGGGTCTCAAAATTAAGAACAAGTTCACAGATCCTAACTTTATCCCAGGGGATTTCCACGGGGCCAAGCTCTGTAAAGTGGAAGAAACTTCCTAGCGGCTAACGATCCTTCAAATACTGTCACTGTATCACAGATGAGACAAATTGACTCTTTCACAACTTCTGGTATATAGTAAAGCTTATATGTTAATATATCCATGAAACATCTCATCACATAACTTAGCCTCGCATGTCTATTTTTCTATTAATAAATCAGGACGCTGCTCTGCAAGTCTTCTCCTGGTTGACTGTACTGCCTATGATAAAGCACGCTCCTATTTTCTATCTACTTAGCATCTAACTGTTTAACTCATAATTATTCATACCCAGAAAAAAAGGCTGCATAACTCATAGAGGTGGACGGTGACACAGTTCTGCTAGCTGAATATGAATGAATTCACAGCTAGCATGATAAATCTGACGGATGATTATGCTTTTTATCCATGGTACCCAGCAAACACAGGCAAATCTTTAAGAAAAAATCCAAAGCTCGTCATGAAGACATCTCCTTTCAAAATCCCTATTAAAGGGATATTCTAATGTTATTAAATAGCTTTAGTTAGCCAGCATGACAGTAACCAAGGTTGCAAAAGACTTTCTTTTTCTATGTGCCATAATTCTCTTGCTATGAGAGCATTTGTCATAGATCGTTTACAGTTCATTGCAAAAGGAGATTGAACATCACATACTGGTCCAATGTGCATGGTAGTTACATTCTAGGCTGAGTTAACTCTTGAGATCCTAGTCAGCTATCTGAAGCCTTTTGATTTCTATACAGTAATTAGCTGCTCACCTGCCTCTCAGATCCTGACCTATCAGGCCTGTAAAATCACAAGCATCACCAGTTGTCCTAACCACTGCTCACTTGAGCCGTGCGTTTGTTTAAAGGCCCTGTTATCTGTGTAAGCAAATATGTTCATAAGGGTCCCGTTACACTAAACGATGCACCAGCGATCCCAACAACGATACGACCTGGTCAGGATCGCTGGTGCGTCGCTACATGATCGCTGGTGAGCTGTCAATCAGGCAGACTGCAGAATAAGTCACTGACTGACTTGAATAAGTCACATTCGCATGTTAATCACAGCAGAAGGACAAAGCTACCAAAAATCAAGGAAATACGAATATGCAAATATAGTCCATGGAGCCTCAAACACTTAATATGGTGGTAATTTTGGTTTCCGAAAGGAGCCACCCCTTGGCTGGGTCCTTCCCTGGAGGAAGATCTGGCTAGTCCTGTGTTTGAGACTCTTAAATGAGGCTCCTCGGACTTTATTTGCATATTCGATATTTCCCAGGGAGCATTGCACCTAGGATTTCACTGTGATTGAGCGCCTTTGCCGGCTGCCGCAGTGTTTTCTTTGACTGGTCTCCCTGAGGTCAGTGATTGTTTCAAAAATCAAGGAAAAGTACCCCACAAACCCCCACAACAAGAAATTGAAGATCCTAGACAGCTGTGTGCTGCCTAATACAAATACTGAGAATAACCTTCTTGAAGGTATGTGGTCATAGTAAATGCGGTCCTCTGATATTAGACAGAAGGACACATCGCTCTATGTATTACTTGACTGGCCCTTCAAACTTAAGGGGATTGCCCCCTTTATTTTGACATGTTTAGTGGACATGACTTTATGGAGCTTAATATTGTGTAAAAAATATATATAAGTCTTACAAGTTATCCTCCTGAACTTATTAGTGCAGATCTCTTCACAGAATGCACAATTCTCCTGTTCTCAAAATTACAGGTAATGGGGGTGAATGTGATCAAATCTTTCCATCCTTCTTCAATGGAAAAATATCTTTGCTACATGTTTTGTAGATGTTATGTTCAGGCTGATGGACAGGTTTGATCTCATGCTACTCCATCAATAGATATTTCCTATACAAGAAATATACAACCTGTAAAGAGGGCGGCACTAACAAACAGGAGGTGTTTTACAAAGGAGAAGAAGAAGAACCTTTAATACCTATATATTAGTGCCACAAAATCAAATCCACAACACATTTGTTAATATAAAGATGAAGTGGCAATCCCCTTAACTCTAAATCTTGAAATCAAGAGATTACCGTAATTATACCCTGTACTGGGCATCTGGGAACCTATTATGTCACTCCCAAATTGCCATGCTTTAAAGGGCTGCATCTTATTTGGACATACCTAATGATTTATTTATATCCATCGTATAATAAAGCAATATAGCATTCCTCTGGGAGATTGTAGACTTGTTATAGAAGGAAAGTGTAATAATATGTGCAAATAACAGTGAAGGAGAAGCATTTGAGGCAGAGAAAAGACTCTGGACCGCATTATACAAGCTAATTATATTTGTCTGTATTACTCTATTCAAAGGTTGTACACAAAATTATGCTAAAAACACTGGATAATATAGAGAAAAATCCTATGGAAAAACCTATTGGGCAATCATTAGTCATATTTTTTTTATATGAGCTTGGGGAAGTATCATATAATGCCAACACATTTCACAATGCTTGCAAATAATGAACACATATAAATAGTAAAGAGAACCTATAGGGACAATTTTAGTACTGAAACTAGTGGCATAGCTGTAAAGGTCCTATTACAACAATAAAAATGATACCAGCTTTGTAGAAATTCAGTAAACTTGTGATGAGAAGTCAAGATTTGAATTAAATAATTGGGGGGCACGTTAATGCCTTCTAGGTGCATTGACACACCCAATGCACTTCCAGGCTAATTTGTATAAGACTTAAAAGAGTAATTCAGCTTTATTTTTGTTTAATTATGCTTCAGGTATTGCACTGTTATACATTTTTGTCATTTACTTCATTATCTTATTTTATTACCTTCTCTCACAAACGCTAAACGGCAGGGTACTGTGTTAATGTCCAGTTTTTTTGCATTTGTAGAAGTTTTTCCAACTGCTACTCGGCAAGATCCATATAATATATTCACAAAATCAGTACAATTTCCCTGCCAGAGTGGGGATGCAGAGAGGCTCAGAGATGGAAAGTACCTTACTCTGATCGTTTGAATATAGCGTATGAATCTCACTAAGCAACAGATGAAAGGAGCTTCTAAAGAATTGAGAAACTGAAACAGCACAGTGTTTAGGAAACAAGAAGGCAAAATGATATAATGAAATAACATACAATGAAATCATAACTTTGCAATGCCCAGAGGATAGTTAGATAAAAAAAAGTTTAGTTACTCTTTAAAGCTCGATTTCTCAACATCCGGCACTTAAGATACAGGTATTATTTTTATTTTTTGTACAAGGACTTCTATAGCCATACCACTAGTTTCAGTAGTAAAATCATCCAGGCAGGTTCCTTATTAATGAAAAATAATACTAAATGTGTTAGACTGTGTTGGCAAGCTTGCAATTTAAAGAGGGTGCAGGCAGTGAGGGAATAGGTGCTACAAGTGCTACTTGCCAAGTGGGTGATCCATGAAGGAACAATAAATATATTTGCATAACTAGTCTGTCACAGGGTTGAAAATGGGTCCACTATCCTATTACAAAATGTAAATAGTTTGGAAGTTTACCATATAGGGTGGTGGGTTAACTTCCTGATTGTTGGGTGTCCAACATCTGGGACCCCTACTCATCCAGAGAAGGGGACACTGAAGAGCTCCATCTGTATGAAGCGGGTATTGAACATGCGCACCTGCACTTATCTCTCCATGAGACTGCCAGAGATAACTGAGTACACCTTTAAGCTATCTCTTGTGGCTCTGCCTATTACATACTGTAATTCTGCTGTTGGGGTAGGTCACGTTCCAGTGGTTTGACTCACGTTAATGAAACAATTGTAGTCAATCATAAGGCTTGATTAATGTTTTAGTCTGGAGGACCTGTTTAATGCTCTGCTCTCTGTAACTAACATAATACCATTTTTACTAATCTCTCTGTAAATCTATTACCAATCCTCTCTACCTGTGACCAACATTGCCAGGACTGAAGTGTTAGATTAAATCTAAAAGACCGTAGGAGGGATGTGAGAAAATGAAGACAATAATAATAAAACACAGTTGGAGATTCAAGATGGAAGTGAGAAAGCAGCAGGAGGGAAGGAGGTTTCTAGATACCTGCTGAGACACACACTGTCTAAAATAAAGGCAACAGGGTCCCAGAGAGATAGAGCAGTAGGAGAGAACCCAGAGAAATGCAGATCTAGGTGATGCTCAGTAGGAGTGTCAGAAAGGGAATTCTATAGATAGAAGAAAATGGTAAAGACAAATTCCTCTTAAAGAGAAGAATCAATGTACAATGAGATACATTGAGAATTATTCTACAGAGGGGAAATGCAGAAAAAAACTAATATTGTTAGTATGTCAAGAGTACCAGTGGGATGTCACTTGGAGAGGAGAGTGACTAATGCATTTGAATAGATAGATTAGAACTTTCTGAAATGGATTTATAATTCACATTTACCATTGTTCCTTACAGCAAGGAAATTGAAATTTTGATTTTAACTGCAAATAAAAAATAAAATGGCTATTCCATGACTAATTAGGGATGAGGAGGTTTTCTGAAAGCAACAGACAACTCAACAAAGATAACATCTTCTATAGGTTCGGTATCCTAATGTGTCTTTAGACTGACACTATATTGATGGGTGGGATAGCAAGCACCAATACCTTGAAATCTTGACCCCAATACAAAATCTGTCATGTGGCCCCTTTCTATCATGTACAATTTGTAGAACTAGTAGTAGAGTAACCTTTGGGTTCCCTCAAGTTCTCAACCCACCAATAGCTATGAGCCTAGCTATGGGTTCAAACTCAACGAAGGCAGTCTGTTCATTGCTTATGTGAGTTTCCTTTAAGAAATTCTGGTGTTTCTGGAGAAAGAAAAGTTAGATTTTAGTTATCAGCGAGAACATGAGCGGATTTTAGTGTCTTCACAGTGCATATACAGTGCATATTGCCTCTATGAATTACGAATACTCAATAATCAAAATTGAGTACTCAGGAATATTCATCTCTGACCTCGTGAGACAATAAAACTCCTATGATCTGCCCCAATATTTACTGCCACAATTTTTCCCCCCTTCCCAAATTGATAGTTCTAGCTGAGGACTCTCTCTAACACAGAACAAGATATATTTTTCTTGTAAGTGATAAATAATAATCATGTTTGCTTTCCTTTCCTGTTTGATGTAAAGCGGCCACTTGTTTTTTCTCCTTTTACATCTTAGTTTAATAAAAATTACATTTTAGACACTAAACATAATTATTTTGCAAAAAAGCAAAACAATTGAGAAGTTTAATATAATAATAATAATATAACATTTATTGACATTGATTGTCTTCAGATAAATAATATGTATCCTTATAATGAGGGTATCTTGGTCCTGGATACCCACCTTTAACAATGAGCTCTGCGTAGTTGGACACCCCGGAACCTCCAGCTGATCTTAAGACACAACGATACTTGCTTATACTTCGCTGAGAAGTGTCCCCGACGTTGACTGTGGCAGAGAAGCGTCTGTGATTTACCACGCGAGTTACCATGAGACCTGTGTCGCGTCCATTCCACTGCTGCAGAACAGAGATAAAGGCTCACAATCAGTCACACCGCAGCTGACAGCGGGAAGGTAAGGGCAGCTTGTCTAATCCACTTTTATTTCTGTAAACTTGAAGTCAAAATTGCTACCTACTAAAAGAAAAATGGCAAAAAGCCAATTCAGCCATGTTCTGTGATATAGACCAGATTCTGGCTGACTCTGTAAAGTCAGATATATAGTGTAAACCATATTGAGGATCAAACTTTTATGTGAGGACCTGAAATGTGGCTACTGTTCACATTCAGTGGTCCATGTTCCTGGACTTCAGGAAAGAGGTGACAGCAGAAATTCAGCCACTTCTCTACTGTGAATGAAGAACTTGGGATTTGCAGGATTGATGACAGTATTGGTAGTTGTGTTACCACGAATGAAACATTAATGATAGATTATTTTATGGCCTGAAAATTATGGGGTAAATCTAATATGACTGACGTTTTACATATTAGTCTTAAAAACGGGAAGATTGTACCTCTTACTAAATTTGGTGCATCTTTGCCTATCTGGGTGTCAAAAAATTAAAAGTATGGAGTCTTTCCTCAACATCTCTGTAACCTTGTGTAACCAACCTACTTTCTAATATTTCAGTGGAAATGGGGTAAGGAGAGCCCTGCACAGTTTCATCCAGTTAAAAAGAATGAAGTCTAAACATCGATCATCTGACAAACAAGCAAAAACTTGTTCCTCGGGTGAAATTATCTTTTGTTCTGCACATAAGATTATCATTTTTGTCAGCACATCATCCTGTGTAAACAGGTATCATGCTGTCGAGAACAATGGCAGCTTTTGCGCAGACAACGATCTATTACAGATAATTCAATGTGTATTGAAGCAGATGATCGGTGATCATTTAATGCCCCAAGTCGGCCCACGTAAATGACCCCTATGTGAATCTATGATTTCTGCAAGAGTGGCTAAGCTATATATATATCTGCCTCATTAGATCTTTCTGTCCTGACCTTACTCATTATCTTTCATACCTGCAGCCACAGCTTATCATGTTGAGACCATTTCCCTCCAGCGATGCACTGAAACGTGGCATTCTGCCCAACATTCACCTCCACATTTTGCAATCGTAGAAAATGGGGAGCGTTCCCTGAACACAAAGAAAGAAAATATCACAACATTAGTGCGGGGAGCTTTAAAGTAACAAGTAAACAGTTTCGTAGCTGAGTTTAGTTATTAGCAGACTAAACGTAGAGCTGCTGTCTGCACAGCCTCCTAAATGAGCTACAGGCGGAGAATTACTGCTCATTCTGTGAGTGCCTGGCACAATTTCAAGGCAACTATAAAAAGATCAGAGAAAAGCAAAGGCATTTATAGAAATGTCAGGGACAAGCCTCTTATCTGTTTCTTCTACACACACCTTAAATACAGTCATCTGGATATATACCATAGCTTTTATTTTTCACATCTTCCTAGCGTATAATGCAATATAGCCATATGTGAGAACTTATGACCCGGTCATTTTCGTAATGTACTGTTACATGACAAACAGAGGTTGGAATGTTCCTGAAAATGATTACCAGAGCCAAGTAGTGGTGGGTAGAGAAAGTTATTACTACTATTATTTGGTAATTCAAAAGAAAATTGTTTTTGTGTTTCCCAGTTGAACTCTTGTGACATTGATGTAAAAGCGATGGCATATGTTGGGTGCACAAGTCTACGGGTTCAGCCCAATGAATTCAACTGATCACACTCACAGACCTTCTGCAATCTGCACAGGGCAGAGTTGTAGCAATGCTGTTCTTCACTTAGGGCAAAGATACAGTTCAATGCCTCATCCATGTATTTTAGTACCGTGGTTTGTTGCGCTACTACCTCCTAGCAAAAATAAGGCTTTATTCACACATCAGTAGTTTTGGTCTGTTTTTACCTCAGAGGAAAGTATAATAGAAACTCGTCGCCACTTCTGTATTTATCACCCACTCCTGGGTTTGGCTTACAGATACTGAGGTAAAAAACTCACCAAATACTGAATGTGTGCACATGGCCTAATAGAAACACGTCATCACTTCTGGATTTATCACCCACTCCTGGTTTTGGCTTACAGATACTGAGGTAAAAAACTCACCAAATACTGAACGTGTGCACATGGCCTAATAGAAACACGTCACCACTTCTGTATTTATCACCCACTCCTGGTTTTGGCTTACAGATACTGAGGTAAAAACTCACCAAATACTGATAGTGTGCACTTGGCCTAATAGAAACACGTCACCACTTCTGTATTTATCACCCACTCCTGGTTTTGGCTTACAAATACTGAGGTAAAATACTCACCAAATACTGATTGTGTGCACATGGCCTAATAGAAACACGTCACCACTTATGTATTTATCACCAGCTCCTGGTTTTGGCTTACAAATACTGAGGTAAAAACTCACCAAATACTGAATGTGTGCACATGGCCTAATAGAAACACGTCACCACTTCTGTATTTATCACCCACTCCTGGTTTTGGCTTACAAATACGGAGGTAAAAACTCACCAAATACAGAAACCACTGGAGCCATAGGCGGAGGAGGACATGACTTGGGGATGGGTGGACCTTTACTCCTGCAGCTTTTTTGGTGTAATGGTGTAGATTTTTAAGCAAGAGTGATGTTGCTTTCAGAGTAAGAAGCCCAGTATGTCTGTGCCTGGGGGTTACTGTGAGGAGGGTGGGGCTTATATAGAGCAGGAAATCTGTGTCTCTCTCTCTCTTTCATGCACAGGATGAACAGGAGGAAGCATGTCTGCAGTGTCAGGGAGTATAATACTGGGGTTATCACCTCACATTACAGATGATAGGAGCACATTCACCTCAGACATCATGTACCAGTGTAGTATCAGCTCCTACATTATGTATGGGACCAATATTACCTCAGAAATTCATGTAGCTGCAATGTCCCTCATGTGCATGCTACATTTTCCTCAGACTGTGAGACAACTTCTGTGTGACCTCCCTGCAGACATGTTTGATATACTACTCTGCATTCACCTCAGACATCATGTACCAGTGTAGTATCAGCTCCTACATTATGTATGGGATTAATATTACCTCAGCAATTCATGCAGCTGCCATGTCCCTCATGTGCGTGCTACATTTTTCCTCACAGACTGTGAGCTTCCGTGTGACCTCCCTGCAGACATGGTTCATATACTACTCTGCATTCACCTCAGACATTGTGTAGTGTGTCCTAGTGTAGTATCAGCTCCTACATCATATCTGGGATCAAGATTACCTCAGAAATTCATGTAGCTGCCATGTTCCCTCACTTATTGCAGAGGCAGCTTTTGTGTGACCTCCCTGCAGACATTTCTGATATACCACATTACTGCTGTATTGTATTATACAGAGTCTTCATGAGTTCTGGGTATATGTATGATAGGACAAAGCAGGGACGCATACAGTGTCTGCCATTACTATGGTGGAGCTGGACAGTCACATGTATTAGAGACACTGGTGAGAGGAGCAGTCGGGGGATGGTATATGTATGATGATGAGAGGCTGCACTTCATGTTAGTGCACTGTATACTGACCCTGCTGTGTGCTGATTATCCCCCCATCCCAGTTATGGAGTCTGATGATCTGTATGTGACCTCATCTCTGTTACATACTTTGATGCTGGGTGTGCAGATCCAGTATAACCAGGTTACTCACTATATGTGGTATATGTGTAAAGGCTCTATTCCTGTGCTGAATACTTCACCTGTACCACAGGTCTGTATACATGATATCACTCCTCACTCTGCTATATACGGATCATGCTGGGTATAAACATCCTGTGTCTCCAGGTCATATTCCTGGCTGTACATATAATCTGGACATGACTTCCAGCTTAGTGCTTGATTTCTGTAGCTATTGCTGCCTTTAGTCCTCTTATGTTACATGCTGGCCTGCCGGATATATCCATCCTGTTTATATTGTCTCCCTCGTATGTTGCATGATCAGAGTATACCCACCAAGAGCTTATTTTATATTACCTAAGATGGTGGATAGCACAGGCCTGAATGGATTATGTTTTATCATGTGTAAAATAAATAATCGTGGAGTAACTCGGCACATTTGATTGTGCACTAATAACTCGGCACATGGCGGGCAGTGAGTGGGCACTCCTAGTGTGAGGCTGCACATTGCTCTGGAGGACACAGCATGGGCCCAGTTTTCAGCCCTGTCTCTTGTCTGTTGTATGTAGTAGAGTGACTGGCTGGGATACAGGACTTGCAGTTTTCTGCACACACACCTATGGCTGCAGGCAGCTTATATTAGACCTACATGTTTCTTACCATTTATGTGCAGCTGGTGATTAGAGTCTGTCTGTAACTGCTGTAGAGGAGTAGGCGGCTTCTCATTTATTGTTACAGCATATAACACAGCATTGCCCATCTCTGCCTATTCCTGGACCTTACGATGGGATATTTTCCATTATTAACCTGTTGTATACCTTGGTTGTAAACCTGCATGATTTTCACCCTCACTTATCCCACATTTTGTGCGGTTGGAGGGGTCCTTGAAGTTGGTTATATATGGTCTGGGGATCCATTGGGATATGGTTTCCTCCTTTTGGAATTCAATATGGTTCTGATCTGGTGAAAGGTGGAGGGGAGTTTTGGCAAGGGTTTGTCGGATCCCCAAGAAATTCGAGTGAACATTGGAACCCTTGTGGTTATGGTGCTCCCGAGCTGGTGGGGTAATGGCTGGGAGTAATTGTTGGTACATTTTATGTTCACTTTATGTTTGGTAATCACCAGATTTTTGGGAGCTTCAAGGACTCCTACCAGCGTGTTAATATTATTTATGCTTTGATGTTTTATGGTATGTTTGTTTTAATAAAGGTGTGAATAATAATTATAATAAAAAAAAAAAAAAAAAAAAAAAAAAAAAAAAAGGGATCGGTGTATACCAACCAAGTGCTTATTTTATATTACTTAAGATGGCGGATAGCACAGGCCTGAGTGGATAGCCTGGTGGTTGGGGGGGTCCTTGAAGTTGGTTAGAAATTGGTCTGGGGGATCCATTGGGATATGGATTCCTCTTTTTGGAAGTTAATATGGTTCTGGACCTGGTGAAAGGTGGAGGGGAGTTTCGGCAAGGGTTTGTCGGATCCCCAGGAAATTCAAGTGAACATTGGAACCCTTGTGGTTATGGTGCTCCTGAGCTGGTGGGGTAACGGCTGGGAGTAATTGTTGGTACATTTTATGTTCACTTTGTTTGGTAATCACCAGATTTGGGAGCTTCAAGGACTCCCCCCAGCGTGTTAACGTTATTTATGCTTTGATGTTTATTTTATGTTTATTTTAATAAGGACATGAATTTAAAATTATAAAAAAACAAAAAACAGTTATTTGTTTTCCTTTTAGTGGGTCATTGGAAGTTATTTATAAATTTGTCAGTAGGGGTAACCATATTAAGTATGGACCTCTGGGGTGGGGTTCTTGGAGTTGACGCTGAATCAGCAAAAAGGAATTGGATGTTAAAATTCTGGATCTGACTTTTTGGTTACGGCTCTGGACGGGTAACTCTGGACGGGGTGTTACCCGGGAGCTTTTGGATCTGGCTTTTGGTTACGGCTCTGGACGGGTAACTCTGGACGGGGTGTTACCCGGGAGCTTTTGGATCTGGCTTTTGGTTACGGCTCTGGACGGGTAACACTGGACGGGGTGTTACCCGGGAGCTTTTGGTGGTTGGACTTCCCGGAACGGGATGTTTGGTGCCCTCGAGCTGGTGGTTTACGGCTGAGGGTAACGTGGATTTTTAAGTTCTTGTGTTTTTTGCCAAATATTTAGCCAGAATTTTTGGGGCTCCAAGAACCCTTCCCTCATGTCGTATAAGATTGTGTATTTAATACTTATTGTAAATGTTTATGTTAGTGGTTAATAAACTGGCCGCTGACCCCCCCCCCTGGTACAGAAGAAATTGCCTCCTCTGAGCCAGGAACAGCGGCTGGAGGGGAGAAGAGAACAAGGTTGTTGTCTGGACAATGCAGTTATCTAGTGCATGAAACTGAAGAGCAGTGTACCTAATCTATGTGCCCTTGAGCCAGTGGGAGCGGCTAAGGGTAAAGTAATCAAGTGCATTAACACGAAGGGCAATATGCCTATTCCCAATGCCGTTGACCCAGTTGGAGAGGTCAACAGTAAATGTTAGGTTTATTTAAATTACTACTTCCAGATATTCTGAACGTTATTTTATGGTCCGTTATAATGTTGTTATATTGTGTATAGTTTTTATTTACTCCCTATTTATAATATCTTTCTATTGATGTGTTCATCACTTTTCGGGTAGTGATAGTAAGTGGGTTTAAGAAATTTTACTGCACAGCTACTGTAAATAATGGTGGTTTCTAGAACTAAAATCTGTGATTTGGTGAATTATTAGAGCTGGCTGCAATACGAGCGGTATAATAGTTTTTTGAGGCATGACAGATGTCATTATACAGGTATTCAGATTGTGGCTATGACCTTAATTATGGTTTACTTTTCACATTCCCCATTATGGGATCCTCATTGCAGGATGTTTAGCAACTGCTATTTTGCTGTAGTTACCGTATTATCGATCATAACTTGGTAGCATGGCATTGATAAAATTAATCTGTCGGAGCTCTGGAATTTTAAGTTTATTACTTGTGTGCACAGACTTTCCATAGCATGTAGAAATGGTTGATGGGGGTCGAGTCCATTTAAGGTGTCAAATGGCCTCTCTGGTGGCGGTTTAGGAGTCAGGTGGAAGTTGCAGGCAAGTTAAGGGGGACTCATTTTAACTAATAGAGGATGTAAAACCTCATGGTGGTGAACAGGCTCGGCTTTGGTGGACAGCCTCAAGGACGTTATAATGATAACGTCAATCAGGGGCGGGCACAGTGGTTAAGCACTGGAGTGAGGATAATAGGGTCATTGGTGCCCTGAAAGTTTACTGGCTCTGCTTGAATGGCAAGCCAGTGCGTGCCGCCCCTTTATGGCTGTCTGGCCTGGTTCTGTATGTCAGACAGCTGGGGATATCACAGTACTTGTGAATCCCAATGTACTAGCACTTCACCTGACTCCTACTGTGATTGTTTTTAATCCTGTGATTTAAATAAAGCTGTGGCCATTTTGACAACCAAAATAATGTGTTGTGTATTTATTCTAGTGCCTAGGTTTACTGTAGTTATGGTGGTTTTAAGATGGAGTGGGGGTCCGTCCCATATCCATAAGTCAAGAAACCACTGGAGCCATAGGCGGAGGAGGACATGACTTGGGGATGGGTGGACCTTTACTCCTGCAGCTTTTTTGGTGTAGTGGTATAGATTTTTAAGCACGAGGGATGTTGCTTTCAGAGTAAGAAGCCCAGTATGTCTGTGCCTGGGGGTTACTGTGAGGAGGGTGGGGCTTATATAGAGCAGGAAATCTGTGTCTCTCTCTCTCTTTCATGCACAGGATGAACAGGAGGAAGCATTTCCCGCCCACCCGCCCTGTTTATAATCATTGTCCTAAAACGTTTTAATTATTGCTTGTATGATGAATGCTTTATTGTATTTTTGAACTTACCATTGTATATTTTGTTCCAGGTTCAATTTTATCATGGCTATAAAGAGTTAACGGCATTAACCTTCTAAGCCCAAGGGAAGGGCAATCCTTCAGCCATGGTTCCCTAGATGTTTCCTCCACAGGGGGTTTTTCCTCTCCTGAGTGCTGTAGGATGACTCTTTGTGAGTCGGAGGTTTGCCAAGTTAGTCCCCTTAATGCTTTTGCAGGGACTTCTAGTTTATAAGTTTACTAAAGTGATTTATAAAAAAAAAAAAAAATGGTGTCAAATGTGAATTTATAACCCGTCACAGCTTTGCGGTTTAGGAGTCAGGTGGAAGTTGCAGGCAAGTTAAGGGGGACTCATTTTAACTAATAGAGGATGTAAAACCTCATGGTGGTGAACAGGCTCTGCTTTGGTGGCCAGCCTCAAGGACGTTATAATGGTAACGTCAATCAGGGGCGGGCACAGTGGTTAAGCACTGGAGTGAGGATAATAGGGTCATTGGTGCCCTGAAAGTTTACTGGCTCTGCTTGAATGGCAAGCCAGTGCGTGCCGCCCCTTTATGGCTGTCTGGCCTGGTTCTGTATGTCAGACAGCTGGGGATATCACAGTACTTGTGAATCCCAATGTACTAGCACTACATGGCCTAATAGAAACATGTCACCACTTCTGTATTTATCACTCACTCCTGGTTTTGGCTTACAGATACTGAGGTAAAAAACTCACCAAATACTGAACGTGTGCACATGGCCTAATAGAAACATGTCACCACTTCTGTATTTATCACCCACTCCTGGTTTTGGCTTACAGATACTGAGGTAAAATACTGACCAAATACTGAATGTGTGCACATGGCCTAATAGAAACACGTCCCCACTTCTGGATTTATCACCCACTCCTGGTTTTGCCTTACAAATACTGAGGTAAAATACTGACCAAATACTGAATGTGTGCACATGGCCTAATAGAAACACGTCACCACTTCTGGATTTATCACCCACTCCTGGTTTTGGCTTACAAATACTGAGGTAAAAACTCACCAAATACTGAATGTGTGCACATGGCCTAATAGAAACACGTCCCCACTTCTGGATTTATCACACACTCCTGGTTTTGCCTTACAAATACTGAGGTAAAATACTGAATGTGTGCACATGGCCTAATAGAAACACGTCCCCACTTCTGGATTTATCACCCACTCCTGGTTTTGCCTTACAAATACTGAGGTAAAATACTGACCAGATACTGATGTGTGTGAATAAGCATTAGGCCATGTTCACACCATCAGTAAGTCAGTAAAACCAGGAGTGGAACAATCAGAGGAAAAGTATAATAGAAACACGTCACCACTTCTGTATTTATCACCCACTCCTGGTTTTGTCTTACAGTTACTAAGGTAAAATACTGACCAAATACTGAATGTGTGCACATGGCCTTAAAGTGAACCTGTCAGCAGGATTGTGCACAGTAATCTACAGACAGTGTCAGGTCGGCTCCGTTATACTGATTAAAATGATACCTGGGTGATGAGATCTGTCTTGTGGTTGTTCTTTAATATTTATTTTCAGTTTTGAGTTAATGATGTGCTCGTGCTCCGGGACGGCCTGTGGGGGTCTTCATGTGGTACTCTGATTAGGTATTCATCCGTATAGCTTCTGACAGGTCAAAGATCCCTCAGTGACCTGCACTCTAGTATTCATAATGAATATTATATAACTTAAAAAAAAATCCCCTTCTACAGGCTGCACCGTGATCGTATGTATAATGTGCATATAAGTCTTCTTTTTGATGGTATCCATAGATTCCTTAAAAAAAAAAATCAGTTTGATCCGATAGATGCTACTGCGCAGGCGCTGGTGGTGCCATCTTGGAAGATTCAATATTTTTTTTCTCTAGCAAGATGACGCCGTAGGTATCTGCGCAGATTTTCAAACAGATTTTTTTTTTAATCTATGGATACCATCAAAAAGACTACTTATATGCACATTACACATATCATCAAGGTGCAACGCTGGCGCCTGCCTGCAGATGAGGATTTTTAAAAAAATGTAATTTATATAATATTCATTATGTAAACTAGGGGTCCGGTCAGTGAGGGATCAGTGGCATGTCAGAAGACATACTACTGATGCATATGGAAGCAGAGCACCACATGAAGACCCACCCCTCAGGCCGCCCCGCAGCACTAGCATATCACTAACTCAAAACTAAAAATAAAGATTAACAACAACCACAAGACGGATTTAATCAACCAAGGTATCATTTTAATCAGTATAACAGCGCCGACCTGACACTGTCTGTAGATTACTGTGCACAATCCTGATGACCGGTTCCCTTTAAGGTCAATATTTTGCCAGCCCAACAAATCACCTCCCCTAACATAGACCCTGATTCATCAAGGAGTTTTCACTAGAATTCTGGCATAAAATGCGCATCTCATAGTTACACAAACATTTGTGGACTTTTGGCATTCTTACACCAATCTTGGCCAGTTCCACCAAATTTTAGAAAAGCACGTGAACCTAGTCTGGGAACGGGTATAGCCAAACCTGACTGACAAATTTATAATAATTTACGCCACAGAAGTTGCCATAAATTATACTAGAAATGCAAGCCAGCTCCTTACTGGAATAACATTTATGGCAGTTGTAAGATCCATCGAATTCATTGAGAGACAAACGCCTACTAATACATTTCACATATCTTAGTCCAGTGCTCCTTTCATTAAGACAGGAGTGCAAAACTCCATTCTTAATAAATTGGGGCCATACTGTTTGGTATGCATCAGATTGCTCTAATGCAAAATTCCCTTGTAACCTTAATTAGAAAAAGATGTTACAAAAGTATTTTAGTTACTTTATATCAATGTGTCTATCAGGTGGCTAATTACTCCTTATATCACAACCCTAACTGGAGCTATAACCTTGCTCATGAGTAGGTTTGTGAAAAGTCATTGTCTAGAATATTTAAAAGGAACCTGTCACCAGGTTTTGCCACCTAAACTTAGAGCAGTATAATGTACTGGCAGCGAACCTCATTTCAATGATGTGTCATTTACTGTGCTGTTTGTTGCAGTTTTGAGAAAATCCACAATTTTATCAGCAGGAGACTATCACTAGAGGACTATTAAACTTGCTGCCGGGTAGACCCCCATAGTCCTCAGTGGTGTGGGCTGTTATACTGAGCTCAGCAGCAGAGAAAACAGTGACTTTATAAAAAATACAACCTGCAGTCTAGTAAGTGACACATCACTGAAATCAGGGTCTTTGGCCCTACATTGTTCTGCTCTCAGATGGGGAGGCAAAAACCTGATGAAACACTCCCTTTAATTCAAACAAATAATTTGGATGGTTGTAATATGGTATGTTATTATTATACTCCTATGCTATGTCCATTTTAACAACACCCTTCCCAATAAGGCCACTAAATATTTGGACTCGTTAAACCACATAAACTCTTGATGGATTTGGGGATACATGAGCTTCGTCATTACTTGCACCCATCACCTGACAATATTCGGACATGTCTGCTGTATCCTTGACCATAGCCTATTGCTAATACATCGGCACTTGCCCATTAGACACCTGTGTCTAACGTCTTGGGGCTACACAGGCTTGTAATCATATCTTCCTAAAACAGTTCTCATTTATTTTTAAAATCCCCATTTCCAATATAATAGAAAATGTTACGCTCCCTTGTTTCAAGCCTTGGAAAATATTACATGGCCCTTTTGTTTGCTAGAACACAGACAACAAGATTTGTATCTTTCAACTTTTCGTAATAAACAGGCACAAGGGACTTTTGCTTTGAACAGCAAACGCACAAGCATGCCTAGATTAGGTCTGTAAATCTGTCTCCGCTGTTGTAGCAAACTATTATTATAAGTCTCCGAGCCTCAACTATGGCTGAGATAAGCTTGTGTATCACACATATCCTTCAGAATGAAGGGTATTCCAAATGCTGAGAAATCCCCTCTCCCAAGGCCCTAATAGACGCCGCTGCATCACCGCAGTCTTATTAAGACACTGAATCTTATGCCATGAGACTGAAACATGAAAATAATGAGAGACAGTTCTTACAGAAGATTTCATGAGATATTATTTTTTCTGAGGTTAACTCACTCAGTGCCTTGATACAACAACCTATTTGAGCTCCTTTAAGCTGCTTTTGGGTGTTTTCCTTTCTAATATTGGAGTAGCAGTTGGAGATAAAGGGGTTGTGCGGCCTTATACGTGTGGGCATTCACGTGACTGCAGACTTGTGAATGCCCTCACGCACTATGAGCCGTGAGGACTGTCTGGTGCCAGCCGAGGGCACGTGACTATGTAGTAGGATTGATTACATTAGTCACAACTTCCTAGAGGCCTAACTTAAAGGGCATCTGTCAGTAGGATGAACCCTCCTAAGCCATCTATATGGGCATGTAGGTCATAGGAAGCTGAATAATATGATACCTTGATATGTGTGATCTAATGTCTTATTCCAAAAATATCCATGTTTTTCTTATATGTAAATGAGCTATTCAGGGCTATGGGCCGGACATAGATTTGTATGAGGATCTGCCTCCAGAGATTATTATAAATTGCCAGTGTGATATGTGATGTGAAATGGTTACCAGTGTGATATGTAATGGCCGCTCCCTGCTCTCCTGATCTCTCTGCAGAACTGTGTGTGATTATACCTGACACATCTGCAGATTCCTCTCAGCATCAGCTTCCAACTCACAGGCAGCCATTGTTGCAATACAGCAGAGCTGTGAGAGCTGCATGAAATGTGTTTGCAAGAAGGCAAAGTTCCACTCTACTGTTCTGTGTTTGTTAGTTGTATCATATTAATAGCGCCTCTTTTTATTTATAATAATCTCTGGAGGCAGATTCTCATACAGATCTATGTCCTGCCCATAGTCCTGAACAGATCATTTACATGTAAGAAAGACTTGGATTTCTCTGGAATAAGACATTGGATAACAGATATCAAGGTATACAAGGTATATTCAGCACCCTATGACCTAGATGGCCATATAGATGATTTAGAAGGGTTTATCCTACTGATAGATTCCCTTTAAATTCTTTAGGCAATGCTTAGGAAAAACACATTGGAGCTGAAACATTGTAAGGTTAATACATGATTAATTTCACTGGATGTGCTGCATCTCCTTATTTTTTTTATGAAATTAATGGATCAAGTCCATTGGGACGTTCACCCCGTATTTCAGTTTTCCAGTGCTGCTGCTTTTCACTTAGTTACACACAATCTACCATGTGTAACTTATTTTATTTGGTGTCTCCTTATATGGTAACTGGGCCTATGCTCCTCTATATGCACTGGCTCCCACAGGATCCAAATGCAGCTGCTATCTCTGCATCCTTTATTAGTACACCCTTGCTTGTTCACGTCCTGCCCACTTGGAGTGACTCTTCCTCTGGAAATTCCTGTCTTGCTCAAGGGAATTTCATTTTCCTACCTCACTTGTTCTCCAAAACAGTTGTAAAAGGCAAAAAGCAACTAGTAGACTAGTGAGCAAACTAGTTTTATGTGAACCATATAAGAAAATTCACTGGTCCTATTAAATTTGAACAATTTGTGATTCAATTTGTGCAAATTGCCCAAAATGCTATTTTACACAATATAGAAGAATGTATTAGCCATAAATGGCTTAAATAATTCTGGCATGACTGGCCAGGCTTCCCAATCATACCGTGTAGCTATCACATCACATAGTATAGCTCAACCATTGCATAATATAACACCATAGCAACTGACGAAAAGCAGTGAAAAAGTCCTCATATCACAAGGTAAAGTGCAAAGTAGGTTTTTATTGAAAGGTGAAACAAACAGAACATGGCTAAAAAAGTGACATTGGTAGGAAAAGAAAGGCCGGGTGACCATGGCAGCTCCAAATAAATAGTCATGTGAGTTATGGTCACGACCATGGGCAAACATTATTTATGTTTAGACAGTTAGACACTTCACAATGTTCATGCATTTCTCATGACTATTTATTTGGAGCTGCCATGGTCACCCGGCCTTTCTTTTCCTACCAATGTCACTTTTTAGCCATGTTCTGTTTGTTTCACCTTTCAATAAAAACCTACTTTGCACTTTACCTTGTGATATGAGGACTTTTTCACTGCTTTTCGTCAGTTGCTATGGTTATATGCAGTGTGTTCTGCACTATCCATTCTTGTGCTGGAATCTTGGTTGTGATTACCAACACATCTAAATCACTATGATTTTGATAACCCACTCCAGCACATTTTGCTGTCTTTCATTCTTATAATATAACACCACAGCATATCCTAGCCTGTATAAAAGTCAAGGCAGGAATTGCGGTGCAACAACCATTTTGGGATAAATCTTTTAAGTGAGTGGATTAGCAATAAAAATAGAAAGAAAAAGCCAAAAAACACTTCTGAATATAATGTACAGAGAAAAGTGTGACCAAACTGCAGTGAAGTTCGGTTACCATAAGTTCACCCCACTGCTATTTGGGTGGAGGTCATTTTGAAATTACTAAGGCTGTATTTATGTTAAAGAGATTGAAAGGGGTCGGATACAGCCCTAAAAGACCCCAGAGCATTATACATATATTTTCAGAGCAATTAGAATACCAGTGATTTGGTGCGACTCAACTAATTTTGGGGGAAAAAATTGAGTTTCAAAAAATGTGAGAATCTCTAGAAACTAGTAATGTATAATAGTGAAAAATGTCATATACGGGAAAAGATTTACCATGACTGCTCATTTACAGTCACTGGGGAAGTCTCTGTTCCCTACAATATTTGATATTCCTTAGGGTCATACCTCAATACTGTATTTGTTGAACTGAGTAGATGAATCAGTACAGATATTATGGGCATAAGATGTTAGAAAACATAAAGCAGGATTTAAATTAGCAGGAGACAGAACACAGCGTGATATTCAGCAGGAAACGAGAAACCGAGAAGTATGTAGTATTTATAGACAGTTGAGCACAGGCATAGAGGACAATTAGATGGAGGATAATGTGTTGGAGATGTTTTACTACATAGTGTCTATGGGACAACAAAAGTTTATGGTTGACTGAAATACTGAGAAGTTAGTTGTTTTTTTTTACTTTTTATTTGAATAAATCAGTTGAACTCGTGAATATATGTAACTGTTATTTTTTTTATATGTAAAGTAGCGTCTGTCTGGCTATTAACTCTCTGCAGGTGATGGATACATTTCATGTAACACAACTGTAGACTAGGGGGAGAGGGTGCAGCTGTAGTATTTCTATATCAGTGTGTGCTGTGATAGGGAGGAAGGGGCTACATGAGTGGAATTCATCTGAATGGTTGGAGCACAAAACCCTGACATTACACTATTAAAGCCCACCCACTTGCTAAGGATCAGGAGTTTTAACCCCTTTACCCCCCTTTACCCCCAAGGGTGGTTTGCACGTTCATGACCGGGACAATTTTTACAATTCTGACCACTGTCCATTTATGAGGTAATAAATCTGAAATGCTTCCATGGATCCTGGTGATTCTGACATTGTTTTCTTGTGACATATTGTACTTCATGTTAGTGGTAAAATTTCATTCATATAACTTGCGTTTATTTGTGAAAAAAACGGAAATTTGGGAAAATTTTGAAAATTTTGCAATTTTCCAACTTTGAATTTTTATGCCCTTAAATCACAGAGATACGGCACACAAAAAACTTAATAAGTAACATTTCCCATATGTTTACTTTACATCAGCACAATTTTGGAACCAAAATTTTTTTATTTTAGGAAGTTATAAGGGTTAAAAGTTGACCAGCGATTTCTCATTTTTACAACACCATTTTATTTTTACAGACCACATCACATTTGAAGCCACTTTGAGGGGTCTATATGGTAGAAAATACCAAAAAGTGACACCATTCTAAAAACTGCAACCCTCAAGGTGCTCAAAACCACATTCAAGAAGTTTATTAACCCTTCAGGTGCTTCACAGGAATTTTTTGAATATTTAAAAAAAAATGAACATTTAAACTTTTTTTTCACAAAAAAAATATTTCAGGTTCAATTTTTTTATTTTACCAAGGGTAAAAGGAGAAATTGGACTGGAAAAGTTATTGTGCAATTTTTCCTGAGTACGCTGATACCTGACATGTGGGGGGAAACCACTGTTTCGGCGCATGGCAGAGCTCAGACGGGAAGGAGCGCTGTTTGACTTTTTCAATGCAAAATTTGCTGGAATTCTGATCAGACGCCATGTCACATTTGGAGAGCCCCTGATGTACCTAAATAGAGGAAACCCCCCACAAGTGACCCCATTTTGGAAACTAGACCCCCCAAGGAACTTATCTAGATATGTGGTGAGAACTTTGAACCCACAAGGGCTTCACAGAAGTTTATAACGTACAGCGGTACAATTAAAAAATCATATTTTTTCCACAAAAATGATCTTTTCACCCCCAATTTTTATTTTCCCAAGGGTAACAGGACCCTAAAAGTTATTGTGCAATTTGTCCTGAGTACGCTGATACCCCATATATGGGTGTAAACGACTATTTGGGCGCATGGCAGAGCTCGGAAGGGAAGCAGCGCCACTTGACTTTTTTGGCTGGAATTGAGATTGGACACCATGTCGCGTTTGGAAAGCCCCTGATGCACCTAAACAGTGGAATGCCCCCACAAGTGACCCCATTTTGGAAACTAGACCCCCTAGGGAACTCATCTAGATGTGTGGTGAGCACTTTGAACCCCCCAGTGCTTCACAGAAGTTTATAACGCCCGGGCGTGAAAATTAAAAAATCATATTTTTTCCACAAACATGATCAATTAGTCCCCATTTTTTTATTTTCCTAAGGGTTCCAGGAGAAATTGGACCCCAAAAGTTGTTGTCCAATTTGTCTTGAGAACGCTGACACCCCATATGTGGGAGAAAACTACTGTATGGGTACATGTCGGGACTCGGAAGGGAAGTAGAGACGTTTTGGAATGCAGACTTCAATGGAATGGTCTGCGGGTGTCATGTTGCCTTTGGAGAGCCCCTGATGTACCTAAAGAGTGGAAACCCCCCACAAATGACACCATTTTGGAAACTAGACCCCCTAAGTAACTTATCTAGGTGTGTGTTGAGCACTTTGAACCCCCAAGGGCTTCACGGAAGTTTATAACGCCCGGGCGTGAAAATAAAAAAATCGTATTTTTTCCACAAACATGATCATTTAGTCCCCATTTTTTTATTTTCCTAAGGGTTCCAGGAGAAATTGGACCCCAAACGTTGTTGTCCAATTTGTCCTGAGTACACTGATACCCCATATCTGGGAGAAAACTACTGTATGGGCCCACGTTGGGGCTCGGAAGGGAAGTAGTGACGATTTGGAATGCAGACTTTGATGGAATGCTCTGCAGGTGTCATGTTGCCTTTGGAGAGCCCCTGATGTACCTAAACAGTGGAAACCCCCCACAAATGACACCATTTTGGAAACTATACCCCCTAAGGAACTTATCAAGGGCTTCACAGAAGTTTATAACGCCCGGGCGTGAAAATAAAAAAAATCATATTTTTTTCCCCACAAAAATGATATTTTTGCCCCCAATTTTTTATTTTCCTAAGGGCAATGGGAGAAATAGGACCCCAAAAGTTGTTTTGCAATTTGTCCTGAGTAGGCTGATACCCTACATGTGGGGGTAAAACACTGTTTGGGCGCATGGCAGAGCTTGGAAGGGAAGGACCACCATTTGACTTTTTCAACGCAGAATTGGCTGGAATTGAGATCAGATGCCATGTTGAGTTTGGAGAGCACCTGATGTGCCAAAACAGTGGAAACCCCCCAATTCTTACTCCAACCCTAACCTCAACACACCCCTAACCCTAATCTCAGCCCTAACCCTAGCCCTAGCCTTAACCCTAGCCCTAACCCTAATGTGAAAATGGAAATAAAGACATTTTTTAATTATATTATTTTCCCTAACTAAGGGGGTGATAACGGGGGGTTTGATTTACTATTTATGGCTTTTTTTATTTTTGACAGCTGTCATACGCTAAAAGACGCTTTTTATTGTAAAAATAGTTTTTGCATCACCACATATCGAGAGCTATAATTTTTCCGCATTTTGACCCACTGAGTCATGTGAGGTCTTATTTTTTGCGCGACGAGTTGACATTTTTATTGGTATCATGTTGGGGGCACATGACATTTTTTGATCGCTTTTTATTCCGATTTTTGGGACGCAGAATGAACAAAAACCAGCGTTTCATGAATTTCTTTTGGGGGGTGCGTTTACACCGTACCGCGTGCGGTAAAATTGATAAAGCGGTTTTATTCTTCGGGTCAGTATGGTTACAGCGATACCTCATTTATGTCTTTTTTTTATGTTTTGGCGCTTTTATGCAATAAAAACAATTTTATATAAAAAATAATTATTTTTGCATCGCTTTATTCTGCGAGCTATAACTTTTTTATTTATTCTCTGATAACGCTGTGTGGTGGCTCATTTTTTGCGGGACAAGATGACGTTTTCAGTGGTGCCATGGATATTTATATGTGTCTTTTTGATCACACGTTATTGCACTTTTTGTTCGGCGGTATGATAATAAATCATTTTTTGCTTCGTTTTTTTATTTTTATTTTTTAAGGGGTTCGCTAAAGGGGTTAACTAATGGGACAGTTTTATAGGGCAAGTCGGTACAGACGCGGTGATACCAAATGTGTGTACTTTTATTGTTTTTTTTTATTTTCAAAAAATGAATTTATTAGGGAATTTTTTTTGTGTGTGTATATATATATATATATATATATATATATATATATATATATATATATATATATATATATATATATACCAATGGCGCAAAAGCGTGCAACTCCAGGACACAAAGCAGCAAGTATTAAAACAACCCGCCACTCAAATTGTCTCTATAAAAATAATAATAAATAAACCTTATATAAACTTGCGCTAATAGGGTGTCTCCTGATTAGATAGGAGATATCTTGTAAGGAGGTCTATTACCTTTACTGAAGCTTAATATGGCGAGCCAGGAGAGACAGAAGTCCAGGTCCTTCCCAGAGATACTCCCCGGCACAGCGATGTATAGAGTTGCTGGAGCTAAAGGGTGCTACCTCCTAGCATACCGCCGTCCCGGCCGGTGACTGGCGTGCAGCTGGAGGTATGTGTCGGCAGGCTGTACAGATACCAGCCGCCGCTACAAAAACATGCCTGCAAGGTCCGAGAACGCTGAAGGACCTTGCGTGACGTCACAGTCACGTGGGGGAAGTCACGTGACAGGCAGAAAAAACGCTATGAAGCGCTGAAGGGGCCAGAATACAATGATACAATGATAGATCCTACGCGTTACGGAATTCACTGATTCCTTCTTCAGGGATGGCCCCCTGGAACAAGAATAACCCTTATATAGCCTCCAGTCTATATCCTCTAATAACAAAACATCATATTAGGCATTAAAAGCAAATAGCTCAATTTCGCTGTTTAGACCATTTGGGATCAGAGTATTTAATTCAAATATCCATTTGCTTTCTACCCTGGACATTTGATGGATAAAATTGCCTTTCATCACGCTTCTTTTAACAACTTGAATCCCAGTCACCTTAGTGTCCCTTAAAGAGCTCCCATGATGTGTGAGATAATGATTAGAAAGGGGGTGACCTGTGAATTTATTACAGATATTACGTAAATGTTCCCCAATTCTAACATTTAGGGGACGTATAGTTCTTCCTATATATAATTTATCACATGGACATGTGATACAATATATCACCCCCTTCGTGTCACAGGTGATGAAATCACGGATCTGAATCTCCATGGACTTATTCACAATAGAGAGTTGTTTTTTACTGCCTAATTTTTTGCAAGATGCGCATTTTTTGCAGGGAAAAAAAACATTTAGTTGCTGATGTAAATGAGAATTGGGGCCTGGTGTTGGTGTAGAAATAGAGGGGGCTACCAGGTTACTCAAATTGTTTGCCCTTCTAAAGACAAACCTAGGGTGAGCTGGTAAAGCTTCCCCTATGATTTTATCATTTTTCAAAATACCCCAGTGTTTATTTACAATTTTTCTGAAAATATGGCTATTTGAATTAAACTGAGTGATGATGGGAACCTCATCTATAATGGGGTTTTCTTTAATTTTTATTTTATGTCTGAGGAATTGTTCCCTCGGTATGTTCCCAATATATTCCCTGGTGGCTCGCAGGGCTTGGGTATCATATCCTTTTTGGCAGAATTTTTTAATTAGAGTTTCAGCTTCAGTCAAATAATCCTGTGACTTGGAGCAGTTTCTATTGGCCCGTATAAACTGGCTCTTTGGGATATTCAGAAGCCAACTTGGGAGATGGCAGCTTTCTAATGAAATGTAATTGTTTGAATCAGTGGGTTTATGAAATAATCGTGTCTGGATGGTGTTGTCCTCAATAAAAATTTTTAAGTCTAAAAAATTAATCTCCGTGAGACTTGTCGTTGCAGTAAATTTTAAAAAATAACAATTTTTATTTAATTCGTCAATAAAATCAGTTAAAAGAGTAGGCCCACCAGACCAAATAAAAACAATATCGTCTATGAAGCGGTGCCAGAGTACCAGATTCGCGCGCAGCCTGCCCTCGGGAAAGATGGTTTCATGTTCCCACTTCCCGACGTACAGATTTGCATAACTGGGCGCGAATCTGGTACCCATAGCGGTCCCCCACTTCTGGGAGTAGTAGTCCGCTCCATAGTGAAAGTAGTTATGGGTGAGAATAAAATAAATACAATCAACAATAAAAGCGATTTGGTCGCTAGGTAAGCTTTTAGCTTCAGACATAAAGAATTCTGCAGATTTGCAACCCTTTTCATGTTCAATAACTGTGTAGAGGGAAGTTATATCTAAACTCCCTAAGATAAAGTGGTCCTTCCATTCTATATTGTTTAAAACCTGTAAAACATGAGTGGTGTCCTTCAGGTAGGCTGGAAGAGCAGGGACTAATTGTTGTAAGTGGTGATCCACAAATTTTGAGAGATTAGCTGTAAGGCCACCAATGGCCGATATTATTGGTCGGCCAGGGGGTTTGATCAAATTCTTATGGATTTTTGGGATATAATAAAAATATGGTATCCTAGGGTGAGTGGTATTGATAAAATCAAATTCCTCTTTTTTTATATACCCCTTATCAAGACCACGTTTAATGAGGACCTGCATTTCTGCAAGATACCTTACTGAAGGATCACTGTCCAATAATTCATAAGTGCGAGAATCAGACAGTATCCTTAAAGACTCCTCCTCGTAATCAGAAGTATTCAAGATCACTATACTACCCCCTTTGTCAGCCGGTCTTATTGTGATCGCATGATTTGTCTGGAGCCGTTTAATAGCTAACCGTTCTCTGCCAGATAAATTATACCTAAATTTTCTGCATCTTTTATCAGATATGCTCCTGATGTCCTGTATCACGTTGTTCTGAAATGCCTCAAAAGCTTCTGAGTATTCTTGAATTGGGTTGAAATTGGATTTCTTTTTTAGACCGGTATGTTGATAAGGGTCTATGATTTCGAGAGGATTTGTGACATCGCTAGAAGTCACTCTTTTTTTCATATAGAATTTTTTTATAGCTAATCTCCTCATAAAGGTTTTAATACCTATAAAGGCCTGAAATTTATTAAAACCCACACTAGGTGCAAATTTGAGACCTTTACTCAGTAGGCCTTTCTCATTATCATTTAAACTGTAATCACTGAGGTTGAAAATTTTTTGTTCTGAATGGCTTACTTGGTCCTCTGGTGTTTGCTGTTTGTTCTTTTTTTTGGTAAATTTCCCGCCCCTACATCCCCTCTGCCGTATTTTCTTGGACCCACCTGAAAAAACGGTAAATGGCTTTGTTTAGTTTTGGGTTTATTCTTTGTGAGCAAATTACCCTTATTCGGGGCTAGGGGCAATTGATTGGGGTTGTTATTAGAAGTAGAAGGGTAGTTCGCTGTACTTACAAGAGGAGAAAATCTATTTTGAATGGGAATAGCGGGTACCGGTGTTGATGCAGTTACCGCTGTCTCCCCGAGTTGTATATTCTCTACATTTGAATCCCCACAATTTGAGTAACCTGGTAGCACCCTCTATTTCTACACCAACACCAGGCCCCAATTCTCATTTACATCAGCAACTAAATGGTTTTTTTCCCTGCAAAAAATGCGCATCTTGCAAAAAATTAGGCAGTAAAAAACAACTCTCTATTGTGAATAAGTCCATGGAGATTCAGATCCGTGATTTCATCACCTGTGACACGAAGGGGGTGATATATTGTATCACATGTCCATGTGATAAATTATATATAGGAAGAACTATACGTCCCCTAAATGTTAGAATTGGGGAACATTTACGTAATATCTGTAATAAATTCACAGGTCACCCCCTTTCTAATCATTATCTCACACATCATGGGAGCTCTTTAAGGGACACTAAGGTGACTGGGATTCAAATTGTTAAAAGAAGCGTGATGAAAGGCAATTTTATCCATCAAATGTCCAGGGTAGAAAGCAAATGGATATTTGAATTAAATACTCTGATCCCAAATGGTCTAAACAGCGAAATTGAGCTATTTGCTTTTAATGCCTAATATGATGTTTTGTTATTAGAGGATATAGACTGGAGGCTACATAAGGGTTATTCTTGTTCCAGGGGGCCATCCCTGAAGAAGGAATCAGTGAATTCCGTAACGCGTAGGATCTATCATTGTATTCTGGCCCCTTCAGCGCTTCATAGCGTTTTTTCTGCCTGTCATGTGACTTCCCACGTGACTGTGACGTCACGCAAGGTCCTTCAGCGTTCTCGGACCTTGCAGGCATGTTTTTGTAGCGGCGGCTGGTATCTGTACAGCCTGCCGACACATACCTCCAGCTGCACGCCAGTCACCGGCCGGGATGGCGGTATGCTAGGAGGTAGCACCCTTTAGCTCCAGCAACTCTATACATCGCTGTGCCGGGGAGTATCTCTGGGAAGGACCTGGACTTCTGTCTCTCCTGGCTCGCCATATTAAGCTTCAGTAAAGGTAATAGACCTCCTTACAAGATATCTCCTATCTAATCAGGACACACACTATTAGCGCAAGTTTATATAAGGTTAATTTTTTTTTTTTTTACATTTATTTAGCGATTTTTTTTTTTTTAAATTATTTTTACACTTTTTTTAACTTTATTAGGTTGTCCCAGGGGGGACATCACTATCCTGTGACAGATTGCTGATCTGTCACATCACAGATCACTGTGACAGATCATCAATCTGTCACAGGCAGTGTGCAGGTTTCCTCCTTGCCTGCGCTTTGCAGGCACTGAGGAAGCCAGCTCACTTCAGGCCCCCGAAGGTCCCCGTCGCCATCTTGGATCCGGAGACCTGGAGGGAAAGAGCCCCTCGCAGCAGCGCTGCACATTGTGCTGCTGTGGGGGGCTCAGGGAAGCACGGAGGGAGCCCCCTCCCTGCCAATGCTTCCCTTTAACCCCCGTGTTTGATCGCGGTGTGCAAGGGGTTAACATGTCGGGGGCGGTCCGTGACCGCCCCTGACACATAGTGCCGGGTGTCAGCTGTGATAATCAGCTGACACCAGGCCGCGATCAGCGGCGCTTACCACGTGGGCGCCGCTGATCGCGCTAGACGTACTATCCCATCCATGGGCATAGGGGCCCGGGTCCCATGGATGGGATAGTACATCTGATGTGAGAAAGGGGTTAAAGGAAGCTTGACAGCGGATACATGCTGCACAATCCCCTGGTGACCGAGCTACATTCATGACTAGTCAGGCAGCAGGTATCTGGTGGCTTTTTCCTTCCCACTTCCCTGGAGAAATGGGTCTATTTATGGGTGCATGTATAGGGAAACTTCACTCTAGAGAAGTGGGTGTGAAAAGCCACCGGAGACCTGCCTGTCTGACTAGTCACCAATGTGTATTTTTTTTTGTAACAAGCATGCATGGCTGAAATCATACAGCCAGTGTCTGCTACATGCTGCCCATGGATATACTCATACAGTCTTTTGTTATATTTGTTTTATCCTCCCCTGCTATCTGTGATGCCATTTTGTACTGTGGGATTGACATTTTTTAAATCTTGTCCATAATAATTTAATAAAAATTTTAATTTTTATACTTTTAAGTTTCTTTTGTGTATGTCTTTATATTACCATTTGTGTTCCTGCTTTTTTGATCAGATGTAAACAATGTAAGGAACTGAACACCACCACATTGTCACACTTTTTAGTTGCCATTACTTAGTTTCTTTTTAATTGATCAAATCTGATGTGCCGTAATCTGCAGCTTCCACTAAACTAACGTGTGACAGACCAATGGCATTTAGCTCCACACACTGTTTACATCCAGCCTTGGTAACAGCTAATTGGTTAGTGTGTTGGGTGTTGGACGCCATTAATCTGCTTTGGATAACCTATTCTAATCATAAGTCATCAATATTAACATGGTAGAAAAACTCTTTACAGAAACTGATATAGAGGAAGTGAAATGACAAAAAATATGTTGGTTAGACAAAGGTTTGATAATTGCATGGAGTCGGGAAGGAATTTTTTTCCTCAATGTGAAGTTTACTGTTTGCCACATGGGGTTTTTTGCCTTCCTCTGGATCAACATGTTAGGGCAGGTTAGGATAGAATATTGGTTGAACTAGATGAACTTAAAGTCTCCCTTCAACCTTAATAACTATGTTACTATGTTATGTTACTAATGTACATCTATGGTCATCTCAGGAAGGATTAGCAAAAGGACAGTTCATTGTCACGTCATAGATGGTCATCAGGTTTGTTGAATATACTTACGGCATGGGTGGGCCAGAACACGGACTTCATCAACAGCAATATATCCAGGATGGTCTTTAACAGAGACAGCTTCAAAAATAATCTGCAAATGAGAATAAGTAATTTGTAATCTAAACAGACCTGCACAATTTGGTATCCACATGATGCACCAATGTCTATGAAAATCTAGTTGAGCCCTAAGTGGATGCTGATGACATCATCTTGACTTTGAGAAAGTTTGCCCCATGTGATTCATTGCTATCACTCATTTCAAGGCCAGACACATGAAGCCAATTTTCATGCAATACATCAAATGATCAGACCACAAAATATAAATATGAATCTTTCCCTTTTGTCTCTGTATTTGCTCAGTGATAGAGTCATTTTAGGCATTCAGCCAAATGAACCATTTCAGTACTTTCTAGTGTTTTTTTCCATTACGGCATTTCCTTTTATCTGACTCGTGCTTTAGACAGTGGAAGTGGAGCAGGTATAGAAGAGTAACACATGCCTGCGGGATTAGGCTACACATAAGTTTGTTTGCCATCTGTAAACATGTAGACACATAAAAGCTGTATACTTTAATGCAGATACATTAATAAATGCAAGATATTAACGGACCGTTCTAATCTTCTGTGCTCAGAAGTGAACCGCTCTGCTGCCCCCTTGTTTTTTGGTTGCCGGAATTATTGATATTTCGGGCTAATGGCATGGCTGTGCTCTGGTCTGAACTAATCGGCTTCCCAGGCTGCTAGCTGCAATTCGGGCAACTTCAGAGGTGTGCAAATAGGCTTTAAAACATTGAGCCTGCACACTCCTTGCCAGTCACTCAGAGAATGCTAGGTGGCCGGTAACTTTGGCAATGTGCTGTATGCTAAAATATGAAATAGAACCTAAGATAAAAATAAGATGAGCAAATAAAATGTATTAAGTAAATAAATAATAACAGTCAATGTAAATAACTTAAGGGTAATTAGTTAACACTGTTTTGATTAAAAAAAAAGTGTAAAATCCATCACACAGACAATGTGTACCCTATTTGGGATGGTAGCTAACTCTTGTAGTTCGCCTCACTATGTGTCAACAGATGTAAAAGTAGATAAAGGCAGAATGGGACTTTGGTCCCGACTGTTAAGACCCCTGCCTGTGGAAAGCAAGGTGTTGTTTTCAGATATAATTAAATTTTGAAATTCATTTGGAAATCAAGGTCCCAGAGTCTGGAGGAAGAGTGGAGAGGCCACAATCCAAGCTGCTTGAGGTCAAGTGTGAAGTTTCCACAATCGGTGATGGTTTGGGGAGCCATGTCATCTCAGCTGAAATTCGTTGAGAAAAAATTGCAACATGCTGTGATTGTCCTTGTATCTTGGACGAGACTTGCCAATGCAAGCCAATGGGTGTGGTAAAAAAAAAACCAAAAACATCGCACGGCACATGGACCATGCGAGTTCTGTCGATTTTCACACACCCATGCCCTTGAAAATCCGACATTTCAGCAGCCACATACAGTAAAATCACAGCGTTACCCGGCAAAATACAATAGATAGAATAGAAATATACACATAGAATAGACAGATATAAAGATGTCAGTGACATGTATAATTAGTACAGTGCTTGTATCATGTATTTATAATGTACATGTTTTTAATAATTAAATCTCTGACGAAAATGCTGTGGGATCCCCCGACATTTTATTAACCAGCAGAGGGAAAGCCGATGGCTGTGGGCAGATGTTTATAGTCTAGAAAAGGGGTAATACCCATGGAGCTTCGCAGGTTATTAATATCAGTTCACAGCTGTATACTTAGCCTTTCCTAGTTATTAAAATGGGGGAACCCCCCAAAAAAAATGACTTAGGGTCCCACTATAATTAATAAACAACAAAAGCTAGGCAGACATCTGCAGGCTGATATTAATAGCCTTGGACGGTGCTCTCAGCCACCCCAGAAATGCCACATCTATAAGAATATAGAATCATAAAATGTTAGAGTTGGAAGTGACCTCAAGGGTCATTGTGTCCAACCCCCTGCTCAATGCAGCGCAGGATTTGGGAATGTTTAGTTTGCAAAAGAGAAGACTGAGAGGAGACTTAATAGCTGTCTACAAATATCTAAAGGGCTGTCACATTGTAGAAGGATCAACTTTATTCTCATTTGCACAAGGAAAGACTAGAAGCAATGGGATGAAACTGAATGGGAGGAGACACAGATTAGATATTAGAAAAAACTTTTTGACAGAGTGATCAATGAGTGGAACAGGCTGCCACGAGAAGTGGTGAGTTCTTCAATGGAAGTCTTCAAACAGAGGCTGGACAGACATCTGACTGGGATGATTTAGCGAATCCTGCTTTGAGCAGGGGGTTGGACCAGATGACCCAGGAGGTCCCTTCCAACTCTATGATTCTATGATTCTATGATTCTATGGATTCAGTAAACTATCTCAGACAAATGTCTGTCCGGCCTCTGAAGACTTCCATTGAAGGAGAACTCGCCACCTCTCAAGGCAGCCTGTTCCACTCATTGATCACCCTCACTGTCAAAATTGTTTTCTAATATCTAATCTGTATTGTCTCCCTATCAGTTTCACTCCATTGCTTCTCGTGTTTCCATGTGCAAATAAAATTAAGGATGATCCCTCTTCACTTGGTCCAGTTTTTAAATGCCTATTTTAAAATGTGTCCAGATTCGGCCTGATGCAGGAGGAGTAGAGCAGGGCTACAGGAATGGGTTAACAGCGCTAGGAGTGCAGGCTCTGCAAACAGATACAGCGCTTAGTGCCTGCAGGAGAAATCCAGGGTGCCGCCGTGTAAGGAGTGTAAAACAGTGATTTTATCAAGATGACAGCAAGCAAACAATTAAGTGATATGTTGATGAAATCAAGGTTTCTGCCCTTACATTATGCTGCTCTTAGCTGAGAAAGCAAATACCCGGTGACAGATTCCCTTTAACTACATCTTAAATGTAAGTGATTGAATCCCAGTTAATGAGACATATCTTGTAACATTGACATAATAGAATCCTATCAAACGTTCACTTCCGCTGTCTATTTGCATTAGTTACATGAAAACGAATTGATGATTGATTGCTATAGGCTACTGCACTTTTGCACTTTGGTATGAGTCAAGCAATTGATCGGACAGAACGGGAATTATAGAAATATAAATACTGTATATACATGCTTGAATCCTTAAGCCAGTAGCTCTGATGGTTAACTTGTAATAATAAGAGAACGCAATGTACTTAAGGATTTATATATTTATATCTGCAAAAGAACAAACAATTGATTTTCCAGGACAAAATTTTAAACAATTCATCCTCTTGGGGCATTATCCTCGCATATTTGCAATTTAACATCGAGCTATACGCAGCATATTATATAGTGTGTCTCCTTGCTTTTTCCAGTTAACGTGTTTATTTCCCTTGTTGGTTTACCAAATTAACGTAGGTAAGGTTGCAAATGGAAATGTAACATCATCGCGAAGCACCAGCTGCTTATATAATTGGATGTAGCCTTGTGTTAGTTTGAACTTTAGCAAATTTCTGAACGCTGTGATGCAATGTAAGCATCGCTACCAGAAGAGCACGCCGATAATCCCCTATTTGACGCCATTAATCCCCCAATTCCACTGTTAACTAGAACATGAGGGGGTCTATGGGACATTACATAGGTCATTTTGGTAAAGCCGGATCTGGAAACCTAAGTGATCAGTCATTAATGATCATCAGATACATGGCAGCAAAAATTCTGGTTTCCTGATGGACTGTTCTGCAAAGTAGACCACTTTGGGTATACTAAAGTTTGCTTTTAGATTGGAGTGAAAAGAGCGGGAAGCCATCATCAGGAACTGACCTAAAGTTTAAATGTTTTTTGTGTAATGTTAAAAAAATTGTTTTTTAGCATAGCACAATCTTCATAAAGAAAACTAAAATTAACAATCTTGCGATTTTCACACTTGCCACTAGGGCTTTTTTAGACTTGTACTTCACGGGAGATTTTTTTTATCAGTAGAGGCAGCATTACAATGACAGATATTCCCTCTATACAGAGCTGATAGGAAAGGATCCAGTAATCATGATAGGTGAAGTCATAGATGACCCTGCTCCCCCTCTGTTCTCAATGACATTTGCACACGCTCATTAGACACTTCAATACAAAAAATAAGGTCAGCGTCTGACCATTGTAGCTATGTACATGTATTATTTCCTGAACAAAAGGAAGTATAGGTCTACAAATGTCCCAGTGACCAGTCTGAGAATTGCAAGGAGGATAGCTGCTTCTCATGCATGTGTATGGAGTGGAGAGGTTGAGGGGGGAGAGGTAAGAGGTAAAAACAGGCAGCGAAGGACAAGTTGAATTCACAGCTACACTTTAAATAAAGGTGTGGGGTGTCCTTTGTATTTTGTATGACCCCTTAAATGAGTATAATAAGATGACTCTGCTAACCTTGTCCTAGCCTACACAGTAAAGCTGATAAGTGAGCTGCAGCAACTGACATCCTATTGTGTGCGCTCCTGCCTCTAATGCAAAAGCTGGAAAATGTCAGGATTTATTTGCATATAAATTTTTCACTTAAAAAATAAATAAATAAATAAAAATAACACAAAAAAATACTGATAAGACATTTCTATGAAATGTCATATAATTAGAGTTTTAATAAGGAAGATTAATTAAATTTCCAAAACTGATTAGTTTGAGGCTAATTTTTGGCCTGTTTTTAAAAATGGCGGAGACAATTCATTGGCTATTGTGAACTGAATTATCTACTCACTAGCAAGAAATGCCATTTTTTATTTTTTTACAATCAATGGCCCCAATGACCCAAGGTTCATTAAAGGATAAGAAATTAATCTCATTCTAAAATATGACATTAATCATCCGTCACAAACGAGTGCAAAGACAGATAAGGTCGCAATTGCACAGCGAGAGACACAACATAATGGAGTGTTAACAATCCCGTGATTTACTGGAGAAGATGATACATAAAACCAGTGCAGTATCTACACATCTTATACATCGATGATTTTTGCTCCACCAGTACTTCGGATGTTGATTTTCCTAGGATTGTATCATATGAAAGAAATATCTAGATGTTAAAGGTCAATTGAAACAAAGTGAAGCACTCCATGTGTAACAGTAATTACGTTGGCGCACTTGTCAGAAGCAGGTCCTATAAGAAACAGCACTGTGCAAATGCCAATGTTCGGAGTATGTGTAAAAGAGCGGAGAGCAAATTACACAAACTATCAGCAAATGTCAACATGGTGCCTGTATAAAGCTGGGGAGGTGCGAAAGGGATTACTGTGCCATGATGAAGCAGAAGGTTGCAGCACTCTGGACCTGTAGGCCACTTCTTTATTACTCATTTCAGTGATATTGCGATTAGTTGTTAATGCTCATTTGGAATTTCTCTGTGTTTTGAGCCATTACTTATTGTTTTGGAACCTGCTATCTCATCTTATGTTTTATATTTTTCTTGAAAGACGAGTACAGATGGATCACATTTATCTGAGCATATGGTGCAGGCTGACATCGCCAACCTGCAGATGATGCAGCATCTCAGCCTACTCTTTTCTGTAAGAGTAACAGTCTGTCTTGGTTGGAACACAATTACTAGTTCGTTGATTGCGGCACCCAAGCAGCGTTGCATCTTTGTAGCGTTATCACAGGTAAAATGTCTGGAAAGGACAGTGAGGAATAAGTTGGTGCTATATAAGCAGAATAAGCCAAGTATGTGTGTTTCCTGTATAACATAAGGGTAAGCTCACATGTCTCATGTATGTGGCGCCCCCAGGAGTATGGTCGCCACACTGGCTTTGCCTTCCTCCAGGGGAGGGTAATGCCAGGCTTGGAGGCAATGATGGGTCTCTCGCAGTCAATCTATGCATGCAACACAGTTCCACTCCAGGCCAGCAGGGGGAACTCTGAACTGGGATTAAGGGGAGGTGTGCTCTCTGAGGGCTAAGAGGAAGGAGTGGTTAGTTAGTCTGCGGAGGGTGAAGTGTGCAGACGTGGAGAGAGAAGCTGGAGGCTGAGCTACGAAAGGAGAGCTCCCTCACAGAGAGCGCATGAACTGGAGCCTGGTCTCCACGGTTGTACGGATACTAACGGTCCTACAACAGATACCAGAGGAGTAGGAGGCTGTAAATGCCCTACTCCCATCTAAGACTTGAGGCACAACAGAAGCTTGGATAGAGAGCCGGGACTCAGGAGAGAGGAGTCCCCGAGATAGGCTACAGCTGTCTGCCGTGCAAGTAAGGTTCTTGAGAACATCTGTCAGGAGGAACTTAAGTGTAACTCAGTACTAGGAGTACTTCATTCAAACAAGCGCTAGGAAGGAGACTGCACAGCCTATCTGCTGAGAGAGAATCCCTGAATTGCTTCCAGACCAGCCTGCTCCATTACCATCTGTAATCAGGACCCTGGACTGCAGTTATCAAGTAAAGGTACAGAAATTGCACCCCGCTGTGTCTTGTCTGCTTCCTACCTTTTCAGCACTGCTACATCCCCGTGCCAACCACATCTACACTGCCCTGGGACTACAGCTTCACCTGTGGGGAGCTTTTTCATCTTTGCTGCGCCATACCACCAGTCCCAGTGGATCTGCATGCTGCATCGGCTTAACAACTCCCTTTCCGAACACCAAAGGTGGTGTCACGAACTATTCCATTAACTACATTCCACCATTTCAATTCCCCATTACTTGGGCGCCCAGGGCCATGGACAGGGTCACCGCTGCTGTGACACATCCCCGACACTGGCCCGGTACCGAGTACCCCAGAGCCCTGGGAGGGCGACCCAACTTGGTGTCACGAACAGGATTACGGAGCCCGGTACCCCCCGGGTCCTGTGTGCCATAGACTGTGTTTGTGTAAAAGACTGTGTGTGAAATTGGCGCCAATTGCCGCGCTGCTTGGCGCACGCAGGAAGAAAGAGGGGTAGGCCTTCATGGGCGGAGCTTACCACAGAGCGCAAAGAGGTGCAGTGCCGCGTGGGAAGAGAGGACAGCACGCGAGAAGGGGAGGAGCTGAGGCCTACAGCCCAGAGCGTCGGGCCTGTGAAGCGGCCGCCGGTGAGCTCACACAACCCCCGGCCGTGGGTAGCGTTAACTAGGGGGGAAGAGGATGTCCGTACCACGCGACAATGCAGTGGCGGATGCTGTCGTCAACCCCGCAGCACCGCAAGGCGGAGCGCCCGCCGCAGCCGTCTCCATTATGCCACTGACCATGCCCTACATACCGGGAGCGGCCTGGCTACCCCAGTACTCGGGTGAGTCATATACCCTAAGTGAATTTAAAGAGAGACTGTGCAGTTTGTTTAAAGTATACCCTCTGTCTGAAAGCCAGAAAGTGAATATCCTGATTGGACAGCTAACGGGTGCAGCACAGAGAGAGGTAAAAGCCTGGCAGGACACTGATAAAGAGACTGTTGCAAAGATCCTGGCCAAGCTGAGGAGCACCTTTGACACCCGCCCTGCAGCTGAAATCAAGATGAGGTTCTATGGCTGTAAACAGAAGGCACAGGACAATATCAGGGACTATGCTCTCAACCTGCAGGAGGTGCTGCGAGCAGTTAAGCAAGTTGATCCTGACAGTGTGAAGGAGGAAGATAAACTGTTAAAGGAGCAGTTCATTGAAGTGCTCCTGTCCAGTACCCACAGAGGACAGTTGCGTATCATAACCCTGCAAAACCCTGATCTGGACTTTGCTGATTTTAAGGACAGGGCTATTCGGGTACTGCAGGAATCCACTGACAGCCGTCCAGCGCCCCCTAGGCGCCCAGCGATCACCTACCATCAGGAAGCAACATCTTTTCCTTCCATCCTTGTGGAGGCTGATGCACAAACTCTGGATAAAGATCCAACTGAAGAGCTGCGGCTTCAGGTCCAGGAGTTGACCAAAGGGATGGCTGCACTTACTAAAACCGTGCAGTCCCTGCAGGTGTCCTCCAAAGAAAAGATCCAGCTTGCTTCCAGTCCAGAGGATGTCCCGTGGCTCTGGAGGAGGAGAGCCCCGCCACTTCGAGGAAGGAACAACGATCGCTATGACCAGGACGGACGTCCCATCTGTCGTCGCTGCTACGAGGCAGGTCATCTTGCAAGATTTTGTCCTTTAAACGAGCAACACCTGGGGAAGAGGGCCAACCCCCAGGAATAGGATCCCAAGGCCCCAGGAACTGGCGAGCCAAGTATGTGAGAGGGAGACCAATCATTCCTGTGGTGATTGACGGTATCCCCATGAACGCTTTGCTGGACACCGGCTCCCAGGTGACCACTATGCCGTACATTCTTTACAAGAGGTATTAGGCTGATTCTGAACTAACCCATGGCCCAACTGATGAACTGACAGTAGTTGCCAGTAATGGTCAGTCTTTGCCGCAGATTGGATGTAAAGAAATTACTGTTAAAGTGGGTCGGGTAGAACTAAAGTATCAAGGTCTGATAGTTGTTGATATTGATCGACGTGAATGTAATCCCATGATGACTCTTGGTACAAATGTAATTGAAAACTGTCCAAGGTTATTGTCTTGTTGCAACAGGTGACTGAGACTGCTGGTTCCGGAGATCAACGAGTCCTGCAGAGACCATCCACCCATAAAGGAGAGGTACAGACCTATACCCCCAACACAATACCAATGTGCTAAGAGTATGTTGAGAGAGATGAAGGAAGCTGGGGTTATTAGAGACAGTTGTAGCCCCTGGGCAACTCCAATAGTTTTTGTAAAGAAAAAGGATGGTACCATGAGAATGTGTGTTGATTACAGGAAAATTAACAGCATTACACATAAAGATGCCTACCCATTACCTAGAATTGAGGAATCATTGGCTGCACATAAAACTGCTAATTACTTTTTCACCTTGGATCTCACCAGTGGGTATTGGCAGGTTCCCGTGGCAGAGGCAGACAAGGAGAAAACTGCATTTACCACTCCAATGGGTCTCTGTGGGTTCAATTATATGCCATTTGGGCTCTGCACTGCCCCAGGAACATTTCAACGGCTGATGGAGTGCTGCCTGGGACACATGAACTTTGAGACTGTCCTGTTGTACATGGATGATATCAGTGTTTTCTCCAAAACCTATGAAGATCATCTGGAACACCAGGCTGAAGTGTTTGAAGCTTTGTCCAATTTTGGCCTGAAGGTGAAGCCTTCCAAATGCCACCTCCTGAAGCCCCAGGTATAGTACCTCGGTCATGTGGTCAGTGCAGAAGGTGTGGCACCAGATCCTGACAAGGTCGCAGTCATCCGGGACTGGACGCAACCCAGCAGCCTCCATGAAGTACATCAATTCCTTGGACTGGAAGGCTACTATCGAAGGTTCATCAAAGGCTTTACCGAAATAGCCACCCCTATGCAAAACCTTCTGGTGGGGCAGTCCAAGAAAACCAAACAGAAAAATTCCACCTTTGAATGTACTGAAGAGTTGGAGAGATCCTTCACTCGGCTGAAGATGGCTCTCACCGGTGACGAAGTTCTGGCTTACCCAGATTATGACAAACCCTTTGTGCTGTACACAGATGCCAGCAATGTGGTATTAGGAGCGGTACTGTTGCAGGTACAGAATGGACAAGAAAAAGTGATCTCCTGTGCCAGCAGGAAGTTGCGTCCCACTGAAAGGAACCCTGACAACTACAGTTCTTTCAAGCTGGATTTCCTTGCCATAGTCTGGGCTGTCACCGAAAGGTTCAAACATTACCTAGCCTCCGCTAAGTTCACCATCTTCACGGACAGCAATCCGTTGACTCACTTGGACACTGCATAACTAGGTGCACTGGAACAGCGATGGATGGCTCGGCTATCTAATTATGAGTTTACTATCAAGTACCGGGCAGGGCACAAGAATGCTGATGTGCTGTCCACGAAGCCTAACCTACCAGATGCAGGATAAGACCCCGAGGCTCTTGAAGAAATAGAATTGCCTCCCTTCCACCAGCCACTTGCGGCCCAACGTGCTCAAGGAGCGAGAAACAGACGGTCTGGCTTGAGGGAGGTCACCCTGAATCCATTGCCCCATCATGATTGGACAGAAACGCAAGATAGTGACCCTGCAGTCCGCCTGGTGAAGGAGCTGCTGACTCACGTCCAGAGTCGGATGCTCCTGAATAAACTCAGCAGCTGTGGAAGGAGAGAGGCCGGCTGTTCATTTATGAAGGGAAGCTGTGTCGGAGGAGTATCAATGCCCGCACTCATGAGCTGGTTTGGCAGGTGATAGTCCCAAAGAGAGAGGCATCAATGGTCCTGGAAGCATACCACAAAGGAGCTGGACATTTCGGATGGAAGATGTTGGAAGCATTGCTCCGAGAGAGGTTCTACTGGGCTGGTATGAGGAAAGCCATTGAGAGGTGGTGCCGGGAGTGTGGACAATGAAACCTGCGCAGAAAGGATCGGAACAGCCAGAGAGCTCCTCTGCAGCCAACCATCACTAAACAGCACCTTGAATTGGTAGCCCTGGACCATATGAAGCTGGTTCCAAGCCGGTCAGGCTACATCTATGCTCTTACCATTGTGGACCATTATTCAAGATTCCTGGTAGTTGTGCCTGTCAAAGATCAAACTGCCAGGACTGCAGCCAGAGCATTCCAGCAGCACTCTGTAGACCAAATAGGTATCCGGAGAGGGTGCTTACAGATCAAGGTCCAGCTTTCGAGGCAGAAGTGTTCCAAGACTTCTGTAACTTGTAAGGTTGTAAGAAGATCCGGACAACACCATACCACCCACAGACCAACGGCATGTGTTATGAATGAGTCACCATAGGAGGCAAAAACAGAAATGCTAGCTAAGTCCAGAAAACCAGAAAAGTTGGCAGCTATCGGATTGCAGACCCCTGATCCTATCAACACAACTAGCAGTAGCCGTGGGGGGTTCCTACGATGCCCTAGACCCCTCGATCACAGCCGGAGGACTATATAGCCTAAAGACAGAAAGGGAAATCTAAACTGCCCCAGAGCAGACCCCAAAGCAAAAGGCAGCCCCCAACATATAATGACGGTGAAGCAAGAAGAAAGAACACTAACACAGACAGAAAGATAGACTGAGCAAAGACGGGGCCCAAGCTAACTAGATAGGAAAGGACAGGAAGGCTGCTGTCTGCAATCCGTGAAAAACCCTATGAAAATAAGAGCCAACAAACTGACAGTGAAAAAGGCCCTGAAGATGCTAGGCTTCAAAAAGGCTATGTCAGTACTCAGGAATATTCTGAAGACAGAGCAACAGGCAAAAGGAGATTCAGCTCACCCCAGCAGGGAATGGCAGAATCCAGAAAAGCAAGGCAAACAAAAACAAAACACAAATGCTAACAGGCAAAGCAGAAAACTTAGCTTTAGAGGAGCAGGAATCAGACTGGTCTCCTAGAAGTCCACAGAGAAACCACCCGCAGGGCAGAAGGGCGTCGGCACCCTTATATCCAGTCCGTGACTCCACTCAGCCAGTCATCATCATTAGGCTCAGGTGCCTGATAATCAGGCTCATTACCTTCCTTTACCAGAATAGGGAGTTCACCAGACCTCAGTGACGAAGGGGAAAATGAACTCACAACAGTACCTCCCCCTTGAGGAGGGGTCACCGAACTCTCAACCACGCCAACAGGGCGATCAGGGTGAGCCCGATGAAAGGCACGTACCAATCTTTTGGCATGAATATCAGAGGCAGAGACCCAGGAATTATCCTCCTGACCATAACCCTTCCACTTAACCAAATACTGGAGTCTCCGTCTAGCCAGACGGGAATCCAGTATTTTCTCTACCTCATATTCCATGTTACCTTCAACCAATACAGGGTCCGGAGGTGCCACCTCAGGAACAACTGGTTCAACAAACCTCTTCAACAAGGACTTATGGAACACATTATGGATCTTAAATGTGACAGGAAGAGCCAAACGAAAAGAGACCGGATTAATAATCTCCAAAATCTTGTAAGGTCCAATAAATCTAGGCTTAAACTTAGGAGAAGCCACCTTCATAGCAAATATTTTTTGATGATAACCACACCATATCACCAATCTTAAACTGGGGACCAATGGTCCTATGTCGATTGGAAAACCGCTGGGCCTTTTCCTGGGAGAGAGATAACTTATCCACCACTTGGTCCCAGATCTGGTGCATTCTCTCCACCACAGTGTCAACACCTGGGCAGGCAGAAGGCTCCACCTGCCCTGAAGAAAATTGAGGATGAAATCCAAAGTTACAGAAAAAGGGCGACATCAAAGTGGCAGAACTAGCTCTATTGTTTATCGCGAATTCGGCCAAGGGCAAAAATGAAACCCAATCATCCTGATCAGCGGAAATAAAACATCTCAAATACGACTCCAAGGTCTGGTTTGTTCTCTCTGTCTGCCCATTGGTCTGAGGGTGAAAAGCAGAGGAGAAGGACAACTGAATTCCCAGCTTGGAACAGAAAGTCCTCCAAAATCTAGACACAAACTGAACTCCTCTGTCAGATACAATGTTCTCAGGAATGCCGTGCAAGCGAACCACCTGTTGCAAAAACAGGGGCACCAACTCAGAGGAAGACGGCAACTTAGGGAGTGGTACAAGATGAACCATCTTAGAGAACCTATCACAAATCACCCAAATAACAGTCATTCTTTGAGAGACCGGCATATCAGAGATGAAATCCATTGAAATATGGGTCCATGAGCTCCTGGGGACCGGCAAAGGCATCAACAACCCACTAGAGTGAGAACAAGATTTAGACCGGGAGCAAGTCCCACAGGACTGCACAAAATTCCTGACATCATGAGACAAGGTGGGCCACCAAAAAGAGCGACTCACCAGATCTCTAGTACCAAAAATACCTGGATGACCAGCCAATGCAGAGCAATGAACTTCAGACATCACTCTCTTCTTCCACTGGTCAGGAACATACAACTTTCCACTGGGACAACGCTCAGGTTTGTCCTCCTGGAACTCTTGCAGATCAAGTCTCAAATCGAGCGAGATGGCAGAAAGAACTACCCCTTCGCCTAAGATGGTAGCAGGCTTGGTCACCACAGGAGAATCAGCAAAGAAGCTCCTAGAGAGGGCGTCTGCCTTGACATTCTTAGTTCCAGGAAGAAAAGAGACCACAAAATCAAAACGTGTAAAAAACAAGGCCCACCTAGCCTGGCTAGGGTTCAAGCGTTTAGCCGACTCTAGGTAAATCAAATTCTTGTGGTCAGTGAGGACCACAACTTGATGTTTAGCATCTTCCAACCAATGTCTCCACTCCTCAAATGCCCATTTCATGGCCAACAATTCCCGATTCCCCACATCATAGTTACATTCAGATGGAGAGAACTTTCGGGAAAAGAAAGCACAGGGATTCATTTTAGATGTTACAGGATCCTTTTGGGACAAAACAGCTCCTGCACCAATCTCAGAAGCATCCACCTCTACCTGGAACGGGAGTGAGACATCAGGTTGCCGCAAAACCGGGGCGGAGGTAAATCTTCGCTTCAGCTCCTGAAAGGAAGCAACAGCCTCCGTAGACCAATTCAACACATCAGCACCCTTCTTAGTCAGATCAGTCAATGGTTTGGCAATACTAGAAAATTTTGCTATAAATTTCCGATAAAAATTAGCAAAACCCAAAAACTTCTGGAGGGCCTTCAAAGAAGTGGGCTGAACCCAATCATAAATAGCCTGTACCTTGGCCGGGTCCATTTCAATAGTTGACGGAGACAAAATAAATCCCAAAAATGAAATCCTCTGTACTCCAAAAAGGCATTTCGATCCTTTGACATACAGGGAATTCTCCCTCAAGATCCGGAACACAGTCCGAATATGTTCCACATGAGAATCCCAATCCTTGGAGAAGATCAAAATATCATCCAGATAGATAATCAAAAATTTATCGACAAAGTCTCGGAAAATATCATTCATGAAGCACTGGAAGACAGAAGGGGCATTAGTGAGCCCAAAAGGCATCACCAGGTACTCAAAATGTCCCTCCGGAGTATTAAACGCCATCTTCCATTCATCACCATGCTTAATGCGGATAAGATTATACGCCCCCCTGAGGTCAAGCTTGGTAAACCAGCAAGCACCTCTAACTCTAGAGAATAGATCCGAAATCAGGGGTAACGGATACTGATATTTAATAGTAATTTTGTTGAGGGCACGATAATCAATACAAGGCCTTAAAGAACCATCCTTTTTGGCCACAAAAAAAAACCCGGCACCTAAGGGTGAAGAGGATGGTCTAATATGACCCTTCTCCAACGCCTCCTTAATATAGGATCGCATAGCCTCGTGCTCGGGTACAGATAAATTGAAGAGCTGACCCTTGGGAAATTTACACCCCAGGCTCAGTTCAATTGCACAGTCATAACTCCTATGAGGAGGCAAAGATGCAGACTCATTCTCACTAAATACATCATAAAAGTCCGCCAAATAGTCAGGAACATCATGCGACTGAGGAGAGGTGGAAAAAACCGGAGTCTCACTAAAGGCACACCGACAACCTCAACTCACCACAGACACAGATTTCCAATCCAAAACTGGATTATGAATTTGTAACCAGGGAAACCCCAGAACAACGGCATCATGCAGACCATGCAACACCAAAAATCTGCAATTTTCTTGATGGTCTGGGGCGACCCGCATGACCACCTGGGTCCAAAACTGAGGTTTATTTTTCGCCAAAGGAGTAGCATCAATCCCCCTCAAAGGGATAGGCGTCTGCAGAGGTGTCATCGGAAATCCACAACGTTTAGCAAAAATCCAAGTCCATTAGGTTTAGCGCTGCTCCTGAATCCACAAAAGCCTTGGCGGAAAATGTGGACAGGGAGCAGATCAGAGTAATTGCCAGAAGAAACTTAGGTTGAACACCACCAACAGAAAACGTGTGTGCAAAGCGTTTCTCTCATTTAGGAAAAACAGAAATAATATACGAGGCATCTCCACAGAAAAAACACAGCTTATTACGCCTTCTGAACTCCTGACGTTGCGCCCTAGACAAAACTCTATCACATTGCATAGGTTCAGACGTCTGGTCAACCGGTGGCAACACCTCTCGTGCAATCCTGCGTTCACGTAAAGGCCGATCAACCTGAATGGCTAATGACAGAGAATCGTCCAGGCCAGAGGGAACAGGAAATCCCACCATAGTATCTTTTACGGCTTCTGACAAACCCTTCCGAAAGAGAGCAGCCAAGGCATTATCATTCCAGGTAGTAAGGACCGCCGCTTTCGGAACTTTTGACAGTGCAACTCTGCAGAATCTCGACCCTGGTTCAATGCCAACAGGGTCTTTTCAGCCTGATCAATAGCATTAGGTTCGTCATACAACAACCCCAAAGCTTGAAAGAATGCGTTCACATTAGTCAGAATAGGATCATCTGGTTTCAAAGAAAACGCCCAATCCTGGGGATCGCCACGCAGCAAAGAGATGACAATTTTAACCTGCTGCATGGAGCTCCCTGACGAGTTAGGCTTCAAGGCAAAAAATAATTTACAATTATTTTTGAAACTCAAAAATTTAGATCGATCCCCAAAAAATACATCAGGTGTAGGGATCTTTGGTTCAACAGCATGCGAACGAGCAAGGTAGGCGGAAATTCCCCGCACTTCCGCAGCGAGCTGCTCCACATGATCAGACAATTGCTTTATCTCCATTGAGAGAAAAAAAAAATTCCCCCTATGGCCTCAGAGATATAGAGGAAACAATATACACAGTTTTTTTTTTTTTTTTTTAAACACAATTCTTTCCTGCTATTGAGTACCCTAGGATCTGCGGTATGGCGGGTGATTCTGTTATGAATGAGTCACCGTAGGAGGCAAAAACAGAAATGCTAGCTAAGTCAAGAAAACCAGAGAAGTTGGCAGCTATCGGATTGCAGACCTCTGATCCTATCAACACAACTAGCAGTAGCCGTGGGGGGTTCCTACGATGCCCTAGACCCCTCGATCACAGCCGGAGGACTATATAGCCTAAAGACAGAAAGGGAAATCTAAACTGCCCCACAGCAGACCCCAAAGCAAAAGGCAGCCCCCAACATATAATGACGGTGAAGCAAGAAGAAAGAACACTAACAGACAGAAAGATAGACTGAGCAAAGACGGGGCCCAAGCTAACTAGATAGGAAAGGACAGGAAGGCTGCTGTCTGCAATCCGTGAAAAACCCTATGAAAATAAGAGCCAACAAACAGACAGTGAAAAAGGCCCTGAAGACGCTAGGCTTCAAAAAGGCTATGTCAGTACTCAGGAATATTCTGAAGACAGAGCAACCGGCAAAAGGAGATTCATCTCACCCCAGCAGGGAATGGCAGAATCCAGAAAAGCAAGGCAAACAAAAACAAAACACAAATGCTAACAGGCAAAGCAGAAAACTTAGCTTTAGAGGAGCAGGAATCAGACTGGTCTCCTAGAAGTCCACAGAGAAATCACCCGCAGGGCAGAAGGGCGTCGGCACCCTTATATCCAGTCCGTGACTCCACTCAGCCAGTCATCATCATTAGGCTCAGGTGCATGATAATCAGGCTCATTACCTTCCTTTACCAGAATAGGGAGTTCACCAGACCTCAGTGACCACCGGGAAAATGAACTCACAACAGGCATGTGCGAGAAGATGAACCAGGTAGTGATTGACCTCCTGAAGACTTTGCCCTTGGAGGAGAGGAATCTGTGGCCAGAGAAGTTGCCCAACCTGGTAGACATTTACAACCATATTCCAGTGAACTCCACCAACTCTACCCCAGCCTACTTAATGAGAGCAAGACCTGGTAAGCTGCCTATTGACTTGGACATGGGAGTCCTGACACCTGAAGTAACGTCACCAGATGCTGACTAGGACACGGAGAGGCAGCAACAGTTCAGGAGAGTTCAAGAATGTGTGGAGAAGAGACTAGCCCAGGCAAGACAAAAGGAAGAGAACCTTTACAATCAAAATGCACCTGCCGTTCCTTTGTCACCGGGAGAGCAAGTCTTGAAAAGAAAGAGAAGATTGCACAAATTGGATGATCAATGGGAAGCTGAACCTTATACCATTCTGCCCTCAAATTTTGATGATACTAAGGTATGCCTTGTTAGCAAAGATGGAGGAGAGACCTCAGCAGCGGTATCGAGAGATCATTTGAAGTTATGCCCTGACCAGTTAAAAGAAAGAAAAGAAGAGTCGGATGACATCCAACCCATAGTGGAAGAAGAGAAGGTCAGCACAGTACTTGGGGAATTCCCTGCGAACTGGACTAAAGTAAATGATGCTATAGTGGTGCCAGTATTGATATTTCCCAATTGGTAGCACAGGAGGACGTCACTCAAAAAAATCCTGAGGATCAGGAAAATCAGGCATCAGATGCCACACTAGCAGTGGAGCCAGAGAACCCTCGCCCTGCCAGTGGTGAACCTGTTATGGCCGTGGTGAGTCTAAGAGTTCACAGACAATCTAGGATCCCTGTGCCATGCAGAACCCCCAGTAGTGTATCCAGTGCATTACCCACTACACCAGTATTACGCAGGTCTACCCACACCACACAAGGTATACTGCCCCTCAGATATTGTATATAGTAAATTAAAAGTAAATGTTGAAATTGTACCTGTAAATATGTAACTGTTTTTCAAGTTTTGTGCCTACAGGCAACCTGTGAGAGTTGCCTATGGAACTTTCTAGTTTTGTTTTATGGACATAGTACCACAGGACTTGTGTGGTCTCCAACTTGTAAATAGCTCACCATTTGCCCAGGAATGGACTATGGACATTGATGCTTGGATTTATCATCATAGGACCATTTTTGAAGCACTTGGTTTTTGTAACTTTTTCATTTTTAAATCTTGTACAATTATTATTGTTTACTGTTTATATGTTTCATGTTTTTGTTCAGCCCAGGAGTGCTGACTTGCACTAGGGGGGAATGTGGCACCCCCAGGAGTATGGTCGCCACACTGGCTTTGCCTTCCTCCAGGGGAGGGTAATGCCAGGCTTGGAGGCAATGATGGGTCTCTCTCGCAGTCAGTCTATGCATGCAGCACAGTTCCACTCCAGGCCAGCAGGGGGAACTCTGAACTGGGATTAAGGGGAGGAGTGCTCTCTGAGGGCTAAGAGGAAGGAGTGGTTAGTTAGTCTGCGGAGGGTGAAGTGTGCAGACGTGGAGAGAGAAGCTGGAGGTTGAGCTAGGAAAGGAGAGCTCCCTCACAGTGAGTGCATGAACTGGAGCCTGGTCTCCACGGTTGTACGGATACTAACGGTCCTACAACAGATACCAGAGGAGTAGGAGGCTGTAAATGCCCTACTCCCATCTAAGACTTGAGGCACAACAGCAGCTTGGATAGAGAGCCGGGACTCAGGAGAGAGGAGTCCCCGAGATAGGCTACAACTGTCTGCCATGTAAGTAAGGTTCTTGAGAACATCTGTCAGGAGGAACTTGAGTGTAACTCTTTACTAGGAGTACTTCATTCAAACAAGCGCTAGGAAGGAGACTGCACAGCCTATCTGCTGAGAGAGAATCCCTGAATTGCTTCCAGGCCAGCCTGCTCCGTTACCATCTGTAATCAGGACCCTGGACTGCATTTATCAAGTAAAGGTACAGGAATTGCACCCCGCTGTGTATTGTCTGCTTCCTACCTTTCCAGCACTGCTACATCCCCGTACCAACCACATCTACACTGCCCTGGGACTACAGCTTCACCTGTGGGGAGCTTTTACATCTTTGCTGCGAAAAAACACAAAAGAGAAGGAAGCAAAAAGCAAAACATCGATCATTTCACACAAAACTCCAAAAATGGGCCAGACAAAAGTATTGGCACCCTCAGCCTAATACTTGGTTGCACAACCTTTAGCCAAAATAACTGCGACCAACCGCTTCCGGTAACCATCAATTAGTTTCTTACAATGCTCTGCTGGAATTTTAGACCATTCTTCTTTGGCAAACTGCTCCAGGTCCCTGATATTTGAAGGGTGCCTTCTCCAAACTGCCATTTTTAGATCTCTCCACAGGTGTTCTATGGGACTCAGGTCTGGACTCATTGCTGGCCACCTTTAAAGTCTACAGTGCTTTCTCTCAAACCATTTTCTAGTGCTTTTTGAAGTGTGTTTTTGATCATTGTCCTGCTGGAAGACCCATGACCTCTGAGGGAGACCCAGCTTTCTCACACTGGGCCCTACATTATGCTGCAAAATTTGCTGGCAGTCTTCAGACTTCATAATGCCATGCACACGGTCAAGCAGTCCAGTGCCAGAGGCAGCAAAGCAACCCCAAAACATCAGGGAACCTCTGCCATGTTTGACTGTAGGGACCGTGTTTTTTTCTTTGAATGCCTCTTTTTTTCTCCTGTAAACTCTATGTTGTTGCCGTTGCCCAAAAAGCTCTACTTTTGTCTCATCTGACCTGAGAACATTCTTCCAAAACATTTTAGGCTTTTTCAGGTAAGTTTTGGCAAACTCCAGCCTGGCTTTTTTATGTCTCGGGGTAAGAAGTGGGGTCTTCCTGGGTCTCCTACCATACAGTCCCTTTGCATTCAGACGCCAGCGGATAGTATGGGTTGACACTGTTGTACCCTCGGACTGCAGGGCAGCTTGAACTTGTTTGGATGTTAGTCGAGGTTCTTTATCCAACATCCGCATAATCTTGCGTTGAAATCTCTTGGCAATTTTTCTTTTTCGTCCAAATCTAGGGAGGTTAGCCACAGTGCCATGGGCTTTCAACTTCTTGATGACACTGCGCACGGTAGACACAGGAACATTCAGGTCTTTGGAGATGGACTTGTAGCCTTGAGATTGCTCATGCTTCCTCACAATTTGGTTTCTCAAGTCCTCAGACAGTTCTTTGGTCTTCTTTCTTTTCTCCATGCTCAATGTGGTACACACAAGGACACAGGACAGAGGTTGAGTCAACTTTAATCCATGTCAACTGACTGAAAGTGTGATTTAGTTATTGCCAACACATGTTAGGTGCCACAGGTAAGTTACAGGTGCTGTTAATTACACAAATTAGAGAAGCATCACATAATTTTTCGAACAGTGCCAATACTTTTGTCCACCCTCTTTTTTATGTTTGGTGTGGAATTATATCCAATTTGGCTTTAGGACAATTCTTTTTGTGTATTTTCATTTAAGACAAATTAAATGAAGATAATAATAACAAAGAATTTGTGTTTGCAATAATTTTCAGGAAGAAACTGAGTATTATCTGACAAAATTGCAGGGGTGTCAATACTTTTGGCCACAACTGTATGCCATAGAAAAAATCCGATGGTACGGTATAGCATCTGATTTATACGAATACATTGCAATTTTAGAACACAAGAAACTGCATTAACAGCTGCTGCTGTAAAAACGTTAAAACTGCACACGGATGACAAGTGTGAAATAGGATATGAAACAAAGATGAATCCAGCTCACCATTGTAGACAACCTTAGGTGTTCGGAGCACGGGAGACGTTGTGTCAGAGAGTGGGGCAGTGACATAAACAGGAGAAGATCCAGCTCAACAAACTTGTGAACAAACTTTTCTTTATTCACGGAAGTGCTCAGCGGAGGATAAAACTGAATCAGCGGTACAGATTACATGATATACGACATTGACGCGTTTTGCGTGGCTCCCACCATTCATCATGATGAAGGGTGCACAGTCACCTGAAACGTGTCAATGTCGCATATCATGTACTGTAATCTGTACCGCTGATTCTGTTTTATCGCCCGCTGACCACTTCCGTGAATAAAGAAAAGTTTGTTCACAAGGTCGTTGAGCTGGATCTTCTCCTGTTTAAGACACAAATGATCCCACTTTTATGGATGAAATTGTGACTGATTGTTAAAGTGCTCGTGTGAACCTACTCCAATGTACATTTTCACAAGCACCTGCAACGCTATGCTCAGTGGCAAATTCATAACACGTCGTCCATATATTGAAGCCAATTTCCATGTGAAGCACAGTTGATAAAATAAAAATGGGATAAAAAAACACCTCTAAACTCATCTTTGAAAATATTTAACTTAAATTTTAAACTTACCTGGACTTGTGGATTGTGCTGCAGATTTGCAAGTAGTCTGCAGCAAAATTAGCAACAGTTGGGTTTTTAACTTTCTCCATTGAATTCACTTGGAAAAATTTTGCAACAAATCCATGTCACGTTGCGAATTTGAAAATCATCTGAAAATTCATCAGTTCTAAAAACATCCTTACAGCTAATATTTATTGGATAACCCTGCCACATTGCATTAGACTGTAAATGCTCACAAGTTATTGGGTATTTGACTTACCTGGTAAGAGTTGGGCCAGAAGGTGCTAATGGCCAGTTCTGCTCGTACCCAGCCTTCTGTCACCATACTAGAAACATTCCATACTGGGTTGCCTTGTGGTCCACTATTTACTTTTACAAAGACATTCAGGGAACCAGGGCTAGCACGACCAGACATATGGTAATGGAAGTCAATGCAGTGAGTGTCATTTTCTTTAAGCACAGGTAGTAAAAGGTGAGCCTTCTGTCCAGTGGCAAATCCTGTGCTGTTAACCAGCATGAATGATCCTAGAAAGAAAGAATGAAAGAATAAGTTGTACGGAAACAAGAAATGTTACTTTTGGTATAGAATGAATGTGATACATGGAAATGAGATAATGAGGGCAGGCTATGGAATTAAGGAAACAGAGGATGGAATAAAAAGTAAGTATTGTCACCTGTAGGGACACTGCTGTCCAGTGGGGGCTTCTCCCATGTGTTGACCTGCTCCCATGTAAATCCATTAGTACCAAGGGCCACACTGTAACCACAACTGTTGTAATGTTCTTCAAACGTGCACCCACCTAGAACAAAGTCAGACGCAAAAGTAAGCAGAAAAGAAATATATGCACTGGAAGCTCGAAAGGCAAATTCATCAAATATAGAGTGAGAATATTTAGATTGCTCTTACGTAAACCTTTAGTTTCTTTTGTCTACTGATGTAGAGAAGGAGGCATGAAAGCATTGGCTTATCATTGGGAAAGGCTAGGAATTTCCTAAAGAAATAATTATCTTTGTTTTTTAAGTCCTGTGGTAGCCGTAGCCATTATTAGTGTCAAATTCTTAAAAATGGCCCTAGTGGTTCATGAATTTTGTGCAAAAGTGCAAAATGGTCTTTATTTTTGTCCTCTTTAGCGTAAAAAAATCACGTTTTGCAAAATGGTGCAAAAATTTCACCAAATATCTAATATATATTTAAAAAAATCACTGCAACAGAGCACTAGAGTACATTGGTAAAAAGTTTTGTGACTTTTTGAAAAGTCGCAATTGTTAAATTAGCCAACATTATCTGGAAAATAAAATCCCTGCGCACATTGTGAACGTGAAAAAATAGCACATATAAAATAGGCTTTTAAAAAGGCACAAATGAAAAAAAGAATTAGGTGCAAGTGAAAAGTAGACAAAAAGCAAAAAACAATAGGTAAAAAACACGATAATCTGGCCAATTACTGTAGATGGAGCATCAAGGATCTGACTAATTCTGAACATGAACTGATATTTTTTGCATATTTCAAAACAGGCTGGAGGTTAAAGGGGTGTTCCCATCTGCATGATCCTATCCCAATAATAATACTTTTATTAGCAAATGCCTCCAATTAGAAATGTAGCATAGTTCTTCTGGTTCGCTATGTTGCTTACCCCATGTACAGGGCATTGCAGTAGCTTAGGTATCCATGGTTAAGACCACTCATACAGTAATAGCCTGTTAGTTAGTTGCTTGTGGTCGTAGCCATGGATAAAGCCAACTGATACAGTTCTACCCTGCATACCTACACTCTCTGGCCACTTTATTAGGTACACCTGTCCAACTGTGTGTTAAGACTTAATTTCTAATCAGCCAATCACATGGCGGCAACTCAGTGCATTTAGGCATGTAGACATGGTCAAGACAATCTCCTGCAGTTCAAACCGAGCATCAGTATGGGGAAGAAAGGTGATTTGAGTGCCTTTGAACGTGGCACGATTGTTGGTGCCAGAAGGGCTGGTCGGAGAATTTCAGAAACTGCTGATCTACTGGGATTTTCACGCACAACCATCTCTAGGGTTTACAGAGAATGGTCCGAAAAAGAAAAAAAATCCAGTGAGCGGCAGTTCTGTGGCCGGAAATGCCATGTTGATGCCAGAGGTCAGAGGAGAATGGGCAGACTGGTTCGAGCTGATAGAAAGGCAACAGTGACTCAAATTGCCACCCGTTACAACCAAGGTAGGCAGAAGAGCATCTCTGAACGCACAGTGCGTCGAACTTTGAGGCAGATGGGCTACAGCAGCAGAAGACCACACTGGGTACCACTCCTCTCAGCTAAGAACAGGAAACTGAGGCTACAATTTGCACAAGCTCATCGAAATTGGACAGTAGAAGATTGGAAAAATGTTGCCTGGTCTGATGAGTCTCGATTTCTGCTGCGACATTCGGATGGTAGGGTCAGAATTTGGCGTAAACAACATGAAAGCATGGATCCATCCTGCCTTGTATCAACGGTTCAGGCTGGTGGTGGTGGTGTCATGGTGTGGGGAATTTTTTCTGGGCACTCTTTGGGCCCCTTGGTACCAATTGAGCATCGTTGCAACGCCACAGCCTACCTGAGTATTGTTGCTGACCATGTCCATCCCTTTATGACCACAATGTACCCAACATCTGATGGCTACTTTCAGCAGGATAATGCGCCATGTCATAAAGCTCGAATCATCTCAGATTGGTTTCTTGAACATGACAATGAGTTTACTGTACTCAAATGGCCTCCTCAGTCACCAGATCTCAATCCAATAGAGCATCTTTGGGATGTGGTGGAACGGGAGATTCGCATCAGGGATGTGCAGCCGACAAATCTGCGCCAACTGTGTGATGCCATCATGTCAATATGGTCCAAAATCTCTGAGGAATGCTTCCAGCACCTTGTTGAATCTCTGCCACGAAGAATTGAGGCAGTTCTGAAGGCAAAAGGGGGTCCAACCCCTTACTAGCATGGTGTACCTAATAAAGTGGCCAGTGAGTGTATATGTGCTGCTCTTGGACAAAACATACTGGTTAAAATGGTGTACTACTGCTTTACCTGGGACAGTGTCATTATATAGGAGGCTCTACTCAAGCATAGACCTTCAAGCTGTAGTTTTTAATATTTTTTGCCATCTCTATACTACCAGGGCAAATCAATGAGGAGCGGGGGAGCCAATTGCATTTCAAGAGGGTGCCAAAGTCTTTGGACAGGTAGGAACTAGAGCAGTGGACATAATAGGATGCCTGCTCCACTTTTAACTACTTGATATTCTTTTTTTATTATCACTTTTCCACGATTTGGGGAGTATTCATATTACTGTATTTACAAGTTTTAATGCATACCAATAAAGATATATTTTACTAGTGTATAATTGGTGAATTCGTGACATAGGTTATCAGGAGAACTATACTCTATTTCTAATTGGAGGTATTTGCCAATATTAATATTATTACAAATACTACACATTGGGATCCTATTGGGATAGGATCTTTAAGATGAGAATACCCCTGTTGGTTTATAATCAATAATATTACATAGGGTTAACAAAATCTTATCAAGTCAAATATTCACACATTTACAAACAAAATTATTCACCCGCACTCTAAATTTTGTAAATGAATATATTGAATACATGATTTTTTAATTGCATCACTGCTCGATAGAGTACAGGGTTGCACGCATTTTGATCAAATTTTGTGAGCCCATCTGCCAGTGACAAAAAAACAAGCTCTCAAGATGAGAACCTACAGGTATCCCCCCATACGCTTCAGATAGCTGTAGGCCGACTCTCCCATTCACAGGAGCACTCGCTCTGCCTATGCAGATTAGATTGTTGGTGAAATCCATCGATATCATTTGGTTTGTCTGACATCCATCTAATGTATATGTAGGCCTTAATGAGTCCCATATACAATATATAGCTGTCGGACAAATAATTTTTGGGCCAATTGTTTGGCGGCAGCTATCTCTACCATCTCCTCTACAAATAGGAGAGCTCAGTTCTCCTATGATCTCTATGAGAGAGCCATAGCTTATCTCGCTGAAAACAAAGATTGGAAGTCCAAAGTTAGACATGCTAGACTTTCACCCAAAACATCATCTGCCTGGGCAAGGTCAGGAGACTTCAAATACACTAGACTTTCGAACAAGTCTGCAGATGACAGTTACCTCCCCTGCGCCAAAGACGTTGTATCTAACTTAAACATGTTATGTCACTACTCCCTTATGAGAATAAGGTTGTAGCAGCATTGGAAAAGAACCATGCCCAACAGAGCAACTTGAAGGCCCCGACTCACCATGTCCCATTTAAATAAGTTTGTTTTTTTGGACCCCCTCAGACACTAGGCCTCAGGTTGGATTGCTGCCTGTGCATGTCTCATTACTAGGCCAATGCGTATGATCCTTTGGCTCTGCTTGTTTTATTTATCATACTGGTGTTAGTTGGTCATTGACTATAATGGACTACGTGACCTCCAAAAAAACACAATATGCCGAATAGAAAAGTGTAAGAACTCTTAAAACCTGACTAATTGTATATGGATGCCATATTCTACCAATATTACATCAAGGTCTCGCAACGTGTGATTTCCACTTTATTCCTTTATATGCCATCTATGTCCTATGATAACATAACCAAATTGCATCTAATTTACATTAAGATGGAAAAGACCCTGTCCCTGCCTGTACATACAAGGTACAAGGTAATCGGGCTCTACCGGTAGCAATTTCTAAGATATATGCAATGAGGATGAGGGGAACAATATTTAGTGTGAAAGATTACAGCTAAAACGTTCAGCTACCGTAAATAGAGATAAAGTAGAAAAATTAGGCTGGGAGGACATTTCTGCAAGCTCAGCAGTGAAAGAATGTGACCTGGAGAAAAGGCAATAAACCGCACAGAATTATATGGGATAAATAGTAATAAATAGAAGGAATATATTACATACTGTAGAAAAGGAGGAGACGGAAAGGAAAAATCTCATAATTTGAGTGCGAAAAAAACGACAAAATTTGAGAATATGTTCCAAGTAATGGTTTGTTTGGGCAAGAAGCAGGAATTAATTATCAAAAATTGATCCAAAAAGGGTATCCAACGGTTAAATCATATATATCCCTACAAATTATCTTTAAAAAACCATATGCAATGGTTCACACCAAAAAAACGTACAAAAACAAACCATGTTCCATAATTACCAATTAAAAATGGGTAAGCTAGAAGTCCCTCTTACGTCAACTATGTTGCTTCACGATGGCTGACCCTGGGAGCCCTATATTCCCTGCAGCCACTTGGGGAACCCTCCTACCCGATGTCCTAAAGGAACCCCTATCAATAGACATAGACAATATTAAAAACAAAAATGAACACAATAGGCAATTGGTGACGATTGACATAATTTCACAATGTGGTCAAAGGATAACAATACTCCAGGGGTTTGGGCCCTTGGTTTGCAAAAATAGACTGTAGTCTCTAGGCATGCAGACTAAATTTCAAAAGTTGCTACAGAAATTAGATACTGTTTACACTGCCAACTAATAGTTGGCATAGATGAAAAAATGGTGCACAGAAAACTATTAGAACCATCTCAGATGTGGTCACTGTAGGAAAAGCCTAATGTTGGTTAAATCAGTGTTTTCTAAGCATGCAGTGTATGTTCACACTCTTTCCAATAGCAACAAAAAGACCAACAATGCCACTTTTCAAATGTGACAAAAAATGCTGCATGATATTGCCCAAAAGAAATTATAACCCCACCATTAACCACGTGTATAAAGTGGAAGTGGTTCCAAAGCATGCAGACTGTGTTCAAAAAACTGCTGCAATAGATACACAGATGAGTACCAATGCTAAACCAACTTAAAACTACAATCAGGTCAATGAAGGACCCGAGATACAACACATTCATGGCAGAAAAAAAAAAAGTGGTATGCACACATATAGATAGAATTAGCAGGTTTACTGCAGATTATAATCCAGTCTATACTCTGTATTGTAGTGGCACAGATACCAACATATCCTGACACGGTGTGTAACCCCACAACTGATAATCAGGAAAGAGAAACAACCACATATAACAAATATGATGAAGAATGGTGCATATTGCTGCCAAAAGAATGATGGTACTGGAAGTGGTTTCTAAGCATGCAGACTGTGTTCAAAAAACTGCTGCAATAGATACTGCTTTTTAATGCCAATTGTTAATAACACAGATGAGTAACAATGCTAAACCAACTTGAAACTACAATCAGGACAATGAAGGACCCGAGATAAAAATGGTATGCATACATAATAATAATAATAATAAATTTTATTTTTATAGCGCCGACATATTCCGCAGCACTTTACATATAGATATCATTAGCAGGTTTACTGCAGACTATGATCCAATCTCTACTCTGTATTGTAGTGGCACAGATACCAACATATCCTGACACGGTGTGTAACCCCACAACTGATAATCAGGAAAGAAAAACAGCCACATGTAACAGATATGATAAGGAATGCTGCACTACACTTTTTTATGTATATTCATGTTTTTTCCTTAAGTTTGCCATCACGAGTTGATATTGCAGTTTCTAGATGTTTTGATTCATCAATTGCCATTTTGAAAAATTGCAACATTTTGCACAAATGTATTCTATTTCATCTCCCAACACCAAAATTATTTTATGCATGTCAGTGAATTTTGTGCAAATTCTATATCTAGGAAACGTGCACATTTTTGCACTAAACACATGCAAAAAAAAAGGTTAAAAACAAACACAAAAGCCATTTTTGACTCAGCAAAATTTATGAACTGTGGATGTAGTTTTGAAGAATTTGCACAAGAAAAAAGAGTAAAGTGACTTAACCTCTTAGTGTCGGGGCCAATTTTTGAAATTCTGACCAATGTCACTTTATGTGGCGATAACTCTTGAACGCCTCAACAAAGCCCATTGATTTTGAGATTTTTTTTTATAATTCATGATAATGGTAAATTTAGGTTGATATTTTTCAGAACTAAACACAAAACATATCAGAATTTTCAAACTTTGAATGATTATCCCTTTAATCCAGATAGTCAGACCACACAAAAACATTAATAATTAACATTTCCCACATGTGTGCCTTACATCAGCACCATTTTTAAAATGCTAATTTATTTTGTTAGCCTTTTAGGAGGTTTAAAAATGTAGCAGTAATTTTTTATGTTTTTAAGAAAATGTACAAAATTTATTTTTTTGAAGGATCTATCCAAGTTTGAAGTAACTTTGGTGGTGCTATTTATTGGAAAACGCCAAAAGTGATACCATTTTAAAAATAGCACCCACTGACATATTGAAATCTTCTGTCAGATAGTTTATTGACCCTTCCGGTGATTTTCATGAATTAATGCAAAATTAATTCAAAGTGACATAACAGGAATGAAAAAGTGTTTGTTTACCACCTAAATGTTGCTAACTTCTAAACTGACCGCTATAGCCGGGAGACTCTAAGGCTGTGTGCACACGCTGTGGATTCCGCTGCGTTTCCGCAGCGGTTTTGGCCGCTGCGGACCCGCAGCAGCTTTAGCTGCGGTGTACAGTACCATTCAAATGAATGGTAAAAAAAAACCGCTGTGCCGACGCTGCGGAAAAATCCGCGCGGATTTGCTGCGGTTTTGAATCCGCAGAAAGAATTGCATGTCAATTCTTTCTGCGGAAACCGCTGCGGGTTCCTATCTCCACCATTGTGGAGATAGTGAATCCGCAGGACCAAACCGCAGGCAAAACCGCAGATAATCCGCAGGTCTTTGGACCTGCGGATTATCTGCGGTTTTTGCAAAATCCCTGCGGATTAATCCGCAGCGGATTCCGCAGCGTGTGCACGTACCCTAAGGCCGCTATTTGGCCATGAACTGTTATGGCAAAAATCAGGACTACACAATCATGACCTCTGTGTGTCAATTAGATTAAAGCGGAAGCCCCCACAATCTATTAACCATTTATTTGATGTAGTCACTTTTGACAGCAGCAACTAAGGGGTTAAACAGATATGGACGGTGCCAACACTGATCGTTTGTGATGCAGCAAATTGTCAGCTATAGTGGACAGTCAACAGCTGCTGGAATGTCACCTGTATGGGGATGCTATTCTCTTATATCTCAGGTCAGTAAAAAGACGTATTGGCTGTCATTACAGGGTTAACCCCTTCCCGACCTTTGAAATATATAAATGTCATGGAAGGGATGGACTTCCCGACCAATGAAGTATATATACAGTACATTATAGCAATTGCCTGGTGTACAGGAGTGTGTGCGGGCGATCGCCATCGGGTGTCCAGCTTACATGACAGATGACTATCGGCTCTCACTGCCACCACACTGCTCCTGGCAGTGTAACCACCTAATTGCTGCGATCGATATTGAACATAGCATTTAGAAGGCAGGCAGAGAGGAGGATCCCTTTGCCCTCTCAGCAGCGCCCACGCAACTTCATCGCAAGGGCCCGATACTTACCATGGTGACCTAACATCGTCACCATAAAAAAGAGGCACAAAAATGTTTCTTTTCATTATGGTGCTGAGCAAAAGGTGGAATAAAATGCAATCAAAAAGGTGAATGTTAACCCCTTCCTTACCGATAATGGAATAGTATGCCATCGGTAAGGATCCCCTGCTTTGAGGTGGGCTCCGGGGGTGAGCCCACCTCAAAGCCGCGACATGTCAGCCAATATAAACAGCTGACATGTGCCCGCAATAGGCGCGAGTGTAATCACCATCCGCCCGCGCCTATTAACTAGTTAAATCCCGCTGTCAAAGCTGACAGCTGGCATTTAAATAGCGCTTTCGGCCGCCTGGCCGGAAGTGAGCTCATCGCCGACCTCCATCACGTCATCGAGGGTCGGCGACGCGTTGCCCTGACAACCAGAGGTCTCATAGAGACCTTTATGGTTGTTGCAGACAGATCGCTTTGAGTACCATCCGGTGGCCTGCGCTCAAAGCACTGCAGTAAATCTGCTACATATGGGGGATCTGCTCATCACCCATATGTAGCAGAGCCGATTGAGTTGTGCATGCTTCAAGCCTCCTATGGAGGCTATTGAAGCATGCCAAAAGTAAAAAAAAAGTTTAAAAATAAAAAAAATAAAAAAACCTAAAAGTTTAAATCACCCCCCTTTCGCCACCAATCAAAATAAAACAATAAAAAAAAATCACACATACACATATTTGGTATCACCACGTTCAGAATCGCCCAATCTATCAATAAAAAAAGCATTAAGCCGATCGCTAAACGGCGCAGCGAGAAAAAAATTCAAGATGCCAGAATTACGTTTTTTTGGTCGCCGCGACATTGCATTAAAATGCAATAACGGACGATCAAAAGAACGTATTTGCACAAAAGTGGTATCATTAAAAACATCAGCCCAGCACACAAAAAAGTAAGCCCTCCCCCGACCCCAGATAATGAAAAATGGAGACGCTACGGGTCGCAGAAAATTGCGCAATTTTTTTTTTTTTTTAGCAAATTTTGGATTTTTTTTTCACCACTTAGATAAAAGAGAACATAGACATGTTTGGTGTCTATATACTCGTAATGACCCGGAGAATCATAATGGCAGGTTAGATTTAGCATCTAGTGAACCTAGGAAAAAAGCCAAGCAAAAAACAAGTCTGGGACTGCACTTTTTTTGCAATATCATCGCACCTGGAATTTTTTTCCCATTTTCGAGTACACAACATGGTAAAACCAATGGTGTCGTTTAAAAGTACAACTCATCCCACAAAAAATAAGCCCTCACATGGCCATATTGACGGAAAAATAAAAAGTTATGGCTCTGGAAAGAAGGGGAGCAAAAAACGAAAAATCGAAAAAAGCTCCGGGAGTTAAGGGGTTAATAAAATAGTGCAGCTGAAAATGTCATCTTGTCCCACAAAAAGCAAGTTGCAATACAGCTCCATCAGCAGAAAAATTAAAAAGTTATAGCTCACAGAATAAAGCGATGCAAAAATAATTATTTTTTCTCTAAAATACTTTTATTTTGTGAAAGCATTAAAACATAAAAAAATAATATTAACCCCTCTCTGACATCGGGCATAATAGTACGCCGATGTCGGACACCCTACCTTTGATGTGGGCTCCGACGGTAAGCCCACATCTTTACTGGCACATGTCTGTCATTTTGAACAGCTGACATGTGTCGCTAACAGCCGCATGTGGAATCGCAATCCACCCGTGACGGTTAATATGTGCTTTAACATGTGCTTGCGGCAAGCCCGCCGGAAATCCTGCCCATCGGCGCCCATGTCAAATGACCGCGGGTTGCCAATGAGTTGGCATGACAGCCAGAGATCTCCAGCAGACCTCTATGGTTGTCACTGCCGGATTGCTATGAGCGCCGCCCAGTGATCGGCGCTCATAGCAAGTCAGCAATTTTGCTACAAACAGGCGATCTTATCATCGCCAGAACGTAGCAGAGCTGATCAGGTTATGTCAGCTTCTAGTCTCTCATGGAGACTATTGAAGTATGACAAAAGTAAACAAAAAAAGTTTTTTTAAAATATTAAAAAATAATAAAAATATAAAAGTTCAAATCACCCCCTTTTGCCTCATTCAAAATAAAATAAAAAAAATCAAACATACACATATTTGCTATCGCCGTGTTCAGAATCGCCCGATCTATCAATCTAAACAAATAACCCAACTGTAACGAGAAAGTTTGGAATTTTTTTTCACCACTAGAACCTAGAAATGTTTGGTGTCTATGAACTCATAATGACCTGGAGAATCATAATGGCAGGTCAGTTTAACATTTAGGGAATGTAGTAAAAAAGCAAAGCAAAAAACTATTGTGGAATTGCACGTTTTTTGCAATTTCACAGCACTTTTAATTTTTTTCCTGTTTTCCAGTACACGCAGGACTGCCACTAGGAATTTCGGGGCCCCATACTGGCAAAATTTTCGGGGCCCGCTTGAGACTACGCCCAGACTCCACCCCTCAAACTGTCCACAGTCCCACTGCTCTCTCTTGGAAAAACTCCACTTCTCACCAGTCACACATTAACTGTTCCCATCACCAGATCACAAATATAGCTGGCAGATTTTGTTTTGGCCAAAAAAAATATTTTTAAGCCGCCACCACAACACGGTAGACATTTTTGGCCGAGCTCTACTCTACTGTAACCTATTAAATATTTGCTAAAATATGCAATACAATTTAGGTATATTTTTATTTATTTTTAAATTTTTAAAATGACCAATAATATCACATACAAGGGACAAATACCACCGCACCATGACCAGACACAATATTACCACCACATAGTGACCTATAATACCATATACAAGGAACAAATACCACCACACCATGTCCAGACCACATATTACCACCACTGTGACCGAATAATATCACATACAAGGGAACAAATACCGCCACACCATGACCAGACCACATATTACCACCACAAAGTGACCAAATAATAGCATATGCAAGGGACAAATAGCGCAACAACATGTCAAGACCACATATTACCACCACATAGTGACTGAATACTACAATACTGATCAGATATAAAAAAAGAAAACACAATAATATCACCATAAGTGCCATTTTACACAGATCTGTACTTAGTATGCAGTGTCTGTGTACAGGTAATACAGTGATCAATGACATTATACACAGGAGCTGTCCAATGTCCAATCATGCCCCCTCTGTCTCCAATCATGCCCCCTGTGTCTCTAATCATGCCCCCAGTGTCTCCAATCCTGCCCTCAGTGTCTCCAATCATGCCCCCGAAGTCTCCAATCCTGCCCCCAGTGTCTCCAATTCTGCCCCGTCTCCATCCTGTCCCCAGTGTCTTCAATTCTGTCCTGTCTCCATCCTGCCCCATCTCCATCCTGCCAGCTTACCGCTTTCAATACTAACTTAAAAAACACGTTTCTCCTTACCTAGCCATGCTCCAATGGCGATCTTCACCCCAACCTGAAAGCGCGCACTCGCCGGTGACTAACAATGATGCCATCAGCCGCCAGCGTCTGATTGGCTGGTGGCTTTAACTATTGCTGTGCAGGTCCGCACGGCAATAGAGTAACTGAACCTGCATCCTGCTGCTGGGAGCGGGGCAGTGGGGCCTGATGGGTAGAGGTGACGGGGCCCGATGTGGGCCCCCTCTGCTGATCGGGACCCATACGCCAGTCAGTAATGCCCTGATGGCGGCCCTGAGTACACAAGATGTTAAAACAAATGGTGTTGTTCAAAAGTACGACTCATCCCGCATAAAACAAGCCCTCATATGGCCATATTGACCAAAAAAATAAAAAAGTTATGGCTCTGGGAAAAAGGGGAGCAAAAACGCAAAAACGAAAATAGCTCTGGTCGTGAAGGAGTTAATATGGTATCTCTGTAATCATGCTAACCCAAAGAATAAAGCTGTCTTATCAATCAGAACAGCATAAAAAGCAAACAAAAAAAGAATTCTTGAATTGCTGATTTTTATTCATTCTGCCTCTCAAAAATCGAAAATAGAAAGTGATTAAAAAATGCCATGTGAACATACATAGCATCAATAAAAATGTCATCTCGTCCCGCAAAAAACATACCCTCACATGACTCTGTCAGCCAACAAAATGGAAAAATTATAGCTCTCAAAACATGCAAAAACTAGTTTTTGCAAAAAAGTCAATCTTTTAATGTGTGACAGCAGCCAAACATAAAAAAAATATAAATATGGTATCGCTGTAATCACACTGGCCCAAAGAATAAAGTCGACTAATTACTTTTACGGTATGAGGAACAGCGTAAAAAATAAATAAAACCAATTCTTGACCTGCTGTTGATTTGTTTTTTTCTGACTCACAAACATCGAAGTAAGGTTTGATGCACATTTATCCTGTTCTCCGGGGTTTTCATGTAAATCTGTGAGTTATGTGATTCAGCCTGAACCCTCGGTGGATTTTTCCCTATAATAAGGCAGATAGATGCACTGTGGATGCTGTCTGGCCTATGATCTGATGGTGCTGTCTATCTTTTTAGTCATGCATAAAAGCGTGGTCCGCCACAATTTTGTGCACCTCTGAAAAGAAGTACACCTCTGAACAGAGGCTAGAATAACTCTGCTGCCTCATTATAGGGGATGGTATTGTGAAGTTGCTTTCTGGCCTACCTCTGGTTACTGCTGAAGGTGGTGGAGCTGGTCAGGTTGATGGAGGGGTTGCGATTTCTCTTTCTGGGCTCCCTCTAGTGGTTACTGGAGGTAATGAAGCTGATCTGATTAACAGAGGCTTGCCACCTGATAATGAGGACGACGATTGGAGATCTGGGGTTTCAGACTGGATTTAAGACAGCCGACTCCCTCTATCCCTGCTGGTGATTTTTTTCCAGCCTCCTGAGGTCTTAGTTTCCAGCTCAGTCCCTGCATGCTCAGCTAAGTGTTCTTTTGCTATTCTGTTCACATTTGATCTGGTTTTGTCTATTTCAGTTTTGTGTGGGTCAGCCAGCTCCGACTGGGGCTGTGCTGAATCACCATCCATATGTTACTCCTTGTGCCAGTTTGTTTTTGCCCCTTATTAGATTGGCCTCTTTTTGCTCTGCTTTCAGAATATACCAGAGTGCTGATATAGTGGATGAAGTCGTGCGACTTCAGTATTTTTGCATCAGACGTGTTGGCCCTTTTTGCAGGTTTTTTTGCATGATTGCAGACAGTGTCTTTTCTTTCCTGTCCTGTTTAGTCAGTGTGGGCCCCATCATTTGCTCAGTCTATTTTCCTACCTGCGTTTGTGTTTTCATCTTGTCTCACTGACAATATATGTTTGGGGGCTATCTATTCCTTTGTGGTCTGCTCTGAGGCAATTTAGATTTACCCTTTCTTGCTTTAGGGTTAGTTAGCTCTCTGGATGTGCCGAGGCGTCTAGGATCATCGTAGACACGCTCCACGGCTACTGCTAGTTGTGTGGATAGGATCAGGGGTCTACAATCCGCTTAGTTACCAACCTCTCTGGTTTTCTGTGGCTTATCTTGGGCTTGCTCTCCTCCTCGGTGACCCAATCATAACAGGATGGATCACTTGGGAGTTTCATCTGAATCACATCTTTTGGAGAATTAGATGGAAACCCCGATATAAGTGCTCAGCGTAGAGCTCAGGATAAATGTGATCCCAAATGTTATATAAAATGCTCCCAACAAAAGCTTTAACACAATTCACACAAAAAGCATGTCCCCACTCAGGTCCATCAACTGTTAATGGAAATATATTAGCAAAAAGGCTCTGGAAAAGCGCTATGGCTTCTCACACCCCAAAATAAATTCCGCTAATTCTGCACATTCAAAGCCAAATGCCCCCCTCACTTCTGAGTGCCTAAACCACATTTAGCATCCACATGTTTGATATTTCTGCAGCAATGAGAGCCTGCCTAATTTACAGGTGCGTGTCTCCAGAAGCACGAGCTGGGCACTGCAACATAGTGGGCACCACAATTCAAGATTTGCAATTTTCATTTAACAATATCCACTGCTGTTTGTTTCTAGAAAATCCTGGAATTATGGAATCAAATCATCACTACACCTGTAGTTAAATGCCCAAATGGGTATAATTTCCAAAATGAGGTCACTTGAGGGAGGATTTTACTCTTCTAGCACTTAGAAGAGTCCACAAACTATTCTATAAAAATTTGAGCTCCAGGAGGCAAATATTGTTCCACCCCTCCCGAGTTTTAACGCATAGCTAAGCAGTACTGTACAATGACAAATGGGATATTTCTAAGTTATTCAGAAATTGCCTGACATAATTTGATGCCATTTTAAACCATTTTCCCATATGAAAATGTAAAATCTGAGGCTAAAACAAAATTTTGGTGGTAAAAATGTAATTATTTAAAATTCTGTGACACACCAGTGGTGTCAATATGATCACTGCACCCCTAGTTAAATTTACTGAGAGGTGTAGTTTGTAAAATGGGGTCACTTATGGGGGTTCTGTTGTTCTGGCACCTCAGGGATTATGGCGCCTGCAAGCCATAACAGTAAAATCTGAGTTTTGCATTGTGCCTGAAAAATAATTACCGATGACATTGCACCGTCAGTTCATTCCATCAGAATCTGAATGAGCTTTGCACTGTGCCTCAAAAGTAGTTTTTGACCACAAATGGGGTATCGGTGTACTCAGGAGAAATTGCACAGCAAATTTGGGGTCCATTTTCTCCTGCTTTCCTTGTGAAAAAAATAAAATTGGGGCTAAAAGAACAATTTTGTGGGAAAAATTATTATTTTTTTTTATTTTCAAGGCCCTATATTACAAACTTCTGTGAAGAACCTGGGGATTCAAGGTGCTCAACAGACTTCTAGATACATTCCTTGAAGGGTCTATTCTCCAAAATGGGGTCAGTTGTGGAGGGTTTAAATGGTTTAGGCCCATCAGGGGCTCTCCAAATGTGACATGGCATCTGCACTCGATGCCAATCATTTTTGCATTTAATAAGTCAAACAGTGCTTTTTCCTTTCCAAGCCCTGCTGTGTACTCAAATGGTAGTTTGACCCCACATATGGGGTATCGGTGTACTCAGGAGAAATTGCACAAGTTTTGGTGTATATTTTTCCTGTTATCCTTGTCAAAAGAAAACATTTGGAGCTAAAGTAAAAATTTTGTGAAAAAAGTAAAATGTTCATTTTTCCTTCTATGTTGTATTAATTCCTATGAAGTACCTGAACAATTAATAAACTTCTTGGTGTGGTTTTGAACAGTTTGAGGGGTATAGTATTTAGAATGGTGTCACTTTTGGATAATTTCTGTCATATAGCACCTCAAAGTCACTTCAAATATGATGCGATCCCTAAAAAAAATAGCGTTGGAAATTTTGTTGGAAATTTTAACTCTTCTATCTTCCTAAGGAAAATAGATTATGTTTAAAAAATTATGCAGATTTAAAGTAGACATGTGGAAAATGATATTTAAAAATTATTTTGCACTGCATGACTAACTGGTTTAAGGATATAAAATTTGAACTTTTTTTGACAAAACTCCAATATTTTAAAACATAAACTTAAGTTATATCGAACAAATTTTACCACTATCATGAAGTACAACGTGTCTCGAAAAAACTTTCTCAAAATCATTGGGATCTATTGAAGCCTTCCAGAGTTATTACAATATAAAGTGGCACATGTCAGAATTGTAAAATTTGGCATGGTCAGGTCATGAAGGTGAAAACTGGCATGGGGGTGAATGGGTTAAAGTGTAACTGTCGTTTTACTTATTATTTCTAAAATCAATAGTACACATGAAAATAAGCAACTTTGTAATCTATTTTATCAGGGAAATTTGCTTCTTTTTCTGCCAAAATTGATCAGTCATTATCAAAATTCTCAATTCTGAGGTAAAATCTATATTCGATGAAGACAGACTTTCCCATTACTGAGATAGTAGATAGCAGTTGCTGCTGACAAGATTTTATGTAGATGGAAGGAGGAGGTGGAGCCATGCCACTAGCTCCTCCCTCCTCCCATTTACATAAAATTATATCAGCAGCTGCCCTCTCCTATCTCAGTAATGGGAAAGTCTGCCTTCGCTAAATACTGATTTTACCTCAGAACTGAGAATTGTGATAATGACTGATCAATTTAGGCAGAGAAAAAAAGAAACGTTTTCTGAAGAGAAATATTACAAACTTGCATATTTGTATGTGTACTATTGATTTATGAAATAAAAATTAAAACAATGGTTATGCTTTAAAAAAGCCTTTCATCAAAGTTGTTATCCCCTTAATATATTGCATTCATCATATTATATTACACTGTGTACTTACAATTGGTTATTTTGCCCTTCTGTTCAGCTAATTCCTCTCTTTTCCATTAAGGCTATGAGATCATGTGATTAGAAACTGACTAGCTGAATCCTTCTGAGCTCTATGTGGAAACAAGATGTTAATTTTCCCTGTATGACTCATTGGTCACTTTCAAGTTCCTGGCAGGAGGGAGGAGGGAGCAGCTGAGTCAGGAGTAGCGATGGGTGAACCCCTGGATGCTCAATTCAAGTACCAGAACCCAAACCTGGATTCCATTTGGATGAATGGGGGCCTAAATATCCATTGTTAGCCACGCTGTCATTTGCATGACAGTGTGGCAAACACTGCCTCTGATCGGCGTTAAGATTTTACTGGTGGTCAGAGAGCTTTGGTTCCCACACTGTCAGATGACAGCGTGAGCCATTGGCTGTGACCGGCGGTAAAACTTTATCTCTGATCACAGAGGCATCGGTTGATGAGAGAGTACAACTTTCATCAGCCTACGCCTGCTGCCAATAGTAACAGCAAGAGCAGGTGCAGCTGATGGGAGCATTAAATAAATAAATAAATTTAGAAAACGATGACTTGTGGTTTTCTATTTTTGATAACCAGCATGGCAAAACTAACATCTGCAGCTGCAACCTGTCACAATCCAGGTGGGATCTGACAGAGTAAATGCACAAAGTAACCTTTTTTTTTCTCTTGGCTGTGAGCCAAAGGTGGTTTTGCCCCGGTGGCCATTAGGGTTATTGCACTGTGGTGATTTCATTTGTAGTTTTCCCCCCAGTGGCCATTGGGGTCATTGCACTCTGTTTGCCTTAGTTTGTGCACGTGATTGTTACCCAGGTTTTCCCTATTTCCTTGTCTTATTGTATTAGTTACCGGCCTGCGTGCCGCGTCACATAGGACAATTACACGTGCCGCGTCCTGTTGTATCAGTTACCGGCCTGCTGGCCGTGTCACTCAGGACGGGGCACGTGATATTATCACCAACCTTACTTTTTTTTTCTGGTTAGCCTCAGGCCATGTTCAGACCTGTGAGTATTTGCTGTTGGGCCGCACTGAGGTGAGTGAGGAGCTGCATGATGTGTTGAAGCAGTTCAGCAGCAGTTATCAGGGTCTGGGGCCTCCCGTTTGGCTCAACCAGGAAATCAAATAGCGGCTGGCAATGAGGCCCCTAGAGTCGATGCTGGGGAGCGGGGCTTGCTCTTGCAGCTGGATGTACCCAGACAGGTGGGTGTATTTGGTCCCCATGGTGCTGTCTGGGGTACCCCGAGGTGAAGGGGTGCATCCCTGTAGTGAGCAGACTGGTGTGATAGTCCGCGGGGTTTACGCCAAATCTTCCATACCACTGAAGACGCCGCCCTTCCTGGTCGTTCAGAGGAAGGCAACCAGGGAGTGTATTTTTTCCCCCATATTCCAGGCCCTCTCCGGTGTGAGCAGCAGGTGTGCTGTGGGGGAGTAGGGGCAACTCTGTACCCTCACCATTAGCCAACCCTGGGAGGCGCAGACCTCGTGGTGTAAAGGGTTGGAAGGTGGGTTTCCCTTGGTGAATCACAGGGGTGTGAGTGTGGTGATACAGGGGGATGCCTCTGTTGTCGATCCTAGAATGAGTTCACCCAAATATGACAAACGAATGTGTGGCAATAAACGTTCAGGTCCGGACCTGTGTGTGAACGAGTGTGTATGGGTTCCACCAAAAAACATCTTGGAAGTGTGTTGTGGAGTCTTACCAGCTCATACCGAACATACACATACATAACTTGTTCACCAGGTTGACGCTTTGGAGATGAGTGTTGCCTCCAGAACATATTTTGCCAATACCAGCGTGCGTTTGTCATAAACTTGAGGTGCAGGTAGTTGCAGGGGTGAACTCTGGATCTAGGCTTCTCTGCTGTAGGTGGTGCCCTGATGAGGAGTATTCTTGAGGGTCCAGAGGCCCCTCATTATGGGGAGGGTACTGTCACGATCCAGGTGGGATCTGACAGAGTAAATGCACAAAGTAACCTTTTTTTCCCTTGGCTGTGTGCCAAAAGTGGTTTTGCCCCCAGTGGCCATTAGGGTTATTGCACTGTGGTGATTTCAGTTGTAGTTTTCCCCCGGTGGCCATTGGGGTCATTGCACTCTGGTTGCCTTAGTTTGTGCATGTGATTGTGTTACAGGTGTGATGGCTCTATAGGAGAGTGTCAGGTGTGTTTAATCACTGTTGGTGATAACATATTCATTTGCAAGCAAGCCTGGGTGAAGGATGGAGCTAAAGGAGAGTCATGGGCAGCTCAGTGAGAGTCCGGGAGTGTCAGCTATGGTGTCTGCAAGGAGGGCTGGCATGGCATGGTGGAGTCACAGTTATGGTGTCGGCAAGGTGTTCGAGCATGGATTGGTGGAGTGGCGGCTATGGTGTAGAGCTGCACTCAAAATGCTGGACTTGGTTGCTGAGAGCTGGACTCAAGCATGCTGGACTTTTTGGCAGAAAAGCTGGACTCATTTGCGGGACTCTGGTTCTGGACAGCTGCACGCAGGTGTGGACTCTGTTTGCTCCAAGGCTGCACTATGATGCTGAGAAGGTCCGTTTCTGGACAGCACACCCAGATGTCAGACACGGTGGAGGAAAAGATGCACGCAGGTGGTGGGCTCTGTTGCTGGGAGCATACGCAACAGAGCAAGGCTAAGTGGTGTTCCCCTGTTTTGTCACTTTTCCTTATGTGTGTTTAGTGCAGTGGTGGGATTAGTTTCCGCACCGACCAATTCCCTGGTGATGGTTTCGGTACAGGGCGAGTCAGAGTTTTGAGGTTCCTGATTGCCGCCCGGTGTGGAACCGGCCTAGGGAACGTTAGGAGTGTAGAGACACTGACTCAGGGGAGTGCAGGAGGTCTCCACGTCCCTATTCTCTATTTCAGGGGCCACCATTGTTATTGTTACCCAGGTTTTCCCTATTTCCTTGTCTTATTGTATTAGTTACCGCCCTGCGGGCCGCGTCACATAGGACAATTACACGTGCCGCGTCCTGTTGTATCAGTTACCGGCCTGCTGGCCGTGTCACTCAGGACGGGGCACGTGACACAACCCTCAGCTGTCATCTTTATCGTGGCTGGTTATCAAGAATAGACAGGTCCCCCATGCCATTTTTTAAAAGTATTTAAACAAATAATTTAAAAAATGACTTCAGGTTCCCCTCATTTTTGATAACCAGTCAAGCTAAAGCAGACAGCTGGGGGATGGTATTCTCAGACTGGTAAGGGGCCATGGATATTGCCTCAGCCTAAAAATAACAGCCCACAGCCACCCCCCAAAAGTTCACATCTATAAGATGTGCCAATTCTGGTGCTTTGCCCAGCTCTTCCCACTTGCCCCATAGTGGTAGCAAGTGGGGTTCATATTTTAGGGGTTGATTTCACCTTTGTATTTTCAGGTGACATCAAGCCCATAAGTTAGTAATGGAAAGGTGTCTATAAGATGCCCATCCATTACTAATCCCATAGTCATATTGTTAATTAAATAACACAGAATAGAGTCCTTTATTGAAATAAAATTACACACTGATTTACACATTTATTTAAAAATAACAAACAGTTATACTCACCTTACGCCTCTTTCCATTGATGCCATGGTCCCCTGTAAGAAAACAAAAATAAAAAACAACAATATCCCTCACCTTTCCAACATACCGTCCCACGCCGTAATCCATGTATGTGGTAATTGGTTTTCAACCTGGACGGTGCCAAGATGTGATCACCCAGGCTGAAACCATAATAGAATGAGCTGCTGAGATCGCAGCATCAGAGACTAACGGTGATGTCATTAAGGTTACCGTAGGTCACTGAGGCTGTGTTCCTAGCTGGGCCAATGAACTGCAGTGACCTCAGTGAGATCATCACTAGCACAGTGAGAAAAACACTTTTTTACTTTACTGTTCGGGTTTGCTTGTCACTAGTCAGGAGTTGAAAAGGGGAATGATAAATGCAAGGACAAGAGACTTCCTGTTTCTATATAGAGCAGAAAAAATAAAAGAATAAGCTGGGTAGAAAGGCAAAATGAGCAATTGTAAGTACACAGTGCAATATAATAAGATGATTGCAATATATTAAGAAGATAAAAACTTTGATGGGAGGAGGAGTGCTTCTTTAAAAAAATGCACAAATGATGAATCGGGACCAAGGTGAATATGGACCAAGTTACTGATTCTGTTTTCAGTCTGACACAAGTTATAATTATCCCTAGTGTTAGAGGGAAGCAACTTCATACAGCAAAGCTATATAGTGTGGTGCAGCTTTTGGAAAAGAAAGCCTTGTTTTCCTAACTCTATGGTAATAACTTATGTCAATGTAAAACGTCAGACATGCCTTGTTTATTCATCTCTCCACATTCAGAGTATATGCACGCACAACCAATTTGAGAGTGCGTGTGTACAGGGGTGTCAAGTGAGAGATTTGTTTGGCCTTCTAGAGAGAGGTAAACAATCCTTTTGAGAGTTACATTTGTTTCATTTATGGTAGCGATAAACCAGGTACTCAGCGCCACAGTTTCATCGCCACTTTGTAGAGCACCACCAATAAAAGTCTTTGATGGATTTAATTATGTGCTGTGTATTAAGTAAGGTCTAAACATAAGATAAATGTTTCTCATGTCAATTCCTAGTATTTTCATTGCAACTACTACAATTCAGTGGAAAACACTAGAAAGCAAGATCTACCGTATCTGTAACAATGGAACATTGTTGCTTCTTGACTCCAAACTAGAGTTTCTGCAGTCATTCAGCTGCTATGAAAGATTTATCACACTTTCTGGGGCATATTGAGAAATCGTTCACCTCTCAAGTTGATATCTTATGTGAGACTTTAAGCACGTCTTTATAGAAGTTCTCTCTGGTACACCATGTTTCATCCAAATGAAATGCAGGCTCATCAAATTTCTGAGGTTCTCATCATCCCTAGAGGTTTGTCAGACAATTTACCAGAGGGTATGAATCGGAGTCTCATACACACAACATGAGATGTTGCTAGATGAATCTTGGTACGGAACACGATGTGCACATTCTTAAGATGGCATTTTCTGCTCCAGGCCCATTAGCAACCAGGCTTTATCCTTATTGAATATTGACTTTCCACATGTAGGAAAATTTGATACAAAAAACAGAAAATTGACTTTTTACTCAAATTTTTAACTCAATCTGAGCATTAAATTAAGCTGTGTCTCCCTCTATATGACAAAGATATTTAGAAGAGAACCATCAGTAAGGACTGGGACATTTCACTGAAAAACTAATATGGACAAATGAAAGCTCCAGGCTTTAGATATCCATATATAAGCTCTAACCTTAAAGGGGCTTTCCAAGTACAGGGTTTTATAATTTCATTTAGATGTATTCCTGAAATGAAGCATATCACTAATTGGCTTCAATTACCATATTAGCTCACGATCTGTTCAAACTCAAGGAACAACTATTTCCTGTCTGATCTTTGGATGGAGCGTAAGTGGTGAGGAGATAAGGGCAGGACTTAGTAGTCAGCGCCATCTGAAGAATTACATTGCAGAGCGTCCATGGTCTGGGCAGGAGTGTTCAAGGAACTTGCATTTAATAACATTGTGTTACCAAGGTTTTGTCCCTCGGATAATTTTGAGTGTTCCTGATAGATTATTTCATGCTGAATTCAGAAATGAATTCAGATTTTTCCTATCACATAAGGTTTTTGAGAAATGATACAAAACATTATAATATTCTGTTATAATTCTAAAAACTTATATATGAACTTTTTCTGAAACAGTATATTTTGAAATTTCCACTGAAATAACATAAATCGCTGATCTACACATATGCAAGTGTCAGGAACACCGCACTGCACTTGCTCACTGAGCCAGTGCGCGTGTCCTGAGTACAAAAACTATGCACAAAGATACCTGTGGAGCGGGGCAGCAGTGGTGACGATGCATGCTCCAGGCTCACAGGACGCTGAGGGCGTGGTCTAAACTCGAGAGATCTAGGAGCTGAGGAAAACTCCTAACAGGGTAACTACGGGACAATGTTACCAAGGGGTATAGACAAAGACATAAACCAGATCAAGCCAGGGTCAAAGCACAAGATAACACGACTGTACCACAGGGATAGACAGAATGGATAGTCAGGACGTAGCAATAGATCAGAAAACCAGAACGGGCAATAGACGGTACAATAGGGACAAACTGTAACGGAGTAACAATAGCCAAGCCAGGAGGTCAGAACCGGAGAAGACAATAGTACCAAAGCGAGAGATGGAGTACAGAGTGAGGGGACAGACCGGGTCATACACGGGAAGCAAACATGCAATGCAGTATACGCGCACACCAGGGGTCAGACACACAGCCAGAATAACAGTATAGATGACAGAGAACCCTGGTAAAGAGTATAAATACCCCTCCCATATCCAGAAAGAGGACACGTACACTTAACCCTGTGAGTGCAGGACAAGAACTCTGTCCAAACCATGACAGCAAGCACTTATTATGCGAATTCTGCGCAGGTGCATTGAATCATTCGGCTGATCGTGTACGGAGCATACCAAATCTCCTGGGCAGGGGAGGCATCAAAAGACAATACTGACATATTTAGAGCATTGCTGAATGGATCACTACCTTCAATGCCGTTCGCTGTTCCAATGATATGGAGAGAGCAGAGAGATCATTTAACAGATTGCTACTTCTGTCTTACAAATGTAACAGGATATTCAGCAAAGAACAAGAAATCAATAGAATATCCTAATCTTCATTCAGCCATAAGACCAGTGCCACACGATGAAAGTCTTCGTGCTCCAAAGCCGCCCAAAGTATGGACAATGGAAGACAATGACGATGAACTAACAAAGTCAGTGGAAAATGAAACTACTGCAGACCCAGAATTTGAGCCTTCTACATCTAATCCACATCTGTTCAGTCAAGCTGATCTGAGTGACTTGGTCAGAGATTTGAAATTGTCAAAGAGGCAGGCAAAATTATTGGGATAAAGGCTACAAGAATGTAATCTCTTATTACCAGGAACAAGATTTTCTGTTTTTCGCAGTCATCAAGAAGACCTTAATCAATTTTTCAACTATGTCGACGGTTTAACCTTTTGCAACGACGTCTTGGGGTTGTTTGGTGCTCTTGGATGCGAACATGACCCGAAGGAATGGCGACTGTTCATTGACTCATCAGTTTTAAGTCTGAAGGCTGTTTTACTGCACAACGGAAATATCTATCCTTCTATACCTATTGGACATGCCGTACACATGAAAGAAACGTATGAGAATATGAAGTTACTGTTGACCCACATTAATAGAAATTATAACTGGAACATATGTGGTGATCTAAAAGTTGTTGTTCCATTCATGAGAATCTCAAAACAGATACAAGATGTCCAAAGCCATTACATACATTAAAGATTGCATCAGCTGAAAGAGGGCTCATGATGTCACGTGCAACTTCATGAGTTTCCCCATTATAACTTGTAGCTTTGACGTCACATTTTCAAGTGCAGTCAATCAGGGGGAACTATCACAGGGACCAGAAAACATAAGGGCAGGGAAAGCAGAAGCTAATTTAGGATTTTAAAGCCTAGACTACATAGCTCATCATTATACACAATATGCACAATTAGTAGGCAATTTATATTTTCCATGATTAATTTTATTATTGAACAACTACAGTGCTGTAACCAAACAACTCAAAATGTACCAAAATACATTTCTGACATTTCAAAAAAAATATTAGTGACTAATATAGCCGGTCTTATTTTCAATAATAGTCATAAGCATTTCATCCATAGAGTCTGGCAGTTTTTTAATCTGTTGGCAATAAAAGTTTTGGGCAGCACTAATTACCATCTCCAATACACTGTTCAGAGATGTGTTGTCATGCAGGTGTTGAGACTTTGGGCGCTTACCAGGTCCCAAGAACTAGGGGCGCCCGGGCCTATCCCAATCCACCGGATTACTCCTGAATGTGGAAACACCGGATTCTCATGCCTTGCTACGCTCCTGTATCTACCCTGATATGTTTCCTCCCACAGGCAGGATAGTGGTGTCATGGTCACGTGTGTCTGGACACAGCGAGTACCGCAAGGTGAACCCATATGACACACATGACCCTGGATACACCGCCTCCAGTGGGGCGAATTTAAGTAATAAGACGTGCAGCTGGATACACCGCCTCCAACTGGCGAATTTAGATATTACACGTATTTATACAATAGTCTGGAAACCCCGCCTCCAGTAAGGCAAATTTAAATAATAAAGGGGAACCTGGGTAACATTAACAATGGAGGGCCCTGCAATAGGGAAACGGGGAAGTGGAGACCTCCTGCACTCCTCTGAGCCAGTGTCCCTGCACTCCTAACGTTCCTTAGCCTTGGAGCAGAGTCCACCACCAGTTGCAGCTGCCCAGTAAACAGATTCCCAAAGATGAGTCCAGCTTCTGACAAAAAGTCCAGCATGCTTGAGAACAACTTTTCTGCCAATAAGTCCAGCATGCTTGAGTCCAGTTTTCAGCAACCAAGTCCAGCATGCTGAGTGCAACTCTCACCAAAGTTGCCACTCCACCAAGCCATGCAAGCACTTCCTGCTGACACCACAAACTGCGACTCCACCACTCCATGCCAGCCCTTCTTGTAGACATCGTAGAACTCCACCAATCCATGCCAGCACTCCCTGCAGACTCCATAGCTGACTCAACCCCTCTTGCTGGGCTGCCCAGGACTCTTGTTCAGCTCCTTCATCACCCAGGCTTGCTTCCCAAATGATGAACTCACAATATCATCAACAGCCTTACACCTGATTTGTAATTACGTGCACTAAACCAAAGAAACTAAAGTGCACTACCGCTCACCACCACCGGGGCAACTTAGAACAAATGACACCACGTGTAATAATTCTAATGGCCACCGGGGGCAATCAACCCCCTTTGGCACCAAGCCAATGAAAAAAAATTTCACTTTGTCCATTTACTTGTCAGATCCACCTTGGATCATGACAGTACCCCCTCCTTAATGAGGGGTCTCTGGACCCTCAAGACCACTCCTACTCCTCATAAGGGAAACACCTACAGCGGGGACATCCAGATCCTGGGTTCACCCTACCACCAACTGAAACTTCAGGTTTATGACAAACGCACCGCTGGTATTGGCAATACATGTTCTGGAGGCACCACTCATCTCCACAGTGCCGACCTGGGGAACGAGTTTATGTATGTGTATGTTTGCTATGAGCTGATCAGACTCCACAACACACTTCCACAAGATGTTTTTTGGTGGCCACCCATACATAATCAGTTAAATCTCTTTTTTGGCCCATTTTGCAATAAACAAGCTGCCAATTGTTCAGCACACCTTGTTAAAGGATGTTGATAACCTTATTTCGCACCCTCCCTTATTACCCAAATGCGCATCACTTGATAAGCGTCATCCAATATGCCTAATAATTGTGCTGATAATCTAAATATAAAGGTCTAAATCTAATTAAGGCGAACTACTGCAGCACTGAAAAACATTTAAAATGGGAATTGTGGTCTCATTCTGTGATGAATAGTAATACAACAATTTAAGTCTTTGGGAGGTTCTGGATCTGCATAGTCAATGTGACTGTGAATTGATTGATCTATGATATACTACAGTACAGCACCTTAGCACAATTTTGTTTATCCTTAACACACTGCAAACAAGTAAAACAGATGAAAACTCTAATTCTGTATTTGCATTAAAGAGTTTAAAAGGTGTTTTAATACTTTACCGCTAGACCTCATATTGTTATGTATCTCTTTTTTGGGGGCACATAGAGGCATTGAAGAATTGAGATGAATGGCAAATTTATTTGATGAGAATCAAATTTTTGGCAAATTCAATGTAAAAAAATTATCTAAAGTAATCACTAATACATATATTTTTTGAATGTTATTTTTTCATCATTTATGATTGTTTTTATTTTTTACGCACATGCATATACAGTGGGGAAAAAAGTATTTAGTCAGTCAGCAATAGTGCAAGTTCCACCACTTAAAAAGATGAGAGGCGTCTGTAATTTACATCATAGGTAGACCTCAACTATGGGAGACAAACTGAGAAAAAAAAATCCAGAAAATCACATTGTCTGGTTTTTTTTTCATTTTATTTGCATATTATGGTGGAAAATAAGTATTTGGTCAGAAACAAGCAATCAAGATTTCTGGCTCTCACAGACCTGTAACTTCTTCTTTAAGAGTCTCCTCTTTCCTCCACTCATTACCTGTAGTAATGGCACCTGTTTAAACTTGTTATCAGTATAAAAAGACACCTGTGCACACCCTCAAACAGTCTGACTCCAAACTCCACTATGGTGAAGACCAAAGAGCTGTCAAAGGACACCAGAAACAAAATTGTAGCCCTGCACCAGGCTGGGAAGACTGAATCTGCAATAGCCAACCAGCTTGGAGTGAAGAAATCAACTGTGGGAGCAATAATTAGAAAATGGAAGACATACAAGACCACTGATAATCTCCCTCGATCTGGTGCTCCACGCAAAATCCCACCCAGTGGGGTCAGAATGATCACAAGAACGGTGAGCAAAAATCCCAGAACCACGCGGGGGGACCTAGTGAATGAACTGCAGAGAGCTGGGACCAATGTAACAAGGCCTACCATAAGTAACACACTACGCCACCATGGACTCAGATCCTGCAGTGCCAGACGTGTCCCACTGCTTAAGCCTGTACATGTCCGGGCCCGTCTGAAGTTTGCTAGAGAGCATTTGGATGATCCAGAGGAGTTTTGGGTAGAATGTCCTATGGTCTGATGAAACCAAACTGGAACTGTTTGGTAGAAGCACAACTTGTCGTGTTTGGAGGAAAAAGAATACTGAGTTGCATCCATCAAACACCATACCTACTGTAAAGCATGATGGTGGAAACATCATGCTTTGGGGCTGTTTCTCTGCAAAGGGGCCAGGACGACTGATCCGGGTACATGAAAGAATGAATGGGGCCATGTATCGTGAGATTTTGAGTGCAAACCTCCTTCCATCAGCAAGGGCATTGAAGATGAAACGTAGCTGGGTCTTTCAACATGACAATGATCCAAAGCACACCGCCAGGGCAACGAAGGAGTGGCTTCGTAAGAAGCATTTCAAGGTCCTGGAGTGGCCTAGCCAGTCTCCAGATCTCAACCCTATAGAAAACCTTTGGAGGGAGTTGAAAGTCCGTGTTGCCAAGCGAAAAGCCAAAAACATCACTGCTCTAGAGGAGATCTGCATGGAGGAATGGGCCAACATACCAACAACAGTGTGTGGCAACCTTGTGAAGACTTACAGAAAACGTTTGACCTCTGTCATTGCCAACAAAGGATATATCACAAAGCATTGAGATGAAATTTTGTTTCTGACCAAATACTTATTTTCCACCATAATATGCAAATAAAATGAAAACAAAACAGACAATGTGATTTTCTGGATTTTTTTTTCTCAGTTTGTCTCCCATAGTTGAGGTCTACCTATGATGTAAATTACAGACACCTCTCATCTTTTTAAGTGGTGGAACTTGCACTATTGCTGACTGACTAAATACTTTTTTTCCCCACTGTATCTTTAAATTTTTGTTTTTATATCTGACTATGTCTAACTGGAAAAACTGGTAAAAAGTTAAATTTTATTACAATTGTAGGTAGGTTGTATAGATAATTGATGCTGCAGGAAGTCACACAGTAAGAAGCGGGAGATTCTGTTCACAGTGCTGCAGTCTTGAGACTATATGAGAGTCTCAAGCTAGCAGCATACGAGGTGCAGGAGGAATAGAAAACAATCTGGGAAGTGATTTAGCCATCTTGGAGTTTGAAATGGCAGCATACCAAGTGCATTTGGCACAAGATAGGACATAGGAAAGACAATCTGGACAGATATTAAACCATCTTGAGACTGCATGGGAGTCTCAAGATAACACTTTCAAGGTGGAGTGGGTGAGTAGTAAGGGTGAGAGTATGTAACTTCTGGCATGAACACTGCTCCAACACAGAGGTCAGAGCACAATTCCTCTTGGGAAATGTATTCTAGAAGGTATATGAGGGAAAGCAGGCAGGAAGTGTAAAAGATAAACATGAACAGACCACAGCCATAGTTGCAGTGAAACAGGGGCAAAGAGGAGCTATAAGATTTTTTATTATTATTTTTGCACCCAGAAAACCCCTTCATGGCATAAATGGAATGTCCTCATGGACAACCTATTTTTCAGTTGAGGATGTACTGACAGTCAGTTGATCAAAGAGGTTCTAGCAGTTGGAACCCTGGAAATTCGTCATATGGTTTAGGAACCTCAGGAAGGAAAATGTGGAATTAGTGAGGCATAATCATTTGAATTTTAGACCATGCAATGTACGGCTATGTTGTATTCTTCAAAGATAGAACCATGGGTGTCCTCAAAGGTGAGGTTGCTCCATAGCAAATAATACAATAAAAGTTCATTTTCCTTTGACTGGTTAAATTGACCATAACTCTTGCCAGAGGGGATTGTGTCCAATCCGCTTACCATTGTTTTTTGAGTTAATTCCCCAGACAAATATTTGGTAATGTCATGAGAGAATCCTTGAACATGTCACCAATGCTTAATAAAATACAGGATTCAGCTAACCTCACTCCATTGGTCCCATAGTTTACACATGCCCTTGGAATCGAAAAGTGATCCAGTTTAAAGTCCACAAGAACATAAGGATACAATAAAATTATACAAAGCCCAAATATGGTACATAAGCGAATACCACCTATAAAATGCTGGAGGATAATTTGTCAGCTATAAAGTGTCCTTGCCTCTGGAGAAATACAACATGCAAAACCGCCATCTAATTCAGAAATGTAATGAATGACCTATACAACAGACATTAATAATGAGACATAATATTCCTAAGTGATCAGCACTTACATTTCACTAAGTAAAGTTAATGATTCTGAGACAGAGCCTCAGATGTAAGACGTGGCATCAGCAGGTAATCTTATTAAATAAATTATTTGTGAAATCATGATGCACAGCATGGAACAGCAAGATCAGTCATTGCACCCTTCACACCCTGCTGGGACGAGTTTCATTCTGAGTTCACTTATGTAGATCTCCAATATCTGTCCAAAAATACTAACGCTTTTTAAAATTGCTTCTCCATCTGTCACAGATAGCAATGATGAGACTATAGTTAATGACTAAGTGGTATACGTTTATTAAGAGCTGTCAGGTGTAGTAACACCTCTAAGTAAAAAGTAATTTGCATTTATGTGTAACTAGGTAAAACCTACAGCTGTGGTCAGGTAAAATTCATGTGCCAGCTTAGAGTTTACAAAATGCAGTATTATGTTTGATGAACTCTCAGAGGATTTCTGTCTATCATGAAAATTTTACGTTGTATTTAAATCAGAAGTTAAACCTGGAAGCCAAAGTTTGGTCCTAATGTTTGTTTCACTTGCATTGATATTAATATCTTTAAATTTCCTTGTGGCTGCCCTTCTTGGAGAAATGGCAACCAAGTTTCCAGCAGACAAAATTGTAGTTTGAAACTTTACTTTGAATACTACAGTGTTAAAGGTTTTGTCCACTACTCAGACAATCCCTTCTCAGTTGCTATCTTCCCACGTGTAAAATAAAAAAAGCCAATGCTCACCTCTGGTGCCAATACCGTTACTGTAATGTTGGCACTTCAGATGAAACTGACACCCAGAAGAAGTGAGATCTGCTTTTGTTCTCTGATTTCAAACTACAAAAAGGAAGTGAGAGTGAAGTGGCCACTTATTGTCTGCATGGCTTACGTGACATAAAGTCACATGAGCCCTGGGAAATCAGGTGCCAACATCGCAGGAACAAAGTCGGCACTGGAGGGGCGTAAAAGCTGTTTTATTATATACTGGGGATTACAGCATTTGGAAAGGGTTTGTGTGAGTAGTGGACCACCATGATAAAAGGGTTGTCTGGGACATTAGCATTCATGGTCTTTCCTTAAGATACGTCATCAATGTTTGATCGGCATGGGTGCAGCACCTGGCACCCCCCGCTGATCAGCTGTCCCCAGTGTTGGTGGCACTAGAACAGCTCAGTTGTGGAACTGCACAGCACAGCTCCATCGTGTCTGCGGCTGGGTACTCCACATATACCACCTATTTAAATCAATAGGGGGCGGATGTGCAGTACCTGGCCGTGGCCACTATCTCGTTGATAGAATTAGGCTGTGCAGTTCTACAACTACGCAGGTCTAGGTGACACAGGGAGCAGCTGATCGGCGAAGATGTGACACCCAGCCTAAGGATTGGCTATCAATGTTAAAGTCCCAGATAACCTCTTTAATGAGCATGGGAGACCATCTCCCTAATTAAGTCATTGCATCCACAAATTGTATATTTTATGTTGCCATTCTGGTGTCTGCACCTCTTCATATAGGTAGTCTTACTGTACATCTAGCACCTAAAGTTCTAGATATTTTTCCACAATTACCTAAACTGGTATCAGTAACTGAAACCATTACTTAAGTCATGGGGATCACAGAGAAAGTCATGGGCCAGAAATATCATGGTATCAGAGTACACTGAACTAGAGATAATATAATGCACATTTGACTTTTAGGTGTTAAAATTTGACCCACTCTAGGCTAAAAGCTTATTTTTAATTTGTCTCAGTTTGCAAACCAATAACAATACCATAACAGATGACTTCCTCAATAATTTCTAAATAACTTATCTATCGACAATATTGCATTTTATGACTAGGAGTGTTAGTACATGCATTAATCATAATGTTTATAGGGCAAGTGTATATTTAATGCCAAAAATGGGAATGGAATCAGTCTCTAATTTGTGTACATACATGTTAGCTAAACTGGTGAAATCGGAGGGTTCAGTTTAAGCTCAACATGGACCAAGAGTCACCATATGGCAGCTGTTTTTCAGCCAAATGTTAAAAATGCAAACACCAGCCTCAGGACAATCTGACTTTGCCAAAATCTAAATAGCTTGCTGGACAAATGATCTCAGACTCCCTCTGCTGTCACTGGCTCCAACATTTTGGTTATCATCTTTTCTTCATCTTCAACAGGTTTTTGAGAGCAGCTGGTAGTGAATTTGGCAGATGGGGCATGGAGGCCATTTCAGCTTATATGGCCTTTGATGGAACAACCTTTGAGTAATAGGATGTACTTGGTTATTATAGCACAAATTCCTATCTACAAGTATGTCTTTTGAGTTTATGGACAAAATATAATCTGTGTGAATATATTTGAGGGTTATTTTGTAGGAATGATTCATTGTGAAAAGAAATAGTAAGGGAAAATAAGTATAATATTTTGCATATGCTTTAAGTCTATTCCATAATTGGCATATTTTCTCTTTGCTAAAAATCTTGTTGTTTCCTTAAGTCCTTAAACTCTATGTGGAGGTGAATTACAATGTTTGTTTGCAGCATAACAGCTTGTGTTAGCAGGAGAAGACAATTAAATACTGGTAAAGATAAAAAATGACTTATGCTCTTCCAAAGATGTGATAGCGATTTCAATGCATCCTTGAACATTGCAAGTAAAAAATACAACACTCACGGCGTGATGGCTAGATAATATTAAGATCTGTACCCATTACCAGTGCAGCTTCTGTTTATCTCACCGCAAGTAAGCTGTAATGACAACGGAGATGGAGTCTGACCCCATATTGCAATTTTATGGCATTTTCTTTACTTAAGTTGACAGTCTTAGTGTATATGTAGCAAAAACTGAAGAGATAGATCAGAAAACAGCTAGGCACACAGCCATGTGTATAAAATAATGTATCATCATTATTTAATAAAAATTCAAATGCAAGGATAAATACACAAATTAAAAACACTTAAACAGATATACTACACTATGCTAAATTAATGCAAATAAACTGTGGCGTCCTGTATCCCAAAAATCAGGGGTGAGGGTAAAGAAAATGTATGCGTCCTCTCTTGTGCATGGTCTTGCAAGTTATAAGATGAAACTACATTACTAAGTTATACAAACATTCTAGTGAAACACTGTTATAAAGAAAGTGATAGTAAAGAAACTACCAGTGCCACCACTACCATACAAATCAATTCAAAGTGCAAGTGCAAATAAATATACATGCAGAATGAACCCAACCAGCTGCTAAAGTGCAATATATCCCAGTATAGCAAAGAAAAAGCTAGCTATAACTGAGCATTTAGACACAATTTAAAAGGAATAATATGAGAAAATATGTAAGTAAGCATGGGAAGGACTGTTTTGTCCTAGAATAGTGGAGGGTTGGGTTTGTATGAGCAGAACATGGTGCTGTGGATATAAATTGTTTTACTAGTAAATTAAACCTAGTGATTGAATTGTACTTTGCATTAATATTATTTGACTTTATATATAATATCTAATATTATATATAATTTTGTTATATAAGAAAGAAAATAAGGTGTAAAATAAATAAATGATTTGAGAAGAGTAGAAAAGTGCCACGTGTTATGCTGATTCCAGCAACCAAGGATTGCAATCCTAGACAATATCAATGACCCCTGATGAAGAATTTGTGAAACGCACGTCGGGTGTTTGGTGGTTGAGCTTATCTATTATATATTTACATTGACTAGCAGAAATTTTTGATGTGAGATACATATTTACAGCGATTGTTGTATGCACACTATTACATACTTTATAGATATGTCGGTATATCATTGAATACATATTCATGCACACCTCCTCTGGATCAACATGTTAGGGCAAGTTATGATAGGGTATGGGTTGAACTAGAAGGACTTAAAGTCTTCCTTCCACCTTAATAATTATGTTACTATGTTAGGCTACTTTCACACTTGCATTAGGAGGTGCAGTGTACGCTCGGTGTGAAGCTCTGCCCCCTGCTGTGCCTCCTCCTGTTAGTGCCGCCTATGGGAGTACGCCGCTGCATGTGACCTGTGTACCCTGTCTTTAGCATTGGGTATGCAGGCCGTGTGCAGGTATGCTTTTGCCGGCGTGTGCGTCCTTTTGACAATGCGCCAGCCGCACCAAAATGCAACATGTTGCGTTTGGCGTAGGTCGGTGCACCGTCAAAAGGACGACAAAAGGCAAAAGGATAGCTGCGCACGGCCTGCATACCCAATGCTAAAGATAGGGTACGCAGGTCGCATGCAGCATCATGCTTCCATATGCGGAGCTAACAGGAGGAGGCGCAGCAGGGGGTGGAGCTTAACGCCGAGCGTACGCTGCGCCTCTTAACGCAACTGTGAAAGTAGCCTTACCTGTTTATCTTTTATACATAAAATTTTACATGTGATCTATACTATTTATTATGGGGGATTTCACAGCTGCTCACCCAATTTTAGGCTTTGTTTGCATTGCTGGTGTTATTTGTACATACTGTTTTTATGACCTGTACTAAATTTTATTATGTTTTAGTTATTTGTATTATTAATTTTACTCTGGCACATATTTTCCTTCTCGGTTTTTGTAATACATTTTCCTCAGGGGTAAGTCAATATAGTACAGCATAATAAAGCTATATGGACTAAGTTATAGATCTTCTTTGTAGTTTGCTACATCCATGACCTAAATGTCAGTTATGTGACAAACCCACTGAACCAAGCTTATATTCCAAGTTATACTTATTCTTGGCCATAGTGGCGGTGCTTAACATAGAAATTCAAAGAACATAGAGATAATCCATGTTTTACATACATCTTCAGATGTGAGCTAAGCGCACAATTTGTCCCTGATTCATAAAGAGCAGTGCTTTTCATGCCAGTCTTGATGGGGGGGTGAGATGCTCCTGATTTATTAAGAGCTACATGCCTCTTAATGAAGCTCCGGCACCTCAGTTCACAAGCGTCGATTCTCATGAGTTCAGTATGAGTAAATTGTGGCATCTGTTTTGTACTTATATCATGTTGGGCAGCCCACCTGATCTCATAGTATGTGTGTCATCAATACTCTGAAAGCCAGACACAGTGCATCATATGTGTGACTGGCATCCTATGTAATTGTTAGGTGTCGGGTTCCTGCAGCTGCACAGCAGGAATCCAGAGCCATGCAGCCAGCGGTCTCCCATTCCCCTCCGACCTCTCTGGGACCTGCACAGCAATCTCTGCGATCCAGACACCCTGCTCAGACCAGTTCTCTGGGTCTGGTTATTGCTGCCACCTCTTGACAAGCAATAGTAGCGCAGCCTGCTCTGCAGCAAGCCACTCCAGAGGCTACATCCTCTCGCCACGCTACTGGGCATGCTCACGAGATGATCTCCCAGTGGAGATCAGGAGTCACGTGCTCAGATCCTTCTCCTGATCTGATTGGTCCATCTCAGAGATCTGGAAGGTACCAGAAGCGCACAGCTATAAAAGGCCTGCATGGCCGCTCGGCCATGTGCTAGTATAGACTCTAATTGCTATCTGTGCGAATGATGATGAATGCATGTGCCTGCGAATGACTCATTAAGATCCCCTCCCTCTGATATTACGTGTGTGGATAGGGACTTAGTCATAGAGTCAGCGCCAGTCAGTGGCCCGCTACAGGCCACAGTTCACATCTTACAGGACTAGCGTCTGACAGTGCGCCCCCTCTTGGGCATTGTCGTGTGGGGACTGAGTTGATCACCACGCTGCAGTCAGCAGCACTTATTGGCGTCCGCGGTAGCGACACCACACGCACGGTAGGTCTAGATGGACATTGACCCTGAGTCTTGGGCCTAGTCCTGTGACCGTATACCGTGTGTGCTCACCACTGAGACCTGTGAGGTCAACAGGCTCGGCATTTATGTTTATAACTTAGGCATCTCTGTGAGGTTAACAGAGCTCGCTAGCGCACAGAGGGTGACGTGTAACCCGCATCTGCTATTCCACCATATAGCGCGTCTGCCATTATATAGCAGGAGTTTACCACCTCTGCACGGTGGACCCCGGGCGGCAAACGCACTTTCTGTTATTTAATACTTAGTGCTTTCCGCCGTCCCTAACAGTAATCCTCATCTGTATGCATTTTTAATACTAGGCAGCTCCCCCCTTCATGAATTGGTAGGTTTATGAGTGGCTGTTTTCATCAGTATTTTGCACCTTTATCATGGGGGTCTGCTGCATCCTGCTAGTGCATTGGTAATCTGACCTAGAGTTGGTAAGGCTATTTCTTTTTCTGTGATTTTTTTAAATTTAAGCTGTTTTTCTGCAAGCTGTTTTTAATTATAGTGTAGGTACTCGCAAGTATGAGGACCCTTGACGTGGGTTGCGAGCTTGTGTATTTTGGTCAAAATATCAGCCAATGCCTCATGTAATGTATTTCATAGATTATTTTTCATCTTTTTATTGCACACTTTTCCATTTCTATGCAGGATCCGGAATCTAACAAACTGAGGTGATCACTATGTTCTATGCCAGAAATGAGAGAAGTGGCTAGTACTTGTTGATGGCAATGTCAATCAGAAAAGTCCTAATGAAATTCATGGAACTCTTCGTGGAATCCTTTTTTTTCTAAAGGTTTTAACAGAAGTATAAAATCTTTTTCTGTAGCAACAAAAAAACAAAACTGTAAACAGAATCGCATTTCTTTCGACACAGAATTTGCTCGCCTTGCATACTGTATGTACAAAGAACTGAAATAAACTGCTTCTTTGTACCCGAGAAAAAGAGTAACTTAATAAGAAAACTTAGCCCAGCACTGATTGAGGAGGACCGATGGTGACATGGATGCTCCGAGAAGATGGTAATTAGTAAATATTAAAGTAATATGCTAATGAGAGCGAGTGCAGAATTGTAAACACGGGATTAGGAAGGGAAAACAAATAGTGAACAGACAGTGCGGTGGAGAAATAACAAAATTACAATGCTATCTGCGTCTGTTACTCATAAAGCTGAAGTTAATTGTGCATCATCTATTCTTGACAGTGAAGAACGAGTATGGTTTGTACACATTCAGACAATTAAAGAGGAAGAATGACTCAAACATCTTTTCTATTTCATTCCTAATCTCAGACTAGCAGAGTAGAGATCCCTCCATTGTGAGGCTTCCTGCAAGTATCAAGAATAATGATGAACTCTGGTTTTCAAACATTGATACCCAAGCAATTTCACTCAGTGTCAATAGACAGCTTAAAGAGGTATTTCAGGTGTTCTCTGGTGATATATTATGCTATTCAAGAGGCTTTTTTCCCATCAGAGATACCCCATACCTATGCTAATTGCTATGATAGCACCGGTCTGTCTGTATGGAGGGCTAACCCCACAAGGAAGTAATTGCTCCATAGATCTGTAAGTTGAACTGAAGAGAAGGAATCCATGAATTTTCAGATGGAAAGGAACAGCTAAATAAGGTAATACTTGCTGAATTATATATATTGGTGGACTAGCTACAGAATAAATGAAAAATAAGTCAATGTTCTGCTACTCTAAACAGTGGAATGAAGAGGTTTAGAGCTAAAATGGTGAGTTTTCTTTCTAGGCTGACGGGGATTATCAAGGTATTAAATAAAACTGGTGCACAGCAGAAAAGTTACATCTACTCAGTATTTACTTATTTACCTTTAAAGAATGTAATATGTTAAATGTTTTTTTAATAAATAATATAATGGTAGATCTGCTTTAAGGTTCATTTGGCTATCAATGTTCATGTTGCAAAACATCTAAAGGAAACTTGTTACTTGAAAAAACGTTACTTATTACCCTTTAAGAACAAGTCTGAGATGCGCTCGCAGGAATTGTTCTAATGAATATTTAACAATATGAGGAAGGGTAGCCGGAGTGGCTTCCTTACCTGTTTGGGTTGTGTAATGGTGATATTTCGTTCTGGTTATAGTTTTGTCTGGATAGATGTGGAGAATTTTCTTGCCACACTGTGGTTACGAAGAGCCCCAAGGAATGTCTGAACCCACACTGTATTTGTGGAGAAGATCCTATGTGCTGGATTCACGTAGTACTTGCGGAAAAAACCGTGCTGGTATGGAGTCAGCCCGTCCCTCCAATACCAGCACCTGTTCTTATTTGGATAAGTGAGCACTCTCTTTTTTCCTAGAGAGTTTGTACTGCTGTAGTGATGTCACACACCTGCAAGACGGCAGCTTTTTTTTGAACTGGTGTTGGTATAGCAGTGACCGCCTGGCATCATAGCAATCCGAATCTTTACGCAAGTACAACGTGAATCCAGCACATAGAATCTTCTCCACAAACACAAATACAAGCCTCCTAGGGGCTTTTCGTAACCACAGTGCGGCAAGAAAATTCTCCACATCCATCCGGACAAAACAGTATCCAGAACGGACTATCACCATTACCCAAACAGGTAAGGAAGCCACTCCAGCAACTCTTCGTTATATTGACAAATATTCATTTAAACAATTCTTGAGAGCGCATCTCAGACTTGTTTTTATTTTTATTTCATTGGACGCAGTCTTGTGTGCACTAAGGCAATGGGTGGTTTTCGGTATGCAGCACTAAAGGAAATAGGTGAATAGCGCTAGTGCTCATTTCTGCTATTAACCTTTAGTTATTATGTTATTCTTTAGGTTAATAGAGTTCTGAACCTGCCCAGGGCTTGCACTTAGAGCCCCTCTGCTGAAAGCTTTATTCCTCCCGGGCAGCGCTTGGCTCCTGGTCATAGAGGTGGTGACTCATGGTTTCAGTCACTGCTCTGTGTATAGAGAGCAGTAGCTGTAACTGCATCAACAGTACTAATTGACAGCTGGCCCTAATGCTGAGCAGCTGTCAGTGCCAGGGGAGAGGTTAAACCCGCTACTCTCTATATGCAGAACAGTGACTGAACCCACGCCAGCGCCACCCCCATGACTGAAATTCGAATGCTGCCAGGGGAAAAAAGTTAATTTCCTCCTGCCAGTGGAACTCTTAGTGCAGGTGCCAGGCAGGTTCAGAATGCTAGTAACCTGCTTATTAACCATATATATGCAGGTTAATAGCGTTTTTCATGTGACAGGTTCCCTTTAACCCCTTAGTGACAGAACCAATTTACAGCTTAATTATGCTAGCTTCACATGCTAGGAAGAGCTGACCGGAGGAGGCGCGGCAGGGGGCGGAGCTTCATGGCGAGCGTCTGCTGTGCCTCCAAACGCAAATGTGAAACTAGCCTTACCAGGCCAATTTTTACAATTTTTATAACTCTGGAACCCTTTAATAGATCCCACTGATTCTGAGAATGATTTTCGTGACATATTGTACTTCATGTTAGTGGTAAAATTTCTTTAATATGACTTGCGTTTATTTATGGAAAAAAAATGGAAATATGTTAAAAATTTTTGCAATTTTCAAACTTTTAATTTTTATGCCCTTAAATCAGAGATATGTCACATAAAATAGTTAATAAATAACATTTCCCACATGTCTACTTTACATCAGTAAAATATTGGAAACAAAATTTTTTTTGTTAGGAACTTGTAAGGGTTAAAAGTTGACGATCGATTTCTTATTTTTACAACAGAATTTACAAAACCATTTTTTTTTTTGGGGCCACATCACATTTGAAGTCACTTTGCGGAGTGTATATGACTGAAAAAACCCAATTATGACACCATACTAAAAACTGCACCCCTCAAGGTGCTCAAAACCAAATTCAAGAAGTTTATTAACCCTTTACGTGCTTCACAGGAACTGAGGGAATGTGAAAGGAAAAAATTTACATTTAACTTTTTTTACAAACATTTTACCATTTTGAACCATTTCTTTTTTTTCACAAGTGTAAAAAGATAAAATAAACTACAAAATTTGTTGTGCAATTTCTCTTGAATACTCCGATACCCCATATGTGGGGGATAAACCACTGTTTGGGCGAACAGCAGGGCTTGGAAGGGAAGGAGCGATGTTTGACTTTTTCAATGCAGAATTGGCTGGAATTGAGATTGGATGCCATGTCACATTTGTAAAGACCCAAGTGCTTCACAAAAGTTTATAACGCATAGCCATGAAAATAAAAAATCATTTTTTTTCCTCAAAAATGATTTTTTCACACCCAAATTTTTATTTTCACAAGGGTAACAGTAGAAATTGGACCACAAAAGTTGTTGCGTAATTTGTCCTGAGTATGCTGATACCCCATATGTGGGGGAACCACTGTTTGGGCGCATGGCAGAGCTTGGAAGGGAAGGAGTGCCGTTTTGGAATGCAGACTTTGATGGAATGGTCTGCGGGCGTCATGTTGCATTTGCAGAGCCCCTTATATACCTAAACAGTAGAAACCCCCCACAATTGACCCCATTTTTGAAGCTAGACCCCCAAGGAGCTTATCTAGATGTGTGGTGAGCACTTTGAAACCCTAAGTGCTTCACAGAAATTTATAAAGCAGAGTCGTGAAAATAAAAAATATTTTTTTTTCCACAAAAGTGATTTTTTAGCTCCCAATTTTTTATTTTCCCAGGGGTAACAGGAGAAATTAAACACACAATGTTGTTGTGAAATTTGTCCTGAGTACGTTGATGCCCCATATGTTGGGGTAGACCACTGTTTGGGCACACGTCGGGGCTTGGAAGGGAGGGAGCACCATATGACTTTTGAACCCAAAATTGGCTGTAATCAATGGTAGTGCCATGTCGCGTTTGGCGACCCCCTGATGTGCCTAAATAGTGGAAACTCCTCAATTCTTACTCCATCACTAACTAACTCACCCCTAACCCTAATCCTAACCTTAACCTTAACCACAACCCTAACCCCAACACACCTCTAACCTTAATTCCAACCCTAACCATAACCCTAACCATAACCGCAACCCTAACATAACCCTAACCACAATCATAACCCTAATCCCAATCCTAACCATAGCCCTAACCACAAACCTAACCCCAACACACCCCTATCCCTAATCCCAACCCTAACCCTAAACCCAACCCTAACTCTAATTCCAACTCTAACCTTAATCCCAACCTTAACCCAAATCCCAACCCTAAGCCTAACCCTAATTCCATCCCTAACCCTAATTCCAACCCTAACCCTAATTTTAGCCCAACTCACTTTAGTCTAACTCTAACCCTAATGGGAAAATGAAAGTATATATATTTTGTTTATGTCATTATTTTTCCCTAACTAAGGGGGTGATAAGGGGGGGTTTATTTACTATTTTTTTATTTTGATCACTATGATAGGGGCTATCACAGTGACCAAAATGAACCAATAGGAAAAATCTTCCTATTGTTGCCGGGAGCCGGCCGGAAGATCTCGGCGGGCGCACTGCGCACCCGGAAGAAGACGCCGGCAGCCGTGAGGGGAGGCCAGGAGATCATAGGTCACCAGGAGGTACCGGGGGGGATTGGGGACCCTATTTCTCTCTCCTCTGATGTGTTATCACATCAGAGGAGAGAGAAATTAAATGGCAGATCAGACTTTTTTATTGCAGTCGACGTTATAAGGTTAATAATGGCGATCGCAACACCGGGGTCGGTAAAAAGTGACCCGAATCATGTTCTCTGGGGTCTCGCCTACCCCTGGCAGCTGAGACCACAGAGCAATTCTGACTATGGGAGGCGCTATACATTTTTTCCACAGCGCCGTAAATTCACAGCGCTGTGGTTTAAGTACCCTTAACTACTGCCGTTAAAAGGCACATCGGCGGTCATTAATGGGTTAAATGAATAAATGCAACTTTTGTTAGAACCCTTGTGACTGATTCAACATTTTCTTTTTAATTTTAAGTCATCAAAATGACACACCCATTTTATGAATTTTGGGCAAAGTTAAAATCAGTTTTTAACCATTTTTTTGCTAAAAAAAAGTCACGTGTGTATTTGAGACATATTTTGCATCTTTTTGAACAGTTGAAAATGGCAAAGACATTTGAATACCCCAAACCTTGAACACAATGGTGAACTGAAAAAAACAACGGACGAACACATATAAAATAGACTATAAAAAACAAGGTATAAAGCTTGACTCCAAAAGCTACACAAAAACAAGCGCAAATGCTATAATAAGTCTGGCCCCATGTCCCAACCAGATTTATCATCCACATTGTCCCGCTGCAAACCTATAGGACATGGAGTGATGTCGTTTTGCTTTTTGTAGGTTTTAGTCAATATGCATAGTAGAAGCTTCTCCTTGTACATCTATGTCAGATATGATGCATCCATTATAAGCTGCTCCTCACCCATTGGCTTTTAAAGTTTTTTTTTACTTTTGATCCTTTGTAATTTATCTGGCATTTCCATTCAAGAAAGACTTCACCCACTAGTGTCACCAAAGCCTAATATGCTCTGTACGCGTATGTCAGGGATGGCAAACACTACATCATTGGGGAATCTGAAGAAACAAGCGCTGTTTGCATTATGTGCCATGTGTTGACAGTACATCATCGAGGATGGGAACTGCACCTGTCGCCTATTTTCTACAAAGCCACCTTTGAGGGTCTATTGTAAATACATTGTTGATGTTGCCACTCCGTGAAGTGTGAGGTTATGCCAAGCACTAAACCTGTGATGTCTAAACATCTAATGGATCTGATGAACACAACGTGTTTCCTCACCATTGCCATATTGTAATTATTGCTACATGGTATCATTTCAGATTAGCTTTCTTTTCAAATCTGGGATTATCTGCGCCTGCAATATGCTTCTATTTGCCAGGAGTCTGATGAGGAAAATTGAGTGTGGATGTCATGGTGCCTCTGAGCTTGAAAGTACATTGCTTCTATCTTGTACTGCAGAGCTGGACACACTTTAAATGATTGTCCTAAGGCAAAGCTGAATCACACAGAAGAGCAATGAGCCAGACAAACCTGGATGAGTGGAACGATAGAAGAAATACAGGTATGCAATCTGCACAAGTGCCTATAAAATGGTCCAACTGCTGCACCACAAGAAAACCAAACATGAAAATCGCAAGGACGTTGGGAGGAAATCAATGAAGGTCACAGATGACAAGATACATAATGAAGAAAATTAGACAATCACTTCATCCAACCTAGAAAAACCTAAAAAACTTGAGATCTTAAATAAAAAAGAAGCTTCGAAAATCACTAAAAGAATAAAAAGCGTTGGTGAAGTCATGCAGGCGGATGACCCAAGGATAGCAGGTCCATTCTGTGAGGTACGCCTCTGTCATCTAACGTTTAGTGATAAATACTTTAGCTCCAATAAATGTACAATCTGCCAAATAAATCATTCCAATCCCACTGCAGTAATGTGAGCTCCTGAAGCATATGTGGCAGTAAAATTAATCCTAAAACCGAATAGTTGGTAGAAATGCTGCGATAATTAGGGAGCTGGCTCCAAACATTGTTTGATCAGAACGAGGGACTGTGTACAGTATCTGAACATTTACCAACATTTCTAGAAATATTGTCAAGTAAACACTAGCTTATACGCTTGTTGCTGTCGAGAAGGTACTTTCCAGAGAATAGCTCTTATTTTTATTTTAAAGTGATCTTTAATAAAACGGCATTCATCACTAGCCTAGATATAGAATAAAGCTGCAGAGGAGCCATTCACAATATTCTCATATCTGGCACTTTCCCATGGTATAAACACATGTTGTTGCTTTTGGCATTGGAAGTATATGACAAGTGGTGTGTCATGTGGGTTCCTTGAAGTGGATGCCAAATACAGCTACGAATGGGGTACTTCAAAGGAAATCTATCAAAGGTATCAGGAAAAAAGGCTTTTTATTAGGATATGGAAAGATGAAGTTCAGGGCTTTCCTCTGCATTATCCATCAGTCTCATACAGAATAAATGGAGTCGATTTTGAGTAAGCGCACCACCACTCCATTCAAGATGGAGATCGGCAGAATCCAAGGTCTTGTTTTCATCATCACTCAGGGTCCCAGCAGCTGGATCCCCAACGATCAGTAATTTATACCATAGCCTATGAATAGAGGATAACAATTCATTCTATTAATAACCCTTTAACTAAGTTACATGGAAATTTATGCTATATTCTACATCAATGGGTTGACTATCATTAAGAATCATGCAGTGATCAAAATGCAAACTACACCAATTATGGCATTATGCAAAGTGTACAGGAGACCAATCCTTATAAATAATATAAGTATTAATTAAGCCTACTTTGACAAGTAAAATCGAGTTGTACATTTGTACATGTTGGTAATTAACCAAGAGTATAGATGGCGTAATATGGCAGAATTGCTACTCCAGTCACCAGCTGGAGTTACATTTCTGGGGTTGGTACAAGGCAGTTGTAAGATGTGCATATTTCATTAAAGAGAACCTGTCACAGCTTTTCTGTCCTACCAGCTAAAACTATCATTTTATGCAGTGACAGCTATGCATTCCCAAAATACTTATGATACCCCCTGACTCCCCATGTATCACCCATAAAAACCTTTTATATTTCTCCCGCGAAGTATGCTAACAGGGTCCATCCGGTCCGATAGGTGTAGCTTCGGGTCACTGACTCCAACTCTCTCCTCGGCTGCTGCGCGCAGTCCTTGACGTGGATGACACAGATCGCTGTTAGATATCGTGACTGTGCAGTCAAATGGTTTCTTGCGCATGCGCACTTCTGCTTTTTGGCTCTGCCCTCAGTTAGGCAAAGCATAATGCACACGTGCGAGAAACCATTTTATCATTTAACACTATATCTACTATATCTGGAGAATTTGTTTTTTAAAGGTACATAATTAATTTAAATGGTTTGTGGTTCATGTCTACAGCACTCTATGTGACTGCAGACTTGTGAATACTCACAGCATGCACAATGCACACTGTCAAGATTCTCCAGTGCCGGAGCAGGAGCGAGCAGTCATGTGAACACAAGAATGTAATTTTTATACAGTACTTCCTGCCTCATTCCAACTAGATGTGTCTGGCTTTGCTCAATTCACTTGCAGAGAGAGAGCCTACGCATGTCTAGTCATCAAACTTGCGGTCACACGCCTACCTACTCCCTACGGCGACACCCGAGAATCCTCACAGTGCTCAGTGTGCATGCTGTGAAGATTCTGAAGTCTGCAGTCACATAGAGTGACTTCAGAGTTTAACCCGAAGCCTAGACAACTCCTTTCAGAACTACTTCTGGTTTTTGGCAGCCTATCATAAATCCCCCAGCCACAAATTTCAGACATGAGAAAGATCTCTGTATTACAAATTAGTCATTAGAAGTGAATGTAATCTATTTCCATACCATTCACTCAGGTTTGGATATTTGCGCTTGCTGATTATAATTTACACACACCTTCTCTCGTAGATGTCTATATATATATATATATAAATACTTCAGTAACAAGGGGGCACGGGGTGGTAGTCATGGGCAAGTCCACTAGGTCGCAGTCAGTGAGCACCTCGGCCCCTTGCACATTTAAAGACCGTTCAAGTCCCGGCCCTATGGCACAGTTGGTTACCTCTGACACACAGTTGTTCTCCATACTGGAGCAGCATCCTCAGGATAAACCACACATCACACTTCGGTTCCAACAGTGGCAAACTTTTTAATAATGATGAAGTAAAGAAGATAGCAATTCCTGCGATGTCCCTATTCTGTTATGCTGTTCCAGTTCCCTGGAGCAAACAGTCCTTTGATAGGCACTTGCACAGTCCTGGTGCCCGTTCCTACTGCCCAGAAGTCCTTTGGCAGTCCTTTCTCACCTCCAGGGGTATATTCTGCTCCCAAGCAGGCAGTGTCCTGCCCTGGGCAAACCTGTCCAGGCACTGACTGGGAGACCGGAACTTCCTCTATCTCTGAAGCTGCTAATACAGCCCCCTGTTTAACTCAAACTGTGTTAGGCGCCGTTATTCTCCCATTGCACAGGGTAGATCCCAAGTCATGTCTGCCTCTGTGATCTCCCATTCTGCTCCGGCCGCAGTGGAGGCTGCTCAGCAAAGACATTGGTCCCAGCATCTTGCTCAGACTCGTGCTGTGCGTTTGGTTACTGCTGGCTGTCCAGGCAAAGCTATAGTAACTAGCAACAGGCAGTGGCTAATAGACATTCCAGAGGATAAGTCCGGAAATCTCTATACTGACCATGCTCGTGAGGTGGCGACCTTTCATTGGTGGTTGGTAATCAGCTGCATGATTGACATGGCAGTTCCGGATGGGTCCACGAGCAAGGTCCTGTCTGACTGGACTTGAACAGGAGTGTATAAAAAGTTCCCTGAGCACGCGTTGGCGTGCTAAGATCATTTGTGTTTTGTGTGTTGGTGGTTACGTTACCACCCTATGTGCATGTGTGCCGCTACTTGCACTGCGAGTGTGTCTAGGCAGGCAGTGTAGGGTGGGAACTCCCGTTTGGATTAGCTTCTGACTCCGGGCATTCTAAGTCCCATGTGCGGACCGCTCACCGAGTGTCAGAGCAAGCGCAACCACCAGCTTAGACTCTCCTGGGGGTAGCTATAGGGACCCCAATTAGCATCATTATCACTATACTCCTGTGAAGCCTTACAGGATATAGGCTTAAGTGATCTCTCTTGTTGTACCACTCTGTGGAGCAACCGAGCAACTACTTTGCACTCTTTCCACATGGAGTGACATTTAACTCCGTATGTTTACGGTGCTTGCACGCAGCATCGCTTTGCCATAGTTTTCTAACTGTGGTTCCTCCATCACCGCACGGTGGACCCTGGGTTGTGATCACACCTTCTCATAATTTATATTTGGTGTTATCCGCAAACCCCAACAGTAGCTGTTACAGTGTTACATCCAGCAGCTGGAGGGCAAGTTGTCCGCTCTAGAGCGCACAACCACAGCAGTGGATGTTACCGCAGTAGCGGCTCAAGCAGCCAGTTAAGATGTCTCTATAATGTCCACTGCCACTCCTACTCCATCTCTCGCACAATTCCCCCTACTCGATAAGTTCTCGGGTGATAGCAAAGCCTGTCAAGGATTCGTGAACTAGTGCGCTATTCATTTGGAGCTACTGGTGTCACGTTTGCCATCAGAGCGGGCCAAGGTGGGACTTTTGGTCTCTTTAGTTACGAGTAGGGCGCTGGATTGGGCTACGCCGCTGTGGGAGCACAATGGCGAGGTGGTTAAGAGCGTCACCCATTTTCTGGGCACCCAGAGGTAGGTTTTCTTAAGACCTCGGGTTACCCATGACACCACGCTCCAACTCTTTGCGTTATCCCAGGGTTCCTCCACAGTCAGCCAGTTCGCCATCCAGTTTCTGACTCTTGCTACTGACTTGGAGTGGTCAGATAAGGTGGTCGGATAAATACAGGATCCCTGTATTTTGGAGAGTGCTGCCTGATTATGTAAAGGATGCACTGGCCACTAGGGAGATTCCCGTCACCCTGGAGAACTTAATATCTGACTCCACCCGCATCAACCTTCGGCACACCAAACGAAGGTTGGAGCAAGGCCAGGGTATGCAGAGGTTTCGGTTGGCTTCAAAATTTGCTAAACCTCTGGAATCTCCGGCACAGGCTGGTGAGCCAGTACAGGCTGTAGAGGTGTCTCGAGCGGACTCTAGGTCCCGTTTTGCTCTCTCGCGTCTGACCTGCCATGCTTCTGGCCAGGCTGGCCATTATGCCAACCAGTGTACTCAGTGGCTGGGGAAACGACCGCATCTATTGGCTATTGGAGGCGGCTCACTAGACACAGCGGAGATGTCCTCCAAATTGACTTTCAAGGCAACTCTCTTTTATGGGTCAGGCCGCAATACCCCTAGTAATGCTCTCTAAACCGATCACAATGGGTCTGCACTATCCTCTCAAATTACTCATCAGACTATCCCTCTCTCCCTTAAAATATCTCCAAGTCATCAGGAGTTAATTTCTTTGTTGGTCATTCCTGAGGGGATAGATGAGGTACTGTTAGGCATACCTTGGTTGCGTCACCATTCCCCTCATATTGACTGGGCCACTGTGAGTATACTGGGCTGGAGTACGTCATGTGAGGGACGGTGCCCTAGTGCTCAAGTTCAGGTCAGGTCCTCTGAAGTCACCATCGATCTAACCCCCCTTTCTAAACAATATTGGCAATATGCCAAAGTCTTTTCTAGAAAAGCCACGGAGACTCTTCCACCTCACCGACCCTATGACTGTCCCATAGACCTCATTCTGGGCTCAGAGCCACCTCGGGAGCAAGTTTACCCCTTGTCTCTCCCGAAGATAGGGGCTATGTCTCAATACATCAAGGAGAATTTGGCTAGAGGTTTCATTAGGAAGTCTGTGTCTCCTGCTGGGGCTGGATTCTTCTTTGTCCAGAAGAAGAACAGGTACTTCGTCCATGTATTGATTACAGGGGGTTGAATGCTATCACCATCAAGAATAAATACCCTTTGCCGCTCATCTTGGAGCTCTTTGATAGACTGCGAGGGGCAAGGGTATTTCCCAAGTTAGATCTTCGTGGAGTCTATAATTTGATTAGTGCAGGGGATGAATGGAAGACTGCGTTAACACGTGGGAAGGTCATTACGATTACCTGGTAATGCCATACAGTCTCTGTAAGTCCTATGCCAGAAGGATGCTCCCGGTCGGAAGCACCCATGATTCTTCTTCTCTAAAACCTTCACACCGATGGAGAGGAACTATTCCATCTGGGATCGGGAGTTTCTGGCCATGAAGCTAGCCTTCTCCGAGTGGAGACATCTTCTAGAGGGAGCTCGATATCCGTTTCAGGTCTTTACTGACCACAAAAATCTGCTGTACTTGCAGATGGCCCAGTGGCTGAATTCTTGCCAAGCCAGGTGGTCCTTATTCTTCTCCCGGTTTAACTTTACTCTTCACTTTCTCTCCGGGGAGAAGAATTTATGTGCCGATGCCCTATCCTGTTACATTGTCTCATCTGAGGAGGGAGACAAGCCATGGCTTATTGTCCCATCAGAGAGTTTCTGAACGGTGGCCCTGGTGTCTCTGGAGCAGGTGCCTCCGGGCAAATCCTATGTACCACCTAACTTGCCCCAGAGGTCCTCGCCTGGGCTCACACCTCCAGGTTGGGAGGGCATTTCGGCATTAAGAGGACCACTGAGCTGTTGGTGAGACCTTATTGGTGGCCTCGATAGATGCGGGATGTAAGGGATTACATTCAGGCTTGCGTCTCATGTGCCAGGAACCGGTCTTCCTGGTAGAGACCCGTCGCTTATTACATCCTTTGCCAGTGGCGGATAGGCCCTGGGAGATGGTTGGGATGCATTTTATTGTGGATTGCCCAAGTCTCATAGCAACAGGGTTATCTGTGTAGTCACCGACCATTTCTCCACAATGGCCAATTTGGTTCGTCTTCCACGCGTACCTTCAGTACGGGCCTTGGCAGTATTTTTCATAAAGCATATCTTCCATCTTCATGGGATGCTTGACAAGATTGGCAGGAATCAGGGTCCTCAATTCGCGTCTCGGTTCTGGAGGGAGCTTTGTCGGCTGTTAAGCACAGAGCTCAATCTTTCTTCAGCGTACCATCCCGAGACAAAAGGGCTGATGGAGAGGGCCAACCAGACTCTTATCACGTATATTCGGTACTTTGTGTCTGCCAGGCATGATGACTGGGCATCCTTGCTGCCCTGGGCGAAGTTTGCTTTGAATAACTCTGTCGCTGATTCTACTGGGCAGATGTCGTTCCTCCGTAATTACGGTCAGCACCCTCGTGTACCTGTGCCCTTGCCAGTCTCGTCTTCCGATCCTAGGGTGGTGGATTGGGCTGTGGAGGCATGTGACATCTCGAATCCCATGCAGGATTCTATTAGGGCCTCTAAGGAGAGAATGAGGGTCTCCGCCGACATGCTTTGGCGTCCCGCTCCAGTTTTTGTCCTTGGCGATTTAGTGTGGCTCTGCTCGTAACATCAGGCTGCAGGTAGAGTCCACTAAATTTGCTCCCTGCTATTTGGGTCCATTCAAGGTTCTGGAAAAGGTGAATCCTGTGGTATATCGCCTTGATCTTCCTCCACATCTGAACAACGCTGACACCTTCCATGTCTCTCTGTTGAAGCCCATGTATATGACCCGGTCGTCCGGGACTCCTGCCAGGAGCTCAGATATGTCCTCGGACGATTTCGAGGTCGATGCTATTGTCATGTCCAAGGTGGTGTGTGCCAAAAAATTCTTTTTGGTGGACTGGAAGGGTCATGGGCCAGAGGATAGCACCTGGGAGCCGATTGAGCACATTCATGCCCTCCCGCTTTTTGCGGCTTTCGAGTGTGATGAACATCGCTGGGGGGGAGCCTAGCAGGGGGTAATGTTAGGAGCTGTGGTTCTCCCACTGCACAGGGTAGATCTCAAGCCTTGTCTGCCTCTGCAGTCTTCCATTCTGCTCTGGCCACAGTGGAGGCTGCTCAGCAAAGACATTGGTCACAGCGTCTTGCTCAGACTCGAGCTGTGCATTTGATTACTGCTAGATCTCCAGCCAAAGCTATAGTAACTAGCAACAGGCAGCGGTGAATAGATGTTCCAGAGGCTAAACAATATAGAAAAGTGAGGACAGGGCTTCACAAGTTGGTGAAATTCAATCACTTTATTCTACCATCTGTTGCAACGTTTCGATCTATACAGATCTTTATCAGGTGCTCTCCTGGGAGAATAGCTATAGAGACCCTAGTCCCCAATTAGTGTCATTATCACTATACTCCTGTGAAGCCTAACAGTGTATAAGCTTGAGTGCTCTCTCTTGTTGTACCGCTCGGTGGAGCAACCAAGCAGGTACTTTGCACTCTTTCCATACGGAGAGACATTTAACTCTGTATGTTTACGGTGCTTGCATGCAGCATCACTCTGCCATTGTTTACTTGCTGTGGTTCCTCCATTACCGCATGGTGGACCCCGGGTTGCAATCGCACCTACTGTCCCTGAACTAGTCATGTCCAATACAGTGCAATACAATACAAAGACGGGAAATAAGGTAAACATCACAGAGTACACATAGAACAATAAAACAGTAGTTCATAACAGTAATACGTTAATATATAGCCAAACTATCAGGACACCGCATGAGGGACAGATGCTCGACATAAAGGAGAGAGGGAGCAACTGAGTGTCCCCACCACCTCCTTACACTCCAACAAGAAAAACATTGATGTATTTGGTCAGCATACAAAAGGAAAGAAATAACAGCATGATACATCCTATTAGTAATAATTAATATTTATAAAATTTTTATTACAAGAGTTCTTGGAAAACCGAGTCAAGGCTACAAAATCTATGGTTAATGTATTGAAAATGGTGGATGACGGAACAGTTCAGTGTAAAGTACAAAGGTTCACAAATGAGTTAATAAGAAAGAGCATAGATTTTTGTATTGATGTATTTCCAGGCTCATGCGCATGTGAGACAAGTAATTAAAACATCTTTTCAAAATCTTAGTCACTCACTTATTAACTATATCCTTGCTAAACATCAGGCAGTTTCCTTTTCTATTTGCCAGTAAACAATTTTAATAAGATGGATGTCTCCTCCTGATGGTACAAGACACCCACCAGTGAAAAATAAATATTCCTGGTGGGTGTCTTGTCTAGACACAAGTTTAGCATACATACAAATAGCAAATAAATCTTTTGTGCAAAGAGTTGGATGTAGTATCAGTATAGGAGCCATACTGGATAGAGGTTAACGGGCCAACCTAAGGAAAACTCTGCATGTAATGTCAGATTAGTTATTTGTAAATCACTCATGAGGAAATTAATTATTGGGAAGTGATTGCCCCCAAAGTAAGCTGCAAATGGCCTTGTCTTCCAATAGACCTTTGCATCTCTGTTATTTTAGGGGTCCATTATTATGTCAGGGCTTATTGAAAGATAAAAGGTTCCGAAACACTTTGTGTTTTAATGCAATAAATTAATTTTTATTATTTCCGTAATGGCGGAACTTTGGAATAAATTTTGATAAACATTTAAGAAATTTCTAGGAAATATCCCATTTAGATGAAAAAGTGGACTATGTTACATAGTAAGAGTTTGGTGCTTCCATTGGTTCCAATAATTACTTAAAATTGTTTAACGTGTAACTGTCATTTCTGGAGAACTTGCCACAGAATGTCTTTCTGTCTCCGCCTCTAGCTCCTCCCTCTCTCCTTTCCATAGAATTTTATGAGAAGCAATTTTCATGTCATCTTTTAGTAATGTGATCACTAAAGACAGAGTTTATTGAACCTAAAGAGAATGATGAATCCAGGAGCAGAAAGAAGCTAATTTTTCTGATGATTTGTTACAAACTTTCTTAAGGTCACTTGTACAATTGATTTATGACAAAGTCAAGTTCAAATGTTGGATACTCTTGAAACAAAAAGTCAAAATTTCTCAGCTTGGGGTTTTCCACCGATCCTCAACATTGATCTCACTTGGAGTTTATCTTACAAGGTTTTATTTCAGCATGACATGATTAATTCACAATGGATTGTTGTTACAATCCATCACTTAAAAAGTTGAAAACTAATTTTTAAATAACCTCTCAGGGCATTTCGATTTTAATTAAGGGGATTTTCTTTCAAGTGTAACTGTAATTTCAAGAGAACAAGCAGCAGAATGTCTGTCTCTGCCTCAAGCTCCTCCTCTTCCACCACCCATCTCCATAGACTTTTATCAGCAGCAACAGTCATCTCATATCTCAGTAATGTGACAATCTGTATTCGATGACTACAAATCAGATTTTACAGAGAAAACAAAAAGAAAAAACACAAATATCCTGAACTAAAAAGTAAAAAATATACTGCAAATAATGCATAAAGGTAATAATAATAATAAGGGTATTTAGTAAACATAATTTTGATCAAAATAATGTACAAGCCATCCCGCCACGTCACGGCAACCCTTGTGTGACAGTCCCTACTCTAGTATTTAAAACCTTTTCACTTGCCAAGTGGCGTGAATGTGAATAAGGGTCGAGCGGCTGAACCACTAGTAACAGCTTAGGCCAGACTGGATGGCATTCCCAGCTCAGAAAGAGGGCGGTCACACCCCTATATGCAATGAATGCACAATGAAATGAATAAAAAACAAATCTGAACTGAGAAAAGTAAGTTAATGTGTATGCACAATGTAAGTGCATATTAACACATGACCATTAACCAGAGACCATTTTTTTTTTAAATCAGATTTTACCTCTGATTTGGGAGTGAAAGAGCAGTCCAGGCAAACAAAAATGCAGAATTCTATCATAAGATATATTGCAAAATTTATTTTTTTTCATCTGTACTATTGATTAATGTAATGATAAAATAAGAAAACTGTTATGCTTTAAATACGGAGTCTATCTCTTTGTGGAGGACCAGACTTATTGGTATCTGCAGAGACTGACTGTAAATAGACTGATACAAAAATGTGATGTGCACAGAGCCGCAACATGATATGTCATAATGTTTTCAGGTACATTTAATGGCTTCTCTATTTTAGAGTCATAATGCCAACATGATTTTTTTTTCTGCCATGTCTGATGGTTTTCACTTGAAACAGAAGACATTTTCTTAATTGTGTGACTTGTCACAATAATTTGGTGCACCTGAACTCATTTAGGTTTACTAGAGCAAAGGGCTTGAACAGTAGTTCAATTATGATACCTCAGTGTTGATCGTTAATGATTTACTAAACTAATTAATTTTCCCTGCAAGCTAGTTGAGTAGGTTGTGTAGATCACAATAATTAATTTCTTGTTAATGGCCTCAGGCTCGGAAGTAAAATGTCCTTTAAAAATGAAATTTGCAGAAACAGAAAACTAGTGATTTAGTAATATCATAATACGTAATAGGACACAATACTGTTGGAATAGAAATATTTTTAATTCCATTTATAATAAAGTACATTGACTGGGATACCTTGGTCTATAATTCTATACCTTCAAAATGTTTAAAAAATGGAGATGATACAGATATAAAAATATACATTATTGGGGTAATAGGGTATTGTTTTCTGACAGCGTTTAACCTTGACCTTTTTTTCCCTGAATTTATTGCCATCCCAACCAGTAAATTCATGTAGGTATTACGGTATATATTAATTTACATATTTGAGGTACAAATATGAAATTGGATTTAGGAATTTTGAAAGTTTTATAAATTGATATCTTTTTTGTTGCATTTTTTAATTCCCATATATTAGAAGAAGTACAAAGCTTCTTAATTTTGATCCAACAAACGGCTCATTAATGAAGGTTGTAATGAATCCCATGATTTGGCTCACTGGAAACAACTAGGACAAACAGCAGCGCAACAAAATGTCACTAGTTGTTCTCTTCAGCCTACATTCACACAATGAGTATTTGGTGAATTACTGATGTGGCAGATTATCGATTGTGGCAGTATTTCTGCGCCTATTTAGTTAGTTTCTTTGTGGTTTTTTACACGCGTTTTTATCACGTTTTTAATGCTGTGGTTTTTTGTTTTGGAATGTCATGTTTATATTGAAATAGTCTGTGTTTTTCTGCTTCGTGCTATTTGGTAATTCTGTAAACTACTGTCTTTGCTTTTTTTATTGTGTTTTTCAGTATGTTTTTTTATGGGTTTTTGTTATTTTTTGATGCTACTGTTTTTGGCTCTTTTTGGGGATGTCATGGTTTAAATTAGGATGTCTTGTTTTTATGCTTCCTGTTATTGGGCTTTGACAAAACTTTATTGGCACGGTTGTGTTTCCCCAGTGAAGAGGCCCTAAAAACACATGTGAGCTTTTTACCTGCACAGTTTCCACAGTTAATGCAATTTGATAGAGATAATCCGCACATAAAACTCAATGTACTCACAAGTGAAATTGACATGTTATGGATTTCAAAAATGCACCTAAGGTCATCTTATGCAGTGTAAAACAAAACCTAGTACAGTGGGTATGAGATTTCTATATATCCCATCCTCTTTACTGGAACTATGAGACACTTTTTTGTACAGCAAAAATACACTGGGTCAAAAACTCACCAAAAATGCATTGAGGGAAATTAAAGAGGTTGTCTACTACTTTTACATTGTTGACCTATCCTTTGGATAGGTCATCAATGTCTGATCCGCCAGCGTCCGATACCCAGCACCCTCACCGATCAGCTGTTATAGGTGTTGGCGGAGGTGGCCGCTGGCTGGACGTACTCACTGAGCAGCTCCATCTACTTATAGTGGACACCACAAGGTACCACACATCCGCCTCCTATTGATTTGAATAAGAGGCCAAAGTGAAGTGCCAAGCCCCCAGCCACCACAAGTAGAGGGAACAGCTCAATGCAGCTGATCGGCCGTAGTGCCAGGTGTCGGACCCTGACCGATCAGACATTGATGACTTATCCTCAGAATAGGTCATCAATGTAAAAGTAGTGGACAACCTCTGTAACCAAAGCCAGTGCCTTACATTTATGGCAACACATTACATATTACATAGATGTAAATAAATCTAAAGTGTTTGACTGTATATGAATGAGTGGGAAGGCTCAAGCTTCCATAATATCAATATGACTTTTTTAAAGGAAACTTGTCATGTAAAAAAATGCTATTAACCTGCAAGTTTGGAGTTAATCTGTAGGTTAATAACATTCTGAAGTTGCCCTTCACTGAGAGCCCTACTGCCATGAGGAAATGAATTTTCATTCATAGGGGTGGTCAGGCACAACTTCAGGCATTGCTCACTAAATAATGAGCAGAAGCTGTAACCATAACCACCGTATTGACTGACAGCTGGTGCTAAAGGTTAATTTTTGCTACTTTTGCTGATACTCAAAGGTATATCAAAGTATATCAACTAGTGGCCATCACATGCAATCAGGATGAGCTTGATTTGCACACTCCTGCTGTATGGTAAATGTCAGCATGTGACCATATATTGTTAGAGTGCATTGACATGCAGGGGTAACAAAGAAGCAGAAAGTTACACCATTGCAAATATGCATATAAATATACAGATTTCCTTTTGAGTGTATGTATAGACTATGGTTTCAAGCACACAGTTGGACTTAAAAAAACAAATCCTCATCCTTTGTTGGATGCTTGCAGTATCTCTTTGTGTCTTTGTGCTTTATCACAAACCATACAAAGGAGGTATGATTCCCTTTTTGCAGAGGCACTATATAGTATCATGCCGGAGGCCTATGGGTCCATGCACACAGCATGGGCCCTCCGGAGTAGTTTTAACTTGTCAAACCTAGCTGTTTGCAGTGGAAAGTCCTTTGTATGGTTCTTCAGAGAAAAGATTTACAATTCAGCTGTTCTTCCATTTCTATTGCTTTTAGTTATAACCAGAGAATCTCAGATTTTGTTGCTAGTCTTATCACAACTTTAAGGCAAGTTCACATGACATTTTTATTTTCAGACGGGTCCTCTCTGAACCCGTTTTATAAAGGGCCCAGAAAATGCACAAAAGTCTGAACACATACATTTTTATGTATAAATGATTTGCTGTTCAAATGTTAAGTTTTGGAGCGTTTTTTAACCACCTCAGTTTTCCAAAGACTCCAAGTGAGTGGACCATTCTTCGGATGTATTCTGCTTTGAAGATGCTCTATTCTTTCCATACAGGTCAAAGGGAAGGCTAAAATAATGCCAAGATTTCTTTTTGAGTTTTTTAGCTTGGAAAAATAAGGTTTTTTCATTGTTGATTGAAGTTCAAAAAAAAAAAAAAAATCTGTAATAGGTCAGTATAAAAGACAGTCAAAAAAGCTGTAAAATGTAAGAAACCCCCCCAGGAGCCAAAAACATAAAAGGTAAAAGGAGAAAGATTAAAAAAAAAAAGCCACACATTCCTTCCTCTTGAAAAACACAGCAGGTTTTTCCGTCTAGAAAAAAAATGTTGTGTGCACATACCCTAATGACAGTCTAGGAGCCCAGCCTAAGGCTTCTGCTTGTCTTCCTATGCCGTTATGTCAGCATCATTCCTATGCACCTCATGCATGTAGACTAGCTATTATAGCACTTCCACACAATAGAAGCATTGATTATCCCAGTCTTTCAATTGTGCTCATACATATGCGGACTACTTTAATATTATATGTGTAGACCAAGCAAAGCCAGTGTTTATCACAGTGCATCAATCTCGCGCACATACACTTTCCTATAATATTGGATGCATACAAAACTGAAGCAGTGCTTATTACAGGCCTTCAATCTCCAGCACACACTGCTCAAATACTATATGTACCCACAACGGAGGCAGCCGAAGTGCCAGAGCCTACCCCCCTCCCTCCTCCATCCTTCTCCCTTTCTGTGGCAGAGTAAATTATAAACTCGATAAACTGCTTCTGATGTTGCCCAGCGGATGTGGTAGCAGCCAGACTGGCATAAATTAAAAGCTCTCTCTAATTGTCTAATTTAATTTAGCAGATGTGCGGGCACGTGGGATGCCTCTAATAGAAGAGACAAAATCTATTAACCCTTTGATTTCCTCCAATACATTAAGGCACAGGCAGTTATTTGGGGGGTGGTAACATTGCTTTACAGACTAGAACCCCCTTTTGTGTAATGTTATATATGGGTTTTTATGAGTTTTGACAAGTCGTTTGTCTGGTTTTAGGCATCTTATCTCTGGAGACTTGGAAATAATGGTCCAATAAATCTAAAAGCTTGAAGCTTGCAGATTAAGGAGAATAAAATGTTGCATTAAATATATTTATGGATGCTGAGCCTAAAACAGTCGGATAGACCACGGAGCTAAATTAGCATTTTGGTATTGGATTACTGTGACATACTAATGTAGTAACATGCCTGATAATAAAATGTAACACACTGAATATATCCCAGCTTATTACCACACTGTGAAATGTGGAGCTGTCTACACTTAGCGCAAAATATATTAGAAAACTGTTTGGGGGAGGCCAAAGACTTTTCTGTGACTGTTCTATATATCTGAATTGAGCGGACAGAAATCCACATGCTTCCAATTGAAATAACCCTCATTTAGAGGCATTGAACTGAATTTTATTCTAGCTGCACACAAACATATGATTAAAATTTTCATCTAATTTTTATTCAACTTTCATCTGTGTGTCCATTTTTTATGACCGTGTGACATCTGTGTTATGTCAATGTGACGTCTTGTATGACCTGTTTTCATACACGTATACTAAAAAATGTACATGATCAAATACAGTTTCCCAGGTTTATAATTTAAGTTTATCCATAAAAATCAGATGCCACTTGGATTTTGGATATTCTGTGTGTTTTTTACACACCCATAGATCTTAATGTGTGAGTGACTCAGAAGTTGTGTATGCTGCGATTTTTTTGTCACGGAAAGTCGGACAAAGAAAATAATTGGTAATCTGAATAATCCTATTGAATGACACGGGTGATGAAAAATCAAAAATCTGATAGCGGATGTCCGATTTTTACTATGCATGAGTTCCAAGTAGCTGGCATTCTGCATCAAATTTGCTATGCATGAATAATCCTCTATCCATTCTTTTGGTTAGTAAAATTTTCATCAATTTGACAATTTTTTGTGTACAAGATTTTCTTTTTACCTAATGAAAATCATATGGAATAACATTTCAAAAAACAAAACACCTTATCTAGCATGTTGGTTTTTGAAGAACAAACCCCAAAAATGGTTAAAATTCACAAATGTACAATCAGCCCAAATTGTAATTTTCAAAAATGCTAACATTTGGCCACATCGTTTTTTGCTGTAAAAAAAGGGACACACAATGCTTTGAAAAAAATGCTGTATATGAAGTGGTGTCATTGCATCAAAACCGCATGAGATCTGAACCTAAGTATGTCAATAAAGTTTGGCTAAAGCAAAAAAAAGATGCATCAAAAACAATGCACTTTTATTTAAAGCATGTCACATCAGCAAGAGAAAACGCAGCGTCAAACAGGTGATATGTACAAATGTGGTTGACCACAGTTCAGTGCATGCCTAAAAAGACGGATATCACTGGACCAGATGCCAAATGGAGCCCAAAGTGTCTCGTCTGAATCGCATTTTTGTTGGATTTACATGAAAATGCTAACATAAGTTCTTAGCGTAGAACACAAGAATGTGATCCCAGCCCTGAAAGTGATAAAAAAAGTTAAGTACCCAAAATGTTACCAATAAAATATTAACTTATCTCACACAAATCCAGCCCCCACTCAGATACTTCGGTGTCCCTGGAAATGCATGGTAGAACAATAGCTCTGGAAAATTGAACATGACTCCCACTCCCTCAAATACTGTACCTGTACCTAAACCACAGTAGGCAGCCACATGTTTGCTAATTGAGCTCTCCGTACTACAATAATGCCAAGTTATGGGGTGCGTGTCTCCAGAAGCACAAGCTGGGCACAATGTATGGGTGTGCTACAATATAAGGGGAAATAGACTATATGGGAACTAAATTGGCATGCTTGCAATTCTCCAGATGTTATAAAATAAAATAGTCACTGCAACAGTAGCTGAATTCATTGAGAGATGCAATTTCTACAATGCAGCCACTTTGATTTTTCTGTTGTTCTGGCACCTTAGGAGCTATGTAAATGTCAAAGGGTAGCATGGTGGCTCAGTGGCTAACACTGCAGCCTTGCAGCACTGGATTCCTGGGATCAAATCCCACTAAGGATAACATCTGCAAGGAGTTTGTATGTTCTCCCCGTGTTTGTGTGGTTTCCTCTGGGTTCTCTGGTTTCCTCCCACATTCCAAAGGCATACTGATAGGGAATCTAGATTGTGAGCCACACTGGGGACAGCGATGATAATGTGTGCAAACTGTAAAGCGCTGCAGAATAAGTTTGCGCTATATGAAGATATTATTATTATTGTTGACCTAAAACTATTCTAGCAAATTCTGTAATCCAAAAGCCAAATTAGGGGCATCACCGCATTTGTTTTCCAAACGTTTTATTGGAGTTTTAATAAATGGGGAAGAAGATGTAGGGGAGGGAAGGAGAGATGAAAAGGAAAAGAGGAAGGACAACAGTGTCCAAATGTAAAGAATACATAAAATGTAACATGTTATCAATAGTGTTGAGCATTCCGATACTGCAAATATCGGGTATCGGCCGATATTCGCTGTATCGGAATTCCGATACCGAGTACCGATATTTTTACAATATCGGAATCGGAAGTTCCCATAATGCAAAGAGCCACTGCTGTGGCTCTGATTGGCTGCCGAAATGACGTCATCATGATGCGCAGTCTGTGCGCATCATGATGCACCGTCAGTTCGGGCCTTCCGGAGGGGGGGTCTATGCCGACTGCCCGGGGTTCTGTACCGGCCTGCCGGGGGTCTGTGCCGACTGCCCGGGGGTCTGAGCGGTCTGCCGGGGGTCTGTACCGGCCTCCCGGTGGTCTGTGCCGGCCTCCCGGTGGTCTGTGCCGACTGCCCGGGGGTCTGTACCGGCCTGCCGGGGGGCTGTGCCGGCCTGCGGGTGGTCTGTTCCGACTGCCCGGGTGTCTGTGCGGACTGCCGGGGGGCTGTGCCGGCCTGCCGGTGGTCTGTACCGACTGTCCGGGGGTCTGAGCAGACTGCGGGGGTATGTGCAGGATCGTCCGATGGGACTACAAGTCCCATCGGGCGATGCCTGCTACCATGACGGTGATTGACACATTAGCCAATGATGGGACAGTAGTAGTCCCATCATCCGGCTAATGTGTTGAATGTACAAAAAAAAGAAAAAAAAAATCCCTACTACATACATGCTACATACTTACTACATGCTACATACATGCTACATACATACTACATACAAGCTACATACATGCAACATATATACTACATACTACATGCTACATACATGCAACATACATACATATTACATATATACCACATGCATGCATCATACATACACACTGAATATATACCACATGCATGCAACATGCATACATATATACCGGGGGTCTGTGCCGACTGTCCGAGGGTCTGTACCGGCCTGCTGGGGGGCTGTGCCGGCCTGCCGGTGGTCTGTACCGACTGTCCGGGGGTCTGTGCAGGCTGCGGGGGTCTGTACCGGTCTGCCGGTGGTCTGTACCGACTGTCCGGGGGTCTGAGCGGACTGCCGGGGGTCTGTACCGGCCTGCCGGGGGTCTGTGCCGGCCTGCTGGTGGTCTGTACCGACTGTCCGGGGGTCTGAGCGGACTGCTGGGGGTCTGTACCGGCCTGCCGGGGGGCTGTGCCGGCCTGCCGGTGGTCTGTACGACTGTCCGGGGGTCTGAGCGGACTGCCGGGGGTCTGTACCGGCCTGCCGCGGGGCTGTGCCGACTGTCCGGGGGTCTGTGCCGACTGCCCGGGGGTCAGTGCGGACTGCCGGGGGTCTGTACCGGCCTACCGGGGAGCTGTGCTGGCCTGCCGGGGGTCTGTGCCGACTGTCCGGGGGTCTGTGCCGACTGCCCGGGGGTCTGTTTGGACTGCCGGGGGTCTGTACCGGCCTACCGGGGGGCTGTGCTGGCCTGCCGGGGGTCTGTGCCGACTGCCCAGGGGTCTGTTCGGACTGCCGGGGGTCTGTACCGGCCTGCCGGGGGGCTGTGCCGACTGTCTGGGGGTCTGTGCCGACTGCCCGGGGGTCTGTGCGGACTGCCGGGGGTCTGTACCGGCCTACCGGGGAGTTGTGCCGGCCTTCCCGGGGGGCTGTGCCGACTGTCCGGGGGTCTGTGCCGACTGCTTGGGGGTCTGTTCGGACTGCCGGGGGACTGTACCGGCCTACCGGGGGGCTGTGCTGGCCTGCCGGGGGTCTGTGCCGACTGCCCGGGGGTCTGTGCGGACTGCCGGGGGTCTGTGCTGGCTGCCCGGGGGGCTGTACCGGCCTTCTGGGGGGCTGTGCCGGCCTGCCGGTGGTCTGTGCCGACTGCCCGGGGGTCTTTGCGGACTGCCGTGGGTCTGTACCGGCCTGCCGGGGGGCTGTGCTGGCCTGCCGGTGGTCTATACCGACTGTCCGGGGGTCTGAGCAGGCTGCGGGGGTCTGTGCAGGATCGTCCGATGGGACTACAAGTCCCATCGGGCGATGCCTGCTACCATGACGGTGATTGACACATTAGCCAATGATGGGACAGTAGTAGTCCCATCATCCGGCCTATGTGTTGAATGTAAAAAAAAATAAAAATACATACTACATACATACTACATGCTACATACATACTACATACATACTACATGCATGCAACATACATACATACTACATGCAACATGCATACTACATGCATGCAACATACATATATACTACATATATACTACATGCATGCAACATGCATACTACATATATACCACATATATACTACATGCATGCAACATACATACATACAACATATATACTACATGCATGCAACATGCATACTACATATATACCACATATATACTACATGCATGCAACATACATATATACTACATGCAACATGCATACTACATGCATGCAACATACATACTACATATATACCGCATGCATGCAACATGCATACTATATATATACCACATATATACTACATGCATGCAACATACATATATACTACATATATACCACATATATACAACATGCATGAAACATATATATAATACATATATACTACATGCAACATACATACTACATACATACTACATATATACCACATGCATGCAACATGCATACTACATATATACTACATATATACTACATGCATGCAACATATATATAATACATATATACTACATGCAACATACATACTACATACATACTACATATATACTACATGCATGCAACATACATACTACATATATACCACATGCATGCAACATACATACATACTACATATATACCACATATATACTACATGCATGCAACATACATATATACTACATACAACATGCATACTACATATATACTACATGCATGCAACATACATATATACTACATGCATGCAACATGCATACTACATATATACCACATATATACTTCATGCATGCAACATACATATATACTACATGCAACATGCATACTACATGCATGCAACATACATACTACATATATACCACATGCATGCAACATGCATACTATATATATATACCACATATATACTACATGCAACATACATATATACAACATATATACCACATGCATGCAACATGCATACTATATATACCACATATATACTACATGCATGCAACATATATATATATATATTGTGGGGATGTGGCTCGCTTAGGTGCAGCGGGAGACAAATGTGAGACAGGTTCTTCCACAGTGCTTGCAGTTTATTCACGGCATAAACGCACAAGGCAACGTAACAGCAAACAAATAGCCTTTTAGCTCAGGCAAAATAACACAATGTCCGTAGTTGTAGACTCAGAGCAGGAGTCTCAGCACACATGGGAGGCTTAGTCCTCCCCACACACAACTCCTTGGTTCAGGAGCAGGCCACATTATAAGGCTGTAGCCACACCCACGTTCCCAGCAGCTGACTGGTCACCTGACTGTGACCTCACCACAGGTCCTTCAAACAAAAACAATAACAATATCTGTTATGCTTTACTTCTGCCTTACATTATAGAGACAAGCCATTTATGAGACACATATCTCCCATCGATTACACGACCCTTAGCCCTGCCACATACCTCCCCCCTCTGCCTAAAGCCGTGGGGCTTGGCACTTTCACCTACCAGGCAAGGGATTCTGGAGAGGGCATCGGCATTCCCATGTAGCTTCCCGGCCCTATGCTCTACATGGAAGCTGAAGTCTTGTAGGGCTAAGAACCAGCGGGTGACCCTAGCATTCTTGCCCTTGGTTTCCCTCATCCACCTGAGTGGGGCATGGTCGGATATTAACCTAAACTTCCGTCCCACCAGGTAGTACCGTAATGTGTCCACTGCCCATTTTATGGCCAAACACTCCTTCTCTACAACTGAGTAATTTCTCTCACAAGAAGTCAACTTCCTACTCAAGTAGAGAACAGGATGCTCCTCCCCACGTATCTCTTGGGAAAGGACAGCTCCTACCCCGACATCTGAGGCATCTGTCTGGAGGACAAATTCACGTTTAAAGTCTGGGGCCACCAAAACGGGTCGCTTACAAAGCGCTCCCTTCATTTCTTGGAAGGCTGACTCTGCTTCTTCGGACCAGCTGACCTTCACTGACTTTGTCCCTTTAAGCAGATCAGTTAGAGGTGCAGCCATTGTGGCGAAGTTTGGGATAAACCTCCTGTAATATCCCACAATCCCCAGGAAGGCTTTAACTTGCTTCTTTGACAGAGGTCTCGGCCATGTTTGAATTGCCTCCACTTTATTGATTTGGGGTTTGATCTCGCCACGCCCCACTACATATCCGAGGTACTTGGCTTCTTCTCTCCCCAAGGCACACTTCTTCGGGTTTATTGTAAACCCTGCCTCTCTTAGAGCGTCAAACACTGCTTGGACCTTTTCCAGGTGAGTCTCCCAGTCCGGGGTAAAGATGACGATATCATCCAGGTATGCAGCAGCGTATAGCTTATGAGGTGCAAGGATTCTATCCATCGCCCTCTGGAAGGTTGCTGGAGCTCCCTGTAGGCCAAACGGCATCCGGACATACTGGAAGCACCCGTCTGGTGTGGAGAATGCCGTCTTCTCCTTGGCTTCCTGTGCCATGGGGATCTGCCAATATCCCTTGGTCAGATCCAAAGTGGTTATGTACCTGGCAGGTCCAAGTCTCTCGATGAGCTCATCAACGCGTGGCATGGGATAAGCGTCGAACTTGGAGACCTCATTCAGCTTCCGGTAATCGTTGCAGAACCTCCATTCACCATCAGGTTTTGGGACCAGGACAATCGGGCTCGACCAGCCGCTCTTGGATTCCTCAATGACCCCGAGCTTCAACATATGCTGCACCTCCTTGGAGATTACCTCTCGCCGGGCCTCAGGAATACGATATGGTTTCACGTTCACCCGCACATGTGGCTCGGTCAGAATTTCGTGCTCCACCACCTTCGTGCACCCCGGCAACTCTGAGAACAGGTCCCGGTTTTTCTGGAGTAACTCCCGGCACTGCTGCTTCTGGGCCTTCGATAGAGTCTCCGCTATGGTAACGGCTCCAACCTCCCCTTCTAGGTTGCCCAGCAAGCACGGAGTTACCGCTGGCTCTCTATCTTGCCACGGCTTGATAAGGTTAACATGGTAAACCTGGTATGGCTTCCGTCTTCCGGGTTGGTGGATCTTGTAGTTTACGTCTCCCAGTTTCTCCACCACCTCATATGGCCCTTGCCACTTGGCCAAGAACTTACTTTCCACCGTCGGGATTAGCACGAGAACTCGGTCTCCCGGATTGAACTGCCTCACTCTGGCTGACCGGTTGTAGACCCTGGCCTGAGCCTCTTGTGCCTGGCGGAGATGTTCTTTAACAATGGGCATCACCTTTGCAACCCTCTGCTGCATCAGTGCCACATGCTCAATGACGCTTCTGTGGGGCGTGACTTCGGCTTCCCAGGTTTCCTTGGCTATATCTAGGAGACCTCGCGGATGCCGGCCGTACAGAAGCTCGAAGGGGGAGAACCCCGTGGAGGCCTGGGGAACTTCACGGATAGAAAACAGTAAATACGGTAAGAGACAATCCCAGTCTCTACCATCTTCCTCTATGACTTTTCTCAGCATGCTCTTCAAGGTCTTGTTAAACCTCTCAACAAGGCCATCTGACTGTGGATGGTACACTGAAGTCCTCAGCTGGGAAATTTGCAAGACTCTGCACAATTCTCTCATCACCTTGCTCATAAAAGGTGTCCCCTGGTCGGTCAGGATCTCCTTCGGCAAACCCGTCCGGGAAAACACATGGACCAGCTCACGGGCTATACTCTTCGCAGAGGAGTTTCTCAGGGGAATGGCCTCAGGATAGCGTGTGGCATAGTCCAGGATGACTAATATATACTGATGGCCCCGAGCTGATTTAACTAAGGGACCGACCAAGTCCATGGCAATTCTCTCAAATGGCACCTCAATAATGGGCAGTGGCACAAGAGGGTTCCGAAAATGAGATGTGGGGGCAGTTAACTGACATGTCGGGCAGGACCTGCAATAGTTTACTATTTCCCGGTGACACCCAGGCCAATAGAACCTCTGTACAATCCGTTCCTGGGTTTTTTCCACCCCCAGGTGTCCCCCCAAGATGTGTGAATGGGCCATGTCCAACACTTTTCGTCTATAGGGGCCTGGTACTATTAACTGCTCTGCCACCTCCTCCCTTATTTTCGTGACCCGGAACAACAATTCCCCACTCAACATAAAATGGGGAAACCTTGTGTCTGCTCCCGGCTCTTGTGCAACCCCATTAATGACGGTGACATTGTTAAAGGCTTCCCTTAGTGTGGGGTCCCTATGTTGGGCAGTCCCAAAATTCTCCCCGGCCACCCCTAACTCCGGGATGTCAGGTACAGGGGACCCTTCCTCTTCATCCCCAACAAGGACACATAAAGGGAACTCGTCTGCCTCTGGTGGTGGCGATACCTCAGTGGGGTGGATTGGTTCCCTGCTCTTGCTAGCACACTCAGAACCCATCCCCCACAGATCCCAAAACAGACAGAAATCCCGGCCAATAATTATGGGATGCAACAAGTCTCGAACAACGCCAACTTCATGCGACTCGGTGCCATGCGCCGTTTCAATCTTCACCCTAGCCATAGGGTAGTCCTTTGCATCGCCATGTATGCACCGAACACCAATCTTTTTACCCGGGAGTATGTTTAGAGGAAAACTGGCCCTCACAAGTGTCACCAAGCTCCCGGAGTCCAGAAGCGCCATTACTGCTCGACCGTTCACCTTCACGGGACACGCTTGTGGCCCCTTGTTAGGTAGCGAGTTCACACTGCAAGCTGGATATGCGTAGTATGAACTACGGCGTCCCATGCTGCAGTCCATCTGCTCGGTGGTCTGGGGACAACGGGCCGCTATATGTCCTGGCCCATGACACTTCCAGCAAATAACACCCGAGGGGACCTTGGGCACCGCCTCCCCCGCCCCTTTTGACCTTGGACGCACCACCCCTTTTTGTGACTCCGCCCCCTGCTGGGACCCCCAATATGGAATGGGCTGCTTCCCCAAGGAACCTTCCATCCCCTGGTATCTCTCGACCAGCCCAACCAGTTCATCAGCATTTTGGGGATCACCCTGGGCAACCCAAGTCTGTAGAGGTCTCGGCAGAGAATGCACAAACCGATCCATCACAACTCGCTCTACCATCTGTGCAGGGGAAGCCGACTCTGGCTGCAGCCATTTCTGGACCAGGTGCAACAGGTCAAACATTTGGGAGCGCGGGGGTTTGTCCCGGTGATAGGCCCAACGATGCACTCTCTGTGCCCTGGTAGTCATTGTTACCCCCAAGCGGGCGAGAATTTCCGCTTTTAATTTGGGATACTCTCTGGCATCTTGTACCGTCAGGTCAAAGTACGCCTTCTGGGGCTCCCCCGTTAGGTAAGGGGCCAGTACCTCCGCCCACCGCTCTGGCTGAAGTTTTTCCCTCTCAGCCACCCTCTCAAACACCGTCAGGAAGGCCTCCACATCATCCTCAGGGGTCATTTTTTGTAATGCGCGTCTTACCGCCTTCTCGACGTCGGTGGCATCAGCCCGACCTGGGGTTGGGGCGCTCGTCCTGCCCTCCTGGATGGCGGTTGCCAGAAGCTGCATCTGCTGCCGTTGTTCCTGCTGGCTTTGCTGGAACTGCTGCCGCTGCTCCTGCTGGCTTTGCTGGATCTGCTGTAACAACAGCTTGTTGGTTTCCTGCTGCAGTGCCTGGGACTGGACCAGGTGTTTCATGAGGTCCTCCATGATTCCAGGCAATGCTTGTTGCCCCGCTGCAAACTTCACCCAGGACATGCAGCAACTGTCGCAAGTCTCTGCTGGGACCGCTGCCCGCATTCTCCACCAATTGTGGGGATGTGGCTCGCTTAGGTGCAGCGGGAGACAAATGTGAGACAGGTTCTTCCACAGTGCTTGCAGTTTATTCACGGCATAAACGCACAAGGCAACGTAACAGCAAACAAATAGCCTTTTAGCTCAGGCAAAATAACACAATGTCCGTAGTTGTAGACTCAGAGCAGGAGTCTCAGCACACATGGGAGGCTTAGTCCTCCCCACACACAACTCCTTGGTTCAGGAGCAGGCCACATTATAAGGCTGTAGCCACACCCACGTTCCCAGCAGCTGACTGGTCACCTGACTGTGACCTCACCACAGGTCCTTCAAACAAAAACAATAACAATATCTGTTATGCTTTACTTCTGCCTTACATTATAGAGACAAGCCATTTATGAGACACATATCTCCCATCGATTACACGACCCTTAGCCCTGCCACAATATATATATATATACTACATATATACCACATGCATGCAACATGTATACTATATATATACCACATATATACTACATGCATGCAACATACATATATACTACATATATACCACATGCATACAACATGCATACTATATATATACCACATATATACTACATGCATGCAACATACATATACTACATACACTCACTGGCCACTTTATTAGGTACACCTGTCCAACTGTGTGTTAAGACTTAATTTCTAATCAGCCAATCACATGGCGGCAACTCAGTGCATTTAGGCATGTAGACATGGTCAAGACAATCTCCTGCAGTTCAAACCGAGCATCAGTATGGGGAAGAAAGGTGATTTGAGTGCCTTTGAACGTGGCATGATTGTTGGTGCCAGAAGGGCTGGTCTGAGAATTTCAGAAACTGCTGATCTACTGGGATTTTCACGCACAACCATCTCTAGGGTTTACAGAGAATGGTCCGAAAAAGAAAAAAAATCCAGTGAGCGGCAGTTCTGTGGCCGGAAATGCCATGTTGATGCCAGAGGTCAGAGGAGAATGGGCAGACTGGTTCGAGCTGATAGAAAGGCAACAGTGACTCAAATTGCCACCCGTTACAACCAAGGTAGGCAGAAGAGCATCTCTGAACGCACAGTGCGTCGAACTTTGAGGCAGATGGGCTACAGCAGCAGAAGACCACACTGGGTACCACTCCTCTCAGCTAAGAACAGGAAACTGAGGCTACAATTTGCACAAGCTCATCGAAATTGGACAGTAGAAGATTGGAAAAACGTTGCCTGGTCTGATGAGTCTCGATTTCTGCTGCGACATTCGGATGGTAGGGTCAGAATTTGGATCCATCCTGCCTTGTATCAACGGTTCAGGCTGGTGGTGGTGGTGTCATGGTGTTGGGAATTTTTTCTGGGCACTCTTTGGGCCCCTTGGTACCAATTGAGCATCGTTGCAACGCCACAGCCTACCTGAGTATTGTTGCTGACCATGTCCATCCCTTTATGACCACAATGTACCCAACATCTGATGGCTACTTTCAGCAGGATAATGCGCCATGTCATAAAGCTCGAATCATCTCAGATTGGTTTCTTGAACATGACAATGAGTTTACTGTACTCAAATGGCCTCCTCAGTCACCAGATCTCAATCCAATAGAGCATCTTTGGGATGTGGTGGAACGGGAGATTCGCATCAGGGATGTGCAGCCGACAAATCTGCGCCAACTGTGTGATGCCATCATGTCAATATGGTCCAAAATCTCTGAGGAATGCTTCCAGCACCTTGTTGAATCTCTGCCACGAAGAATTGAGGCAGTTCTGAAGGCAAAAGGGGGTCCAACCCCTTACTAGCATGGTGTACCTAATAAAGTGGCCAGTGAGTGTATATACCACATATACACTACATGCATGCAACATATATATAATACATATATACTACATGCAACATACATACTACATATATACCACATGCATGCAACATGCATACTACATATATACTACATATATACTACATGCATGCAACATACATATACACTCACTGGCCACTTTATTAGGTACACCTGTCCAACTGTGTGTTAAGACTTAATTTCTAATCAGCCAATCACATGGCGGCAACTCAGTGCATTTAGGCATGTAGACATGGTCAAGACAATCTCCTGCAGTTCAAACCGAGCATCAGTATGGGGAAGAAAGGTGATTTGAGTGCCTTTGAACGTGGCATGATTGTTGGTGCCAGAAGGGCTGGTCTGAGTATTTCAGAAACTGCTGATCTACTGGGATTTTCACGCACAACCATCTCTAGGGTTTACAGAGAATGGTCCGAAAAAGAAAAAAAATCCAGTGAGCGGCAGTTCTGTGGCCGGAAATGCCTTGTTGATGCCAGAGGTCAGAGGAGAATGGGCATACTGGTTCGAGCTGATAGAAAGGCAACAGTGACTCAAATTGCTACCCGTTACAACCAAGGTAGGCAGAAGAGCATCTCTGAACGCACAGTGCGTCGAACTTTGAGGCAGATGGGCTACAGCAGCAGAAGACCACACTGGGTACCACTCCTCTCAGCTAAGAACAGGAAACTGAGGCTACAATTTGCACAAGCTCATCGAAATTGGACAGTAGAAGATTGGAAAAACGTTGCCTGGTCTGATGAGTCTCGATTTCTGCTGCGACATTCGGATGGTAGGGTCAGAATTTGGCGTAAACAACATGAAAGCATGGATCCATCCAGCCTTGTATCAACGGTTCAGGCTGGTGGTGGTGGTGTCATGGTGTGGGGAATTTTTTCTTGGCACTCTTTGGGCCCCTTGGTACCAATTGAGCATCGTTGCAACGCCACAGCCTACCTGAGTATTGTTGCTGACCATGTCCATCCCTTTATGACCACAATGTACCCAACATCTGATGGCTACTTTCAGCAGGATAATGCGCCATGTCATAAAGCTCGAATCATCTCAGATTGGTTTCTTGAACATGACAATGAGTTCACTGTACTCAAATGGCCTCCTCAGTCACCAGATCTCAATCCAATAGAGCATCTTTGGGATGTGGTGGAACGGGAGATTCGCATCAGGGATGTGCAGCCGACAAATCTGCGCCAACTGTGTGATGCCATCATGTCAATATGGTCCAAAATCTCTGAGGAATGCTTCCAGCATCTTGTTGAATCTCTGCCACGAAGAATTGAGGCAGTTCTGAAGGCAAAAGGGGGTCCAACCCGTTACTAGCATGGTGTACCTAATAAAGTGGCCAGTGAGTGTATACTACATACAATACATTCATACAATACATACATATAGACATAAAGTACATATAACATAGAGTACATACTCACCATCACTTGTCACTTTGATCCCCGAAGCCATTGTCGTCTATGGAATAAAGATTAAAATAACAAAGCACAAATATACTCACCCCTGATCCGCAGAAGTCCACGGGTGTCCCACAACGATCTTGCGTAGAGAACTGCAGCATCAGCTGATGCTACCGTTCTCTACGGGGCCCAGGAAACCAGTGTCGGGAGGTAGGTATCCTTCCGCCCTGTATTCCTCCGCCAGTGTAAAAAAAAAAAAAGTCCCTAGTCTCACTTTATGGCAAAATCTGCATGGGAAATTTTTCACACAGCAATGCCATGAAATGAGACTAGGGACTTTTTTTTTCTTTACAGTGGCGGAGGAATACAGGGCGGAAGGATACCTACCACCCGACACTGGTTTCCTGGAGCCCGTAGAGAACGGTAGCATCAGCTGATGCTGCTGTTCTCCACGCAAGATCGTTGTGGGACACCCGTGGACTTCTGCGGATCAGGGGTGAGTATATTTGTGCTTTGTTATTTTAATCTTTATTCCATAGACGACAATGGCTTGGGGGATCAAAGTGACAAGTGATGGTGAGTATGTACTCTATGTTATATGTACTGTATGTCTATATGTATGTATTGTATGAATGTATTGTATGTAGTATACAGTGGGGAAAAAAGTATTTAGTCAGTCAGCAATAGTGCAAGTTCCACCACTTAAAAAGATGAGAGGCGTCTGTAATTTACATCATAGGTAGACCTCAACTATGGGAGACAAACTGAGAAAAAAAAATCCAGAAAATCACATTGTCTGTTTTTTTTTCATTTTATTTGCATATTATGGTGGAAAATAAGTATTTGGTCAGAAACAAGCAATCAAGATTTCTGGCTCTCACAGACCTGTAACTTCTTCTTTAAGAGTCTCCTCTTTCCTCCACTCATTACCTGTAGTAATGGCACCTGTTTAAACTTGTTATCAGTATAAAAAGACACCTGTGCACACCCTCAAACAGTCTGACTCCAAACTCCACTATGGTGAAGACCAAAGAGCTGTCAAAGGACACCAGAAACAAAATTGTAGCCCTGCACCAGGCTGGGAAGACTGAATCTGCAATAGCCAACCAGCTTGGAGTGAAGAAATCAACTGTGGGAGCAATAATTAGAAAATGGAAGACATACAAGACCACTGATAATCTCCCTCGATCTGGTGCTCCACGCAAAATCCCACCCAGTGGGGTCAGAATGATCACAAGAACGGTGAGCAAAAATCCCAGAACCACGCGGGGGGACCTAGTGAATGAACTGCAGAGAGCTGGGACCAATGTAACAAGGCCTACCATAAGTAACACACTACACCACCATGGACTCAGATCCTGCAGTGCCAGACGTGTCCCACTGCTCAAGCCTGTACATGTCCGGGCCCGTCTGAAGTTTGCTAGAGAGCATTTGGATGATCCAGAGGAGTTTTGGGAGAATGTCCTATGGTCTGATGAAACCAAACTGGAACTGTTTAGTAGAAACACAACTTGTCGTGTTTGGAGGAAAAAGAATACTGAGTTGCATCCATCAAACACCATACCTACTGTAAAGCATGGTGGTGGAAACATCATGCTTTGGGGCTGTTTCTCTGCAAAGGGGCCAGGACGACTGATCCGGGTACATGAAAGAATGAATGGGGCCATGTATCGTGAGATTTTGAGTGCAAACCTCCTTCCATCAGCAAGGGCATTGAAGATGAAACGTAGCTGGGTCTTTCAACATGACAATGATCCAAAGCACACCGCCAGGGCAACGAAGGAGTGGCTTCGTAAGAAGCATTTCAAGGTCCTGGAGTGGCCTAGCCAGTCTCCAGATCTCAACCCTATAGAAAACCTTTGGAGGGAGTTGAAAGTCCGTGTTGCCAAGCGAAAAGCCAAAAACATCACTGCTCTAGAGGAGATCTGCATGGAGGAATGGGCCAACATACCAACAACAGTGTGTGGCAACCTTGTGAAGACTTACAGAAAACGTTTGACCTCTGTCATTGCCAATAAAGGATATATCACAAAGTATTGAGATGAAATTTTGTTTCTGACCAAATACTTATTTTCCACCATAATATGCAAATAAAATGAAAAAAAAAACAGACAATGTGATTTTCTGGATTTTTTTTTCTCAGTTTGTCTCCCATAGTTGAGGTCTACCTATGATGTAAATTACAGACGCCTCTCATCTTTTTAAGTGGTGGAACTTGCACTATTGCTGACTGACTAAATACTTTTTTCCTCACTGTATATGTATGTTGCATGCATGTAGTATATATGTAGTATATACAGTATGTAGCATGCAAGTTGCATGCATGTGGTATATATGTAGTATGTATGTATGTTGCATGCATGTAGTATATATGTAGTATATATGTAATATGCATGTTGCATGCATGTAGTATATATGTAGTATGTATGTTGCATGTAGTATATATGTATTATATATATGTTGCATGCATGTAGTATATATGTGGTATATATGTAGTATATATGTATGTTGCATGCATGTAGTATAAATGTGGTATATATATAGTATGCATGTTGCATGCATGTGGTATATATGTAGTATGTATGTTGCATGTAGTATATATATATGTTGCATGCATGTAGTATATATGTAGTATGCATGTTGCATGCATGTGGTATATATGTAGTATGTATGTAGTATGTATGTTGCATGTAGTATATATGTATTATATATATGTTGCATGCATGTAGTATATATGTGGTATATATATAGTATGCATGTTGCATGCATGTGGTATATATGTATGTTGCATGCATGTAGTATATATGTGGTATATAGAGTATGCATGTTGCATGCATGTGGTATATATGTAGTATGCATGCTGCATGCATGTAGTATGCATGTTGCATGTAGTATATATTTTTGTTGCATGCATGAAGTATATATGTGGTATATATGTAGTATGCATGTTGCATGCATGTAGTATATATGTATGTTGCATGTATGTAGTATATATGTAGTATGCATGTTGCATGTAGTATATATGTATGTTGCATGCATGTAGTATATATGTGGTATATATGTATGTTGCATGCATGTAGTATATATGTGGTATATATGTAGCATGCATGTTGCATGCATCTGGTATATATGTAGTATGTTGCATGCATGTGGTATATATGTAGTATGTATGTATGTTACATGCATGTAGTATGTATGTAGTATGTATGTTGCATGTAGTATATATGTATTATATATATGTTGCATGCATGTTGTATATATGTGGTATATATGTAGTATATATGTATGTTGCATGCATGTAGTATATATATATAGTATGCATGTTGCATGCATGTGGTATATATGTAGTATGTATGTTGCATGCATGTAGTATGCATGTTGCATGTAGTATATATGTATGTTGCATGCATGTAGTATACAGTGGGGGAAAAAAGTATTTAGTTAGTCAGCAATAGTGCAAGTTCCACCACTTAAAAAGATGAGAGGCGTCTGTAATTTACATCATAGGTAGACCTCAACTATGGGAGACAAACTGAGAAAAAAAAATCCAGAAAATCACATTGTCTGTTTTGTTTTCATTTTATTTGCATATTATGGTGGAAAATAAGTATTTGGTCAGAAACAAAATTTCATCTCAATGCTTTGTGATATATCCTTTGTTGGCAATGACAGAGGTCAAACGTTTTCTGTAAGTCTTCACAAGGTTGCCACACACTGTTGTTGGTATGTTGGCCCATTCCTCCATGCAGATCTCCTCTAGAGCAGTGATGTTTTTGGCTTTTCGCTTGGCAACACGGACTTTCAACTCCCTCCAAAGGTTTTCTATAGGGTTGAGAACTGGAGACTGGCTAGGCCACTCCAGGACCTTGAAATGCTTCTTACGAAGCCACTCCTTCGTTGCCCTGGCGGTGTGCTTTGGATCATTGTCATGTTGAAAGACCCAGCTACGTTTCATCTTCAATGCCCTTGCTGATGGAAGGAGGTTTGCACTCAAAATCTCACGATACATGGCCCCATTCATTCTTTCATGTACCCGGATCAGTCGTCCTGGCCCCTTTGCAGAGAAACAGCCCCAAAGCATGATGTTTCCACCACCATGCTTTACAGTAGGTATGTTTTTTGATGGATGCAACTCAGTATTCTTTTTCCTCCAAACACGACAAGTTGTGTTTCTACTAAACAGTTCCAGTTTGGTTTCATCAGACCATACGACATTCTCCCAAAACTCCTCTGGATCATCCAAATGCTCTCTAGCAAACTTCAGACGGGCCCGGACATGTACAGGCTTAAGCAGTGGGACACGTCTGGCACTGCAGGATCTGAGTCCATGGTGGCGTAGTGTGTTACTTATGGTAGGCCTTGTTACATTGGTCCCAGCTCTCTGCAGTTCATTCACTAGGTCCCCCCGCGTGGTTCTGGGATTTTTGCTCACCGTTCTTGTGATCATTCTGACCCCACTGGGTGGGATTTTGCGTGGAGCACCAGATCGAGGGAGATTATCAGTGGTCTTGTATGTCTTCAATTTTCTAATTATTGCTCCCACAGTTGATTTCTTCACTCCAAGCTGGTTAGCTATTGCAGATTCAGTCTTCCCAGCCTGGTGCAGGGCTACAATTTTGTTTCTGGTGTCCTTTGACAGCTCTTTGGTCTTCACCATAGTGGAGTTTGGAGTCAGACTGTTTGAGGGTGTGCACAGGTGTCTTTTTATACTGATAACAAGTTTAAACAGGTGCCATTACTACAGGTAATGAGTGGAGGAAAGAGGAGACTCTTAAAGAAGAAGTTACAGGTCTGTGAGAGCCAGAAATCTTGATTGCTTGTTTCTGACCAAATACTTATTTTCCACCATAATATGCAAATAAAATGAAAAAAAAACAGACAATGTGATTTTCTGGATTTTTTTTTCTCAGTTTGTCTCCCATAGTTGAGGTCTACCTATGATGTAAATTACAGACGCCTCTCATCTTTTTAAGTGGTGGAACTTGCACTATTGCTGACTGACTAAATACTTTTTTTCCCCACTGTATATGTGGTATATATGTAGTATGCATGTTGCATGCATGTAGTATATATGTATGTTGCATGCATGTAGTATATATGTGGTATATATGTAGTATGCATGTTGCATGCATGTAGTATATATGTAGTATATATGCATGTTGCATGCATGTAGTATGCATGTTGCATGTAGTAGGTATGTATGTTGCATGCATGTAGTATGTATGTAGCATGTACAGTGGGGAAAAAAAGTATTTAGTCAGTCAGCAATAGTGCAAGTTCCACCACTTAAAAAGATGAGAGGCGTCTGTAATTTACATCATAGGTAGACCTCAACTATGGGAGACAAACTGAGAAAAAAAAATCCAGAAAATCACATTGTCTGTTTTTTTTTTCATTTTATTTGCATATTATGGAGGAAAATAAGTATTTGGTCAGAAACAAAATTTCATCTCAATACTTTGTGATATATCCTTTGCTGGCAATGACAGAGGTCAAACGTTTTCTGTAAGTCTTCACAAGGTTGCCACACACTGTTGTTGGTATGTTGGCCCATTCCTCCATGCAGATCTCCTCTAGAGCAGTGATGTTTTTGGCTTTTCGCTTGGCAACACGGACTTTCAACTCCCTCCAAAGGTTTTCTATAGGGTTGAGATCTGGAGACTGGCTAGGCCACTCCAGGACCTTGAAATGCTTCTTACGAAGCCACTCCTTCGTTGCCCTGGCGGTGTGCTTTGGATCATTGTCATGTTGAAAGACCCAGCCACGTTTCATCTTCAATGCCCTTGCTGATGGAAGGAGGTTTGCACTCAAAATCTCACGATACATGGCCCCATTCATTCTTTCATGTACCCGGATCAGTCGTCCTGGCCCCTTTGCAGAGAAACAGCCCCAAAGCATGATGTTTCCACCACCAATCTTTACAGTAGGTATGGTGTTTGATGGATGCAACTCAGTATTCTTTTTCCTCCAAACACGACAAGTTGTGTTTCTACCAAACAGTTCCAGTTTGGTTTCGTCAGACCATAGGACATTCTCCCAAAACTCCTCTGGATCATCCAAATGCTCTCTAGCAAACTTCAGACGGGCCCGGACATGTACAGGCTTAAGCAGTGGGACACGTCTGGCACTGCATGATCTGAGTCCATGGTGGCATAGTGTGTTACTTATGGTAGGCCTTGTTACATTGGTCTCAGCTCTCTGCAGTTCATTCACTAGGTCCCCCCGCGTGGTTCTGGGATTTTTGCTCACCGTTCTTGTGATCATTCTGACCCCACGGGGTGGGATTTTGCGTGGAGCACCAGATCGAGGGAGATTATCAGTGGTCTTGTATGTCTTCCATTTTCTAATTATTGCTCCCACAGTTGATTTCTTCACTCCAAGCTGGTTGGCTATTGCAGATTCAGTCTTCCCAGCCTGGTGCAGGGCTACAATTTTGTTTCTGGTGTCCTTTGACAGCTCTTTGGTCTTCACCATAGTGGAGTTTGGAGTCAGACTGTTTGAGGGTGTGCACAGGTGTCTTTTTATACTGATAACAAGTTTAAACAGGTGCCATTACTGCAGGTAATGAGTGGAGGAAAGAGGAGACTCTTAAAGAAGAAGTTACAGGTCTGTGAGAGCCAGAAATCTTGATTGCTTGTTTCTGACCAAATACTTATTTTCCACCATAATATGCAAATAAAATGAAAAAAAAACAGACAATGTGATTTTCTGGATTTTTTTTTCTCAGTTTGTCTCCCATAGTTGAGGTCTACCTATGATGTAAATTACAGACGCCTCACATCTTTTTAAGTGGTGGAACTTGCACTATTGCTGACTGACTAAATACTTTTTTTCCCCACTGTATGTAGTATGTATGTAGCATGTAGTATGTATGTAGTATGTATTTTTATTTTTTTTTACATTCAACACATAGGCCGGATGATGGGACTAATACTGTCCCATCATTGGCTAATGTGTCAATCACCGTCATGGTAGCAGGCATCGCCCGATGGGACTTGTAGTCCCATCGGACGATCCTGCACAGACCCCCGCAGCCTGCTCAGACCCCCGGACAGTCGGTATAGACCACCGGCAGGCCAGCACAGCCCCCCGGCAGGCCGATACAGACCCCCGGCAGGCCAGTACAAACCCCCGGCAGGCCGCTCAGACCCCCGGCAGGTCGGTACAGACCACCGGCAGGCCAGCACAGCCCCCCGGCAGGCCAGGACAGACCCACGGCAGTCCTCAAAGACCCCCGGGCAGTCGGCACAGACCCCCGGGCAGTCGGCACAGACCACCGGCAGGCCGGCACAGCCCCCCGGAAGGCCGGTACAGAAACCCCGGGCAGTCGGCACAGACCCCCGGCAGGCCGGCACAGCCCCCCGGCAGGCCGGTACAGACCCACGGCAGTCCGCACAGACCCCCGGGCAGTCAGCACAGACCACCGGCAGGCCGGCACAGCCCCCCGGAAGGCCGGTACAGACCCCCGGGCAGTCGGTACAGCCCCCCGGCAGGCCGGTACAGACCCACGGCAGGCCGGTACAGACCCACGGCAGTCCGCACAGACCCCCGGGCAGTCAGCACAAACCCCCGGGCAGTCGGCACAGACCACCGGCAGGCCGGCACAGCCCCCCGGCAGGCCGGTACAGACCCCCGCAGCCTGCACAGACCCCCGGACAGTCGGTACAGACCACCAGCAGGCCGGCACAGCCCCCCGGCAGGCCGGTACAGACCCCCGGGCAGTCGGCACAGACCCCCAGACAGTCGGCACAGCCCCCCGGTATATGTGGTATATATGTAGTATGCAAGCATGTAGTATATATGTGGTATATATGTAGTATGCATGTTGCATGCATGTGGTATATATGCAGTATGTATGTATGTTGCATGCATGTAGTATATATGTTGTATGTAGCATGTAGTATGCATGTAGCATGTAGTATGTATGTAGTATGTATTTTTTTTTTTACATTCAACACATAGGCCGGATGATGGGACTACTAATGTAGACGATGCCTGCACAGACGCCCGCAACCTGCACAGCCCCCCGGCAGGCCGGTACAGACCACCAGCGGGCCGGTACAGACCCCCGGCAGGCCGCTCAGGCCCACGGACAGTCGGTACAGACCACCGGCAGGCCGGTACAGACCCACGGCAGTCCGCACAGACCCCCGGGCAATCGGCACAAACCCCCGGGCAGTCGGCACAGACCACCGGCAGGCCAGCACAGCCCCCCGGAAGGCCGGTACAGCCCCCCGGGCAGTCGGCACAGCCCCCCGGCAGGCCGGCACAGCCCCCCGGCAGGCCGGTACAGACACCCGGCAGTCGGCTCAGACCCCTGGACAGTCGGTACAGACCACCGGCAGGCCGGCACAGCCCCCCGGCAGGCCGGTACAGACCCCCGCAGCCTGCACAGACCCCCGGACAGTCGGCACAGCCCCCCGGCAGGCCGGTACAGACCCACGGCAGTCCGCACAAACCCCCGGGCAGTCGGCACAGACCACCGGCAGGCCGGCACAGCCCCCCGGCAGGCCGGTACAGACCCCCGGCTGTCCGCTCAGACCCCCAGACAGTCGGTACAGACCACCGGCAGGCCCGCACAGCCCCCCCGGCAGGCCAGTACAGACCCCCGCAGCCTGCACAGACCCCTGGACAGTCGGTACAGACCACCGGCAGGCCGGCACAGCCTCCCGGCAGGCCGGTACAGACCCTCGGACAGTCGGCACAGACCCCCGGTATATATGTAGTATGCATGTTGCATGCATGTAGTATATATGTGGTTTGCATGTTGCATGCATGTGGTATATATGCAGTATGTATGTATGTTGCATGCATGTGGTATATATGCATTATGTATGTATGTTGCATGTATGTAGCATGTATGTAGCATGTAGTATGTATGTAGTATATATGTTGCATGTATGTAGCTTGTATGTAGTATGTATGTAGCATGTATGTAGCATGTAGTATGTATGTAGCATGTATGTAGCATGTAGTATGTATGTAGCATGTATGTAGTAGGGATTTTTTTTTTTTTTTTGTACATTCAACACATTAGCCGGATGATGGGACTACTACTGTCCCATCATTGGCTAATGTGTCAATCACCGTCATGGTAGCAGGCATCGCCCGATGGGACTTGTAGTCCCATCGGATGATCCTGCACAGACCCCCGCAGTCTGCTCAGACCCCCGGACAGTCGGTACAGACCACTGGCAGGCCGGCACAGCCCCCCGGCAGTCCGCACAGACACCAGGGCAGTCGGAACAGACCACGCGCAGGCCGGCACAGCCCCCTGGCAGTTGGTACAGACCACCTGCAGGCCGGCACAGCCCCCCGGCAGTCGGTACAGACCACCCGCAGGCCGGCACAGCCCCCCGGCAGGCCGGTACAGACACCCGGGCAGTCGGTACAGACCACCGGCAGGCCGGCACAGCCCCCCGCAGCCTGCACAGACACCTGGGCAGTCGGTACAGAGCCCCGGCAGTCCGCACAGACCCCCGGGTAGTCGGCACAGACCTCCGGAAGGTCCGTACACCCCCCCGAGAGGCTGTAGAAGGAGAGAAAAGGGTTTTTCTTATTCCGATACCGGAAGTCCCATAGACTTGAATGGGACTTCCGGTATCGGAATCGGCGATACCCGATACTTTTTTCGTATCGGGCCAATACCATCCGATCCGATATTTTAGGGTATCGGATGGTATCGCTCAACACTAGTTATCAATGAACTATTACAAAGGTAAGTATTTAAGCATATAATATTTTAAATTTGTTCCAAGCCAAAGCCCTAACCCCAAAGGGACCTAGGCAGGCGCACTCTGGTTGAAGACCTTAAGAGAACAGCTCCAGCCATCTAGACCATTTCCTAGCATGTTTGGCAAATTGGCATCACCGCATTTGTGAGCAATAAATTGTGGGGTCCAGTTTCACCTATTAATCCATGTGTATAAGATAAATTTGCAGCATAGAAAAAACATACATTTTTACCACTAAAATGTTTAATTTCCACATCCCAATAATATAAAATTCTGTAAAGCTCAAGTGGGTTTAAAATACTCACTACACCCCTAGTTGAATTTGTCAGGGGCTCCGATAATGGAGCCCACAATCTGTTCAAATGGAATCTGCATTTTAAAAGCCAAGTAGCACACCTTCCAATCAGATCCCTGCTCAAATAGTAGTGTAGAACCACATACTCTATGAGGTAATGCCACGTTCGGTAAAAACTGCATAATAAATTAACAAATAAACACAAAAAATGGCGACCTAAATGTACCAAAAACATAAAGCATAATATGTCACGAAAAATCAGTCTCAGAAACACTGGGATAAGTTGAAGCTTTTCAGAGTTATTACCACATATACTGACAGTGGTCTGGTCATCAAGGTCAAAATTGGCTCAGTCACTAGGATATAGGCATTTAAGAACAGAACCACAATGGCGAAAAGACGACATGGCAGAGACAATAAATTCAGGCAATATAGTACAATATGTAATATGTAGTGATAATATTTTACAAGAATGGGAGTTAAATGCACAATGATGTTACTGCAAGATATGGTAATGGATACACCAATGACACTAAATGATATTGTACATGAGCAAGTGTAACATGTACCATACTATTTACTTGGATAGAAGCATGTGGATCAGGGTATATGTTGCAAAGTGAATAAATAAATACTAAACATGATTATATAAAGTGCAAAAATTGACCCATACCAGAATGTTCCTGTATCACTGCAATGGCATCAGACCCAACACACGTTTCGAGGGATCAATAGAGATAGGAAGAGAAAGCCCAGTAGGCAGTTTTGTGTTGTACAACTTGAGCACTGAAGAAAATTAGAGTAGCAGTCTGGGAAAAACACAGAGATTCAATTGGTAGGGAAAAGTGAGACAGGAGATGTGCTAAGAGCAGCAGGACCATACTTATTTTTCATCTTCTTTCTCAATACAGTACACAAAGGAAACAAGACACCACAATGGTTTTTATAGAAATAAATCTGAAATCACTGTAAGACGGTAGGCTTGCTTGTCATAAGCCACCATCAAGTCAACAAGCTTTTCCGGTGTGGGCACTTTCGGCACTATCACAGCCATGCCAAGTATTGCATGACTGATTGGCCAGCGCACCATGTGAGAAAAAAATAATAAAAAGAAGATGTGGGGCTCCCCTTATTTTTGATAACAGGCACAGGTAAAGCAGACAGTTGTGGGCTGGTTTTCTAAGGCTGGGATGGTCCATGGATATTTGTCCCTCTCCAGCCTAAGAATAGCAGCCTGCACCTGCCCCAGAAAAGGGGCATCCATTAGATGCTCCAATTCTGATGCTTTGCCCAGCTCTTCCTGATTGCCTTGGTGCATTGGCATGTCTATCAGACGCCCCTATTACTAACCCGGTAAGTGAATAGATTACAAAACACAGACACAGAGGAAAAAAATATTTTATTTGAATAAAGACTCCCTCACACTCCCTCATTTACACATTTATTAATTAAAAATAAATCCATGAATTTCCGACGGTAATCCAATACTGAAATTTCTTCGACACCACTCAAATGCTATGGAGTCTCATTGTAAGAAAGTTCAAAGAATTTTGTTACTTCATTACTAATAAATAAATTAATAAATAAATAAATGCATAAATAAATGAAAAATACTAATAAACAAAAAAAAGCCAAATAACCAGCCAAGGGAAAGCAGAGATAAAAAAAAAGATCATCTCACCTGTCAATGAGTGCACAAGATCCCAAATAAAAGGGAAGGCAGTCCATGAAGAGAAAGAAAAGGGTGGATCCAGCACTTCAAATAAAATCCCAAATTTTTATTTCCATCAATTAAAACATGATTCCAGGGAAAAATTCACATTCTATAATGAATGAATAAAACATCTGAGGAGAATGTCCCAAGAGAAATTTAATGACCTTGTTGATGCATTTTGAAGGGAAAACAGACAGCTGTGAGATGGTATTATTATTCTGGGAAGGGGACAATACTCATGGGCTTTCCCAACCTATTAATACCAGTCCCCAGCTGTCTGCTCCGGCTTTGCTGGTTACTAAAAATGGGGGACCCTAAGAAAATGACATGGGATCCACCCTACTTTTAATAACCAGCTAATGCAGGCTTTACTTCAGTAAGGTTACCACCAGTCAGAGCCAGGTCATCCCTACTGGATAGAAGTCTCCTATATAAAATAAATCATTACTTCAGCTTAACAAAATCAGTTTGTTTGATTAACTTTTATCCAATGAATGAATAGTCTGAGGCACAATATTGCCCCTGGGTGAAACCAGAAATCGAGAAGGTGCATTGTCAAAATTTCTTAGCGCATTCCATGGGTGGAATGTGCAGTCACCAATTTTTCTTGATATTTGGGAAAGGAGTGACTATTGTCATGCTTCTTTGTTTTAGAATGGATATGACCAGTGGACTATACTCATGGTTTATATACAGTGTGTCCGTAAAGTCATGGTGCACTTTTGACCAGTCACTGGAAAGCAACAAAAGGCGATAGAAATGTGAAATCTGCTCCAAATAAAAGAAAAACTCTCCTAGTTTCATACCTATTCAGTGCAGTTCGATTTGGGCTCCATTTGTTGCCCTACACACATCCAAATGATAGTGAAGTTCTTGCCACACACGGGTAAGGACGCCTGGTGTAACAGAGTGAATTATGTCAGTGATTCTCTGTTTTCTGTGTTACATCATCAACCGCGCATGTGCACATGCTGCCACATCATCCTACAGAAACTGGGAGAGTGTTTCTTTTATTTGGAGCAGATTTCACATTTCTATCGTCTTTTGTTGCTTTCCTTTGACTGGTCAAAAGTGCACCATGACTTTACGGACACACTGTATAGCATTGTACAAAAGGTTTAGCCAAGTGTGGAAATAATGCTGTAGGTGTGCTGTAGGTACACAATTTTGTGTTTTGTTTGTAATCCGTCTATCTTTTAGTCTTGGTTTTATTACTGTGAAATTTGGTCTTTTTTTGTTTTAATAAAGTATTTGTTATTGTGTTTGCAGGTACAGTTATAATTGTATTTGCAGGTACACTTCTCATTTTGCATGGATATATGTTTCTCCATATTCAAGTTTTAACTGACTCACATTCCACTTTTATTTTTATTTTTAGTTGGGCTGACTGGGTAGCTTGTTGCACTAGGACTATGATATTGATGACCAGTCCTTGAATATGTCATCTAAATCAGATCTGTTGGAGGTGCAGCACCATTAATCAGCATTCAGCAGCGAACAGATGTAAACAGTGTAATGGAGGTACCCGGGTACAATATAAAGAGAGCTGAGATGCAGCACCCACGATGTCGTTCCAGCTCTCTACAGTGTGTATTATAGGAGCTACAAACAGCTGATTGTGGGGGACACCATGGCGACGGACCCCTACGGATCGGAAACTGATGACCTATCGCAGAGATTGATATCAGAATCCTGTACGATCCCTGTAAATTACAATGGTAGGTAAACAGTTCACATAACATTTTGTTGAGGTTTAAGTACATCTTTGTATATGTTTTTCTGTTGCTATATTTGAATACTCATTTTGTCGGCAAGATATCTGATAAACCAGAGTATCCTCTACTTGCTGACTTTCCTTGTCCTTACAATATAGGAAGTAAATAGTCTCTTTTCACGGTGTATAATAATGATGCCTTGGGCCGCTGTGCGCGGAGAAAGGAACTCAGCACAGCTTAACTTCTGCTGTTTTATAAATATGCATAAAGAATAAGACAAGCCGAAGAAACGCAGGGTGACATTTTACCGCACGTGAACTGTATTTGTAGAAATGCCTTTTTTCCCGCTGAGTGCTTTGGTGCACCAATGTGTCTCAACGCATGTATGTGAAATGAATCAGAGCGGAAATGCTGAGATTTTCTTTTAATTTATTTTTACTCTTTGCTCTTCTAGTCTGAAATGGCTATGATTTTCCAAGCAGCACATTTAACCCTTTGCTTGCCAATTGTTCTGCCAAACATACAGGACTGCAGATCTACCGTCTATATTTTATCTACATTTATTTCAACTACAACAACTCCCAGTTCCTGGGCCCCCACTGTGGTTGTATAATTTGTTTTCCTATTCAATTTTGTTCTCATACTTTGCACAGACCAGGGACAGCACCCCAAAACACCATGTCTGCAAAGTGAGATTCTGATTTGGCTTTTATCCCAAGTCATATTGCAAGACTCGTTTAGAGGATCAATAATGACTAGTAGGATTTCTCCTTTCAGCAGGTGGCGCTATAGAGTCCTCTTGCTTTCTGAAGAGGCAATTTGCATATTAAATTTCCCAGGGGAGCATTGCACGGGGAATAAAGCCTCCTTACCTTGGCATGCCAGAGTCGATATGTCACTCTTCACAAGGAGAAATAATACCCCTTATTCATTTTTTATCACCTATCCACAGGATAGATGAGTTGATAATCTCTGGGAGTCCTACCAATGGAACCTTTACCAGTCATATATACTGTATGTGGGTTCCAAATTCCCCATCTGAATGAATGTAACAACAAGTGTGCACCCTCTATTGAAAGTTTATTGGATTGATTGAGATAGCCAAGCTCTAAGCAGAGGTGGAACCCCTAGCACTTGATGACTTATCACCCATCCTGTGAACACGTTCTATTGTGTTTGTGGGATAAACCCTTTAAGCGTTCTATATGTCCTGCTTCTTTCTATGGAGAAATGCTTGGTCCATATACTGTAGCTCCTGTTACAGAACATTCTTCCTAATCCTACCTACAAAAGTGCTTTTATGGCTAATGTATGCCATTTATTCAGCTCACTAGAGATAAGCCTTTCAAAGCCTTATCAGAGGGGCCGGTGGGGAGGCAGTGAATGCATCAATGCTCACAGACAGCACTTTAGCAGCATTAAGGGGGTCTTTTTTATCCGGTCATATGCACCATGTGGCCTTTGCCCTGGACAATCTGCCCGTGTGAGTGGAAGTACATGTTTCGAATCTTTTCAATTCTTTTGCACATTAAAGAATCCAGAATACACAAGATGCTCATTTTCTGAACTCTGTCGGAAAGAATAATTGGCTGGCATATTAAGGGTTAAGTAAGCAAATTGATAAAACCTGGCCTGTACATGCTGTTCTGTCCTTACCTTGTCACATCATAGAGGTTAGCACCCATGTGTCCCCCACACATTCCCTCCTCTCAATGAACATCTGTTACAACGGCTTCACAGGATCTCGGTGGCTTTCCATCCTTAAGCTCTAATTACTGAACCTCTGATTAGAATGAAAAGTGGCAGCATCTGCAGCATCCTGCCCCGTTTGTCTAGCCCCCCACCTTCCCTTAGGGATCTTGGGAATCTATGGGGACCTATTCTAGCTCCAGACATCAGTTTTTATATCATACATTGCCAAGCTGCACCTGTGGCCTGTGCTATGGGGGGGGAGAGGCCATAAGAGAAGGAATGCAGTAAGCGAGGGGATGGGGGATTTGTGTTGGATCATTCTGTTTCCTATTATATTCAGAACTACTTAGAGCTCATACACACGGCCATATTTCCGCTCTATGCAAACTGTTGTTGTGCAGCAACATAACACTTCACCCAGATATCTGTGCAGCATTTATATGCTCCCAGTTCTGCAGTAGCTACTGTAAAAGTTATTAATTTTTTACGCATTTTGCTTTGGGCATGGAAAAAAATAGTACAAGTCAAATAAAATTCCAAAGTATAACTATGACACATTTCCTAGAAATTGCTAAAGAGGGCTAGCCATTAGAGATGAGCGGATCTTTTAAAATTCGAATTTGCTGGCTTCGTCAAATTTTCCCACAGAATTTGATCTGTGGTGAATAAATTTGTATGAATCTTAATGATGTAAAACTTGTAATTGCTCGGATAATACACTGCTAATACATGTAGGGGAGAGGAGAGAGAGGAAGAACCTTCCTGAGCATTAGAGGTTACACTCTGTAGGAGAAAATGAAGACCCCGCTGATTACAAGTGCTCACACTCTACAGGAGAAAGAGAACCCTGCCAGCCATAAGAGCTTATAGTCTACAGGAGGGAAAGAAAACCTCACTGACAATAAGAGCTTATAGTCTACAGGAGAAAGAGGACCCCACTGATCATAGGAGGTTGCAGTCTATTGGGAAGAGAGGACGCTCACTGGCCATAGGAGCTTACACTTTACAAGAAAGAGAGAAAAATGACCCCATTGACCATACAAGCTTGCACTCTACAGGATAGAGAGACTTACTCAGTGACTCTGAAGGTGGAAAATGATTTTGCTCTACAAACTGTGCTCCAATGGGAACCTCTTATCTGTGATGGCCCATGTATTGACCACCAATCTCAGAGACTTCAAGTTTGTCGAGTTTGCGTGAAGCCACGAATTTCTGCAGATCAATCCACTCATTTCTGCATGTCAGAATATCAAAAGTGCCTAGATCTTAGGCTATGTGCACGCGCTGCGGATTGGTCTGCGGATTTGTAGCTGCGGAACCGCAGGTAAAATGACCTGCGGCTTTACCTGCGGATTGGCCTGCGGTTTTCCCCTGCGGTTTATCACCTCTACAATGGAGGAGATGGTAAACCGCAGCAGAATCCGCAGAAAAGAAGTGAAATGGCATTTCTTTCTGCGGATTCAAAACCGCAGCTTTTCCGCAGTTAAAAATCCGCAGCATGTGCGCAGCAGATTGTAAGTCACATAGATTTACATGCTACTGTATACTGTCTGCAGAACTGCTGCGAATCCGCAGCGGCCAAAACCGCAGCGGATCCACAGCAAAAACCACAGTGTGTGTACATAGCCTTACTCTAATTTTTCTCTGAGTATTATGCTTTTTTTAAAAAAAAAAAAATCTGTCATAGGGAGATTCACATTACATCTTTTTCCGGGTTGTGAAAAATGTCTATTTTTCAAATATAAGATGCTTCATGAATCACTCCTATTTCTGTAGAGTTTTGTAAGCCTGGAGCATTTTACCATTGATTTCTATTGTAAAGAATGGAGTGTCTTCTTAGCGGAAAACTCCAGAAGAATGCACATGTTACTTTTCTTAAATGCTTGGCGTTTATGAAAGTTTAAATGTCTGAAGCATTTTTTAAGACATTAAAAAGCCTGAACATGTGAACAACAAGTTGTTTTCCCACACAAATTAATAGGACCGTTATTGAGATTTTTTAGCACTTTTTCTTAACACCATCATTTTAAACAGATGTACAGAAATAGGCGCATGAACATAGACGCATATGAAAATACCGATACAGCTCCAGAGATATGGACCTTTTTATTCAATACTAATTTTAATGGTCTTTACCAAGGGAGTTGTAGTGCATAGGATTCTTTGCTTTGCATTATTACTCTGTGAGCAACGCCTACTTAGTAAAGTGTTGTAATATGTTTGGTACAACTCCATTCCTGTCTATGAGTGTTTAGTTGCTAGATTTGTATGCTGTTCATAAACTTAGAGCAAAAAAAAACTTCCAGAGGCTCACACAGGGAGAGCATGTGACTGTATTTCCTGTTTTCCTGTATCTGTGTATGAGAGAAGCAGCCTGCTGTAGATGCTACACACATGAAGGCACACAAATGATTTATTCCTGATCTATTAAGCTTGTCACATATTGTTCGTGTTTGTTCCTGAATAAAGAAGCTCTGTTGTCACACGCTTGGAGAGTATCCTGAATAATTCGCTGCCAACAGGTTATGGGCACAGAGTGACACTGATCCCAAGAGTAACACAGCAACAGAAGCCCAGAGCAAAGGCAGAACAGAGCAACAGAGAAGATGTCCACTAGCAGCAATCCTGTCAAGTTCTCAGTGCCAAGCCTCATCAACCAGAACTACCAGTCCTGGAAATTCAAGGTGAAGATACTGCTCATAAGAAAAGGTATGTGGAAGTATATTCAGGAGCAAGTGCCTCATCCATTACTAGATGATTGGCTAGAGAAGGATCAAAAAGCACAATGCAGGATCTCCCTCAGTGTATATGATAATCAGATTGTGCATATAAGCTATTGTGCAACTGCAAAGGAGACATGGGATGAGTTACAGAAAGTGCATGAAAGATCAAATTTCAGCAATAAGCTTTATCTCATGAAAAAGCTGTATCCGTCTAAGATAAGTGATGGACAGAATATGCAGGACTATATAAGAAACACTCTAGAGATTGTGGCGCATCTCATGGGTATTGTAGAAGAAATTAAAGATTTTCATGTTGCAGCACTTCTATTAAGTGGTTTTCCAGAGAGTTATGACACACTCGTAACTGCACTAGATGCACGACCAGATGAAGAGTTGACACGAGAGTAAGTTAAAGACAAACTTCTGGATGAATTCAAGAGAAAAATGCAGCATGTAAGTAGCAGTAATGAATCCAGAGCAGAAGCAGCATTAAAGACACAGGATTTCCCTAAATATAAGAACAATCTAAGAGAAACTTGTGAAATGTTTTGTCTGTAAAAATCCTGGCCACCTTAAAGCAGACTGCAGAATTTGGAAAGCAAAAATGGGTAAGCTTAAAAAGAACAGTCATCAAAGGGTTAAAACAGCTGTAAAGGAAGATTCTACTTGTGTTGAAGCTGCATTTAATACCAGTACAGACCCATCTGCAAAGCATATATGGTGTATAGATTCTGGTGCAAGCAGTCATATGACAAATAACAAGGATCTCTTCACTGACCTTAATGAAAGCAAGTCAGAAAAGGTCATCTTAGCTAATGGTCACTATATGACTTCAGAAGGAGTAGGAGTTTCCTTAGCACAAAGCAGAAAGAGCCCAATAAAGGATGTTCTCTATGTTCACAGCCTTGAAACCAATCTTCTGTCAGTAAAGAAGTTCTCATAAAAGGGGAATGTTTTTACTTTTAAAGATAACAGCTGTATCATCACAAAACCCAGATGCTGAAAAAGAAAACACTGAAGTGTGGATAAGCTCTGAAGAAACCAAGGAAGACACAGAAGAACCAAGTCAACCTCTAGTCAGGAGATGAGAAAGACCAAACAAAGGTATCCCAGCTAGATGCCTTTCTTATATGGTCAGAACACTTCCTGAACCAGAGCCACAGTCATGGCAAGAGATGCAAAAACTGCCTATCCACGAGAAGCAGAAGTGGATAAATGCTGCCAATGAAGAGATGGAGTCCTTTCACCAACTCCGGGCATGGGAGTTTACTGCGCTACCTGAATGAAAAAGAAATTGCAAAGCTAGGTGAAATTCTCACCAGCACTTTGAGACTAAGGACCTTGGAAATGTGACATATTATTTGGGAATCCAAATCCAGAGAGAGGAAGATGGGAGTTTTCTTCTCAACCAAAGTTCTAAAATTTCTGCAATACTAAACCAGTTTGGAATGTCAAAAGCCAAAGGTGCGTCAACACCAATGGATCCGTCCAACCTAAAGTTGGAAGGAAAAGAAGATTCGAAGGAGAAGAAGATCTGCTACCAAGCAATGAAATTTACAGACAAGCAGTGGGGGTGCTTCTGTACATACCTACCACAACTCGTCCGGATATCACAGCCACAGTTGGAATTCTCTGCTGACATGTAAGAAAACTACGCCAAAAAGACTGGAAGTGAATTCTTCAATATCTTAAAGAAACTCAAAGGCTAAAACTTAAGATAGCTGCATCATGAGATCTCACTCTCAGAGGTTATGTGGATACAGATTGGGCTGGAGATTCAAGTGATCGGAAATCAACAAGTGGTTACTAGTTCAAGTTAGGAGAAAATACTATTTCTTGGTCCAGCAGAAAACAAGTGTCAGTCACATTATCTTCTACAGAAGCAGAATACATGTCTGCTGCTTAAGCAAGTCAAGAAGTTAAAACAACTTTTGGAAGATTTCAGCAAGCCATTAGCTCAACCAACAGTTATCTATGAGGACAACCAAGGATGCATTAACTTGCCAGCAGTGAGAAGATTAGTGCAAGGACTAAGCACATTGATGTAAAAACATCACCACTTACGTGACTTAAGGCCCCGCCACAATAAGCGATATCGCTAGCAATATCGCTTTAACGTCACTGGTTTTGTCACGCAGCAGCGATATTGCTAGCGATATCGCTATATGTGATACTTACCTCCGACCGGCTCCCCCGCTGATTAACGCTGATCGCACGAGAATGGCCTGGGCCGTTTCTCGTCGTCAGCTTCCTGCTGGGCTTCCTGCTGTGGAGACGAGCGACGCGTGGACGCAAGCGGGAAGACGTCTTCATCGCCTCATCTGACAGGTAAGTAGCGACCGCCGACCGCTGCTATGTCGCTGGTGAGATCTGCCTGTTTGGCAGCTCACTAGTGACCACTTAGCGATGCACCAGCGATCCTGACTGGGTCATATCATTGTTGGGATCGCTGGTGCTTGCTTAAGTGTGACAGTACCTTTAGTGGAATGTGGTGTACTTGAGTTTGTTTATTGCGAGTCTGACAAGATGATAGCTGAGGTTATGACAAAGCCATTATCAAGAGGCAAGTTTGTGGACTTCATAACCGCAAAGGAACTAACAGGATAAGTAGTTGTTGAGTGGGGGTGTTCGAATATGTTTGGTACAACAACTAAATTCCTGTCTATGAGTGTTTAGTTGCTAGATTTGTATACTGTTCATAAAGTTAGACCAAAAAAGTAAAGAAAACTCCCAGAGGCTCACACAGGGATAGCATATGTGTTTCCTGCTTTTCCTGTGTCTTTGTATGAGAGAAGCAGCCTGCTGTAGATGATGCACAGATAGAGACACAAATTATTTACTCCTGATGTATTAAGCTTATCGTATATTGTTCCTGATTATTTCTGAATAAAGAAGCTCTGTTGTCACAGGCTTGGAGAGCCCTATTCTATGGTGCTGTAACCAGGTCTCCCCAAATTGCTGGGCTGTATTATTAAGAACATGATGTATGAAGAAAACTACTAACAAGTGCAGTAAAACAGAATGCGTTGAAATGTAAATACCAGTTTATAACTTTCATCTTCAAATGCTAAATATATGCCAATTGAAATACTTGTGAAAGAAATTCCTTTGGAGCCCAAATGCAACTGCTTCCTGTGCAGCCCCCTATAATTATATATTTGGTAAAATAAACTGCAAGCCTCAATGAAATGAAAATGCATCCTTCTCTGTCTCCTGACAGGAGCAGATAATGGCAGCGCAGTTCAGCAGTTTGAGGCCCGAGTGACACACTGTTGGGATGTCTCATCTATCTCCTTTTTTCCCAGCTCTCTCATCTTCTCCGTCTGGGATCACAGAGGCCTCAGATGTAAGTGAGGCAATGCCGGTAACTCATTACAGAGGCATGTGCTGCCTCTACTCCCCAGGAATCACAGGACAAGATAAGAAGCAACAAGTCTGATAGCGAGACAGAGGGATATTATTCAGTCAGGAGAAGACTAATGCTGAATCCTCAAGCAGCCACCTATGTACTGCCAGTGTACAGGTGCCATGTAGAAACCAACAATTCTGTTAGGGCCCCGCACTTCCTAACTATCTCCTTTTCTGACTGTAGGCACAAGGTGTAAAGGCTTGTGTCCTGTAATGGGAGGATACATTGGATAGTTAAGTCCTTCTCCATAGGTTTTAGACCGGTTCCTTCCCTTGTGTGTTACCATTTTTAAACACAAATGCTATTAATAAGCCTCCTGCCCTCCATGATGCTTTCACATAATCTGAACAGGTACTGTTCAATCTTTTACCCTCCTTGACTACCACAGTATAAAGCCTCAGAGAGTTCTTTGACTCACAGGGTTCAGGAAGGTTTGGGAAGAGCCAATTACAAAGGCTTTTCCTTGATAACATTTTTTTATGAACTTTTGAGTTCCAAGCTTCAGGGTTGTTCTAATAATTGTGCACAGGAAGTACTGACTCATCAGAAGTCAAGCTATTTAGACAACAGACAATATTTAGCGACCAGTATTTTTTGTGTTATTTGTGTTTCATTTCATGGTGCAGCATTTTGCAGTTCGCTGTCCAAAGAAAAGTTTGAAGGTTCCATTATCAATAGCCATTGAATTTGGACACAATTGTTATGATTTCCATATTCCTGCCATAATTTGGTCCATTTATTAGATCTGGTTTATGATTATGCTCCAGCAAATGCCATCATTGTTGTTCCTGTTGATCTTTGCTTGCTGAGAATGACTTATTTTACTGTTGCTTGTCATTGTCAACTTAGGGGATAATTGCCCTGAAATTCTGCCCATTTACAACAGCCACTTTTGTTGTCAGGTTGAGGACATAAGTATTGTAGACTTATCCCTTTACATGGTTGAGGATGGTTCAATAGTCTTGGGTTCCAACTGGTGCCCCCAAGACCTGTTGTACATGTATATAAGCCACCTTCTTTATTAAGAATCATTTTAAAAAAGACTATGTTGTTCTCCCCCCCATTCCTTTTCTTTTCTTATGTTATATCGGGTGTTTATTTGTAAAATTATATTATCCATTGGAAAGCACATACTATTGGCTGTCCCTTGGTTATGGGCATGTTGGGTAGGCTCTTTTCTGCAGTCTTAGTTTGGGGCATAGCAGTACAGGAATATAGAGCAACAGAAAGACCAGATCAAATTATTTATTTATTGCCCAGGGATGGATGCCAGCTGTCAGCACTCAACCTTGCAGCCTAAAAAAGTAGATTGGAGCAAAGGCCCATGCGATATTTGATCTTGTAATGGCCGCATCATGATAGTGTTGGCTAGAACATAATTTGGCATGTACTGGAAATGATTACTTTTGTTTTAAAGAATCACTCCCATGCAAATTTGCATCCTCTTAATATATTCCAATCGACATATAATATAGAACTGTGCAATTGCAAGTGCTCATTTTGCTTTTCTACCCAGATAATTCTTCTCTTTTGCATCGTCAGACAGAATTAGAACTTCAATTCTACCTCACTGAAAGTCCCTAGCAGGGGGGGTAATAGTCTGTTTTTAATCATGGGATGTCATAGACCTGATGGACAAGATGAGAATTAACTGGAGCGAAGGGCAAAATGAGTAATTGTAAGTACACAGTGCTATATAATACGATGATTGCAATAAATTGAGAGAATAAAAACTTTGATGGGAGGAGCAGTGCTTCTTTAATTAGTCTCTAATTCAAACTTGGAGAGTTGAAGGGCATTTTTCCTCCAATTACAAAAATGCAGAAAATTTTAGTGCTAATTTTTCCTCTTTTGCGATCGGTATTGACTAATATGTATTTCTCATGAACATGGATAATTACCAATAAGACCACCATGATCCCTAAATGTTGCAGTATTACCTAGTCATATAGGAAACATTAAGTGAATAAGCATAGTTGTTTAACATTGAGAAAATGGAAATGGTCTTAGGAGCACAGGAAAGAGACTCAGACAAGAGATGGGGTTAAACCACAACGCGTTTCGACGGAGAATCCGTCTTCATCAGGTGGAAGTTTATTAAAAACGGATCCTGTGCCATCCGTTCACATCATTTGAGAACGGATCCGCTTGTCTGACTTTTTGGCGGATTTGAACTGATGCAAAAAACTGAAGTGTGAAAGAGGCCTTAGTAGTGATCAGGACACCGCTCCCATAACCTACAATTTCCTGAGCAATATAAATAGTAAGTTAAGGTGACCCTCCAATCTTAAATATTAAATGATATATTACACTTTTCGAATAGTCACTATTCCTAATGTTCTTTCTTTGGCTGTTGCCTCCATCTCTGTTTTCGGTGCCCTGTCTTCATCTCCCAAATAGTCACTGCAGAGGCATGTGGGGCGCTGTACTCTGAAGCAGCCCTTCAAAGTCTTTCCATAGGTGTGACAATGACTCCTGACAATGCCTCTCTATTTGTGATAAGAGAATGTGCTCTGTTAAGGTGTTATCTGAGCGGGTGCTAACGGAGTGTCTTCGGCATGCTCAAATAATATGTTCAAGTTCCCGCGGCGACTCGAACATATTTTTCGAGCATGCCGAAGACACTTGTGTTATAACCATTATTTGAGCACGTTCCCTCACCACTATTCTCTATCCATCCCACAGCAGAGAACAGGGAGGGAAGGCATGGTTTGGACTATACAGAGAGCTCTCCGTGCTTTTGCAGTGATCACTTTGGAGGTGATGATGGGGCACTGACTACAGAAATGGAAGCAACAGCAGCACATTCGCCATACTGACTATACATCTAAAGTCACTTTTAATAATGGGGGAGAACGGTCACTTTAATAATCATAGTTAGGGTATTTAGAATTTATGCTGGGGAGGGGGCATTTATTTAAAACATAGTTGTGAAATTATTCTTTTACTTTAATGTACTCAATAATGGACACCAGCTACTGGAGGTGACAACTATTCACAAAGAAAGGTAAAAAAAAAACCTTCCAGATGATCATTAAATATGATTAAATATGAACCAGAAGTATCAAGTCCATCTTCCATGTCAGAGTAATTCTTCATTTTATTCGGGTATACGTCCTCTCGAATAAAAGGCTGAGTCTATGATCACAGGAGAGAATGTAAGAGAAACCAATGTGGTTTTTTACCATGGACTTTTACTAACTGCTTTCTGTTGCCTAACTGATCGTTAAGTTCATAATTACTAAAGTGATGCAATTAAAATAGATTATTAGATAGATTAGTTTTATGAGCTAATAAGACAAGACTGGAAAAAACTACAGAAGCCAGACAACCAACGCACCGAGAAAAGTATTGCTGATGTCTAGTTCGTTTCTCGTATGGTTTTTTCACACCATGTTTTACAGTCTCCATTTTCTGTATGTGACTGGAAGGCTCCTGTTATAAGCACCACTGCATACATAGTAGAATTTTTTTTCCTGTTGGCTTCATTTGAGATAATACAGTGTTAACTTCTGTAGACTGCTGATCTATTTTGCATAGAGGCCAAAAAACCTCCAAAGAACACCTCTAATTATTGCCTTCTATGTGTTGTTTTGTTAACCTTGTGTGACACAAAGTAACTGGTAGAGTGCTGGAGGGGATTTACACTGAGGCTATTAGCTTCAATAATTTGAATCCCAGAAGTTTCCTCCAGCACACTATGTGTTGATTTGTTTGATAGGCCAATTTTAAGGGCTGGGTTTCTGTGGACAACCGAAGAGCAGGTGGGAGGTTGTCCACCTTATCTCCACCCCATGGTGTGGTCTGGGATTTAAATAGTCGTCCTTCTCAGGCATTCAGTGTTCAGTGTCTCTAGAGAGGCTAAAGGCCCCGTCACACATAAAGATGCACCAGCGATCCCGACAACGATACGACCATGTCAGGATCGCTGGTGCATCACTACATGATCGCTGGTGAGCTGCCAAACAGGCAGCTTCACCAGCGATCAGCACCAACAAGGACGCTGGTCTCTAAGGTAAATATCGGGTTACTAAGTGGCACGCGTCACTTAGTTACCCGATGTGTACCTTAGAAACATGCGTGCTCGCGCCGGGAGCTGTAAGCACGCAGGTTTCTAAGGTACACATCAGGTAACTAAGTGACGCGCGCCGCTTAGTAACCCGATATTTACCTTAGAGACCAGCTCCCAGCGCCTGCTTAGAGCACTGGGAGCCTCGCTGATCGTTGGCTCCCGCTGCCACACGCAGCGATGCGTGCTGGCAAGCGGGAGACCAGCGATTGAAAAATGGCCCAGGCCGATCGAGCACGATCAGCGATACCCAGCGGGGGGGGCGGTCACTGATCCCCGTCACGCACATCGATCTCGCTGGCAAGATCGCTGTTGCGTCACAAAATCAGCGATCTTGCTGTGTGTGACGGGGCCTTAACTCTAGAAAGGTGTTTGTGTTTATGTTAAACCTGAACCAGTGTTTTGCTATCCCTGAATGGGAGGATCCCCACAACTACAAGGACTGTGCTTTCTATTACTTTTTTGTTTTTCCTTGGGCCAGAAAGGCCATGTTTCTTTTCCTTGTCAAGTCTGCCCTGGGTTATACAGTATCCATAATAAACCGGTCTGAGGTTTAAAGAGACAGCGCTCCTGAGTATTCCTCCGTATACAGTCGAGTGAGCTGATCTACCACACCTGATATATGTAGATACAATTAAAGGGGTTTAATTATGTTCTTTAACAGGTGAAAAATTGTTTAAATTATTATTCGAAAAACAAATAGCTGTGCACATGTTATTGAAAAATGTCTCACCGTTATCAAGATTGGATGGATTTTTAGTTATATTGCTACTTTTCATTGTTATATGTTTGTAGTTATATTATTTATTAGCATTTTATGGTCCTTTTATCATCCAGGACAAGATTTGAAAATGGTGAGTTTTAGACTCTGTTAGTTCAGGAGAAAAGTGAAAACATTTCTTAGGCCGGTTTCACATTTGCGCTTTATAGTGCTGCGATGGCCTGGGCACGGCCGCCGCTAAGCCCCACCCCCTGCCGGCTCCCTGCTCGCCCCATCCGGTCATCGCCGCCTACTAGCGCACATGGGCGCTTGCGATCTGCGCACCCTATCTTTAGCATAGGGTGCGCAGATCGTGCGCTGGCCGTGCGCTAGCAGGATTTTGCCGTGTGCTGCGCACTTTTGAAGAATGTGCACCGAACGCAGCATGTTGCATTTCGACGCGCACGGTGCACCTTCAAAAGTGCACAGCGCACGGCAAAATCCTGCTAGCGCTCTGCCAGCGCACGATCTGCGCACCCTATGCTAAAGATAGGGTGCGCAGATCGCAAGCGCCCATGTGCGCTAGTAGGCGGCGATGACCAGATGGGGCGGGCAGGGAGCCGGCAGGGGGTGGGGCCTAGCGGCGGCCGTGCGCACACCGCCGCAGCGCTATAAAGCGCAAATGTGAAACCGGCCTTATATGTCCGAAATTGATTCTCAATGACAAAAATCAATTGAAAAAAATATTGAACGAACACTCAAATCTCTGGTTGGAAATGGTCTTTATTATTTATTTTTTACATTTTTAGTTATATTTTTATATATACCAAGGCTTGCTGCATAGGCTACCAGCCACCGATGCAGTCTAGCGGTGGTCAACCCTCCAAAGTGCTTACAAGCTCTTTTCTATAGAGCTTATAAGAGCTGTTATCAAGATAGCCAGATTGTTTTAGTGCATTGTCAGCTCCTGATCTGGCCATATTCAAAGTAACTGCACTCCTCTGACGCTGCAGAAGCAAAGCTGCCTTTGTTTGCAGCATTGGACAGTTCGGGGCAGCAGAATGATGATTCTGCTGGTCTGAGCTATCAATCTATATATATATAAAAATGAGTGTATGTGTGTGAGTGTATGTATGTGTGTGTTGACGATGATGTCATAATAGGTTGCCATGGTGACAGTGTTGACTATGATGTCATAATAGGTTGCCATAGCAACAATGATGTCATAAAGATATAAAACCTACCAAAGACAAAATGTCATAAAGGTTGCCATGGCGAAGATGATGTCACAATGGTTGCCATGGTGACAATGATGTCATAATAGGTTGCCATGCTGACGATAATGTCAGAATGGTTGCAAACTATTATGAACTCATAGTCACCATGGCACAGGACTTTGGGATGGTGCATATGTATGATGGGTATATGAGCAAGGGACTATGGGATGGAGGATATGTATGATAGGTATATGCGCACTGGACTATGGGATGGAGGGTATGTATGATGGGTATATGGGCACTGGACTATGGGATGGAGGATAATCATTATAATTTGTTATCAATAACCACAGTTATTTACTATGCCCGGGCAATGCCGGGCTCTTCAGGTAGTCAAGCATAAAGTATGAAGACTAGGGAGTGGTGTGCTCCTGCATAAGATGCTATATCCCCTCCATCTTTGGGCTCAACACTTGGACTATCTAATCCGCCCATAGATTCTCATCAATCATATACAGTCTATCACACGTTTCCATACAACTATTTTTTTTCCATTCAACGGAAGTTAATGTCAGATACATGTATTGATTCGGTGGAATGTTATTAACCATTCATCTTAATATAATGCCCAGATCTGTGACGTTTGTGACAACAGAACGCTACAAATTACTGTATTAATGGAAGTGCCAGTTGAATAAATCCATGAGCCTGACTCATGTGAGCAGGGTTCTGATCAGGAATACTAAATGAGAAAACACTGCAACACTGGCCTTGTTCGCTTTCTATACTCTTTTCCCCTGAAATTAATTGATTAATCCAATTAATTAGCCTTTACGGTTTTAATGAATTTTATCTGTACAGACGAAACCACTATTATCCCAAACGTATAATCCTGGCAAAAGTATCATTTTAAAATCATTAGCTAAACTAAACACTCAAGTCAAATGGATTATGGTAACAGAAGAAAAAATAACACTGACTTTCTATGTTAAAGAAGATGGCTAGAAAAATACATTGAAAAATAACCGATTAGGCCATTTTGAGATGCTATAGTAGACTTATTCATGTAATTCCATCCTCCATGAGTGATTTAGAAAGGAGAGCACCTACAAAGAGAGTTTCTCTTTCTGGAAGATCCATTATGTCTGTGAAATTAATGGAAGAAAAATTTTGATAGACTATGCTTTTCAGTTGATGCATAACAATATGACTAATGACAATCTACGGGAAAATTAGATGGTCCAAGAGTTTAGCCTGAGGGGACATAAGATCTGCTGCAGGTGAACACCGCTTTCTAGGCTTCCTACTTTCTAGGGGACGGTGCACTCCTGCTTTACATTTTAAAGGGATTGTCTGATACTGACCTATTGATCCCTATATACTTTATTGGGATATAAATTGCAGTACCTGGCAGTAACCACTAAACAATGTATGGCGCTGTGGTATCCTTGCTTAAATCTGACCACAGCCAGTGCAGATATCAGCTGATCAGTAGAGTCATCGGGTGTCGGACCCTCATTAATCTCATATTGATGGCCAATCTAGTGGATAGGTCATCAATATATTATTCCCGAACAACCCATTTAAGGGTATTAAAAAAGGTTTAAGTGCCCTAACAGGAGAATGCCCAATGAGTAGCTGCTTTCAGAAACACTATAAAAAAGGATTATTGAAGAAGTTAACCCTTGTATCGGTATGGTCATTTGTTGACGTCTTAAGTAAGATGGGGGCTGCATTCATATTGAGCATTTCAGTTGTGTTATTTTTTTTTACTGTAGCAACCAGTTATGTAATATTCTGGGATTGCTCTTCCCTGCTTTCTTGGAGAAAAAATACAATTTACAGCCATTTAATTGTTGCATTCACAAAATGATTCACATCATCATACATTATACATGACTTAGGTTCTTAGCATTTTATGCCTTGATATAGGCTTGAGGATCACCTATATAGGCCATGGTGCCTGTGTTACTATTGTACCTGCTGCATCATGTGCCCAACTTGTCTTATTCCTCTCATTGCATTTAAAATATAATATATATACAGTATATATGTAATGTTTAATTAAAAAGATGATATATTTTTGGCATCAGAAATCCTCGCATCTTTATTCATATGTATCATATGTAGGTGTATTTATTAATTGATTGGATAAATAATTGATTTTTCAATTCCACTCTCTTTAAGTATGTAGCTGCTCTAAAAAAAATCCCACACAGTTGCAACCGGGCAGCAAATGGGATGGGATGAAATAGGGATGGTCACCCTCCTCTTTACAATGACTCTAAAACAACAGGATTTGTTGTCCAAGAATTGATTGACCCTAATGTTATCCAAAGGGATTGCTGCCAAAAAGTCTAGAAACTTCACCAGGTGAAAAGTGTACAGTTTTTGGCCTTATTTTATTTCCAGTGGCCCCCCGAATGTTATTACTACAATTTTTGAATCCACCCTACTATTGCAGTGATATAGGCCTTTCAATTTAGTGCTACTTTATATTGCATGATTTCAGCCTTGCATGTTTGACTCTGAAACACTGCGGCGTTTCAGAAAAAGATGCGCTTAGAAAGCCGCCGGTGACCCACTCCCCTAGAGAGACCTGTCAAACACTGGCCCTTAGAAGCTGCTAGGGATCCGCCTTTCCAACTGTTCTTTGGAGTGACTTGGTACTCATGGCAATTAATCGCTGTAGCATTTCAGAGTTAAACTTACCTACCTGAAATCGATCAGACCGTGGATCGGGTAGCATGCATTAAGCTGGTTGGTTCCCTTTAAAGGGTATTCCACTTCTATTCCATTTTTTCAACTTGTTTGATTAAAGCATTGGTAACTGTATCCAGGCTATTGTAAGTCCATGTTATGTAAAGGGTGTAATTTTCTACAGGCACAAAATCAGTCATAAAACAAAAGCTACTGTTTCGGTTAATAACAGTGGTTGGTCGTCGCAATGAATGGCACATATTAACATGACATTCCAATGTAGCAAATGATTGAGACCAAATCGCTGACCTCAGTAACGTGACATTTCTTCTTTACGCGTTTTAGGCAAGGAAATGCAGATTTCTTTTCTTTAAACTACTGGAATGAGATTCAACCTCATTTCATGAATCCAGTTCCAGGACCCCAGACTGTTACACATTTAAAGAGCTTCTTAGCCTTTATAGAATTAAATTTCAGTTATAAGAGCTCTGTTTAAGCATTTAGGCAGGTGTCAGCACACATGGATTTCTCCAGAACTCTCATTGTACTCCCAACAAAACTTCTATTCCCTAAACTTTTCTAACTATGTGTGTAGTGTAGTTGTATCATAATAGTTACTATTGTCTTCTCCGTCCTCTTCTGGCTCATTGGACCACACCGTGGTTTATGTGTGCACCCAAAGTCGATTTTACAATGGAGCATCTGAAACTCCTACAAACCGGAGAGGATGGTGATCGGTAAGTATTTTAAAGCAATTCCACTACAGTAAACATGTATTTACAAAGGTTTAGGTAACGCAAGTTTTGTGGGGAATGGAGAGAGCCATGGACTTGCTCTGTCTTCTCTGCATTCAATTTTCTCCTGGATACATTGCCGGCCTCACCTGGTACATTGATATTCATAAGAATCGCTCTTCTCCTATTTTGCCACAAATGTCTCTGGTAGGACATTTCTTTAAAGGGGTTGCTCAGGATTGAAACAAAAATCTGCCGTCATTATTTGTGACTACAGAATGCCAAGTCGTGACAGTGTAGTGTGCTTGCTGCCACACTTCCTCGGTATTCCCGGTACGAGTTCTTGGTCACATGACCACATGTATGCAATTTGGGCACCCATAGTCACGTGCTGATTAGACACATTCAGTTTCTCTCAATAGTAGAGAAGCTGGATGGGACTAGTCATCCCGAGACTGCGGGTATACAAATCGCATACATGCAGTCATGCAAATCATATAAAAAACAAAAACAGCACCAAAGAACCAATATTAAAAGATTAAAGCTTTATTAGAACATCATATAAAACCTCATATAGCTAAGGAGGAAGGGTAATGACAGTGACAAGCCAAGATGTGGACCCGTAACTAAAGCAGGTGACAAACAGGCAAAGTTAGCAGACTGTAAATTGCTCAAAAGTGCAAATGCAAATTGGTGTTCCGATATCACAATGTCACATAGTATAAGTAATTGTGTACAAAACAAAAACAGGCGTACATAAATGGTGATAGAATCTAACAAAACTGTACGTAGTGTTAGGAAAGTGCGCTGAGCAAAACGAATAAGATATGTAAATGGATGCCTGGTGTTACCTGAGGGTTGTGGTGCCGCTCTTGTTTATAACAGTGCTGTATTTTTGTAGCATTTAGACTATTTTGGACCCTCAGTCACCAGCTTGGGAATCTCTACAACTCCGATAGCTGTGCCACTGATGTCAGATCAGTCTATTTTGGGGTCTTACAACTTGAGTAGTACATTTAATTAAATGATTCTACCTAGTGCCGAGCATTTCACAGCGTGATATCTATACACAGACTATAAAGTGACCTGGAGTGACCTCGGAGACCATTTGTGAAAAGAAAAATGTAGTTTAAAGGCCCCGTCACACTAAGCGATCTCGCTAGATTTTGTGACACATCAGCGATCTCGCCAGCGAGATCGCTGTGTGTGACAGGGATCAGCGACCAGCTCCCCTGCCGGTTATCGCTGATCGTGCTCGAGCGGCCTGGGCCATTTTTCGATCGCTGGTCTCCCGCTGCCCAGCGAGCATCGCTGCATGTGGCAGTGACAGACCAGCGTTCAGCGACGCTGGATGCTGGTTGCTAATGTAAACGTTGGGTATCCAGTGCAACTGCTAAGGTCTAGAACTCTGAGTAATGTAACCGCCAAGCATGAAGACTTTCGGTTACTGTGCAACAAGCAAGCTGTTTGAAAGCTAATAGGGCTGCCATTGCAGCACTTACAGAGTTTGCTACCTCTGACTGTTGTCAATCACATACCTGGTAGATAGTGATGTATCTTATGTAGATCTAATATTATCTAAACAGGTCACTGCCTAACTAGAGAAATTTGCTACAGCAAAAACTGTATTGCAGACTACACTATCCTTGTATCAAAAGTACCATAGCCATGAGAAAAAGCCTACCATCCAATTATGAACACAGCCTAATAAATTAATTTCCAAAATATTTGACACGTAGAGAAAAGGCGATATCAAGAAAACAGAAAGATGACAGGAGATACAATAGAAAGTCTCTTTTTGTTCTTTTAGAGGACTATTCTCTTTTCATACTCCTATTGTGGAGCTGGTTATTTGCTAACATAGCGTTTATGTGTCTTCTTATGGAAGTATCACTCCTTTTATAACTCAGAGATACACACAATGCAGTAATCATTATTTCCCATTACAAACAGAAAATTACCCACTCCAGAAAATTATACGAAACATGTCATATCATTCATGATGCTGACAAGCCTAGCTGATGTTTCCCGTAGGTGCTTATTCCTTTCACATACAAACATGTCACATTAACTTTTGCCATTCTTTTCCATGTTTTCATTGGTGTATGTTGTACATTCAGCACAATTGCAAGGGTCGGGATCTGTGCAGCAAATCGTATAATAAGAAATCATTTAGAGGTTTAACCCTTTACAATACGGAACATGTGCACTTCTAATTTATTTAACCCCTTAACCCCCAAGGGTGGTTTGCACGTTCATAACCGGGCCAATTTTTACAATTCTGACCACTGTCCCTTTATGAGGTAATAACTCTGAAATGCTTCCATGAATCCCGGTGATTCTGGCATTGTTTTCTCGGGACATATTGTACTTCATGATAGTGGTAAAATTTCATTCATATAACTTGCGTTTATTTGTGAAAAAAAATGGAAATTTGGCGAAAATTTAGAAAATTTTGCAATTTTCCAACTTTGAATTTTTATGCCCTTAAATCACAGAGATACGGCACACAAAAACTTAATAAGTAACATTTCCCATATGTTTACTTTACATCAGCACAATTTTGGAACCAAAATTTTTTTTGTTAGGAAGTTATAAGGGTTAAAAGTTGACCAGCGATTTCTCATTTTTACAACACCATTTTATTTTTACGGACCACATCACATTTGAAGCCACTTTGAGGGGTCTATATGATAGAAAATACCCAAAAGTGACACCATTCTAAAAACTGCACCCCTTAAGGTGCTCAAAACCACATTCAAGAAGTTTATTAACCCTTCAGGTGCTTCACAGGACTTTTTTGAATATTTAAAAAAAATGAACATTTAAGTTTTTTTCACAAAAAAAATACTTCAGGTTCAATTTTTTTATTTTACCAAGTGTAAAAGGAGAAATTGGACTGGAAAAGTTATTGTGCAATTTGTCCTGAGTACGCTGATACATGATATGTGGGGGGGAACCACTGTTTCGGCGCATGACAGAGCTCAGAAGAGAAGGAGCGCCATTTGACGTTTTTGGCTGGAATTGAGATCGGATACAATGTCGCGTTTGGAAATCCCCTGATGTACCTAAACAGTGGAATCCCCCCACAAGTGACCCCATTTTGGAAACTAGACCCCCTAAGGAACTTATCTAGATGTGTGGTGAGCACTTTGAACCCCCCAGTGCTTCACAGAAGTTTATAACGCCCGGGCGTGAAAATAAAAAAATCGTATTTTTTCCACAAATATGTTCATTTAGTTCCCAATTTTTTTATTTTCCCAAGGGTACCAGGAGAAAATGGACCCCAAAAGTTGTTGTCCAATTTGACCTGAGTACACCAATACCCGATATGTGGGAGAAAACTACTGTATGGGCACACGTCGGGGCTCGGAAGGGAGGTAGTGATGTTTTGGAATGCAGACTTTGATGGAATGGTCTGCGGGTGTCATGTTGCCTTTGGAGAGCCCCTGATGTACCTAAACAGTGGAAACCCCCCACAAATGACACCATTTTAGAAACTAGACCCCCTAAGGAACTTATATAGATGTGTGGTGAGCACTTTGAACCCCCAAGGGCTTCACAGAAGTTTATAATGCCCGGGCGTGAAAATAAAAAAATCGTATTTTTTCCACAAGCATGATCATTTAGTCCCCAATTTTTTTATTTTCCCAAGGGTACCAGGAGAAAATGGACCACAAAAGTTGTTGACCAATTTGTCCTGAGTACACTGATACCCCATATGTGGGAGATAACTACTGTATAGGCACACGTCGGGGCTCGGAAGGGAGGTAGTGATGTTTTGGAATGCAGACTTTGATGGAATGGTCTGCGGGTGTCATGTTGCCTTTGGAGAGCCCCTGATGTACCTAAACAGTGGAAACCCCCCACAAATGACACCATTTTGGAAAATAGACCCCCTAAGGAACTTATCTAGCTGTGTGGTGAGCACTTTGAACCCCCAAGGGCTTCACACAAGTTTATAATGCCCGGGCGTGAAAATAAAAAAATCGTAGTTTTCCTCAAGCATGATCATTTAATCCCCAATTTTTTTATTTTCCCAAGGGTACCAGGAGAAATTGGACCCCAAAAAGTTGCTGTCCAATTTGTCCAGAGTACGTTAATACCTCATATGTGGGAGAAAACTACTGTATGGGCACACGTCGGGGCCCGGAAGGGAAGTAGGGATGTTTTGGAATGCAGACTTTGATGGAATGGTCTGCGGGTGTCATGTGCGTTTGGAGAGCCTCTGATGTGCCTAAACTATTGAAACTCCCCACAAGTGACCCCATTTTGGAAACTAGACCCCCCACGGAACTTATCTAGATGTGTGGTGAGCACTTTGAACCCCCAAGTGCTTCACAGAAGTTTATAACGCCCAGGCGTGAAAATAAAAAAATCATATTTTTTTCCACAAAAATGATATTTTTGCCCCAATTTTTATTTTTCTAAGGGTAACAGGAGAAATAGGACCCCAAAAGTTGTTTTGAAATTTGTCCTGAGTAGGCTGATACCCCATATGTGGGGGTAAAACACTGTTTGAGCTCATGGCAGAGCTTGGAAAGGAAGGAGCACCATTTGACTTATTCAACGCAGAATTGGCTGGAATTGAGATCAGATGCTATGTTGCGTTTGGAGAGCACCTGATGTGCCCAAACAGTGGAAACCCCCCAATTCTAACTCCAACCCTAACCCCAACACACCCCTAGCCCTAGCCCTAACCCTAGCCCTCACCCTAGCCGCAGCCCTAACCCTAGCCGCAGCCCTAACCCTAGCCCTAAACCTAAAGGGAAAATGGAAATAAATACATTTTTTTTAATTTTATTAATTTCCCTAACTAAGGGGTGATAACGGGGGGTTTGATTTACTATTTATGGCGGTTTTTATATTTGGCAGCTGTCACACGCTGAGACGCTTTTTATTGTAAAAATATTTTATGCATCACCACATATTGAGAGCTATAATTTTTCCATATTTTGACCCACTGAGTCATGTGAGGTCTTATTTTTTGCGGGACGAGTTGATGCTTTTATTGGCATCATGTTCGGGCACGTGACATTTTTTGATCGCTTTTTATTCCGATTTTTGGAACGCAGAATGAACAAAAACCAGCGTTTCATGAATTTCTTTTGGGTGGTGCGCTTACACCGTTCCGCGTGCGGTAAAATTGATAAAGCGGTTTTATTCTTCGGGTCAGTACGGTTACAGCAATACCTTGTTTATGTCATTTTTTTATGTTTTGGCGCTTTTATGCAATAAAAACAATTTTAGAAAAAAAATTATTATTTTTGCATCGCTTTATTCTGCGAGCTATAACTTTTATTTTTCTCTGATGATGCTGTATGGCAGCTCCGTTTTTGCGGGACAAGATTTCGTTTTCAGCGGTACCATGGATATTTATATGCGCCTTTTTGATTGCGCGTTATTGCACTTTTTGTTCAGCGGTATGACAATAAAACATTATTTTTATTTTTTAAGGGGTTCGCTAAAGAGGTTAGCTAATGGGACAGTTTTATAGGGCAGGCCGTTACGGATGCGGCTATACCAAATATGTGTACTTTTATTTTATTTTTTTTATTTCCAAAAAATGAATTTATTAGGGAATATTTTTTTTTTTTATTTATTTTAATTAATTTATTTTTTTAAAAATTATTTTTACTTTTTTTTTTAACTTTATTAGGTTGTCCCAGGGGGGACATCACTGTCCTGTGACAGAACACTTTTCTGTCACATCACAGATCACTGTGACAGATCAGCGATCTGTCATAGGCATTGAAAAGACTTCCTCTTGCCTGCGCTTTGCAGGCACTGAGGAAGCCAGCTCCCTGCAGGCCCCCGAAGTTCCCCGTCGCCATCTTGGATTCGGGGACCGGCAGGGAAGGAGAACCCCGCAGCAGCGCTGCACATTGCGCTGCTGTGGGGGGCTCAGGGAAGCACGGAGGGAGCCCCCTCCCTGCCGATGCTTCCCTTTAACCCCCTGTACACTGCGATCGTGTTTGATCGCGGTGTGCCCCGCCCCTGACACATTGTGCCGGGTGTCAGCTGTGATAATCAGCTGACACCCGGCCGCGATCAGCGGCGCTCACCAAGTGGGCGCCACTGATCGCTGTGACATACTATCCCGTCCCTGGGAATTAAGTCCCAGGGCACATGGACGGGATAGTACGTCACATGGCAGTAAGGGGTTAATCATAAATTTTGCAAATAGTGGTGGGAGGTTCCGAAGAGCTGTTTATGTCCTCTACAGATGGGTGTCTCTTTTGTAGGAATCTCTGATTTGGCTCATTTGAGATTGCTTCTTCTGGAGGAGAGCTCATTTGCATATTTTTTTCATTGAGTATTACCTGCAAGTAACTTAAGTAAGCCTCCAGACATGAGCAGAGTCTCTTTAATGAGAACTGTGAGGGACGAGGGAGATTACATTTTGGATTTACTAATTCAGGCCTAATATATTGTCCAGGGATTTTCCTCGACTCCTTACATATGGCCCCCACCCTAGGGAAACATACACAGATCCCCACAAGACCATAACTTCACCATTTGGCCAGAGAAATAGAGGTCACGTGTTAGTGAAGGCAAAGAGGAGCAGAGCTAGGACCCCCTGCTGTCTGTTGAGCAAGGGAGACGAAATCAATTAGCTATCAAAAGAAACTCCAGAATGATCGTCACCGACATCTAGAGATGAATTATGAGAGTACCGTGAATCTCTGGGTTGTCCAATATATCACCAGATCCCTGGGAGCACTCCACATGCACCACTGCATTTCATATTTCTCTAGTGGTCCCTGATCCGAGCTATCTAGACTGGCTCTCCAGAACCACTTAGTCGACCCAAGTTTGGACTCCACATATCGGTCCAGCCCCAATGAACCCGTTGAGATCGTAGTTGTCCCATTTGGACCTGCCCCTAGGAAGTTATGACCCATCCTAGATATTGGGCATTATTTCAGCTAGGAGATCAAGGGAGGAAAATTCAGTCCAACACAGAGGGGCGGTGGCAAATATGGGAGGGGGCGAGCTAGGGGTTAAAAGCTAGCTACACACATGTAGCCATTGTTTTTTTCTGCCATGGAAGCCACCTCCGTTACATGTGGAGACAAACCAGAAACTAAGAAGGTGCCTGTGGATATGAGAGCTTCCTTCGTCCACAAGTGATACGAGTGGTAACGTGACACATACAGCTAACTGCTATCCCAACCTGTACCCTACTTTTATTTGTACCTCTGGATGTAATTTCTCTGTATATATTTGTAGTATCTAGTGTGCCTTTTGGCAATTAAAATATCAATTAATTTTGGGCTGCGCTTTTATCTCGAAACCCGATTTCCCACGTCCATGAGTCCGGTTTGTACTGTATATAAGCTTGTTAATGGACCAGGCTTATATCTAACAAGGAACTGGTGGCAGCATACCGTTCTGATGTTATTGGGGGATCCTGGCAGTGACAGACCGGAGGTTTATATGTATATTCCCGGCCTGGGACTGGTGATATATATAACACCCTCACTGCAGAGTGCCCTGATAACCAGTAAGTGACAAGGCAGCCTCTCCGGCGACTTCTTATCCTAGGTGCAGTTCCCTGACTGACCTGAGGGTAAATGGGGCTCCAGAGAGTTGCGACTGTGTAGGCTCCATCACAGATTGTTGACATCGGGGGGATATTCATATGCCTTGGCTCCTCCCTCTCGTGTGCGCAGGTGTTTTCCTTACAAGAACTAGTAACATTGCAGAACTGACTCAATGGCATTTCATCTAGTCAGTGAGATCCATGTTCTGCACCGACAGGGGGAAAGAACAGCTGTCTACAAATACTTATCAAAAAGAATTAAACCTCTTGGCCTATGCATTTCTAGAGCACTGAGGCGCCCTTAGTCATATGACTAAGGGCGCTGCAATGTGCCAGAAATGCTTCAGGCCAAGAGGTTTCTTTCTCTTTTAAATATATTTTAACTACGTCTACAATAAAGGATTGGATTATATTTGGATGATTGTGTTACCTTCCTTTCAAGTCTTAGAAGCTGCAATCTACAGCAGGTACTGTACCCACCCTGTATCTTTCACTGCAGTGGATTAACACACATTCTCAATATGATTAGCTCCCAACTATTCCCCTTCCACCCACCTCTTATGTGTCCACAAATAGGTGTTCCTTCCTTTAGTTGGAGCCTGTGGTCAATATGAGATAGCTTTGTGCTGCAAAACCCCCGTATGCATTATAAGGGTTTGACAAACCCGCTGATTTTAGAGGGACCAGTCGACCATCTGCTGTGTATGGAAACCTCCCAATGCTCCCATAATGGGTGATGTCAGGGCAGAGAAAGATTGGGCAGTTGAAATCTCTCCTTTCTCCATATTGAAAACACATGAAGACTTGGCCAAGCCAAAAGCTCATGTGTAGGAGAGTTGGCCATGCGGCCACATAGTTATCTCATATGTATGGCCACTTATAGATTTTTCTATAGCGTACTGCCTGTACGGCTCTATACACAAGTTAGGTCTCTTCAATGAAAAGTGCACATACAATAGGGTCTATCAATAGGGTGCAATTAGTTGCTATTCAGCCAACTGAAAATCATAAATGGCAAGATAATGACTCAATGACTAGGGTGGTCTTCTAAGACCTTAAGGTACTGTCACACTTAGCGATGTACCAGCGATCCCGACCAGCGATATGACGCGGTCAGGATCGCTGGTACATCGCTAAGTGGTCGCTAGTGAGCTGCCACACAGGCAGATCTCACTAGCAACATCGCTGGGACGGAGGTCGCTACTTACCTGTCACACCAGGCGATCCTGCGTCCTCCCGCCCGGCTCCACGCGTCGCTCATCGTCACAGCAGGAAGCGCCGCAGGAAGCTGATGACGAGAAACAGTCCAGGACGTTCTCGCGCGATCAGCGATAACCAGTGGGGGAGCGGGTCATAGGTAAGTATCAGACACAGCAATATCGCTAGCAATATCGCTATAACGTCACAAGTTATAGCAATATTGCTAGCGATATCGCTTAGTGTGACATGCCCTTTAGATCCCTGTTGAATTAAGTGTTTTTTATTATGTGGAAGCCAAGGTCTCTGGTTGAGATCATCAAGTAGATAATGTACATTGTTAGTCTTTTACTTGCCCTTGACTGTGTCTGTAGTTCATCTCTATTAAAGGGAAAAGGGCTAAGCGGCAATACCACATACAACCTGCAGACAAGCTTGGCACTGTTTTTAAAAACAAAGCAGCCATATTTTTCTAAACTTTGTCAACCCCATTAATAATGCTTAACCAATGTATATGTTGGTTCACACCTTGGATAAGTCTTTAATCGCAGGGTAGAAAGACATTAGAAACACCAAATCATACAAAGTGGTAATACTTTATTCTGTAAATTAAAAATGAAAATAATTTCTTGAAAAATGATCATCTTTTTCTTTTTTTTCATTTTTACTAAGCATGTAATTATGTAAATTACTTAATATGGGTAATTGGTTCATGGATTTATTCTGATTGCAATAATACTCTGAAAATGATTGCAAGTGCAAGTTGTCAACTAAATCTGATGGGTTTAGTCTTTGCTGTCTTCTGGATCAATCCAGTTTGAAAATAATAGGTTCAGCTTGAACCTTTCTGTCTTTTTTAAACCTTTCTGTGCAACTATACACTCTCCTTGAGATGTCTACACCTTACTTTGTCTGCCTCATAAATGTGAAAAATCCTCCATGTGTGATCTCACCATTTAATTTGTGATTTCCGGATATATATCGCCTATCCACGCACATGTTAAACAAGCAAATCTGTGCGAGACATCTTACTATGGTACCATAGTTAATCTTCGAGAAGAGCGCCTAAATATTACATGCCACAAGTGAGAGGAGAACCCTCTGTATGTATGTCAGAAGCACACAAAGATGCAATATGGTTCCAGAGACTTTATGGGTGGCCTTACAGATGTGTAAGGTTTGGCATAACGCATTCTTACTGATCTATCTTGGTACCCTAGAAATAGGATGCTTTATTATCTTTAATGTTTATATACCTGCTTACTTTATACTGTGTATATATCTATATCTATATCTATATATATATATATATATATATATATATATATATATAGATATATATAAAACAGGATCAATAGACGTGTTAGTGATATGTATATTATGAAAGAGTGTAAACTAAATTTTAAAAGCATCTCTATTTATTCAGTATTATTAAAGCCACACACTGAAATACACGCACTTACACTCCTATGCTATCATAAGAAGAAACAACAGGAAAAAAGGGTGTAGAAAAGATAACTTAAACAGAAAATCCCCAGAAAGGGGCAAAGGAACTTACACTTTGTGCATAGCACAAGACCACTCACATCACAGATAAAGCCTTCAATGCGTTGAGTCGATCTACTGCTTACACAACGGTCGCCTATGTACGAACACCATAATAAGAATCCTAGCTACAGAAAAGACAGAAAGAAGAGCCACTATTTCTGAGCATAGGTATCACAAAAAGTACAATGACATTTCACTTACTTTGCAGAGGAAGAGACTCCACCTTTCCCCCCTAATCCAGGTAACACAGGTGAGCTATCAAGCGGAAGAGTGTGCCGGGGAAGGTCTCAATCGGAACTTACGTGTGATACCAGGATTAGGGGGGCAAAAATGGATCCTCTCCCCCCCTGTAAAGTAAGTGATATGACATCGTACCTTTTGGGATACATACAGGGGCATGTAAAAGTTTGGGCACCCCTGGTCAAAATTACTGTTATTGTGAACAGTTAAGCACATTGAAGATGAAATGATCTCAGAAAGGGCTAAAGTTAAAGATGACACATTTCCTTTGTATTTTAGCCAGAAAAAAAAAAATCTTTTACATTTTAAAAATTACCAAAAGGAAAACGGTCCAATGCAAAAGTTTGGGCACTCTGCATGGCTAGTACCTAGTAGCACCCCCTTTTGAAAGTATCACAGCTTGTAAACTCCTTTTTTGTAGCCAGCCAAGAGTCTTTCAGTTCTTGTTTAAAGGATTTTCATTCATTCTACATTGAAAAATTCTTCCAGTTCTGTGAGATTCCTGGGTCGTCTTGCATGCACTGCTACTGTATTTTGAGGTCTAGCCACAGATTTTCAATGATGTTCAGACAAGGGGACTCTGAGGGCCATTGTAAAACCTTCAGCTTGCGCCTTTTGAGCTAGTCTATTTTGGATTTTTGCGTGTGCTTAGGATCATTATCCATTTGTGGAAGTCATCCTCTTTTCACCTTCAGCTTTTTTACAGATGGTGTTATGTTTGCTTCAAAAATTTGTTGAAATTTCATTGAATCCATTCTTCGCTCTACCGGTGAAATGTTCCTCATGCCATTGGCTGCAACACAACACCAAAGCATGATTGATCCACACCCATGCTTAATGGTTGACGAAATGTTTTTTTCCTGAAATTCTGTGCCCTTTTTTCTCCACATATACATTTAATCATTTTTTACAAAGACTACCATTTTAAACTCATCAGTCCTCAGGACTTATTTCCAAAATGAATCAGGCATGTTTAGATGTTCTTTTGCTTACATCTAAATCTGAATTTTATGTTAAGAATGCAGGAGAGGTTTTCTTCTGGTGACTTTTCTGTTAAGGCCATATTTGTGCAGGTGTCTCTGAACAGTAGAACAATGTACCACAACTCCTGAGTCTGCTAAATCTTTTTGAAGGATTTTTGCTGTCAAGCCGGGGTCCTGACTTGCCTCTCTAGCAATCCTACGAATAGCTCTCACTGAAATTTTTCTTGGTCTTCCAGACATTATCTTGACCTCCACTGTTCCAGTTAACTGCCATTTCTTAGTTACATTTCAAATTGAGGAAAGAGCAACTTGAAAACGCTTTGCTATCTTCTTATAGCCTTCTCCTGCTTTGTGGGTGTGAAGGATCCTCACCTTGCCAATACGGACGTCAATATTACATCAGTAGGATCACATGGTAAGGTCTCCTAACTTGTACCAATGTGATGTTTTGTACCACCTGGGGACACGTAAGGTCAGATTGTTACAGTTTTACACAGACCTCCCTGTCCACACAGGCCCATAGAGGCATGGGGAGAGAGATGACGTGGCCCCCACAGTCATTAACATGGCACCTCAATCACCCAAAACCCTGACAGGCTGAGAGGCCCTTTTCACTAGCACTAGTGAACAGTGCCTGGTCAGCCCAGTAAGACTACCACCAGTTGTTCAATGTATGTCTCGTCTGTTAACAGAGTTATATCGGGCCAGAAACCAACCCTGATAGCATGGAAAGTTAAACTGAGAAATGGATGTGCGGATTTGTGGATCAAGATAAAAGAGCAGCCTAAGGTTAAATTATTTAATTAATTGCTTTAAGGGCACACTAGATAATACACTATATACACGATGTTATACATGTATAATGGTCAGAAATTCATGGTGGCTCAGTGGTTAGCACTGCAGCCTTGCAGCACTGGGGTCCTGGGTTCAAATCCCACCAAGGACAACATATGCAAGGAGTTTGTATATTCTCCCTGTGTTTGCATGGGTTTCCTCCAGGTATCCCGGTTTCCTCCCACATTCCAAAGACATACTGATAGGGAATCTAGATTGTGATCCCCAATGGGGACAATGCTGATAATGTTTGTAAAGCGCTGTGGAATTAAAGGGGTTGTCCAGCCTTTTCACATAATCTCAGTGCATATCTGGGCTGCAGAATGCTGACAATAAGTAATTTACCTTCTGTGGCCAGTTTGCAGGGTTTCCAAGATATCAGCTCTTGCTTGTAAGAAAAACGTCCAGGGGGTGTGTGTTCTGGCATTGAAATGAGAACTGGTCGTTTCCTCCTACTCTACTAAAAACATGCCCTCTATAGCAACAACCCCACCCTCCATAGCAACAGGCCCTCCCTGACCACATGAAGAAGCCTATCCCTCCTCACACAGTAACAAATCCTCCCCCTCTAGCAGCCTCAGACCAGAGAGCAGGACCACCCGGCTGCTCCTTCTCCAGACAGACACTGAACAGTGATCTATGGAAAGTGAAACTATTGAGGAGGAAACAACCAGTTCTCATTTCAATGCCAGAACACCCCCCCCCCGGACGTTTTTCTTACAAGCAAGAGCTGATATCTTGGAAACCCTGCAAACTGTCCACAGAAGTTCTCATTTCAATGCCAGAACACCCCCCCCCCCGGACGTTTTTCTTACAAGCAAGAGCTGATATCTTGGAAACCCTGCAAATTGTCCACAGAAGGTAAATTACTTATTGTCAACATTCTGCAGCCCAGATATGCACTGAGATTATGTGAAAAGCCCGGACAACCCCTTTAGTAGCGCTATATAAATGAATAAAATGAATAAATAAAATAAATAAATATGCAAATACAAAAGTGGTAGGACAAAAGATATAAGCAGAATATATGGGTTCAGATACCAGTATATAAAAGGCATTGCTTGTGGGGGGGAGGGGCTGCCACATGGGAGTCTTGTTATCCCCTCTGTTCCTGGACTCTCCCCAGAGAAAAAAGGCCATGCTTTACACCAGTGTTCCCCAACTCCAGTCCTCAAGTCATGTTTTCAGGATTTTCCTTAAAATTGCACAGGCAATAATTCCACCACCTGCGCGATACTAAGGAAATCCTTAAAACCTGACCTGTTGGTGGCTCTTGAGGACTGGAGTTGGAGAACACTGCTTTACACAAGCATTTAACCCTTCTTGGTAACTCCCCTCCTGCCCTCTGGGCTTATCATAAATGCCCTCTTCTTGACGTTTGTAGCTAAATCTCCCAAAACCTATGAAAGATCATAACTCCTTTCTGGACGGTCCTAGAATGGCCGTTCTGGTGCTGGCGCATACATCTGGTCCCCTGCTATGCATTAAGACCAAAGGCAGTTTTCTATCTGTTTTCTAATAGCTATTCTATCTATCTACATATACTTAGGTGCTAGAATGGATTGAGAACCTGGAAGGCATTCAGTCCATTTCAGGGATCTCTGAAATATACACGATGTATGGCTAGGAAGTATAGAATCTCCATAACTCCTTATGGAATCATAGCTGACTTAACAAAGCAATTTTGACCACATGGTCTCCACATGGCAGTGTGGCGCCCCCTGGAGTATGGCCGCCACAGTGGCTTTGCCTTCCTCCAGGGGAGGGTAATTCCAGGCTTGGAGGCAATGATGGGTCTCTCTCGCAGTCAATCCATGCATGCAACACAGTTCCACTCCAGGCCAGCAGGGGGAACTCTGAACCGAGATTAAGGGGAGGAGTGCTCTCTGAGGGCCAAGAGGAAGGAGTGGTCAGTTAGTTAGTCTGCGGAGGGTGAAGTGTGCAGACGTGTAGAGAGAAGCTGGAGGTTCAGCTGGGAAAGGAGAGCTCCCTCACAGTGAGCGCACGAACTGGAGCCTGGTCTCCACGGTTGTACGGATACTAACGGTCCTACAACAGATACCAGAGGAGTAGGAGGCTGTAATTGCCCTACTCCCATCTAAGACTTGAGGGCACAACAGCAGCTTGGATAGAGAGCCGGGACTCAGGAGAAAGGAGCCCCCGAGATAGGCTACAGCTGTGTGCCGTGCAAGTAAGGTTCTTGAGAACATCCGACAGGAGGAACTTCAGAGTAACTCAGTACTAGGAGTACTTCATTCAAACAAGCGCTAGGAAGGAGACTGCACAGCCCGTCTGCTGGGAGAGAATCCCTGAGTTGCTTCCAGGCTAGCCTGCTCCGTTACCATCTGTAATCAGGACCCTGGACTGCAGTTATCAAGTAAAGGTACAGAAATTGCACCCCGCTGTGTCTTGTCTGCTTCCTACCCTTACGGCACTGCTACATCCCCATGCCATCCACCTCTACACTGCCCTGGGACTATAGCTTCACCTGTGGGGAGCTTTTACACCCTTGCTGCACCCTACCATCAGTCCCAGCGGATCTGCATGCAGCGTCGGCTTAACATCTCCCTTGCCGAGCACCACAGGTGGCGTCACAAACTATTCCATTCCATTAACTACATTACCCCATTACTTGGGTGCCCAGGGCCACGGACTGGGTCACCGCTGCTGTGACACATTCCCCAGACACCGGCCAGGTACCGAATACCCCACAGCCCTGGGAGGATGACCCAGCAGCAAGCCTTTTGTTCTGCTGTGAGCTGGTCAATGTGTGAGTTGTCACTCACAGCCCTTTAACTCTGGACCCCCTCTGCTGTGGCTTGGTGTTCTGATACAACTGCACACTGAAGGGGTTTTTAAAATCCCATGCCAAATAGGATACAAATGATTGACATGGAATTATATCTCCAATTTTCTTCACAGTGGGACCCCACCATTTTCACTTTCAGAGTGCTAGGCAGCTGCTTAGAAGAACCCATGGCTGCTGTTTTTGGCACAAGGCAAAAGGAGGCTGGGTTTTTATAAAGCTGGGAAATTTGCATCATATGATTTTTCCTAACGATGATAGTGAACAAGCCATGTGCTCGCCAGAGGTAGCCTGATTGCCATTAGGTACCAAGATGAGATCCTCAGACCCCTTGTGAGACCATATGCTGGTGCGGTTGGCCCTGGGCTCCTCCTTATGCGGGACAATGCCAGACCTCATGTGGCTGGAGTGTGTCAGCAGTTCCTGCAAGATGAAGGCATTGAAGCAATGGACTGGCCTGCCCGTTCCCCAGACCTGAATCAGGGACAAGATCATAGACCTGCACAAAGCTGGAATGGGCTACAAAACCATAACTAAGACACTGGGTGAGAAGGAGACAACCTTTGGTGCAATAGTAAGAAAATGGAAGAAATACAAAATGACTGTCAATCAACATCGATCTGGGGCACCATGCAAAATGTCACCTTGTGGGGTACCATTGATCATGAGGAAGGTGAGAGATGAGCCTAAAACTACACGGGGGGAACTTGCTAATGATCGCAAGACAGCTGGGACCACAGTCACCAAGAAAACCATTGGTAACAGTCACGGACGTGGTTTGTGGAACCACTGTGCCACAGACCACGGAAAGCCTGGACAGGCGTGACTAAACAAGCACCTGACCATTCACTAGAGCCTCTGATGGTGAGGTTAGACTTGGCTCCCGATAAACGCCAGGTGCCGCTCCAGGACAGAGCAATGGATGCGCAGAAGCTGGACCCAGAGGACGTACTGGATGGAGCAGCAGGCAGAGTGTGAATCAGAGTGCAGCAGACAGAGTTTGTATCAGAGTGCAGCAGGCAGGGTCTGCATCAGAGTGCAGCAGGCAGGATTTGCATCAGAGTGCAGCAGATGGAATCTGTATCAGAGTGCAGCAGGCAGGGATTTGCACGAGTGCAGCAGGCAGGATTTGCACCAGAGTACAGCAGGCAGTATTTGCACCTGAGTGCAGCAGGGACTGGTATGCAACCTTAGTTCAGAGATGTAAGGAGGAGAAAGGTTATGAACAGCTTTTTAGGTGGAAGCAGAAGAGTAGCGAGAGAGATTAACTAGTCATCCAGGAAGTTAAGGACGGACTGGAGAGGTGCAAACGTGTTAGCAGATAAGCCACAAAGGTGGATGTTGCAGTAGTTGCAGTAGTCAAGGCGGGAGATGATGAGGGCATGCACAAGCATTTTATTACAGTCAGAGTTTAGGAAATGACAGATTCTGGTAATATTTTTGAGTTGGAGGTGACAAGAGGTAATGAGAGCTTGGATTTGCAGTTTGAAGGACAGGGCAGAATAAAGGGTTACTCCTAATCAGCGGATTTCAGGCACATTGAAGAGCGTGATGTCATTTATTGCGATAGATAGATTGACAGATAGATAGATAGATAGATAGATCAGATAGGAAAGATACGTGAGATGGAGTAAAGATAATGAGTTCAGATTTGTCTACATTGAGTTTGAGGAAGCGAGAGGAGAAGGAGGATATGGCTGATTGACACTCTGGGATTTTTGCAACAGTGAAGTGATGTCTGGGCCAGAGAAGTAGATCTGAGTGTCATCAGCATACAGATGGTACTGGAAGCCACAGGAATTTATGAGTTGTCCCAGGCGAAAGGTATAGATGGGGAAGAGTAGGGATACTACAACAGAGCTTTGAGGGACTCCAACAGAGAGAGGGAGGGATGAGGAGGTAGTGTGGGAGACTAAATGTGTGGTTGGAAAGGTATGAAAAGATTCAGGATAGGGCAATGTCTTTGATGCCAAAAGAAGAGGGGATGTGTAGTAGGAGGTAGTGGTCAACTGTGGTGAAGTTAGAGGACAGGTCTAGAAGGAGGAGTATAGAGAATTTTCTGTTGGCTTTGGCTGTAAGTAAAGGGGGCTTGCAATATCGCTAGCAATATCGCTAAAGCATCCCCGATTTTGTGACGCAGCAGCGATATTGCTAGCGATATCGCTATGTGTGATACTTACCTCTGACCGGCTCCCCCGCTGTCTGTCGCTGATCGCGCGAGATCGTGCAGCTCCATTTCTCGTCGGGTGCTTCCTGCTGGCGCCAACGAGCGACGCGTGAACGCGGGCGGGAGGACGCCAGGATCGCCACGTTTGAAAGGTAAGTAACGACCGCTGCTGTGTCGCTATGTCGCTGTGAGATCTGCCTGTGTGGCAGCTCACTAGCGACCATTTAGCAATGCACCAGCGATCCTGACCGGGTCGTATCGTGGTCGGGATCGCTGGTGCATCGCTAAATGTAAAGGGGCTTTAAGTCGTAAGTCTGGTCAAGGCAGTTTCAGTGGAATGGTGGGGATGGAAGCCAGATTGTAGGTTGTCGAAGAGCCCATTAAATGAAAGGTGGGAGGAAAGTTCAGCTTGCTTGGAAGCAAATGAGAGTAGCGATATGAGGCGATAGCTGGACATAGCTGTTGAGTTGAGGGATGACTTTTAGAGGATAAGCAGAATTGTGGCATGTTTGAAAGCAGAGGGGAAGGTACCATAAGTTAATGATAGGTTGAAGAGATGGGTTAGAGATGGGTTAAGTGTAGTGGTGTGCTTGGGAAGAAGATGGGGTGGAATGAGGTCTAGTGAACAAGTGATGAGGTGTGATTTGAAGAGGAGATGAGTAAGCTCCCCTTCAGTGATGTTGGAGAGTGAGGTTATGGGGTTTGGGCATTGGTCTGGCATACAAAGGTATTGTGGTGTTTGAACATTAAAGACTTGCCTTGTTTGTTTGATCTTAAATTTGAAGTGCATAGCAAAGTCCTCAGCAGAGATTAGGGAATATGGAGGGAGCAGTGGACGACGGAAGAGGGAGTTAAAAGTTTTGAATAACTGTTTGCGTTTGTAGGATAAGGAAGATATGAGGGTTGTGAAGTAGGCCTGTTTAGCAGATGTGAGTGCTGATTTTAATGCAAGTGTTTCTTGTTTGAATGTGGTGAAGTCATCTTGCTAATGTGTTTTCTTTCAATGCCTCTTGTTATTGTATATTTCATGCTGTAATTATCCTGCTAAAGTTTAGATTCTAGTTTTATCTTCAACCAGAAAGGTATCAGCTGAGATTCATCTCTGGGGGGTCGATTACTTTTTCCCCTGCATGATGCTGGCCAGTCATAAGCAGGAGGAACATACAGGGGTAAAAAAGATGTCCCTAGACCAGACTTTCCTTATGTGAGACATGTATTCACACATAGCCTTGCTCTCCTCACCGATCTAACTGCCAGCACCTACTTGGATTACTAGCGTACATAGAGCAGCTATGTGTCATTACAAACACCTGTACATCTGCTGCTCTCAGGACAGTCAGTGTTGTTGGAAGAGAACAGAGCTGTGCTGACCTTGCCATGGCATGAGAGCTGCAGATCCAGAGGTATTTGTAATTACACACAGCTCTTCTCTACTACCCTCTCCCACTTATAATCACAGTAGGCACTAGCAGTAAAATGATCATTGTGACTTCAGGAGGAGAGTAGAGTTATGTATCATTACAAAGAATTCTGCATCTCCAGCTCTCCTTCCACTGCACTGTCACCTCTGTTATACACAGATTGATATTGGATGAAAGCTGCAAGAAGTGTTTGTAATGACACATAGCTGTGCTGTACTCAATACAGCAGATCACTGGGGAGAGCAAGTCTATGTCATTGCATGTCTCACACAGAGAAAGCAGGCTTTGGGGATATGATCTTTTCTACCCCAGAAAATCTCTCTGCTTAATGCTCCCTTGGTCTTAGTGAAAATTAGCATGCAAATTTTTTAGCTAAATATCTCATTAACAGTGATGAGAAATTTAAGGATAAAAGCAATGTTTTATTCAGCTCTGCAGCCACTATTCCATTATGTTCCCATTCGAGAGGCGTTTTTCGAAAGGGATGTGTTTCTCATTATGTTCCCAGTGAATCATGCTACAACTGGTGTTTGGGCCTCTTTAAGCAACTGGCCAACCCAAAACTAATAAACAGGAGAAAGTCATAATTATTACAATTCATGTTATTTCAAGGTAGTGATGGTTATTGCCTCATTATTAATTAATATGGCTATATTTACAATGCATTCAGGTTGAGTAATGAACAGAAGCTCATGCTTATTACACATTTTCCACTTCCAGTCTCATCAGTCCTGGCTCTATGCAGGGAACTAAATGAGAGCGGAGATAAGTAATTACACACTGCGTGAGGATCCTCCTGTCACAGCTCCAGCATGCATGGGATGAAATTTGAAACTTTAAATACAATATTTAGAGATAGGGAATCAAACTATTTACTGCACATCTATTTAGCTAAATAGATTCAAAGTTAAATGCTACATAAAAGGAAATTAAATAAAGACTGTCATACTGAAAATGCAGTCCTATCTACAGTTGTCCTTAAAAGTTTACACACCTCGGCAGAATTTTTGCTTTCTTGGCCTTTTTTTTAGAGAATATGCATGATAACACCAAAACTTTTTCTCCACTCATGGTTATTTGTTGGGTGAAGCCATTTACTGTCAAACTACTGTGTGTTCTCTTTTTAAATCGTAATGACAACCCAAAACATCCAAATGACCCTGATCAAAAGTTTACATACCCTGGTGATTTAGGCCTGATAACATGCACAGAAGTTGACACAAATAATGGTGTGCGCAGAGGCCAACGCTGTGGGCAAGGTGAAACAGTGCCTGCTGCAAGAGCACAAGAAACACACACATCATGTCAGCCTAGATTCCTGCCCAACTTGTAGGGTTGTAGGGCGAAAAGGTTGTTGGATGGATAGCAGATAATGCTTACAGACAGTTTGCCAGCACCACCTTGTCTTCCACATAGTCCAATCTTAGTAGCCGTGTTTCTACACCACATAAACCTCACCCTGATCCTCTTTCCTCCCACCATGCCAAGTTTCCGTAGACAAGTGATCCCACATTTGGACACTCAGAATAGCTGATCACATTTCCTTTTCTAGATTTTGGCCTCTCACCCTCCCCGTTTCAAGCTGGACACAAGGAGATCGCAGGTAGTGATGCTCAAAAATCTTGAGCAGCCACGGTCACAAGAAGGCGACTGTGATAAAATGGATTTACTGTCACAAGAGGTGAATGATGATGAGGCACAATTGCCAACAAGTGATGTTGTTAAGTCAGCAAGTCAGGAGGAAGACCAGGGTGCAGAAGTGGAAGAAGAGAGGGTGGACGATGAAGTCACTGACCCAAACTGAGAAGGTGACATGCAGAGCAAGGACAGCAGTGCAGATGAGCAAGGATTTGCAACAATAGGCAAGAATAGGCAGTGGGGCGGCCAGAGACACCAGGCAGGCAACTGTTCCCAAGAGCACCAATATGGGTGAAGTTGCCAGACAAAAGGTTAGATGTTCCCAAGTCTAGGGCTTTTTTAAAGACAGTGCAGTTAACTCAAAAAGGCCATTTGCAACACTGGCCATGCCTACCGGCCTGACCACAACCAGCATGCTCAGGCACATGAGAGCAAAGCACCTAATTGGGCCAAACGACAGGGTCCATAAACAGTGTCTGTGGGTGACACAACTGCCTCTTCTCCTGTTCTACATGCATGCCAATTCCCTTGTCTATGACGCAGGTGAAGATGCTTCCCACCCTGCACCTGTCCTTGCACACTTGCAACCACCGTCAGCAAGCACATCCAAGTCCTTGTCCCAGCGCAGCGTTCAGTTGACCCTACCACAGTCCTTGGAATGCAAGCATAAATATTCAGTCACCCACCTACAGGTCACAATAATGAACTGCCACATTCCCATACTGGGATTTCGTATTTTTTGTGCTGTCATCCTCCTTCTCCTCTTTCTCCTCCGCCTCCTCCTCCTCCACCATATCAACATGTGATCATGCTACCCTCACTATAATTTCTTTAAGAGAGTTTATGATGCCCACGTTAAGAATTTTGAGAGGTCTATCTCTAACGTTCTTTGATATATATGTATGCACCCCCAGGGGTAAAAGTTTTTCAGCCCATGCACTTAGAGCATCTGTATTGCCAGTCTAGAATACCCACTCCTCAATAATGGAAAAATATTTTCTGAGGCCCTCCACTATGTCTATTCAATTGGGTATTGGAGTGCCTCCTTCTAATTTTTGTCATCCCTTACACTTAGTGCATACACTTTCCAGTCTAGGAGACCCATTCTATAGCAATGGGAAATAAATGCTTTTCTGAGGCTCCACCTTATAGCTGAGGTAACGTTTTTGGAAATCAAAATCAAAAGAACCTGTGGGTTCTATTAGTATATGATCCAGTGTCTTGTTGTGGGCTGTCAGGTAGTCGTCACATAGGGAGTTCTCACACTGCATACAAGATTTCACAGCCAGGACAGGAGACTTTGTACCGCAGTACAGAAGATCCTGGTCTCTGCCATATCAAGCTGAGTAGATGCGAAACGCTCCACTATACTCCCCAGCAGGAATGCTGCTGATGCAGTCCTTGATGCTGCTACGTTAAACTAATGGCTTTTAAGGGAAAATTCAAATAGATTCTATTCTTTAATAATATCACTCTTATCTACTGTACAATTGGTGTAGGGTGAGCTGCCATGATAGCGATAGTGCATTAAAGGTATCTAGTCAGGGATTATTGCCTTATAAATTATAGTCCTTCCTGATGCAAACTAACATATCAAAGTAACATCAATTCTATTCCCTATTAATACTGCTGTTAGCTCCATTTAGAGTATTGATAGGTGCTAGGTATCATGTACTGGAAATGAGAGTTCATTCTAGTCACATACATCTCTTCCACAGCCCATATCTTTTTATATTGCTTTTTTCCATACACTCATTGACAGATTCATTTTTTTTATGGTGATATGTGCTCAGAAATTCACCAAACCAGGCAGGGCTGATTCAAATGCCTTCTATATTCTGCAATACTACCGCTGATATCTGCAATTCATTTAGGGTGAGCTGTCACAGTAGGGCTAGAGTATTACAGGCATCTAGTCAGGGATTATTGCCTTATAAATTATTATCCTTGCTTTTGCAACCTAAAAAAGGAAGGTAACATCTATTCTATTCCCTATTAATACCACTGTTAGCTGCATTTTGTATAGGAATAGATGCTAGGTATCATCTGCAGGAAATGAGTGCACATTCTGGTCACATACATCTCTTCCACAGTCCATAACTTGATTGCTTTTTCCCATACCCTCATTGACAGATTTGTGTTTTTACGGTGATTTGTACTCAGAAATTCATCAAAGCAGGCTAAATTAACTGATTTAATGTGTCCATTCACAATTTCTCTGTAGCATATGTATGTAAGAGGTAGTGGTGGGAGACTTTACACTACTGGAGCTGAAAGTATGCTGGAAGACCCATGACATATGATGCAAATCCAGCTTTTGGGGCTGGGAATCTTGGGCATGCGCAGTAATTCTCTGCGGCTCTCATGCCCAAGATTCCCAGCCCCCCGCGTGTGAATAAATCATAAGTGACTGCGGGGCGGGATCTGTGGCCGCGCGATATGAAGGTCAGGATGTGATCTGAGAGCACGGGCACGTCGGGCAGCACTAACTGTGCATGCCCATGAAACTACAGTACAGCGCAGGCGCCAGCATTTCAAAAGAACACTGAGGAGGCAGCGCCAAATTCGAAATGACCGATGGATGCGAGGCATCTGTCAGAGGGGGAAAGACCTGCCCCCCTGTCAAAATTCAGGTATTTTTGAAAATTTTAAAAACGATTATTTCTGCGGTGGAAGGGACACTAAGTAAAAGAGCCACCTTGACAGAATGCAGCATTAGTGCTGCACAAGGTGGCTCTTTTACTTAAAAACGGCTGGGGGGTGACAGGTTCCCTTTAAGGGCACACTAGAAAAAGCACTTTATAAACACAATGGTTATACACTGTATTGCAGCGGGGTTGGTAATTCACAGCAAACGTGCTTAATATCCACACTCGCACAGTGTACAGCATACAGTATCCTATGGATTGCAACCGGGAAACAACACAGTCCATGAGAGTTCGGTTGCCGAGGGAGATGGCACCACTGTATAACGCTGCGGGGTGCCAGGAGTTCGCTCTGCTGGCTCTCTGTTAGCTCACATAGGCTGAGATTCTGCAGAGCCGACTGCTCGGCAAGTTGCAAACTCCAAACTGACACACCAACCCCTTTGCTACAAGGTAGCCACATGGAAAACCCTGCTGGGGGAGGAAATGGACCGCCCCACTACCTTCCTGTAGTCTGTTTAAAAAAAAACAAGCCCAAGGCAGGTTTTCCTAAATCTGCCTTGGACAAATAGCTTGCCCAAGACTACACTTACTTTTATTCTCTATTGCAATCACAGCTATGCCTGTGACGGCAATGCACTCCCGCGGCCTCAATACGCTTCTGAGCACATCCTGGGGGACACATAGCGACACTTTCAAATAATATCAGTCACTGCCGTGCAACACATATAATGGTCAGATATGATAATACAATAGAAGTAGGGCAAAGGGTATAAACAGAACATATAGTCAGTTATCAGTTAGATGAAAGGCCTGGATTGTTGGGGAGGGGCTGCAACATGGCAGGCTTGGTTTCCCCTCAGTGTTTGACTTGTCGTCACATGATGTCCTTGTGACCGCCCAGAGAAAAAGCCAGGTAAAATGCTGCAAACAAGCATTTAATCCAGTGAGTCACTCCCCTTGCTGCCCTCTGGACTGAACCTAAATCTCCTCCCATGGAGGTTTGGAGATAAATCTCCAAAAACCTATTAAAGATCATAACTTCTTCCTGGGCGGTTCTAGGGCAGTGGTTCTGGTGCCATTGGATCCCACTGCTTCCGTGCTTCTCATAGAGACTAAAAACACAATTTTGCTACATAACTGCTATTGGCTGTTCTATGTATCTCCTTTCCATTGCTTGTTAGAATGACTCAAGAACCAGACAGAACTTTGCCCTGGTCTGGGGATCTCGGAAATATGCATGATGTACAGCTAGGATGTATAGTATTTTCATAACTCCTTTATGTATTCCTAGCTGGCTGAATAAAGGACTCGGGCCCCATGACTTTAATCCACAGGGGATCTTCCTGTAGAAGGTTGCATATCAGCTCTAGAGGGGGTGGGAATCGTTTTATTTGAGGCTGGCCAGGTGTCATGTTATGACAGCACGTGCTGAAAGGATTTTTATAATTCCAGGCCCAATAGTATACAGATGATTGACATGGAATTATATCTCCAATTTTCTTCACACTACACTTTATCTGCACTACGTGTACTTTACTGTTTGATCTGTACTCTAAGCATCATAAAGCAAAAATTGATCCTCCTTTTCCATAAAATTCAAATATTCTTTATTTCCGGACTTGCATAAAATGCATACACGTGATTTACCGGCTAACTGTCCAACATTTGAATTTTTTGAAGCACAGAATAAACTATTCAAATATACTTTGCAAGCCAACAATGAATCCTTGCACTCAAGGACATTGGTGAACATTGATGGCTTTAGCCATGTTTATATGGAAAACTCGTGACTACAAAACAGGTACTGTACTGTTCTTTACTTGTTCTACACATTCTCTACTTGTGCTACAGGTTCTGTACTGATCTCAACCTGTACAATATATACCTGTACTATACGTACTGTACTCTACTCTATTTATACTACATGTATAGTATTATTCTATACTTATATTACTGGTATGTACTGCTCTCAGGTGCCTTGCCACAGACTGGGCACAAGCAATTGATGATTGACAAGTGAACGGTAGGAGAACAAGGAGCCTGGTACACACGCGTTCTGATCACTTGTGGCATACCATCTTTTGTATATGACAAAATATATTGTGAATTGCTGTATAAGCAGGTGGTCAAAATTGTTGGCACCCCTCGTTTAATGACAAATAAACCCACAATGGTCACAGAAATAACTTGAATTTGACAAAAGTAATAAAAAATAAAAAATCTATGAAAATGACCAAATGAAAGTCAGACATTGCTTTTCAACCATGCTTCTACAGAATTAAAAAAAGAAATAAACCTCATGAAATAGGACTGGGCAAAAATGATGGTACCCCTGAAAATAATGTGACAAAAGGGACATGTTAGATCAAGGTGTGTCCACTATTTAGCATCACAGGTGTTTACAATCTTGGAATCAATGAGTGGCCCTGTATAGAGGGCTACAGATATTCACTGTGCTGTTTGGTGACATGGTGTGTATCACACTCAACATGGACCAGAGGAAGTGAAGGAAAGAGTTGTCTCAGGAGATTAGAAAGAAAATTATAGACAAACATGTTAAAGGTAAAAGTTCTAAGACCATCTCCAAGCAGCTTGATGTTCCTGTGACTAAAGATGCACATACTATTCAGAAATTTAAGCTCCATGAGACTGTAGCCAACCTCCCTGGATGTGGCCCCAAGAGGAAAATTGATGACTAATCAAATAGATGGATAATATGAATGGTAACAAAAGAGCCCAGAAAAACTTCTAAACAGATTAAAGGGGAACTTCAAGTTCAAGGAACATCAGTGTCAAATTGCACCATCCGTCGTATGAGCCAAAGTGGACTTCATGGGAGATGACCAAGGAGGACACTATTGTTGAAAAAAAATCATAAAAAAGCCAGACTGGAATTTGCCAAGCTACATATTGACAAGCCACAAAGCTTCTGGGAGAATGTCCTATGGACAGATGAGACAAAAATGGAAATTTTTGGCAAGGCACATCAGCTCTATGTTTACAGATGGGAAAATGAAGCATATCAAGAAAAGAACACTGTCCCTACTGTGAAACATGGAGGAGGCTCTGTTATGTTCTTGTTCTGCTTTGCTGCATCTGGCACAGGGTGTCTAGAATCTGTGAATAGTGCAATGAAATATCAAGACTATCAAGGGATTCTAGAGAGAAATGTGCTGCCCAGTGTCAGAAAATTTGGTTTCAGTTGCAGGTCATGGGTCTTGCAATAGGATAATGACCCAAAACACACAGCTAAAAGCAGCCAAGAATGGCTAAGATTAATACACTGGATTATTCTGAAGTAGCCTTCTATGAGCCCTGACCTAAATCCTATTGAGCATCTTTGGAAAGTGCTGAAATATGCCATCTGGAAAAGGCAACCTTCAAACACGAGACAACTGGAGCAGTTTGCTTATGAGGAGTGGGTCAAAATACCTGTCGACAGGTGCAGAAGTCTCATTGACAGTTACAGGAATCATTTGATTGCAGTGATTGCCACAAAAGGTCATGCAACAAAGTATTAAGTTAAGGGTTCCATCATTTCTGTCCAGGCCTATTTCATGAGTTTTATTTTGTTAAAATTCTGTGGAAACATGGTTGAAAAGCAATGTCTGACTTTCATTTGTTCATTTTCATAGATTTTTTATTTATTATTAATTTTGTCAGATTCAAGTTATTTCTGTCACCATTGTGGGTTTTTCTGTCATTAAACGAGGGGTTACTAACAATTTTGATCACGTGTGTACATTCTCATATAATACCATATGAATTAAATACTACTAATAATAGTGCAATGAATATCATAATTTAAAAAATTAATTACATTCATTACAAAACTATTAATATATAAATAACAATGCCAAAAGAGATCCAACTTTCATATTGAAGAAGTACCTTAAAGTGCCAACTGTAAGTGGATTTTTCTCCAAAAACCATGCTCAAGCTGATTTTATGTCACCTTTAAATCATGAACACACTGAATCATGAACACACTGGAGGAGAGAAGGTTTTTCCACCAACATAGAAGAAGATTCTTTACTGTTAGGGCAGTGAGAATCTGGAATTCCTTGCCTCTGAGGAGGTGGTGATGGCGAACTCAATCGAGAGGTTCAAGAGAGGCCTGGATGTCTTCCTGGAGCATAATAATATAGTATCTTACAGTGATTAGGTTCTTTAGAGGGATGTAGATCTAGGGATTTATTCTGACGGAATATAGGCTGAACTGGATTGTCAAATGTCTTTTTACGGCCTTGCTAACTATGTTATTTACTATGTTATAAAATATAGACCTAAGAAAGAAACAAATAACCACATATGAGTACATAAATGAGTTAAATTTAGTTCTCTAAACTATTTAAAAAGAACATACAAATCTTATCTAGTTGGCAGTAGAGACTTTATTAGAGAAAAGCAAAACTAATTGATTTGTTGAGGCCTTAAGGAATCATGGTGCCTAAAATGGTTATCCATTTACATTTTCTTTGTGCTAGGGGATGCTTGATGTCACTTTCACTTTCACTATGAATATGATCTATTCCCTTTACCGAGAAGGACTTTGGCTTACAATCATGAAACATTTTAAAATGTTGCAATATTGTTTTCAAGTGTTTGATATCTATCACTGTTTTTGCAGCTAGAACATCACATACATGCTTTCGTGTGCGCACATTCAGCTGTCGTGACATCAGTCCAATGTGGACTTTCGGGCATCTGCATATAGCATAATAAATTACTTGGATCATATTACACATAATATGATGATTTATAGAGCACTGTTTTTGGCTACTGACTGATTCAAAAGAGGTGAGATGTTACTGCAGGCTACACAATTGCCACATGGGTAACAGGCATAAGGAGGACCCTGTGAGTTAAATGGATTTTTGTTTAGAGGATTATCACGGCTTTGGACTAACATATCCTTTAGATTTGTGCTCCTTCAAGAAGTCATTAAGGGATAATCTGAAAGATGTTTTAGCGAAGCAGGTTCTGTTTTTAGAACATTCCAATGTCATTGGAAACAGGCCCTCATAGTGGGCCATTATATATGGAAATGAGTGGCATTTTGTCCTCTGTCCTGTTCATCTTGGCTGGAGCCCGCAACAGTATCTCTCGTCGGCTAGTTTTTGCCCTACTATATCTATATTTTATACATCTGTTACTGTAGCCTTTGTCTTGGAATCTCATTTTGAGGTCTGCCGATTGTGACTCAAATTTTGAATCTGATGAGCATATCCGCCTCATTCTTAGAATGACTCTAATAGTCATAATATAGGGATAACTAGACTTCCCGATGCCGCTCTCTTCTTCTACAATGTGTAAAATTTTCCTCTATACCTATACTGTTTTCTAGTTATACTACATGTACAGTGGGGAAAAAAAGTATTTAGTCAGTCAGCAATAGTGCAAGTTCCACCACTTAAAAAGATGAGAGGCTTCTGTAATTTACATCATAGGTAGACCTCAACTATGGGAGACAAACTGAGAAAAAAAAATCCAGAAAATCACATTGTCTGTTTTTTTTCATTTTATTTGCATATTATGGTGGAAAATAAGTATTTGGTCAGAAACAAAATTTCATCTCAATACTTTGTGATATATCCTTTGTTGGCAATGACAGAGGTCAAATGTTTTCTGTAAGTCTTCACAAGGTTGCCACACACTGTTGTTGGTATGTTGGCCCATTCCTCCATGCAGATCTCCTCTAGAGCAGTGATGTTTTTGGCTTTTCGCTTGGCAACACGGACTTTCAACTCCCTCCAAAGGTTTTCTATAGGGTTGAGATCTGGAGACTGGCTAGGCCACTCCAGGACCTTGAAATGCTTCTTACGAAGCCACTCCTTCGTTGCCCTGGCGGTGTGCTTTGGATCATTGTCATGTTGAAAGACCCAGCCACGTTTCATCTTCAATGCCCTTGCTGATGGAAGGAGGTTTGCACTCAAAATCTCATGATACATGGCCCCATTCATTCTTTCATGTACCCGGATCAGTCGTCCTGGCCCCTTTGCAGAGAAACAGCCCCAAAGCATGTTTCCACCACCATGCTTTACAGTAGGTATGGTGTTTGATGGATGCAACTCAGTATTCTTTTTCCTCCAAACACGACAAGTTGTGTTTCTACCAAACAGTTCCAGTTTGGTTTCATCAGACCATAGGACATTCTACCCAAAACTCCTCTGGATCATCCAAATGCTCTCTAGCAAACTTCAGACGGGCCCGGACATGTACAGGCTTAAGCAGTGGGACACGTCTGGCACTGCAGGATCTGAGTCCATGGTGGCGTAGTGTGTTACTTATGGTAGGCCTTGTTACATTGGTCCCAGCTCTCTGCAGTTCATTCACTAGGTCCCCCCGCGTGGGATTTGTGCTCACCGTTCTTGTGATCATTCTGACCCCACGGGGTGGGATTTTGCGTGGAGCACCAGATCGAGGGAGATTATCAGTGGTCTTGTATGTCTTCCATTTTTTAATTATTGCTCCCACAGTTGATTTCTTCACTCCAAGCTGGTTGGCTATTGCAGATTCAGTCTTCCCAGCCTGGTGCAGGGCTACAATTTTGTTTCTGGTGTCCTTTGACAGCTCTTTGGTCTTCACCATAGTGGAGTTTGGAGTCAGACTGTTTGAGGGTGTGCACAGGTGTCTTTTTATACTGATAACAAGTTTAAACAGGTGCCATTACTACAGGTAATGAGTGGAGGAAAGAGGAGACTCTTAAAGAAGAAGTTACAGGTCTGTGAGAGCCAGAAATCTTGATTGCTTGTTTCTGACCAAATACTTATTTTCCACCATAATATGCAAATAAAATGAAAAAAAACAGACAATGTGATTTTCTGGATTTTTTTTTCTCAGTTTGTCTCCCATAGTTGAGGTCTACCTACGATGTAAATTACAGACGCCTCTCATCTTTTTAAATGGTGGAACTTGCACTATTGCTGACTGACTAAATACTTTTTTTCCCCACTGTATAGTATTATTGTCTACTTTTTTTTCCGGTATGTACTAGACTGCTCTCTATCTGTACAATGTGTAGTATACACTCTACTTGTCCTACGTGTGTAGTATTGTTCTCTAATTGTGTTACCAGTATGTACTGCTCTATACCTGCACAATGTGTATTATACTGCTCTATACCTGTACTGCACACACTGTACTGTTCTCTTCTTAGACTACATGTATAGTAAAATTCTCTACTTGTATTACCAGTATGTACTGCTCTCTACCTGTACAATGTGTAGTATAATGCTCTATACCGGTACTACTTGTACTGTACTTTACTACGCTTGTCCTACATGTGTAGTATTGTTCTCCAATTGTACTACCGGTATGTACTGCTCTCTACTTACACAATGTGTAATATACTGCTCTATAGCTGTACTGCATACACTGTTCTCTACCTGTGTTGCTCCCTACCTGTACAATGTGTAGTATAATGCTTAATACTGATACTTCTTGTACTGTACACTGTTCTCTACCTGTACTACATTTACGTTGTTGCTCTCTACTTGTACAATGAGTAGTATAATGCTCTATACCACTACATGTTGTACTATACACTGTTCTCTACCTGTACTACATGTATGGTGTTGCTCTCTACCTGTACAATGTGTAGTATAATTCTCTATCCGGTACTACTTGTACTGTACACTGTTCTCTACCTGTACTACATGTGCTGTACTGCTCTCTACTTGCTCTACATACAGTATATTGCATTACTTGCATTGCTTTCTACCTTCGCAGCAAGTATTATACTGCATTCTACCTGTATTGCATGTAATATATTGATGTACTATTCTTTTATTGTATTAAAAGAAATGCATTACTCCCTACATTTCAACATGTCATGTAATACTATCTACCGGTACTAGAAGTACAGTAATACTTTATACCCGTGTCAGGAAAATTATCCCTTTGACTCCAGGTCCAATTTAACTCTACTGTGTGTACAGTGTGGCTGATCATACCATTTATATAGACAGTGATTCACCAGCTTCTAACATTACTCTTTTTTTTTCTTTAAACTTCTATTATTTTTATTATTTTTATTTTAGAATATTTGGAATTCAGAAAAAATGTCTTCTTGTCTATTGAGTGTTAAAGTCTGAAATTGCAATTGCTTTCCCAAATCTAATAGTTCTTGCAACTGAATTGGGCACCGTAGATTAGCATAAAAAAATGTTTTTTTTTGTGTAATATGTATATAAAAACATTGGTTAAAAGCACAAAGTTATTGCATAAATTGACAAATATGCTTAATGTTTTAACAAGAAAAGGAATAAAAATTAAGCTTAGATGAAATACAATCTTCAAAAGAACGGCTTTTGGTAATATGGGGGATGTTTACAGAACAAGGAAACTAAAAAAAAGTTTAACAAGCTGACTGTGGGAATATTAATAAGCCAGAATCTTAGCTTCTCTGAAAACAAAAGAGGAACACACAGGAACAAGATCACAGGCTTTGATTTTCTGGAGACCTAGTGCCTGATACATGACAAGCGCTGCTGGAGAGCAGATGAAGAGAGATGCCTTGTAACAGAAGAGAGGTGGCAACAGGTGAGATTCTCGGCTGATTGTAGAAAGGCAGTTGTTGGTCACAAGGTAAAAATGTAAGAAACCCATAGTAAACCATCTCACAATCTGTGCTTGTTATTCTGTACACTCTCCCTATTGCCGACCGTTAACTTGTTTCTCATTTTTTTTGCACAGATGCAAATTATAGATCCTAAAAGATCCAAGATCTGAAAAAGACTCCTGTAGGGCGATAAACACATAGCTTGATTGCAATATTAATTAAAAGAAAACTGTTATTTAATAGTCTTTAATTGGAAATAGTTATAATGATATGGTTCGGAAACCATAGCAACCCAGGAACCATGGCAACTCTAGTTTGCAAAGCCAAAAGTAACCTATGGTTGGGTAATCATTGTGGATTATAGGAAGACATCACCATCCAGTCACTCTGTGCATATACTTTAAAGGCTTATGCACAGGAGCATGACCATGTAATGCCTGTCCTCTTTTACAAGGTAATGTATAATCAGAGAGCAAACAGTGATCTCCGTGCAGAACCTTTGTTTGTGGGTGTTACCAAAGATGGATCTCCAAAGAGCATGAGTTGAGTTTCCACACATTTTTCTGTATTCTTCTCAGAAACCCACATTTGGTACAGCGGATAAGACTAATACAACTGAAATAATACTCTTGCACTGAGTTGGTGGTAAATTGAAAGAAAAGATTGCAGAAGTCGTTTTGAAATTTTTCTATTTTGTGAAAGCCTCCGAAGTCTACCGAACTCAATTATTTCAATGGAACCGGATGATCATTCAGTGTGTGTAAGGGCTTCCCAATACTCCCCTAACAAGATATCAAAGATATAAATGAGGAAAATAAGACACCGTGAGAGGTAGAAACACATTCACACACAGTTAATATGAGTTTGCGTGTGTAGGGTTGGATTGGAAAGAATAGGTGTGGACCAAATGAACATTGAGTGATAGTACTGATAGTTCGCCTTCAGTGAACACCTATTGGTGAGCACTGTTGTGTCCCATAATTGGGAACAACCTGTAATGTATATTTTCTGTGTTGAGTTTTTTTCTTCCAATCAGCAAAATTCCCTGTAGCTGATAGGTAGAATTAGACTGTGTGAAGATTGTCCCCTATGTCCCTCCAATAGTTGAGCTCTGTATTAGGTTGCTCCTCCCTTCTTCAGTTTTACTCTACAGCAGCCATTACTCTAGATGCATGTGTACTGCCCTGTACACATTACTCCTTTTTACCTACTGTTTATTGTAACTAATACAAGATTTTGGAAGAAAACAGCATCGTTTCTCCTGGTCTTTCTACAGTTGCATTGCCGGTGGAGTTAACCTATCTGCTGACGCCTGGTGGTGTGAGTACAAGTTACACAATTATCTAAGAAGCTGATAGTTCGAACACTTGGATTTGCAGCCATCAGGAAGAGGCAGAATAAGCAGCTTTAGAAAAGTCCAACATTCCCGAATAGCAAATGAAAATTAATGTTATTGACCTGTCTGGGCTTTAGTGCCAATCCAAGTGTCTTCCCTTGTGATTGTCTCTCTCTGCTCTTTTCTGTATCACGTTACCAGACATCTTTGATATCTCTCTCTTAAGCCTATGAAGAACATCTCAGGTGGCTGAGAATTCAGCTTATTATGCACCTTTACAATAATTAATTGAAGTGGCAATTAGTTTTGAACGTCTGGAGAAAACATAGCAAAATCTTCAAAATCTCCTCATACTTCTCCTGTACCTATTATCTCCAAAGTGATGGGTAAACCGAGAGGATCAGTTCTTGGAACAATTCCTTCATATTTTCTTCCATGGGCTGACTTTGGTCACAACAAACTCAATTTCTTTGTCATCCCAAAAATATCCCTTTATCACAGTCTTTGGTTGAACTCCTCATCTTTTTTGCCCATTGTTTCTAAAAGTCTTCCTGCTCGGAACAGGGTTTTCCAGGATATCCTTGAAATAAGCACCAAGGGTCAATTCAATTTGGCTGCTGCCTCGGCTACAGCAAAGAAGAGTGTTGATAAACACTGATGAGCTATTCCCAACATCTTTCCTAGTGATAATGCTTAGCTTTGAACAAAAAATATTCAGTTAAAGACTTCCTGTAATGAGCTGGTTGCAAGGTTCTTCGGCTCTTTTCAAATAAGTGAGCAAAAAATTATCAAAAAACTCCCTCCAAATATCCAGACTTCTGTCAAACTGTTAGGCCTCTTTCACACATCAGGTTTTCGCCGTCAGGCGTGATCCGGCGCTTTTGACAGAAACCGGATCCGGCGAAATGCAATGCCGGATCCGGTTTCCCCCCCATTGACTTGCATTTGCGCCGGATCGCGCCGGATGGCCATGCGTTTCATCCGGTTTTTGCCGGATCCGGCAATGTGTCGCGATCCGGCGCCTGGAAAAAACGGCTACTGTAACGTTTTTTGTCTCCGGCGAAAAAGCCGGACCCTCCGGATCCGGCGCGTCCGGCTTTTTCACACAATGAAAGCCTATGAGCGCCGCAATGCGCCTGATCCGGCGAAAGCCGGATCCGGTGGCCGGATCCGGTTTTTTTGGTCTGAGCATGCTCAGTAGCTCTGCCCACAAGACATATATAAAAGCAAGACAGTGGGACCCACAGCCACACCCAACATGCCACCCAAGAAAGCAACCAAGCGCAGCAGGAGAAGGCAGGAGACCACTGCAGCACCATCAGCACCACCACCACCCCAAATGGAGCAGCAAATGGAACAGCAAATGGAACAGCAAATGGAACATGCTGAGGAGGGGAGTCCAGCAGCAGATGAGAGACGGTAATTATCAAATCCCCCATTCCTCCAAACTAGGGCCATGGAATATCAAGATATTCATTGGCCCTTTGTTTCTCTTTATTCAACAGCCGCACAAGAGATGCAGCAGCAGCAGCAGAAATGGCATCACTGGCAGCAGCAACAGCAGCAGCAATACCCACAGCCATGGAGTCTGGCCATCAACAGGACAGCACATCTTCTTCTGGGAGCCCTCCCTCGCATCGTCAGCGTTTGACGGTAAGTTTTTATTTCCAAAATCCATCATCTCTGTAATATATGTCTATTCATTGCCTTTTATTTCAAAACAGGAATCACAAGATGAAGAGGAGCTCCCAGAAGAAGAAGGAAGGGGTGGACAGACACCTGGAGTGGGCTCACAATTGGTAAGTTTTTTGCATCAAACGCAGAAACACAACATCACACTACACACAACACATAGAAAACAATGTTCTGCAGACCACACACAGCAAACAAATGCCTACATCCAAAGACATAACATTTTTTGTTTTCTTCTCTAGTCTTCCCAATCTGGTGCTCGGCCAAGAGGTCCTCGCAGTGCCTCCCAGGGTCGTCGGCGACAGCAACGCGGCGGTCACCAGCGTGTAAGTATAAATATTTTTGCTTTGTTTTTTGCACTTTTTATTTCATTTCTTTTGTGGAGGCTAATTATGTTATTTTTGTCTTTTTCTTTAACAGCCTTCACAGCGTGCTCCCGACTCTGACGGTGAGGATGGAGGACTCGATGTGGACCACCTCATCGATCTCGTCAGAGAAAGGGAGCCGCTCTGGAATATGGCTGACCGCCGCCACGCTGACCTTATCGTTACCCGACGACTCTGGGAGGAAATCTGTTCGCTCCTTGTGGGCCGCTGGGAGGACCTCGATGTTCGGGCCCAGATTAAAGAGCGTAAGTATATACAGTACCGGTTGCTTGATGTAAACCAGTGTTTCCCGAACTCCAGTCCTCGTGGTCCCCACGGATCATGTGTTCAGGATTTCTATTTACTATGGAAATCCTGAAAACATGACCCCTGGGGACCATGAGGACTGGAGTTTGTGAAACACTGATGTTGTATACTAACCACTCCTTTCTCGTTTCAGGGAACAGAATTGTGAATCGGTGGCGGTCTGTGAGGGATCGTTTCAAGAAGGAGTTCAATAAAGAGATGCGGGCCCCGAGTGGATCTGGAGGACGCAGGAGCAAGTACAAGTACGCACAAGCCCTGTCGTTCCTCCGGGAAACAATGCTCACCAGAAGGTAAATATTACACACCACATGTGAAAAAAAATGTTAGATGTAACTTTTTTTTTTCAGCCAGGGCCATACCATGTCAGTATTTTAATTGTTTTTTTTCTCTTTATTCCACAGCACGGTGAGCAGCACTCGGGAGCCTGCACGATTGGACCCTTCTGAGGCGATCCCTGAGGAGACCGGCACCGAGGGACACTTCGACCGCCCCGGTACATCTGCACCTTCCCAGCCTTCCCACACATTCGACCCATCTGTCCCATCCACCAGCACAGGAGCATCGTGGCCGCCTACATTACATGAAGCTGCTGGTGAGGAGATCGCTTTCCCTTTACCCCACCCTTCTGCCCCTGCCACCTCTAGTACACCTGCGGGTACTGGGCGGCAGCGGCAGAGGGGCCAGGAAAAGAGTTATGCGCAAGAGTTCTTGCATCTGAATGCATCTTTCCAGAACTGTCTAAAAGTCTTGTCAGAGCAAATCTCCGCAGGCTTTCAGCAGGTCAACTCCAGCATTCTGGAGGTGAAGACACTTCTGCAAACCATGCATTCAGAAGCAAGATCTTCGCCAAACCACACCTTTTTCAGGTCTGTTGTGGAGCGCATGGCAACACTATCTCCTACCCAGCAGATGCATGTAATGCATTCGTGCCACGGTGCTCTACAGCAGGTTACCTCCCAACCTCCACCTCCCACCACTGTAGTTCCTCCACCTGCACCCCCTCCAGCCACTTTCCATCCTCCCCCTCCTATTACATCTGCACCCCCTCCAGCCACTTTCCATCCTCCCCCTCCTATTACATACCAGCAACCTCACCAGTACCAGCAACCTCCCCAGTACCAGACATCTCCCCACTTCCAGCAACCTGCCCCGTACCAAACTCCTTCCCCGTACCAAACTCCTTCCCCGTACCAAACTCCTTCCCCATACAACTTTCCATCAACATCATCTGCTCCTACAGTCCCTGCCCAACCCTCCACTCCACCGCCCACCACCTCTTCTGCCTCCCACATGTCCACCCATTCTGTAGCTTTTTCCACACCTTCACCTCTAACTGTTCCTTCCCCACCACGATCCCAGTCCTCTCTCCACACACCCAGTGTCGAAGTGTCCCGCAGCCCCTCCAGCAGTATTTCCACCCCACACTACACAGATTTGTAATGTGTGTTTTTTAATAAAAATGCCCATTGGGTTTAAAACCTTTATTAAAAAAGTTTTTTGCACTTTAAAAACATTTTACAAAAAAAAAAAAATTTAAATAAAAGTTAAATTATCGTTTCACAATGGTTGTCTGTCATTTCTTTCTGCGGCGAACTATGTTTAAAAAAAAGGTTAAATACAGGGTATTTCAAAGGTAAAAAGGTATTCAAAACCAGGTATATAACTGTGGGTAAATTTTAGCTTTTTGCCACAGTTGTGTTCCTGGTTGTGTTTGAAGCAAAGTATTTCACCTAAAAAGTTGTGTTTATTGTTGGTGATTTCCTAACAATGTACACAACTTTTGTTAAAAGGTGAAATACTTTGCATAAAACACAACCAGGTACACACCTGTGGCCTAAAGCTAAAAATAGTAAGACCATGACAAGATAGCCAACTTTGGTTGGCAAAGGTATGTACTGTTGGTCCAGAAGGTACACAAGTTTGGTTAGGGCACAAATCTTTCACACTCTGTCATCCTGCCAGTGTACTCTGCCTTGAGGTGACATAAAGTATAGTGCAAAATTGTCCCTCATTACTGAAACCGTCACAGAACTTCTAGTGGTAATATTTCCAATGACAACATCCATCTTCGCCAGTAACTTGCTCTTCTCTCCAACCTGCACTTTCTTCTCTACAACCTGTCAAAGAAGGGCTGTAGGAACATGCTATATATAGTTTTCCAGTAGCCAATCCCGTTCGGAAGGCCACAAGGGTCAATTTTAAAAACCGGATCCGGCGTAATCCGTCGAAAAACGGATAGAAAAACGGATGAACCGGATGAGACGGATCCGGTTTTGTCTGTCAAGAACAAGACGGATCCGGCAGAAAACCGGATCCGGCACATCAGGTTTTACAAAACATTTGCCGGATCCGGCATTCCGGCACGACGCCGGATCGCGCCTGACGCCGAAAACCTGATGTGTGAAAGTAGCCTAAGTCACCGGACCTGACTCCAGCACTGGTCCGTACATAATCTCTCACTTATGGCTGGATTTGCTCTACTATTGTGTATAGTACCATAATAACTATAGTAACATGCCTGCACCACTTTCGTAGGCCTTTTAAGTCTGAATGCCACCTGAGTATTCAGGTAGTTGGTTATCAACGCCACTATAATTATCCATGCTGCTACCACATTGTTGAACTTCTTTGTGACACTTGACAAAAATTGATTTGCTATGTGAAGGTTCTGTCCTTACACTTGGTTCTGCTATATCATGGCACATATCTATAAACCTGACTCTGCTGTTCCAAAGTGCTGTCCGCACATTCTACATTCTACTCTGTTGTATCAAGAGATGCTTATGTGCAAACTGAACTTGGCTACTCAAATTTGCTACACACTCTGCTCTATCAAGATGCCTATCTGCAAATCAGACTCTGCTTTTCCAAGGTATTGGTTGCACATTCAGCTCTGTAATATCATGATGCCTATCTGCAAACCCGAATGTGCTTTTCCAAGATGCTGCCGCACAGACAGCTTTTCTGCATCATGGTGCCTATCTGCGTATCCACATCTGCTGTGCCAAGTTACTAGTGTTTGCATACTCAGCTTACCTGTACTAAGGTGCCATTCTGCACTTCCAGTTCTGCTGCCATCCAGCTTATCCAGCTCCACTATTCATCTGAATCCTGTTTTTAGGTGGATTCAGACAAACACAGAACGCACTGTGAAAACACAGTGTGCCCAAGGCTTTCACGAATCCACCTCACCAGGTGAGCCATAACAGTGGTCAGCGGCTCCAAATCACAAATTCTGTCATATTTGACCTTCTATATAATAAAACAGCTATTCGCTCCATAATGATCCATAATTTCTTATTGGGTATCTGGCTACTCATCAACCCTTTACTAAATAAATAATGGAAAATGGATTTGGGTAGAGTCAATGGGTTTTAAAGGAATACTCTAGGCTAAAAAGCACATTCTGGTATTCCTTGTACAGGGCCAGAGTGGGTGGTGTTTGACACAGGAAATCTCTTTGGTTTGCCACTTGTAGCATCAAGATAATATTTATATTCCAAACTGGATACTGAAATGTTCAGAATCTTTTTAAAGGAAAACTGTCACGTTCTGAAATGATACTCACCTCAAATTATAGGATAATCTATAGGTAAATAGCATTTTAATACTGTGTAGTGGCTTAGTGGAGCAGTCATTGGGGTGGTGCAGAGAGATGTTTCTTGCTTTCAGTCATTGGGGTGGTGCAGAGAGCTGTTTCTCGCTTTCAGTCATTGGGGCGGTGCAGAGAACTGTTTTATGCTTTCCATCATTGGGGCGATGCAGAGAGGTGTTTCTCGCTTTCAGTCATTGCTGTGATACAGAGAGCTGTTTCTCGCTTTCAGTCATTAGGGCAGTGCAGAGAGCTGTTTCTTGCTTTCAGTTATTAGGGCGGTGCAGAGAGCTTTTCCTCGCTTTCAGTCATTGGGGTGGTACAGAGAGCTGATTTTCGCTTTCAGTCATTGGGGCGGTGCAGAGAGCTGTTTCTCGCTTTCAGTCATTGGGGCGATGCAGAGAGCTGTTTCTCGCTTTCAGTCATTGCTGCGATACAGAGAGCTGTTTCTCACTTTCAGTCGTTAGGGTGGTGCAGAGAGCTGTTTCTCGCTTTCAGTCATTGGGCCGACGCAAAGAGCTGTTTCTTACTTTCAGTCATTGGGGCAGTGCAGAGAGCTGTTTCTTGCTTTCAGTCATTGGGGCAGTGCAGAGAGCTGTTTCTTGCTTTAAGTCATTGGGGCAGTGCAGAGAGCTGCTTCTTGCTTTCAGTCATTGGGACAGTGCGGAGAGCTGTTTCGGTCCCTCCCAGGCACTTTGATTGACAGGTATTGTGTGTGCAGCATGTGAGTGCAGAGCAGACTGTCTATCTAAGTGCCAGGAAGTGATTACATTGTGCTCATTGTATAGTAAGGGGTGACCGTACCAGCCCCTTGCACCATCCCTACGGGAGAAAGTGAGTGCCTTATATGGCTGCAGAAAGAATAAAACTTTCTTTCCCTTATGTAGCTGCTGCTCAAGTAAGCCGCTACACAAGATTTAAATGCAATTTATCTGCAGATCACCCCTACATCTGCAGGTTAATAATGTTTCTGGATGTGACATGTTCAATTTAAAAGACATATGGATGATGTTAGTTTTTCATAAAAAACTCAGTTTACACATGTCAGTTTTTCTAACATTGACTTGTCATGATGGAATTTTTTTGAAAATCACTGAAGATCAAAACCTGTATATATCCATAGGAATCTGCATTTTTTCAACATTCACAGTAGTTGGAAACACAGCACACATTTATATTTTTTACACTGCAGTCAACTGTGCTGAGTTTACATCATATGAAAGCCAAAATCAGCTGGATGAAGTCTCTGGTTGGATCACTGCCAGAGATCTTGGGGACAGCGTAACTCAGCTAGCATCTGGAGGTGTTCCAAAACCCTGAGCCTGTGCCAGATAAGTCTTCCGGCTATAAGACACGCACACAGGTATAAACAGCAAAGAGTGGACCTCTCAAGGTACTGTCACACTTAGCGATGTACCAGCGATCCCGACCAGCGATATGACGCGGTCACGATCGCTGGTACATCGCTAAGTGGTCGCTAGTGAGCTGCCACATAGGCAGATCTCACTAGCGACATCGCTGGGGACGGGGATCGCTACTTACCTGTCACACCAGGCGATCCTGCGTCCTCCCGCCCGTCTCCACGCGTCGCTCGTCTTCACAGCAGGAAGCGCCGCAGGAAGCTGACGACGAGAAACAGTCCTGAACGTTCTCGCGCAATCAGCGATTACCAGCGGGGGAGCCGGTCGTAGGTAAGTATCAGACACAGAGATATCGCTAGCAATATCGCTATAACGTCACAAGTTATAGCGATATTGCTAGCGATATCTCTTAGTGTGACATGCCCTTCAGGGCTATAAGTTCCAATAAAACCTTTCTAGAAGTAAAGTGCAGTAAAGAAATAATGCTGACATCTTACTAAAAGGAAGGACGACAGAACTTCCACCCTGAAGAATAACGATGAACCAAGGGGCAGCGTTGACACTTAATAAACTCAAAAAACTTTTAAAGATTGCACATGGATGGTTACAGGGATTGTTCACCCCTTTTTAAAACATAAAAACACATACTCACTTATCAATTTCCCTCCAATCTTTCATACTTTGTAAGGGTCCCCTGCCTATTCCCTAACCTATTCTTCTGTCAGAGATATTATGTAACTAGTGATGAGCGAGCACTAAAATGCTCGGGTGATAGTTGCTCGGGTCGTGCAAATTGGAATACTCGGGTACTCGGACAGAACAACGAGCCCAATGTAAGTTTATGGGAGACCCGAGCATTTTTACCGCGATCCCCCCTGCTGGTCCTTTTAAAGTGTAAAAACGTCTGAAAATGATGGAAACACTGCTCAAATGACACCGAAACATCATGGCAAATGCCGCTGGAAGCATTGCCCCAAAGTTACATGCACCCCAATAAGCTTTTCAAGCGACGTACTGGAAGGGCACAGGAAAATCCGCTTCATATCATTCATTTTGTACTCCCATACTCTTTTCTTATGCATTGACTGCAAGGCCTGCCTTGCTACCAAGTCATATGCACCCCAATAAGCCTTTGAACCTAGCTACTGGATGGGCACAGGAAAATCCACTTCACATTATTCATTTTCTACTCCCACAATCTTTTCTTATGCATTGACTGCAAAGCCTGCCCTGCTGCCAAGTCTTATGCACCCCAATAAGCCTTTTGAACCCAGGTACTGGATGGGCACAGGAAAATCCACTTCACATTATTCATTTTGTACTCCCATTCTGTTTTCTTATGCATTGACTGCAAGGCCTGTCCTGCTACCAAGTCATTTGCACCCCAATAACCCCAATCCCCCTTGGAAGAAACATGGAGGAGGGCCTCATAAAAAAATGTCCTATTACAAAGGAGCTGGTCTCCTACACTTGTAATGCCCATACACTAAGTGTATTGGCTGCAAAACATTTTCCCCTGTGGGGTACACCTCAACCTCTTCCATAACAAGTATTTTACGCCCAGCATAACCACCCACCCTTGTTAGGAATTTGACACTGGCTGTAGCAGCACGGAACACGTTAATCCTTGTGATCTAGTGGCAGTGGATGATGAGACATGGAGGAAGGCCTGATCAAAAAATATGTCCAATTTAAAGGAGCGGTTCAATTAGACTTGGAATGCCCATACACTAAGTGTATTGGCTGCCAAACATTTTCCCCTGTGGGGTACACCTCAACCTTTTCCATATCAAGTATTTTACGCCCAGCATACCCACCATTGTTAGTAATTCAACACTGGCTGTAGCAGCACGGAACACGTTAACCCTGGTGATCTAGTGGCGGTGGATGATGATGACACGTGGAGGAAGGCCTGATTAAAAAATATGCCCAATTTAAAGGAGCGGGTCTCCTATACTTGTAATTCCCATACACTAAGTGTATTGTCTGGCAAACATTTTCCCCTGTGGGGTATACCTCATCCTTTTCCATAACAAGTATTTTACGCCCAGCATAACCACCCACCCTTGTAAGGAATTTGACACTGGCTGTAGCAGCACGGAATACGTTAACCCTGGTGATCTAGTGGCCATGGATGATGAGACGTGGAGGAAGGCCTGATTAAAAAATAGGCCCAATTTAAACGAGCGGGTCTCCTAGACTTGTAATGTATGGATGCACTAAGTGTATGGGCTGACAAACATCTCCCCCTGGGGGTAGATATCAACATAGTGTGTAAGGTTTTTTTTAGGGGCATCATAAACACCTTGCAAAACTATAACGTGGTTTCCTACAGAGTTGCTGCTGGGAAGGTGCAGGTTTTTAGTAAAAATATGGCATGGTGATGACAGGAATGGGAAAGTACATGATTAATAACAGCAGGGGGTATGGGAGGTCTGAGATCCAGGATACAGCCCACGAGTCATCGTTTACCCACCATCAATTACCAGAATCGGTTTCATGCCCGTCAGAGGATCGGTGTAACAGATGCGCTTGAGACTCGACCAAAAGAAATGCCCATTCAAAATATGCTGCCAAACACGCATGTATCTGTATAAAGTGCAATGTGTTTGTGAGATGCTATATTAGAGAAAGCAGATCAGTGTCGGAGGAAAACCAAACAAACTGATGGATGTTTGTGAAACACTAAGTTTAAAGAGGAGTGCACCATCCATAACTATAAACACACCCGTGGCACAAGCTTCTTCATCTTCACCTATACATATTACCAATAATATCCAAATGTCCCAGTCAAAAATTATTTGTGCTAGTGTAACGAACACTGGTAAAGGAATGCCACTAAATGAACATAACCACTACTTTTGGAAACACCAGATTTCCTCTTTACAAGATATGGTCGATGATGGTTTTGATGACGACTTAGAAACTTACCACATCCACATTAAGAAGATGAAGATCACAGCTGCAAAACATGTACACAAAAAGGCCGTGAATGTCTGCAAAATCATTTTCTCTAGGGCAAAGTTTCCCTCTTACTAAAGTGGTACCGAATGATGCATACACAGCTCTCATATCTACTCAGTGTGAGATGCTTGAAAGATAATGTATTCTCATTTGTCCATGTCCACTCTTTGAAAGCGAGCAGAAAAGAAGGATGATATAGCGGGAAGATGTGTGATTTTGGTCAGTAAGGAGGTGATGTCAGGTACAGATAGGTAGATCTGGGTGTCATCGGCGTAGTGATGATATTGCAAACCGTGCCATTACATCAGCTGTCCCAGGCCCAAGCTGTAGATGGAGAACAGTAGGGGTCCTAGAACAGAGCCTTGGTGTCGAGGTGAGAAGATGGTGTGGGAGAGGAAGACAATGAATGACCCCCTAACAGTCTTGCTGTTTTTTAAAGACTCTGCCGATAACCCCAAAAAGGCCATTTGCATCAGCAGGGGTAGCAAAACTACCAGCCTTACCACCAGGATGATCAGGCAGCAAAGCACCTGACTTTGTTGGTTGAACACCAGGCTCCATGAACAGTGTTTGCGGGCGATACCACTGCTTCTTCCACTGTTGTGCGTGCAAGCCAATCCCCTGTCCATGGTGCATGCAAAGATGCCTCCTGCCCTGCATCTGTAGTTGCACACAAACTCAACTAGCACCATTAACAATCACGTCCACATTCTTGTCCCAATGCAGCGTTCAGGCTGGTTTCACATTAGCGTTTGGAGGTGCAGCGGATGCTCGCCATGAAGCTCCACCCCCTGCCACGCCTCCTCCGGTCAGCTCCGCCTATGGGCGCATGCCGCTGCATGCGGCTTGCGTACCCTATCTTTAGCATTGGGTACTCAGGCCGTGTGCAGGTATGCTTTTGCCACCACATGCGTCCTTTTGACGGTGCGGCGACCTGCACCAAACGCAATGTGTTGCATTTGGGTGCGATCGCCGCACCGTCAAAAAGACACATGCGGTGGCAAAAGCATACCTGCCCATGGCCTGCGTACCCAATGCTAAAGATAGGGTACGCAGGCCGCATGCAGCGGCATGCGCCCATAGGCAGAGCTGACCGGAGGAGGAGCGGCAGGGGGCAGAGCTTCGCGGCGTGCATCCGCTGCGCCTCCAATCGCTAATGTGAAACTAGCCTCAGTTGTACATACCACAGTCCTTGGAACGCAAGTGGAAATACGCAGCCAACTCCACAGTACTAAATTCACATACTTCTCGCCTGCTTGCGCTTGAAATGTTGCATTTTTGGATCGTGGGAGACGGAAGCTTTCTGCAACCTGATTGTGGTGACCGTAACAAGGTACTCGGTCCCCACCCACCACTATTTCTCCTGGTCTGCCATAACGATATTACACAAGCAAGCATGTGTCCCACAACATGACATTACCTGGGCCTTCAACAATGCTGCTACAGGGAAAGTGCACCTATCCACGGACACGTGGACAAGTGCTTGTGGGCAGGGACAGTATATCTCACTGACGGCTAGAGTTGAGCGATACCGTCCGATACTTCAAAGTATCGTATCGGATGGTATCGGCCGATCTTTAAAAAAAGTATCGGTATCGCCGATTCCGATACCGGAAGTCCCATTCAAGTCTATGGGACTTCCGGTATCGGAATAAGAAAAACCCTTTCCTGCCCTTGTACAGCCTCTCTGGGGTCTGTACGGGCCTTTCGGGGGGCTGTGCCGGCCTGCCAGGGGGTCTGTGCAGGCTCCGGTGGTCTGTGCCGGCCTGCCGGTGGTCTGTGCAGGCTCCGGGGGGCTGTGCCGGCCTGCCGGGGGGCTGTGCCGGCCTGCCGGGGGGCTGTGCCGGCCTGCCGGTGGTCTGTGCAGGCTCCGGGGGTCTGTGCAGGCATCGTCCGATGGGACTACAAGTCCCATCGGGCGATGCCTGCTACCATGACAGTGATTGACACATTAGCCAATGATGGGACAGTAGTAGTCCCATCATCCGGCTAATGTGTTAAATGTAAAAAAAAAAAAAAAAAAATTACATGCTACATACATACAACATGCATACTACATACATGCTACATTCATACTACATACTACATACATGCTACATTCATACTACATAAATACTACATGCAACATACATACTACATATATACTACATGCATGCTACATACATACTGCATGCTACATACATACCACATATATACTACATACATACTACATGCATGCTACATGCATGCTACATGCTACATACATAACACATATATACTACATGCATGCTACATACATACTACATGCTACATACTACATATATACTACATGCATGCTACATACTACATGCTACATACATACTACATATATACTACATGCATGCTACATACATACTGCATGCTACATGCATGCTACATACATACTACATACATACTACATGCTACATACATACTACATATATACTACATACATACTACATACATACTACATGCATGCTACATGCATGCTACATACATACCACATACATAACACATATATACTACATGCATGCTACATACATACTACATGCTACATACATACCATATACATACTACATGCATGCTACATACATACTACATGCATGCTACATACATACTACATGCTACATACATACTACATATATACTACATGCATGCTACATACATACTACATGCTACATACATACTACATATATACTACATGCATGCTACATACTACATGCTACATACATACTACATATATACTACATGCATGCTACATACATACTACATGCTACATACATACCACATACATACTACATATATACTACATGCATGCTACATACATACTGCATGCTACATGCATGCTACATACATACTACATACATACTACATGCTCCATACATACCACATATATACTACATACATACAATACATTCATACAATACATACATAGACATACAGTACATATAACATAGAGTAACATACTTACCAATACTTGTCACATTGTTCCCCGAAGCCATTGTCTTTTCCGGAATAAATATTAACATAACAAACCACAAAAATACTCACCCACGATCCGAAGCAGCCCACGAGTGTGTCCCACGACGATCTTGGGTAGAGAACTGCAGCATCAGATGATGCTGCCGTTCTCTACGGGCTGCAGGAATCCAATGACGGAAGGTAGGTATCCTTCCTCACTGTATTCCTCCGCCACTTAAAAAAAAAAAAAGTCCCTAGTCTCACTTTATGCCATTGCTGTGTGGGAATTTCCCACACAGCAATGGCATAAAGTGAGACTAGGGACTTTTTTTTTTTTAAGTGGCGGAGGAATACAGTGCGGAAGGATACCTACCTTCCGTCATTGGATTCCTGCAGCCCGTAGAGAACGGCAGCATCATCTGATGCTGCAGTTCTCTACCCAAGATCGTCGTGGGACACACTCGTGGACTGCTTCGGATCGTGGGTGAGTATTTTTGTGGTTTGTTATGTTAATATTTATTCCGGAAAAGACAATGGCTTCGGGGAACAATGTGACAAGTATTGGTAAGTATGTTACTCTATGTTATATGTACTGTATGTCTATGTATGTATTGTATGAATGTATTGTATGTATGTAGTATATACACTCACTGGCCACTTTATTAGGTACACCTGTCCAACTGTGTGTTAAGACTTAATTTCTAATCAGCCAATCACATGGCGGCAACTCAGTGCATTTAGGCATGTAGACATGGTCAAGACAATCTCCTGCAGTTCAAACCGAGCATCAGAATGGGGAAGAAAGGTGATTTGAGTGCCTTTGAACGTGGCATGATTGTTGGTGCCAGAAGGGCTGGTCTGAGAATTTCAGAAACTGCTGATCTACTGGGATTTTCACGCACAACCATCTCTAGGGTTTACAGAGAATGGTCCGAAAAAGAAAAAAAATCCAGTGAGCGGCAGTTCTGTGGCCTGAAATGCCATGTTGATGCCAGAGGTCAGAGGAGAATGGGCAGACTGGCTCGAGCTGATAGAAAGGCAACAGTGACTCAAATTGCCACCCGTTACAACCAAGGTAGGCAGAAGAGCATCTCTGAACGCACAGTGCGTCGAACTTTGAGGCAGATGGGCTACAGCAGCAGAAGACCACACTGGGTACCACTCCTCTCAGCTAAGAACAGGAAACTGAGGCTACAATTTGCACAAGCTCATCGAAATTGGACAGTAGAAGATTGGAAAAACGTTGCCTGGTCTGATGAGTCTCGATTTCTGCTGCGACATTCGGATGGTAGGGTCAGAATTTGGTGTAAACAACATGAAAGCATGGATCCATCCTGCCTTGTATCAACGGTTCAGGCTGGTGGTGGTGGTGTCATGGTGTGGGGAATTTTTTCTGGGCACTCTTTGGGCCCCTTGGTACCAATTGAGCATCGTTGCAACGCCACAGCCTACCTGAGTATTGTTGCTGACCATGTCCATCCCTTTATGACCACAATGTACCCAACATCTGATGGCTACTTTCAGCAGGATAATGCGCCATGTCATAAAGCTCGAATCATCTCAGATTGGTTTCTTGAACATGACAATGAGTTTACTGTACTCAAATGGCCTCCTCAGTCACCAGATCTCAATCCAATAGAGCATCTTTGGGATGTGGTGGAACGGGAGATTCGCATCAGGGATGTGCAGCCGACAAATCTGCGCCAACTGTGTGATGCCATCATGTCAATATGGTCCAAAATCTCTGAGGAATGCTTCCAGCACCTTGTTGAATCTCTGCCACGAAGAATTGAGGCAGTTCTGAAGGCAAAAGGGGGTCCAACCCCTTACTAGCATGGTGTACCTAATAAAGTGGCCAGTGAGTGTATGTGGTATGTATGTAGCATGTAGTATGTATGTAGTATGTATGTAGCATGCATGTAGCATGTAGTATGTATGTAGCATGCATGTAGTATATATGTAGTATGTATGTAGCATGCATGTAGTATATATGTAGCATGTATGTAGTATGTATGTGGTATGTATGTAGCATGTAGTATGTATGTAGCATGCATGTAGTATATATGTAGTATGTATGTAGCATGTAGTATGTATGTAGTATGTATGTAGTATGTATGTGGTATGTATGTAGCATGTAGTATGTATGTAGCATGCATGTAGTATGTATGTAGTATGTATGTAGTATGTATGTAGTATGTATGTAGCATGCAGTATGTATGTAGCATGTATGTAGTATGTATGTAGTATATATGTAGCATGTAGTATGCATGTAGCATGCATGTAGTATATATGTAGTATGTATGTAGCATGCATGTAGTATGTATGTAGTATGTATGTAGTATGTATGTAGCATGCAGTATGTATGTAGCATGTATGTAGTATGTATGTAGTATATATGTAGTATGTATGTAGCATGCATGTAGTATGTATGTAGCATGTAGTATGTATGTAGCATGCATGTAGTATGTATGTAGCATGTATGTAGTATGTATGTAGCATGTATGTAGTATGTATGTAGCATGTAGTATGTATGTAGCATGCATGTAGTATGTATGTAGTATGTATGTAGCATGCATGTAGTATGTATGTAGTATGTATGTAGTATGTATGTAGCATGCAGTATGTATGTAGCATGTATGTAGTATGTATGTAGTATATATGTAGTATGTATGTAGCATGCATGTAGTATGTATGTAGCATGTAGTATGTATGTAGCATGCATGTAGTATGTATGTAGCATGTATGTAGTATGTATGTAGCATGTAGTATGTATGTAGCATGCATGTAGTATGTATGTAGTATTTTTTTTTTTTTTTTTTAACATTTAACACATTAGCCGGATGATGGGACTACTACTGTCCCATCATTGGCTAATGTGTCAATCACTGTCATGGTAGCAGGCATCGCCCGATGGGACTTGTAGTCCCATCGGACGATGCTTGCACAGACCCCCGGACATCAGCACAGCCCCCCGGCAGGCCGGCACAGCCCCCCGGCAGGCCGGTACAGACCCCCACAGGGTGCACAGCCCCCCGGCAGGCCGGCACAGCCCCCCGGCAGGCCGGTACAGACCCCGGGCAGTCCACACAGCCCCCCGGCAGGCCGGCACAGCCCCCCGGCAGGCCGGCAGAGACCCCCGGAAGGCCCGAAATGACGGCGCATCATGATGCGCACACACCGCGCATCATGATGACGTCAGGCCGTCAATCAACTGAACTTCCGATTCCGATGCCGAATTCCGATATTGAAAAAATATCGGAAGTCGGTATCGGAATTCCGATACAGCAAGTATCGGCCGATACCCGATACTTGCGGTATCGGAATGCTCAACACTACTGACGGCACATTAGGTTAGCGTAGAAGAAGTCATGACCCAGTCGGACATTGGGAGACCATGTCACAGATGTTTGGAGGAGATAGCTTGTGGAAGGCTTTGTATGTCATAGTTAGGGTTTTGAACTGTAGCCTATGGGCAATAGGAAGGCAGTGAAAGGCCGGGCAAAGAGGAGAGGCTGGGGAATAACAGAGGGACAGTTGGATTACTCTGGCAGCAGAGTTTAGGATAGATTTAAGTGGTGCAAGACTGCTAGAGGGGAAGCCAGAGAGTAGAAGGTTGCAATAGTCGATGCGGGAGATCATGAGGGCGTGCCCAAGAATTGTTTAAGTTTCTTGGCATGTACGGATCCAGAAAATGTTTTTGAGTTGTAATGGGCAGGAGGAGGCAAGGGATTGGATATGTAGCTTGAAAGAGAGGGCAGAGTCGCGGATCACCCCAAGGCCACGAACATGCATGACTATTAGTCCCGGTGTGCCATCCCAGCTTTACACAGGCATGTGTCCCACATTACCCATGCGCTCCACAATGCTGTTACTTGGAAAGTCCACCTAACCAAAAACACGTGGACAAGTGCTTGTGGTCAGGGATGGTACATCTCACTGAGGGCATACTGGGTTAACATAGTGGAAGACGGGACCCACTCCGACCTTGGTATGGTGCACGTCCTCCCAACCCACCGTATTGCGGGCCCCACATCAATCTGGGTTGCCCCCATAGTCTACTGCTCCTGCACCTCCTCCTCCTTCACCTCCTCTTCAGCCTCCATCTCCAAAAGTAGCACATCAGTCACAAGCTGGAAGCACTGCAGCACTGCCTCATCAAAGCAGCAACAGGCTGTGGTGAAGCTAATATGCTTAGGAGACAAAACGCACAATGATGAAGAGTTGTGGACAGCTCTGAAAGAGCAAGCCGATCTGTGGCTGACACCGCTGAACCAACAGCCAGGCATGGTTGTTTGTGACAATGGCTGAAACCTGGTGGCTGCTCTGTGGCAAGGCAAGCTCACACACGTGCCATGCCTGGCTCATGCGCTTAACCTCATTGGTCAACGTTTTCTGAAAAGCGACATGGAGCTGCCAGATCTGCTAGGAAAAGTACAACGCTCTGCATACCCATTTTGGAAAGTCAGTTACAGCTTCATCCACAATTGCCATGCGTAAGCAACGCTTGCAGCTTCTAGCTCACCGACTGGTGTGTGATGTCCCCAGGCATTGGAACTCTTCACTGCAGATGTTGGAAAGGATTTGTGAGCAGAAGAGGGCAGTTGTTGACTAGTCTACCAGCATCAACAAAGTTGTTGGTATTCAGTTCTTCCTTCACACATAAGATCTCAGGAGTGGACATGGATGTCAGACATATGTACCATAGTCCAAAACTTTGAGGAATCCACCAAGATGGTGAGTGGCAATGACACCATAATTAACATCTCCATCCTGCTTCTCTGTGTTATAATATTATTATTTATAGTTATTTATATAGTTCAAACATATTTACAGTTTAACAGTTTCAAAAACAACAGTCGTAATTAACGATAACAATAATGGAGTAATTAAACCAAAATAAAATAACTCTGCTCATGACAGCTTACAATCTACACTAAGTAACAACAACAACAATAATTAAACTCCGAAAAAACAATCCTGCTTGTGACAACTTGCAATCTACAATGAGGTGGAGGAGATAAAAACTACAGGGGTGTATTTACAATAATGTATTTACAATGATATTACTGAGGTTAGTCGAAAGTCGTGGAGGCCTGAGGACAAGGAGGAGGAGGAGAGCATGGTCAGTCATCCTCTTGGTGAGGGCACGGAAGTATTGACTGTTATCAGTCTTGCACGCATGGCTGAGTCTATGTTCCGCTGCCTTTCCCGTCACCCTCACGTTCTCAAAATTTTGGGTGACAGGCAATACTGATTGGTGACACTTCTATACCCACGAGACAAAGAGAACTTTATATCTCTTAATCCAGAGGCAGACAGGTGTACTAAAATGTTGGAGGACCAGAAGGCCTTTTTTGCAGAGTTATTCAAAAAATTCCCATCTGAAAATGCTGGCAGCAGAGATCACAGTTTATTGGCCAAGCAAGGAGTACAGGTGAGAGAGACACAACTCCAATCCAGCAGAGGCAGTGGAACACTGGCAAAGTTCGGGTTTTCTCAGGGCCTCCCATCTCCCTGGCCCTGAGTTGCGGGGGACTGTCACAAGGAGTGCAAAGTTTGGGAAAATGCTGAGGGAGTACCTTGCTGACAGTACCAACGTCCTCTGTCATTTCTCTGTGCCTTATAATTATTGGTTATCCATGCTGAACACGTGGCATGAACTGGCTCTCTCTACTGCTCACGTGCGCTGTACTCACGTTCAAGGAGCGCACGGCGCCTCGCTTTCTGGCGGTCACTGGGCACACGGCGCCTCGCTAAATGGCAGTACCTCTTTTAGTGGTGGGAGCCAACGGGAACAGTCGCTTGCAGCGCCAGTGCTCTAAGGACGGAGCATGCTGCTCATCCTCATATGCGCTGCTTGTCCACGCAAAAAATCTATGCTGTTGTGCCCGCTTTGTCTTAAGCTGGCCTCCTGCCTCTAAGTCACCGGGTCTGTCTGCTGCAGTTGGCCGCAGTGTCGGCGCTTCGGGTGCGTAGTGCACTACCCCCCTTGATGCTCACAGCTGGAGACTCACTCATGCTTTGCATTTTTTTCCCTCAGCTTCCAGCCAGGTTCCCTGTCTAAACACGCCTCCTCTTCCTGGGTAATGGGGCCTGTCTGTTCCCCTATTCCTTCCCCCGGGAAACAGGGGACACAGCCTTGACAGTTCCAGACCCGCTGCAGCACAGGTAACCGCAGCCCAGTCATCCTGACTCCGTACATATCAGGCCAATCAGTTCTTTTATGCAAGCATCATAGAAGGCAAGTTCTTGCAATTTTCCAGAGAAAATTGTACATTACATCCAAAACAGTTTCACTTAGAAGGACTTTGTGGCTCATATCAATCCACAAGATGACATTAGTCTCATACTTCAAAATTTCGGTGGAAAATCATTTCCCCACTGTGTTGAGTATGTTCTCACTTATGTAACATCATTTGGGTGATAATAATCATTCATACCTATTTGATTCACAATATATTCAATCTTTTTCTTCAAGGCTTCCAAATATTATGTTGTAAAAGTGAAAACAAGTTGGTGAAGTGTGTTTTAATGTGAAACAAATTGTCATCTTTACTATTTCTCCATTCCGTGTGTTGCTAACCTACCTCATTGATCTTATTGAGTTTATTTGGCAAGAAAACAATAGCTCCATCAATACCACGTGCTTTTCCTATTAATTCATCATGCTGGTAAAGTAGAGGTGAGATTAGGGATCTAGATAACATCTGGGGACTGTAGTCAACATGACACTGTGCCAAGACCCACTTGGGTTTAGCTAACAATTTGACATAGTTTCTGCACAGCTGAACAGAGTTGTCAGAAAAACAAGATTTTGATTCAATAACATGTTGGATGGATTGTCTAGTGGAAACACTCATATAGTATTATTATTATTATTATTTATTTATATATTGCCCATTAATTTCATGGTGCAGTACATGAGAAGGGGTTACATACAAAGTAAGAGATATCGTTTACAGTAAACAAATTTAGAATGACAGACTGGTACAGAGGGGAGAGGACCTTGTCCTTGCGGACTTACATTCTACGGGATAATGAGGAAGAGACAGAAGTTCGGGGGTTCAGCATCTCGGTTGGTGGAGAGGCAGCAGCTCGGGTGGTGGTGAAGTCACATCTACGACCTCCATGCTCTCCAATTGACACCACTTGAATTGCAGTAAAAATGTCAAAATCTCTAGCTTCTGTTATAGAAAATGCAGGGGCTCCTTTTTGATGTAATCGTCCAACAAGTTCAGTATTAGTAGAAGGTGATGGCTTGTCAGAATCCGGCACAGGAACACCAGGCTTCAGTAGTTGCGAGTCCTGGCCCTGTGCTCTTCCAGGTGCTCTTCCTCTGGCTCTTCCAGTCATGATTTAATCTAGAACATTTCGCCTTCGTATTCCAGAGACAGAGCACAACACCGCCCAAGTGTACACCCTCTGCTCCTCAGACTTTCTATCTGTGCAGTGACTGCCTCTAGGCTGAAGATGATGATGGTGGTAGTAGTTGGAGCATTTAAGATAGTCATGAAGCAGCCATAACAACCAACTTGAAACCAAAGAATTTTTACCGAGATACCACACTATTCAATATGTGGCCTTAATTTTTCAGTTTTAAAAAAGTCTTTAAAATAAAACGTGACTCGGGAAGACCTAACAGTTGGACTGCCAACTTACATCATGTTGGTGTTATGGGGAATGGTTGCCCACCTTCTGTCTGCAACCACCACATGGCTTCTTCCTGCCTGAATGGGTGCTACGCCTTCCTCCCCCTGTGTGCTGCTGTCCTCGCTCTGCATGTCCTCCTGCCAGGTTGAGTCAGTTACTAAATCATCCACCACCTCATCTTCCACTTCCTCAGCCTGGTCCTACTACTGACTTTACAGCAAATGTGTCTCATCATTGTCCACCTCTTTGGACCGTGGCCGCTCAAATATTTGGGCATCGCTACATGGAATCTCATCTTGCCCCGCTTCAAGTGGACCAGGTGAGAGGCCCGAATCTATAAATGGAAAAGTAAACAGCTATTTGGAGTGTCCGAGTGTGGGATCAGTTGTTTCAAAGCATTCAGCATGGTGGATGGAAGGAGGATCAGGGTGAGAAATATGCGGTCCAGATTCACGGCTACTCAGACTTGACCGTGTGTAAGACAGAGTGCTGGTGGTGGTTGCCATGTAACTGGAAGTATTATCCGCTATCCAGCCAGCAACCTTTTCACACTGCTCTGCCATCAATAGTGCTGTCTTGCTGTGGTCCCCTAGGACTTTGGACACTAAGGTCCAGCGAGAAGATGTGGCTGTTTTTGGTGGCCAATCTCAGCTTGCCCACGGCCTTGGCCTTGGCATGCACCATCACCATCACAGCCACTTCCTCGTCCCTTGCCATGCACCTTACCCATTGTAAATGGACTAGAAAACTATACACGTTCACTACAAAAGGCTGAATTGGGAGTGAACTTGTATGTGATGCGTGTGTGGGAAAACCACACTTTAAACTATCTGGAATATAGTTAAAAATCTTTTTATCCAATTGGTGCCACTAAGTACCATAACAGACAGTAAAAACACTAGAATATGTAGGCCTAAAACGCCCAAATTTTTAGCACACGGATGTATGAGGCGTGTCACAGATATACCACACTGTAAAATATCTGGCCTGTTTTATTTAAAAAAGCAGAATAGTGCTATATATAACGTGAGTAACAAATGTGAAAGCACAGGAATAGCGGCCTAAAATGCCCAAATTTGTAGCAAATGGATGTATGAGGCGTGTCACAGATATCCCGCACAGTAAAATATCTGGCCTGTTTTACTTAAAAAAGCAACATAGTATATAACTAGAGTTTCAGACAGAAGGAAAAATGGAATACCAGCCTAAAAGGCCAAAACTTAGAGTACGCAGATATCTAAGCTGCCACGTAGATACCACACTGTAAAATATCTGGCCTGGTTTATTTAAAAAAGCAACCTAGTGCTGTATATAACTTGAGTAACAGACAGGAAAGCACAGGAATACCGGCCTAAAATGCACAAATTTGTAGCACACGGAAGTATGAGGCGTGTCACATATATACCACACTGTAAAATATGTGTCCTGTTTTATTTAAAATAGCAGCATGGTGCTGTATGTAACTTGAGTAACAGACAGGGGGTGTGTCTGAATACCCAAGATGAAGCCTGTATGTGATTGTGTGTTTGAGGACCTGCGGTGATGTCACAATCACCTGATTACCCATGTGATAGATACCTGGGTGTGGTTAGAGCTATGTAATGGAGGTGTGTTTGGCACATGGGAGCAAGTGCTGGCTAGTCTGAGGCAGAGGAAGGAGGCCTGTGAGATACCTCCGGAGAGGATGGTCTGATAACCGTGAGTGATACTGACCGGGGTCAGTGAGAGACGTTTATGGGATACCTCTGAGGATAAGAGGCATCTGGGAACCTGTGTGGCTGACACCAACAGGTAACGGCAAGGAATCTGTGTTATACTGACCGGGGTCAGAAAGAGACTGTGTTTTTCTTATAGAGTTAATTGTCTTCATGGACATTGTACTGGCGGCTGCATGTTACTAAGTTCCTGAGGAGCGGTTTATGCTGTTTTTCTAATAAACTGAATGGACTTTTTTAACGCTGAGTGTCCCAGCGTATGCCTTCACGATCAGCAAAGCAAGTAAACCCAGTCCACAGATAGTGAGGGACGTTACAATGCATACAGTCAGATTTTACAAAATCAAAACATAATTACTGATCAATGACAGCTGCACATTAATGACACTAAATATGACTCACCCCATTCATATTTAAAGTATCGCGCCGAATCTCGGCGTTCTAATCCGCTAAATACGCAATATCGAAAGTAAAGAAAAGTAAACAGCGGGTATTACCGTTCGTGTGCAATTGGACATTGAAATCATCGGCGCCATCTTGGAAAAGGCCAAGCAATGGCCATTTCCTGTATATTAACTGGAACCACAGCAAAAGCAGTGTCATTGGGCAGACAGTGCTGCCCTGTCCCCTCCATGCCAGCAATGCCCCGTGCCCTCCATGCCAGTACTGGCAGCTGGTGCACAGATCAAATCCCGGGTCTGGAGAGTTTCTGGGCTTTATGTCCCAACCAGTACATTGGCGGTGGTAAGCGGACAGAGTGAAACTCTGGAGAGGGGCCGTCACTGCTGCCGGAGAGGATGGTGCTGCACAGTGCCACCTGCTGCTGCTTTTTTCCCTCTTTTCCCTGCCTGAACTCTCGGTAGATACAAGATCCTGGGCAGCTAAAGGACCTGTGATGATGTCACGACCATGTGACCAGTCACGTGCTTGGGAGGAGGAGTCAGATGCAGGGCTGTGCTGGTGCTGGAGTAGAAGTGTTGACTCGTGTCACCGAGCAGGGTCTTATATCATATCACTGGGGGAAGTATAGTAACCCCGTATACATGGGATCAGAGGGTCCCTGCAGCAGAGCTGTGTGTGCAATGTATGTGAGGCCAAGCTGTGTCACAACTGTTGTCGGGTGTTCCTGGACCAGGGGCTCTTTCCCTGTGACTATGCGGACTGGGCAAGTCTCTGTGGAGTGGGCGTGGCTTTATACATACATACAGACACATACATACACTCAGCTTCATATTTATAGATACAAATGGAAATTTGTTTGGAGGGCTTTGCACCCCGAATTCATCTATACAGTGATGTTATATTTTTTTCTTCTATATAGATTATAGATAGATAGATAGATAGATAGATAGATAGATAGATAGATAGATATGTGATAGATAGATATTTAGAAAGATAGATAGATATGACATGGGCCAGTATTGACGCTTTCTCATTTTCGAGGCTCTTTTTATGATAGTCACATGTACTTGCAGGAACGTGCTGTTCTGGGTGAATAATACAATAATACTGCACACTGTGTTTTGCAGGATACAGGAACACACACTGTTCTGCATATTATACAAATATATACTGTTGTCCCTACAAGTCACGCTGTGTGACACCCTTTAGAAAGGGCACAGAATCCCAGAAGTCTTGGCTAACAGGGGAACTTGGCGAATTGTGCTGCTGAATTAATTAGCATGAAATTGGAAGCAATTACCATAATAATGAAGTGGAATATTTAACTACCTGATGAGGGAGGGCAATGGAGGGGTGGAGAGAGAAGCGGGTATTTACCAAAAAGAGATTAGAAGAGGTAATTTGTGTTAATACAAGTCAACAGTGATTTAACCTCTTTGCTGCAGAAAAGAGGGTATCTATAATCTGATGGGAAATGTTCTTTTCTGGGATTGTATCAGTGATTTGGGAACTAGCACCACAAGGCATTCACTACGTACAGAATGAGGCATTAGTGAAGATAGACTTCAAATGGCAAGCGCTTCATAGGTATTAGACTGCAAGCTCTACAGGCCAGGCCAAACCAAATTATATGTTAAAGCCCTCAGGAAATGACAGACACCAGCAATTTGCTGGCTAATGGAGTTCACAGCCTCTGTTCTTCATCTGCCTGCGAGGCCCTTTCAGAAAGCGCTTGTCCTGACAGCTAAACCAGCAGCCGTCAGCCCCCGGCAATTTATTTCGCAGTGAGGTCACCCTGACGTTCCAGACAGATCTAAGGACCTTCTTTGCTGAACATTTGAAACTATGGGATTACCCCCCTATTTCCAAGTGTCATGTTCACTTTTAATTTTGTACCCATGTAATCTAAGAAAGGATTAAACCTAATAAAGGCAAAACAGTAAAGGGGGTTTTACACTAAGCGATATCGCTAGCAATATCGCTAAAACGTCACTGGTTTTGTGACGTTATAGCGATATTGCTAGCGATATCGCTATGTGTGATACTTACCAGCGACCGGCTCCCCCGCTGTCCATCGCTGATCGCGCGAGAATGTCCGGCTCCATTTCTCGTCGGGCGCTTCCTGCTGAGACTTCCTGCTGTGACGACGAGCGACGCTGGAGGCGGGCGGGAGGACGCAGGATCGCTGTGTGTGAATGGTAAGTATCGTGCGCTGCGTCGCTGCTGCATCGCTGTGAGATCTTTCTGTATGAAAGCTCACTAGCGATCATTTAGCGATGCACCAGCGATCCTGACCGGGTCGGATCGCTGGTTGGATCGCTGGTGCATCGCTAAATGTAAAAGGGCCTTAAGTTACGGTTTGATAATAAGTGTTAGCTCTAAATGTGAGATGTCAGGGAGATCTGTATCCAAGCCTGCAAACCAGATTCTGCAGATAATCAGGTACAATGTGTATGAAGACTTCACACTAAACTCCCACTCTATTCAAATATTGCCTCTGTCTGCCCATGAGATTGTCTAATAATGACATTACTTATCCAAAGAGATGCCAAATAATGGCAAGACAGCAGGGAACATATGGCTGCGTATTAACAGAGCATCACGCACAGTTGTGAGCAATCAGTGGCCCTCCATTTATTAGCACCGTTTCATTTTGAAGGCCCAAAATTCGGTGGTGATTTCGTGGCGCTTTTATGCTGCATAGACCCAAAAACCTTCCATAGAGCTTTAACTCAAAAAGTGTCACATCTGTCCACAGACTGTATATATTATTGCAGCTCAGGCCCATTTATTTCACTGTTGCAATACCAGACACAACCTGTGGACAGGCGTGGTGCTGTTTCAGGAAGAAAACATATATGTTTTTCTAGTTTTGTAAAACCTCCCCAAAAAAGGCAACATTTTTGTTGCCTGCAGCCACCATCAGATGAAGCTAAGGAGTGATTCTAACACACCTCTTTATATGTATTAGTTTGGTCCAATCAGACATCAGATAAATTAGGATTTCGGCTGTTATTGACACACACCAAATCTTCTTCATGATATGCCATAAATTTTTCTGTAAAACTGCTTGAAATGCTGCAAGAGTTTTTGAACAATTTGTAACTGCACAAACATTTTGGAACTTTAGGCAGTTCTATAATGTTTTCAACTAGATTTATCCACTTTTTTGAAAAGTAGGCATTGGTAGACAATTACAGGGCATGGTCAAGTGTGTCTCATGAATTCATCATTATTTATGCCACAAAGATGGTCCACATAACAACAGAAATGTACTCCAATCCCGAAAGCATGATGCTTAAAAGTTGAGCCGAGTTCATTAAGAGGTACTGTACATTGTACTCCAGTGCACTGTTCATCAGGACTGATGTACAAAACTACTGTCTTGATGTATCAGGGTTACTGTGTATTTTTTTTCTAAATCATGCATCATCTCTATCAATATTGTTATGGATATCTAAATCTAGACCTCATCCTTATCAGGGCGAAATCAAACAGCCATATAACAGGGATGGTGATCTCATCACCAGGCTTGGACTGGCCAGCGGCTCTCCTGACCTGAGAGTGGCAGCCTGTATTTCTATGCAGATGTCATGCTCGGGTCAGGAGAGCAGATGACCAGTCCGAGCATTGTGATGAGATCGTTATCTGTGTAATATGGCCTTCTGACATCGCCCTCACATATAGTATTTGTCTCTTCAATGCACACTTTTTTTAATTCTGCATTTTCATATATAGACATCAGGATAGGTGCCTCGGTCTTTCACTTTATAAGCAGGAAGCAATACAGGTAATGTTTGTACTATTCCTTATATACTCAGGTATTAAAGTGTAACTGCGCTTTCTGGTGACTTTTGGCGCTTTCAGGCCTTTATATCGCCTACAACTCTTCTGCAGACTCCATTCACTAGAAGCCACAGCAGTTTCTCTTTGTCTCTCTCTCTCTGTCTGTCTCTCTCTGCGTCTATCTTCACTCCGAACTCAACCCCTTCTCCATAGACTTTTATAGTCTGCAGGTGTGATTTGATCCCTCGTTGAAGACAGGTTTGTAGACTGATTCGAGAGATAAGTGCAGGAGATAAAAATGACTGATAAGTTGTAAAGAAGGCATTTTTCTCTAATTCATTTATTTTTTATACCACTTTAATTCCACAGCACTTTACAGACATAATCATCACTGATTTCAATTTCTTATCAGTATGTCTTTGGAGTATGGGAGAAAACAAGGTATGCAAAACAGGGTATGCAAAAACTTACTGCCCAGTGTTGGTCATCAGATACATGTCAACTGAATTTCCCTAAATTTAGGTGGGACTGGAGATCATGTTTTTTGGGATCCTAGATAATAAGTCCCCCCCCCCTTGCCCTGTGCACTTATACACAGATATTACGATGTGCCTATATCTAGATATGGTGCGATACAGGGAGAGGGACAAAGTTGCTTACCACGCTGAGAATGTATAGCTGGAAATTTGGCCTAGAGTTCCTCCTGGGGATGCCGTTTCCACTGGTGATCACAGGAAGGTAGACAAAAATGGGGAAAGATTCCGTCACAACCATCCAGGGATAAAATGAATTCTTTACTGAAATGTTGTTAAAACATTAAAAGGTGAGGCCTTGTACCTGACGCATTTCAAGCGTATACACACCCTTAGGCATAGGCTAACTGAGGCATAAGTATAGCAATCCAACACTATGCCTCAGATAGCCTATGAGTAAGGGTGTGTATACACCTGAAAGGCGTCACATACAAGGCCTCGCCCTTTAATGGTTTAACCACGTTTCAGTAAAGAATCCATTTTATCCCTGAATGGTTGTGCCGGAATCGTGCCGTTTTCATCTATATCTAGATAGGTGACTTCCTCCTTGTCATGCACAGGTAGGTACTTATTTTTCTCCTGCATAGTGCACATACCTCAAGATGCACAAACTTATCACTTTTCCTATTACACAGATTCCACCTTTCCAGAGTAGCTACAAAGCATCCTCATTACACTCGTCAGCAGATTAGTCTTAATTGGATTGCGAATTAGAAGGGGCTTTGTGCTCGGCAGAGTTAATTAAGAGCTTGTTACTATTTTTCTGTGGCGAAGTCATCTGTTTTGAAAGGAGGAAGGAAAATTTCAGAGCCTGAATTTGCAATTCCTCCTCACATAATATGCACAGATTACACACTCAATGGAAGAAGTACAGATAATGCATGCCGATCTTAATATAGATAGCAAATTAGATAGACACACAAACATAAAACACAAATGTAAATGCAGGTCGTGGGTCCCATCTTCTCCACAAACTCCTGCTCCTTCGGGCTTTGAACGATGCCAATCTTATATGACAAAGAACTGCTCCATACTTTGTTTTTCTGCATTTTCAGCATCAGGTCTATGGGAGGAGATGTCATGCCCCGTTCTCTAGTTATGATATATTGTTTTTGCATTCTCACTCACATTCTTTTGCTGTTAACATTACTGCTTCATTCTACCCACATTCTGCATTTTACAGTTCAGGCCGATGGGTGAGACATTTTGAACTTAGGTTCTTATTAAATAAACATGATGCAACTAATTCAGAAAAATTTACATATACTATCTAAAGGATATTGCCAATTGTAGAGGAATGTTAAGGATATTTGTCGATCATGTTCAATGTCCTATGAAAGCTAAACTAGAGGGTGCAATTTAAATACCGTACAAAGTGCCAATGAGAAGAGAAACGGACGTACCAATGGTGCAACCTGTGCAGCCACACAGGGGCTCAAGAGGTAAAGAAGCCACTACCATCTCCAAAGAAGATGGAATTGTGCATTATATTAAGCTATTGGACTGCAAAGGACCCATATACTGTTCTTGTATAAGGTCCAGCTCTTGAGATGGTCTTATTACCTCTAAAAATGAGATTCTATGGGTTTCTAAGGAATCAGAGTTTTTCTAAAAACAGTTCCACTCTTCCCCATAAGCCATCACTTTATAATCAATGGTGTTCAACCTCTAGAACCTCAATGTTACTGAAAATGAAGGAGCACATTCCATGCACTCAGTAGTATTTCGCATCTGTACATACACTGACATTGGCCTGCGACCAGTTCATGCAACGTTACATGACTACTCTTGCTGTTTATAAAATATGCCTGGCCAATGGTGTCACCCTATTTCCTCATGGATTGTAAGCTTGTGAACAAAGCCCTGTATTACGCTGTAATGTCTATTATTGTTTGTTAATAAATCTTCTGCAATGAAAAGCTCTATGAATATGATGGCTCTATAAGAGTGAAGAAATAAAAAAAAACCTCCTGAAGATCTTAAAGTGCTGATATGAGTTATATCAACGCATTTTCCCTATGCTGATGCTTGATGCATGCGTTTAATGTGCAATTAATGCTTCTCTTTGCGCTAGTTTTGGGAAAGTAAAAGTAACATTGCAGATGGAGAAGAGTTAGTGTTAGCCATCCATGCAAATGGGAAGAGGGTTTGGGAGTAAGAGGAGAGATAATTCTTGGTAAGAATGAGTCAAATGTTAATAGTGAAGAAAGTGAAGCCAGTCACAGGGAGTGTTACAGACTAGGTCGCATAGTGATGAGTGTGTGAAAGGAAGAAGAACAGAGATAGCAAGATTCTATAACTGGAACCATTTGCCAAGTAATATAGATATAGCATCCTAGACCCCGTGTTGTGAAATGGAGTAGTGATGGAAGGAGAGCTAAGCTGCAATAGATGTGGCCAAGAGCCAGGGCGAGATAGACCTGTGAGTTGTGGCCACGAAGCAGCTAGTAGAGGAACGGGCTGACAAGGAAACTTGTAGGCTAGACCAGGGAGTCTTAGGGAATAAATACTTGGCTAAAAGGGGATCTGTCACCCTTTTTATCCCCTATTAGCTGCCAGCATAGACATCGGGGGCTTATCTACAGCATTTTGTAATGCTGTAGATAAGCCCCCAATGTAACCTGAAAGAGAAGAAAAACATGTTATATTATACTCACCGAGGTGGGCGGTCCGGTCCGATGGGTGTTGCGGTCCGGTCCGGCGCCTCCCTTCTTCATGCGATGACGTCCTCTTCTCCCGTCCTGAAATGGCTCCGGTGCAGGCGCATTGCTCTGCCCTGTTGAGGGCAGAGCAGAATTCTGCAGTGCGCAGGCGCCAGACCTCTCTCGACGCCTGCGCACTGCAGGACTCTGCTCTGCCCTCAACAGGGCAGAGCAGTGCGTCTGCGCCGGAGCCATTACAGGATGGGAGAAGAGGACGTCATCGCATGAAGAAGGGAGGCTGTTAGGAATGAGTCACCATAGGAGGCAAAAACAGAAATACTAGCTAAGTCCAGAAAACCAGAGAAGTTGGCAGCTATCGGATTGCAGACCCCTGAACCTAACAACAACAACTAGCAGTAGCTGTGGGGGGTTCCTACGGTGCATTAGACCCCTTGATCACAGCCGGAGAACTAAATAGCCTAAAGACAGAAAGGGAAATCTAAACTGCCCCAGAGCAGACCCCAAAGCAATAGGCAGCCCCCAACATATAATGACGGCGAAGCAAGATGAAAAAACACTCACACAGATAGAAAGATAGGCTGAGCAAATGATGGGGCCAAAGCTAACTAAATAGGACAGGATAGAAAAGCTGCTGTCTGCAATCCGCCAAAACCCTATCAAAACAAGAGCCAACAGACTGATAGGGAAAAAAGCCCTGAAGACGCTAGGCTTCAAAAAGACTATACCAGTACTCAGGTATTTTCTGAAGACAGAGCAAAAAGGAATTCAGCTCACCCCAGCAGGGAATCGCAGAAATCCAGAAAAACAAGGCAAAACAAAACCAAAACACAAATGCAAAATGCAGAGCAGAAAACTTAGCTTTTGAGGAGCAGGAATCAGACTGGTCTCCTAGAATCCCTCAGGGAAATCACCAGCAAGGCAGAAGGGCGTCGGCTGCCTTATATCCAGTCAGCAATTCCAGTCACCCAGTCATCATCATCCTGCTCAGGTGCTTGGTAATCAGCCTCACTACCTTCCTTCACCAGAAGAGGGAGTTCATCAGACCTCAATGGTGAAGGGGAAAATGAACTCACAACAGTACCTCCCCCTTGAGGAGGGGTCACCGAACCCTCATCCACGCAACCAGGGCGATCAGGGTGAGCCCGATGAAAGGCACGCACCAATCTTTTGGCATGAATATCAGAGGCAGAGACCCAGGAATTATCCTCCTGACCTTAACCCTTCCACTTAACCAAATACTGGAGTCTCCGTCTAGCCAGACGGGAATCCAGTATCTTCTCTACCTCATATTCCATGTTACCTTCAACCAATACAGGGTCCGGAGGTGCCACCCCAGGAACAACTGGCTCAACAAACCTCTTCAACAAGGACTTATGAAACACATTACGGATTTTAAATGTGACAGGAAGAGCCAAACGAAAAGAGACCGGATTAATAATCTCCAAAATCTTGTAAGGTCCAATAAATCTAGGCTTAAACTTAGGAGAAGCCACCTTCATAGCAATATTTTTTGATGATAACCAAACCATATCACCAACCTTAAACTGGGGAACAATGGTCCTATGTCGGTTGGAAAACCGCTGGGCCTTTTCCTGGGAGAGAGATAACTTATCCACCACTTGGTCCCAGATCTGGTGCATCTCTCCACCACAGTGTCAACTCCTGGGCAGGCAGAAGGCTCCACCTGCCCTGAAGAAAATCGAGGATGAAACCCAAAGTTACAAAAAAAAGTGACATCAAAGTGGCAGAACTAGCTCTATTATTTAATGCAAATTCGGCCAAGGGCAAAAATGAAACCCAATCATCCTGATCAGCGGAAATAAAACATCTCAAATACGACTCCAAGGTCTGGATTGTTCTCTCCGTCTGCCCATTGGTCTGAGGGTGAAAAGCAGAGGAGAAGGACAACTGAATTCCCAGCTTGGAACAGAAAGTCCTCCAAAATCTAGACACAAACTGAACTCCTCTGTCAGATACAATGTTCTCAGGAATCCCGTGTAAGCGAACCACCTGTTGCAAAACAGGGGCACCAACTCAGAGGAAGATGGCAACTTAGGGAGTGGTACAAGATGAACCATCTTAGAGAACCTATCAAAAATTACCCAAATAACAGTCATTCTCTGAGAGACAGGCATATCAGAGATGAAATCCATTGAAATATGGGTCCATGGCCTCCTGGGGACCGGCAAAGGCATCAACAACCCACTAGAGCGAGAACAAGGTTTAGACCGGGAGCAAGTCCCAGAGGACTGCACAAAATTCCTGACACCACGAGACAAGGCGGGACACCAAAAAGACCGACTCACCAGATCTCTAGTACCAAAAATACCTGGATGACCAGCCAATGCAGAGCAGTGAACTTCAGATATCACTCTCTTCTTCCACTGGTCAGGAACATACAACTTTCCACTGGTACAACTCTCAGGTTTGTCCTCCTGGAACTCTTCCAGAGCACGTCTCAAATCGGGCGAGATGGCAGAAAGAACTACCCCTTCGCCCAAGATGGTAGCAGGCTTGGTCACCACAGGAGAATCAGCAAAGAAGCTCCTAGAGAGAGCGTCAGCCTTGATATTCTTAGTGCCAGGAAGAAAAGAGACCACAAAATCAAAACGTTAAAAAAATAAGGCCCACCTAGCCTGTCTAGGGTTCAAGCGTTTGGCCGACTCCAGGTAAATCAAATTCTTGTGGTCAGTGAGGACCACGACTTGATGTTTAGCTCCCTCCAACCAATGTCTCCACTCCTCAAATGCCCATTTCATGGCTAACAGTTCCCGATTCCCCACATCATAGTTATGTTCAGATGGAGAGAACTTTTGGGAAAAGAAAGCACATGGATTCATTTTAGATGTTACAGAATCCTTTTGGGACAAAACAGCTCCTGCACCAATCTCAGAAGCGTCCACCTCTACCTGGAACGGGAGTGAGACATCAGGTTGCCGCAAAACCGGGGCAGAAGTGAATCTTCGCTTCAGCTCCTGAAAGGAAGAAACAGCCTCCGGAGACCAATTCAACACATCAGCACCCTTCTTAGTCAGATCAGTCAATGGCTTGGCAATACTAGAAAATTTTGCTATAAATTTCCGATAAAAATTAGCAAAACCCAAAAACTTCTGGAGGGCATTCAAAGAAGTGGGCTGAACCCAATCATAAATGGCCTGTACCTTGGCCGGGTCCATTTCAATAGTTGACGGAGACAAAATAAATCCCAAAAATGAAATCCTCTGTACCCCAAAAAGGCATTTCGATCCTTTGACATACAGGGAATTCTCCCTCAGGATCCGGAACACAGTCCGAACATGTTCCACATGAGAATCCCTATCCTTGGAGAACATCAAAATGTCATCCAGATAGATAATCAAAAATTTATCCACAAAGTCTCGGAAAATGTCGTTCATGAAGCACTGGAAGACAGAAGGGGCATTAGTGAGCCCAAAAGGCATCATCAGGTACTCAAAATGTCCCTCCAGAGTATTAAACGCTGTCTTCCATTCATCCCCATGCTTAATGCAGATAAGATTATACGCCCCCCCTGTGGTCAAGCTTGGTAAACCAGCAAGCACCTTTAACTCTGGAGAATAGATCTGAAGTCAGGGGTAACGGATACTGATATTTAATAGTAATTTTGTTGAGGGCACGATAATCAATACAAGGCCCAACCATCCTTTTTGGCCACGAAAAAAAACCCGGCACCTAAGGGTGAAGAGGATGGTCTAATATGACCCTTCTCCAACGCCTCCTTAATATAGGATCGCATAGCCTCGTGCTCGGGTACAGATAAATTGAAGAGCCGACCCTTGGGAAATTTACACCCCGGGCTCAGTTCAATTGCACAGTCATAACTCCTATGAGGAGGCAAAGACGCAGACTCATTCTCACTAAATACATCATAAAAGTCCGCAAAATAGTCAGGAACATCATGCGACTGAGGAGAGGTGGAAAAAACCTGAGCCTCTCTAAGGGCACACCGACAACCCCAACTCACCACAGACACAGATTTCCAATCCAAAACTGGATTATGAATTTGCAACCAGGGAAACCCCAGAACAATGGTATCATGCAAATTATGCAACACCAAAAATCTGCAATTTTCTTGATGGTCTGGGGCGACCCGCATTACCACCTGGGTCCAAAACTGAGGTTTATTTTTCGCCAAAGGAGTAGCATCAATCCCCCTCAAAGGGAAAGGCGTCCTCAGAGGTGTCATTGGAAATCCACAACGTTTAGCAAAATCCAAGTCCATTAGGTTCAGGGCTGCCCCCGAATCCACAAAAGCCTTGGCGGAAAATGTGGACAGGGAGCAGATCAGAGTACTTGCCAGATGAAACTTATGTTGAACACCACCCACAGAAAACGTGTGTGCAAAACGTTTCTCTCGTTTAGGACAGACAGAAATAAAATGCGAGGCATCTCCACAAAAAAACACAGCTTATTACGCCTTCTGAACTCCTGACATTGCTCCCTGGACAAAACTCTATCACATTGCATAAGTTCAGACACTTGTTCAACAGGTGGCAACACCTCTCGTGCTGTCCTGCGTTCACGTAAACGCCGATCAACCTGAATGGCTAATGACATAGAATCGTCAAGACCAGAGGGAACAGGAAATCCCACCATAGTATCTTTTACGGCTTCTGACAAACCCTTCCGAAAGAGAGCTGCCAAGGCATTATCATTCCAGGTAGTAAGAACCGCCCACTTTCGGAATTTTTGACAGTACAATTCTGCAGAATCTCGACCCTGGCTCAATGCCAACAGGGTATTTTCAGCCTGATCAATAGCATTAGGTTCATCATACAACAACCCCAAGGCTTGAAAAAATGCGTTCACATTAGTCAGAATAGGATCATCTGGTTTCAAAGAAAACGCCCAATCCTGGGGATCGCCACGCAGCAAATAGATGACAATTTTAACCTGCTGCGCAGAGCTCCCTGACGAGTTAGGCTTCAAGGCAAAAAAATAATTTACAATTACTTTTGGAATTCAAAAATTTAGACCGATCCCCAAAAAACACATCAAGAGTAGGGATCTTTGGTTCAGTAGCATGTGAATGAGCAAGGTAGGCGGAAATTCCCCGCACTTCCGCAGCGAGCTGCTCCACATGATCAGACAATTGCTTTATCTCCATTGAGAGAAAAAAAAATTCCCCCTACAGCCTCAGAGATATAGAGGAAAAAATATACACACTTTTTTTTTTTTTACAATTCTTTCCTGCTATTGAGAACCTTAGGATCTGCGGTATGGCTGGTGATTCTGTTATGAATGAGTCACCGTAGGAGGCAAAAACAGAAATACTAGCTAAGCCCAGAAAACCAGAGAAGTTGGCAGCTATCGGATTGCAGACCCCTGAACCTAACAACAACAACTAGCAGTAGCCGTGGGGGGTTCCTACGGTGCCCTAGACCCCTCGATCACAGCCGGAGAACTAAATAGCCTAAAGACAGAAAGGGAAATCTAAACTGCCCCAGAGCAGACCCCAAAGCAATAGGCAGCCCCCAACATATGACGGTGAAGCAAGATGAAAAAACACTTACACAGATAGAAAGATAGGCTGAGCAAATGATGGGGCCAATGCTAACTAAATAGGACAGGATAGAAAAACTGCTGTCTGCAATCCGCCAAAACCCTATCAAAACAAGAGCCAACAGACTGATAGGGAAAAAAAGCCCTGAAGACGCTAGGCTTCAAAAAGACTATATCAGTACTCAGGTATTTTCTGAAGACAGAGCAAAAAGGAATTCAGCTCACCCCAGCAGGGAATGGCAGAAATCCAGAAAAACATGGCAAAACAAAACCAAAACACAAATGCAAAATGCAGAGCAGAAAACTAAGCTTTTGAGGAGCAGGAATCAGACTGGTCTCCTAGAATCCCTCAGGGAAATCACCAGCAAGGCAGAAGGGCGTCGGCTGCCTTATATCCAGTCAGCAATTCCAGTCACCCAGTCATCATCATCCTGCTCAGGTGCTTGGTAATCAGCCTCACTGAAAAACATAAATTTCATCTCACCTCTTGTAGGTTCGTAAGAACTATTGAAAAGCTCTGAGCGCGGACACGTCTCTCCCAGGACGTATAATGACTCCAAGAAGAGGAAGAAAGGTCCAGCTCCAGAAATTTAAAATCCAGGATTTTTATTGTATCATATTTAAAATACATTCATGGCTGCTTGTGATCAAGTAACGGCAACAAAGTTCACCGCATGGGGATATTCTCCAGGTCTCTGTACGCGTTTCGAGCACAAGTGATCTTAGACTCAATAAAAATCCTGGATTTTAAATTTCTGGAGCTGGACCTTTCTTCCTTTTCTTGGAATTAGCCTCACTACCTTCCTTCACCAGAAGAGGGAGTTCATCAGACCTCAATGGTGAAGGGGAAAATGAACTCACAACAGGAGGCGCCGGACGGGACAGCGACACCTGTCGGACCGGACCGCCCACCTCGGTGAGTATAATATAACGTGTTTTTCTTCTCTTTCAGGTTACATCGGAGGCTTAGCTACAGCATTACAGAATGCTGTAGATAAGCCCCCGATGTTTTTGCCAGCAGCTGCAAAGCCATAAAAAGGGTGACAGATTCCATTTAACAGGCTGGGGTAAGGGTATCACTAGAGAGGCCTGTGGTCAATGAAGGTCAGACAAAAGGAATGGAGTGTTCAAGTCAGGCAAGACATTGCTAAAATGTCGTTACTCACAAGTGAAGTGCCATCACGTGTAACCAAAAATGCCAGTGTATAAAACAGATGAAGATGTGAACACTAAGTGTTGTACCCGCTATCGCCCATATATACATTATACAAGTTTCATCAGAAAATAATGCCTTTTTTTATAAAAATGGACTGCTTTCCCCCTTATGTTTGTAATACACTGGGGGAACCACCTGATGATAAATGGCCTGAACACAGAACATCTGAGTGTACTAACTACACAAACATACACCAAGAGGAACCCTGTTCAATGGTTCCTGGGGTCACAGTGCTACACATTGACCCATTTAACAATTACAGTACTATAAAATTATTATATTATATGGGGCCATAAAGTCAAATTAACACCATGTCCCCTTCACTATTTTATGCAGAAAAGCAGCACCTCAGCTATGCACTGCACAGGAAATTTAAGCACAGGGGCGAAGCATGGATTGCCAGAGCCTGAGGCAAGGCAAGTGTGGAAACACGTGGGTCAGTCAGTGCCCTAGTCCACTAGCCGAAACCGCATGGAATAGGGATCATCCCACAGAACGCCTGCTATCCTCACCCCATGAGCGTATTAATACTACTCAGACAACACGGGGTGAGGGTAAAACAGTGTGGCAGTACTTTATTGAAACACAAAACAGGCAAATAAGACATAGAACAGTCCCAGCAAAATACCCAAGATGGAGTAAAATTACAGAATCTCACCTTTCTGCTGACTCACAGAGATAGGAGCAGCTGTGACTTCAGAGCTTCCAGGGCCAACTACCCGGACTGTGGCATGCACAGAGAGGAGGTATTGACAAGTTTAGGAAGATGACAGTACATTGAGGTACAAGGTCAGTTGACAAAGGGTCACAACCCGGCCTCAGCTTCCAGGGCCGACTACCCCACTTGTGGTACACACAGAGAGGAGGTAATGACAAGCTTAGGAAGATGGCAGTCTATTGAGGTACCAGGCTTGACTGGAGGGTCATAACCAGGCCTGTCCAAACATCTCTATAGAGCCAGGTGATTGGTGGGTCCAATCCCTGGCCTTCCCAAACATATCCATATGGCTCAGGTTACAGTGGGTCCAAATCCTGACTACCCCAAACATATTCATAGTTCAGTGATGGTCAATGGAGCAGATCTGTATTCTTCAGCTGAGGCCATGGTCCCCTAAGCTGACATCTTGTTGAATGTCAAATCTGTGTCCCTGATGATGGAGCCATGATGTCTCTGTTGCTGTACTGTAGACAGTCTCTGGTTCTTTGGCTGTTAGGATGACTGAATGTCTTGGCTGAATATCTGTCTGATATTACAGAGACATATAACCTCTTTTTATAGTTAACAACTGTCCTTCAAGCCAGCATTCACAGATAAAGGGGAAAAATGGTGACAAGATCAACTCACATTTGACTATTTAATCTATTTGCATAGTTTTTCCTCCTCTGTTTGGCAAGCCAAACTGGCTGGCCTCGACAATGTGTAATCATCATATCAGCAAACATCATTGTTCAATGACCCTGTATTACTAGTCATCCAGTATAACGGCACAATATATTACATCAATATCAAAGTCAATATTACAGGCTTATAAGAACAAAAGTCTCTGTGTTTTTGACCAACCAGAAAGAAACACATAAATTAAAAAGTCAACATATAGATAACAGTCTATTCCTTCTGGCTTGTTGAAAATAGACATCTGGTTAATTAAGATAAAATGCTGTGTTGTCACAGCAAGTATTTTGCACCACCTCACTTGTGGGCCATTAGAATTCTTCTACCTATCCAGGATTGAACCTCTTATCCCTGAAGCACATGTATTTTATTTTTAGAAAAAGTGATGTAATTATACCGATGCAATTATTAATCCTTTACGTTCATTTTTTTCTAAAATCAAAAAAATGTTAAAAAATTTTATACATTTCCTATTTCTTTCATTTTTAGTCCATTTTTTTTTTTAAAATAACTAATCTATTAGCCCTCAGCCTAACCCTGGTCTGAGCTTTAAACCTAAGTCTAAGGTTAAAAAAAGTATGCAGTAGTTAAAAATGTGTTTGTTAGGTTGTGTATAAGCAGTGATCAAGAATGCACACTTACATTGAAGCTTTGTCATTTCGGTCACTACCTATGCAGAGAGCAGCACAGCACCTGATAACAACTTCATCTTAACTACACTCTGCATAGGAACTGGCAGCTGTGACCCAAAAGGCAAAGTAGCTACTGATTAAGCCCACCTGGCAAACACTCACTAGCCACTGTCCCACTAGCCATAAAATGATGGCATAGCCTATCAAAATGCCATCAATGTGCAAGATGGTACAGTAATAAGCCTTTTCAAAATAAATATGATGTCTATCTTGTTTTTAGAGGGGACATGTAAGCATATAATAGCTGAAATCTGTATTTTCAGTTCATCATTACACATTCTTTGCCATAATCTTCCATAAAATTACTTTCAATGCCTCCGTTTTGTGTTGTATTCACTCCCAATTATTGAAACTGTTTGTACTTTTTCTTTCCCGCCCCGTTCCTTCTCACCACTTTCTCTCTCTGTACTTCTTTTATTTCATCTGTATACCTTGCAATCCACAATTACATGGTACAGAAATTGAATCTGAGCAATGTGCATCTGTCGTCTTTGCACCAGGCGCTAGTCTGTAGCACTCAAGAGGTTACGTCCTCTCTTGTATCCTATTTTGAAGCTGGATGGAGATTATCTCTACATCGCTGCATTGCTGACATCTGCAGCAATTACTGTGCCCCCTGCCCTGCCAGCTCACCCCCGGTGCGGGCATCACACAAAAGGCAATCAGCCACATTCGCAGAGTAGATTAACCCTGAAACTGCTGTGGCCCTTCTCTAATCAAGCCATATGAGAGATGTAGACTTGTAGCGCCTTGCTACCGTACACCAAGAGTTAAAACATAAGCACTGAATGACTGACTACTTTCCTCATCTTGCCAATGCTATATTTGTAGCTATAAAGTAAGTATGCCTTCCCTCTGCAATGCTACATCCCCATAGGGTTGTTCATTAAAGTCTCATTATCACATCACTCATTAACCTCTGTTAACGAGGCCCTTAAATGGCCATTCCAAATTAACTTAAGAGCTTGCAATCAATTAAGCGCAGCGATTATGAAGGAGAGATCATCCTGCCCTGGCTGAATGAGGACGTCTATGGTGCTGGATCACATTACTGATTCAGCTGCTGCCGCTTACTCACTGTTAATAAATTGGATATGTTTCACTCTAATTGAAAAAAAGCTTAAAAACATTATAGAATATTAATATTTTCATAAATAAATTCATTGGTTCAGACTAAAAGAAAAGGCGCGTAAGCGAGACTTTGCTTGGCCCCGTAGCTTTGTATAACCTTCAGCCTTTGACTTTATATTTAAATCTAAAGTACCCAATAGGAGACCATTTTTGAATTATAATAATCTCAGTCCTGTCCAGGAATGACCGGCATATAATTACTAATATAATGTAATACTTAATTCACAGTGATTCTCTGGCACAAGGCAAAGGCAAACTTTCCATCCCTTATTCTTACTTCAATGCCTTAGGCTGCTTTCACGCATCCGGCTTTTTGAATCCGGCACGATGCGGCGAAATTTGGAACAATTGGATCCGGCACCAGATCCGGTTTTGTCCCACAGAGTTGTATTGTCGCCGCACCGTGCCGGATGGGTATGCAGCGCATCCGGTTTTTGCCGGATACGGCAAGAAGTAGCCGTCCGGCGTCTGCAAAAAACGTTCGCTGCAACGTTTTTTGACAGCGCCGGACCGGTTTTTCTCACAGCACATGCGCGGAGACTCTGAGTCTCGCGCTGCTCTTTTAAATGTGGGCACCACCGTATTCGTCCACACAGGCATCCGGTGTCTCCGGCACATCCCGGATCCGCCCCTACGGCTTTTCGCCACACGGTGCCGGAGACACAAAGCCGGATGTGTGAAAGCAGCCTAATTCTCCCCCTTATTACAAAAGACCTGAAGCACTTTAAGCTTCTACTACACCAGGTGCCCATACACCTTCAATCAGCCAAATAGCTTTATTACCAATCCCCAACCTCATACACATGTATGCTAGATTCAGACAAGTGTGCTAGTACTTTTAACAGTCAGATATAAACCATTCTCGGAAACTTTAGCCATCAGTTGAACAAAACGATCGGAAGTTGAATTTCAACATGATGCTCCTCATAGATATATACCATATTTTTCGCTTTATAAGACGTTCCGGATTATAAGACGCACCACAAATTTTGAGGAGAAAAATAAGAAAAAAATATTTTTTAATAAAATGGTGGCGCCTCTTATAATCCTTGCATCTTATTGCTTACCAGGGTTGGTGGCTGCGGTGTAGTGGGGTCCCAGGCTCGCTGCTGGAGGAGGCAGGCATGGAGTGATGCTGCAGGCCGCATTCAGGGATGAGGGGGGGCTCCGATGTGTGCCGTTGTTGCTGCTGCTGCTGCAGGGTCTTGTGCTGCTGCCGGGTTTCTCCTCTTGTCCGGCGGTTGCTGGCTGGTGCTGCGGGTGTCTCCAGTGCCCAGCGGTGTGGCGTTATGTGCCCATCGATGCCCGGGGCCCTGCCGACATTGTGCGACAGGCCAGAGCCCCGGCATTTCCTCGGTTCCCTGTGTGCGCGCGCTGTGGTGCCGATAATATAAATGGCCGCCGGCGCGTGCGCAGATGGGATCTCGGGACCCAGCTCTCGAGAGATAAGATTTCAGATCTCATCTCTCAAGAACTGGGTCCCGAGATCCCATCTGCGCACGCGCCGGCGGCCATTTTTTTACTGGCACACAGGGAGCCGAAGAAATGCCGGGTCTCTGGCCTGTCGCACAATGTCGGCAGAGCCTCGGGCATCGACGGGCACACAACGCGGCACCGGAGACACCCACAGCACCAGCCAGCAACTGCCGGACGCCCCCGATCACAGCCTAGGTAAGTCATGTCTGCTTTGTAAGACGCACCCCCGTTTTCCCCCCAAATTTGAGGGAAAAAAGTGCATCTTACAAAGCGGAAAATACGGTAACACAAAAAATAGAAGTCCGATTTCAACTTCCCACTCAAAATCAATGAATCTAGCTACTTTGCTTTCATTTTGATGGTCAGGTAGTATAGGCATCTTTGATCTGGTCCATCGTCTGGTCAGAAACGGTCTCCTCCTTCCCAGCTTCATGTGATGATGCATCTTTCATCATCCACAGTGTCCCTCAATTGCACTCATGCTCAGATGCACTTCTCTGTGCTCTTCTGAAGATGAGAGAGGCCTGTAATTGACATCATAGGTAGACCACAACTATGAGAATCAAGATGAGAAAACAAATCCATAAAATCACCTTGCCTGATTTGGCAACATTTATTTTGCAAACTATGGTGGAAAATAAGTATTTGGTCACCTAAAAACATGCAAGATTTCTGGCTCTCACAGACCTGTAACTTCTTATTTAAGAGGCTCCTCTGTCCTCCACTCATTACCTGTAGTAATGGCACCTGTTTGAACCTGTTATCAGTATAAAAGACACCTGTTCACAACCTCAAACAGTCACACTCCAAACTCCACTTTGGTGAAGATCAAAGAGCTGTCGAAGGACACCAGAAACAATATTGCAGCCCTGCACCAGGCTGGGAAGACTGAATCTGCAATAGGCAAGCAGCTTGGTGTGATGAAATCAACTGCGGGAGCAATAATAAGAAAATGGAAGACATGTAAGACTACTGATAATCTCCCTCGATCTTGGGCTCCACGCAAAATCTCACTCCGTGGGGTCAAAATGATCACAAGAACGGTGAGCAAAAATCCCAGAACCACACAGGGGACCTAGTGAATGACCGACATAGAGCTGGGACCACCATAACAAAGGCTACCATCAGTAACACACTACGCTGCCAGGGACTCAGATCCTGCAGTGCCAGACATGTCCTCATGCTTAAGCCAGTACATACCTGGGCTCGTCTGAAGTTTGCTAGAGAGCATTTGGATTATCCAGAAGAGTATTGGGAGAATGGCATATGGTCTGATGAAACCAAAGTAGAACTGTTTGGTAGAAACAAAACTCTTTATGTTTGGCGGAGACAGAATTCTGAGTTGCATCCAAAGAACATCATACCTACTGTGAAGCATGGGGGTGGCAATATCATGCTTTGGGGTTGTTTCTCTGCAAAGGGACCAGGACAACTGATTCATGTACGTGAAAGAAAGAATGGAGCCATTCATCGTGAGATTTTGAGTGTAAACATCCTTCCATCAGCAAGGGCATTGAAGATGAAACGTGGATGGGTATTTCAGCATGATAATGATCCCAAGCACACCGCCAGGGCAAAAAAGGAGTGGCTTCTTAAGAAACATATGAAGGTCCTGGAGTGGTCTAGCCAGTCTCCAGATCTCAACCCCATAGAAAACCTTTGGAGGGATTTGAAAGTCTGTATTGCCCAGCGACAGGCCCAAAACATCACTGCACTAGTGGAGATCTGCATGGAGGAATGAGCCAACATACCACCAACAGTGTGTGCCAACCTTGTGAAGACTTACAGAAAAGGTTTGATCTCTGTCATTGCCAACAAAGGATATATAACTAAATATTGAGATGAACTTTTGTTAATGACCAAATACTTATTTTCCACCATAATTTTGCAAAATAAATCTTTCCAAATCAGACAAGTTGATTTTCTGGATTTGTTTTCTCATTTTGTCTCTCATAGTTGTGGTCTACCTATGAAATCAATTACAGGCCTCTCATCTTTTTAAGTGGGAGAACTTGCACAATTGGTGGCTATCTAAATACTTTTTTCCCCACTGTATGCCATTATCCACCAGATACTTGTTGATAGACAATGTAGACAATTTACTCTTGGGTTGTAATGTCTATACTACAGGATGAGTTTTCGAGAATCAGAAAATGTACTTATTTCTTGTGCAAACCAAGTAGTTTTATAGAAGAACGTTCATTGATTTTTTTCATTTAAGCTGTGTGCCTTCTCCAATTGGTGCTGATTCACTGATTTTGGAACAGTTTTTCTTTTCTTCTATGTCCCTCCATTCCAAAGTTATATCCCTCAGTATTACTGGTGCAAATTCTCCATTCATCCAACTGGGTGGTTATTACCACAAAACTTCTCTGTGGGCGTAGCTGTGTTTTGATTGGCCAGTGTCAAAGGAGAAAAAGCAACTGCCTACAGAGAAGTTCTGTGGTATACGCCCAGTTGGTTGATGGGATAATTTACATTATTTTAATATAAATTCGGAATGGAGGGGCATATCAACAAAAGTAAGATATTTCCAGAATCAGTGGAGCAGCGGTAGTTGGCGGAGATACTCAGTTTACATTTAAACAATTAGTGAAAGGTTCTCTTTAAAACCAATTCATACACATTTTCTTTAAATAGTTGATGCCTAGCTGGCAGCATCTATTTGCTTCCCGTATATTATCATTTTTCCGAAGTATATGAAATAATAAATGTATTCTGCTAATCCCTATGTCAGATATTGAGAACGTGGAAAGTGACCATGGAAACAAATGATTAGTACATATATATGCCTCCATCTAAAGGAGCTATTTATGTCAGATATAGAAATTATGGTATTGTTAATAAAGGTATTTAACTTTGTGTGTTAACTCAATGACTTAAGGGGCTTGAAAAATGACAACTGCTTTTCTCAGCTAGAGCCGAACTCACTCCTTTGTTGGCGGCTCCTACAATATGGTATACTCAACGGGGGGACAAGAAGAGAATGCTCATCCTACCCAAGACATGATGGGGAGATGGGGATGAAATCAAGACTTTTTTTTCAGGACTTGTTCTAAAGACCAGCACCACATCTGCCTAGTGGTCATGGGTGGTACTGAACCTCCACATTGTTTATTCCAATGGATCTAAGATGCAATACTAATCGCAACCTATAGATGGATAGAAGGAAGAAGCCATATGTCTCTACTCCTACAGAACAGTTTTAATATAGGAAAAAAAAAAACTAAATCGATAATCCCTTGCAGTCATTTTATGTAATTCGCATGAGAATATATTTCCTGGGCTGGATCACACAATGGGCTTAGTGGCAACAAAAGATTTAGCATCTAAAATTGAATTAATTGAAAACTATTTTGATGCCTCCTGCAATTGTCGGAGTGAATGAACCCACCGGAAGATTTGTTCATTCGGATGTTCAGCTGCGCAGAAATCTCCACGTGAATGAGTCCAGATCATGAGAACAGATCATTTTCAGCTCCAATCCATTTGGTGGCTAAGGCTCTGTCTCCTTGCCGGGTAAATACATAAACCCATAGCGGTGTTTAGTGTTCTTCCCCAATCTCTCTCTCGAAGCTCCCCTTCCTGCAAGCTTCGCCCAGGCAATCTATGTGGCATAATGTTACAAGATTCAAATGCAATTAATGCAAAGTGAAAAACAGCGATGTATACGTATACACAACGGAGCCGCAGAAGCTAGTACAGAATTATTTATGTCCACAGTATGAATTCGGATGTGAAGAGAGGGGGTTAACTTCCCTAATACATTAGCAGACAATACATTGCTTTAAGGTTATTACATTTCCAGTTAGCAAATAAGATTTTTGCATCGTTAATTTTGATGCTTGCTCTGCGTCCCTGGGAATTGTCCCCCCTCCTTCTCCTCTCCGCTCTTCTCTGCTGTTTGTGGATAATTTATATCCCGATCGGAAATAAAAACCTACTAAACATTTACGGCTTATCTATCCTGTATCCAGAGATAGCAGGTTGACACTGATAACATGTATGTTCACACGAGTCGGGAAGGGAATTATGGTACTCTTTCGCTACCGGCCATTGGCAAGATGTTAGCGTTGGCTCCGTCCGTGACCGAACAGGGGTTAATAATGGCCTGGAGCACAGAGCAGATAAAAATACATAGTATATCTCTGATTAAAATCATCTTTCCCTGCCATTATTTATTGTGATCATAAAACAATCCTCTCAAATCCAATTTCTGAGATATTGATTTGAAATTCATTACCGTCACTAGAATTCCTATATTGTCCAATATAACGGCTCCCCTAACTCCTACTATTGCTCCATTAAATCTCGATCTATAACTTTGGCTCCAGCTACATCCATAACCCCTGACTATAATTCCTCCGATTGCGTTCTATAATTCCTCTCTGCTAACTGCCTCCACTACTGTACTTCATACCATCCTGCGCCATAACTTATCTCAATGTACCCTACGTAAAACTCCCTTCCCATAATATCAACTGAAGGGATGTCATGTGGCTATGCACTGCGCTAACAGCGGTTTTATTTATGGGCCGTTTTAAAAGTATCAAGCAGCTTCAGTAAATGTGGCTGCAACAACGGAAAAGAAAGCACTATAAACCAAAAAAAACAACGTACAGCAACCGATCTTATGTTCAATGGTGCACAAACAATTTATATTCTGACTCGAAAGCTATAACCATTAATAGTGCAAAAAGTTGACAACAGCCACTAAAAGTTTAAACTAATAACATAAAATCCTTTTCTCCACATACTTCTATTATTATCTGGTTACACAATACAAGGGAATACATTTCAAGTATACAAACTACAGGGCAATCCAATCAGATAGTGTTTCAAAGTTAGTATATCTACCCTGCTCAACATTGAAGTTGGGACATCAAGAAAAGTTTTGGAATTATGCAAGTCACAGGATCAACAGACATGCTAATGATATCCAAATCATGAAAACATAGAAATAACATTTCCAACATTTTTCAATGTATTCAGTATCTAGTATGAAAAATATACAGTGTGATGCAGTGACCCCTGTAACAGCTAGGGGGCGCTGTATGGGCTCCCCAGGGCATGCATGCAGGCGTTTCTTTTATTGTGATGGGGAAACAGTAAGAGGCATGATTGTAAATGGCCGGTGTATGTCGCAGAAGTCCTCTGTGCTGTAAGTCAGTATGGTTGGTGTGCTGGGACTTGTAGTTCCACGAGAGATAGTTTTCAAGGGAAGTTTACAGGGCTAGTCAAAGAGCTGGGCAGGACTGGCTAGCCACACATACACTGCCCACATTGGGGGTGGTTACAGCTATATAATGTGACCAGGGTGGGTCACATGGGGGGAGAGTGCATGAACCTGATTGGTTCCTGTGGAAGGTCCTGGAAGGCCTAAGTGTTGGAAGATGTGCTACCTTCCTGAAGAGCATGTGGTAGGCTTTGGACCTGGTGAGGCTAGTGTGTTGGGAGATCCTGGGAGTAGGAGCGGATCTCTGAATAGCACCCGGTGAGGCCGGTGTGTTGGATGGTCCCAGGAAGGGACAGACATCCTGAATAGCACCCGGATTGGCCATGTGTGAGCAGAGTCTGTGACAGCCTGCATTGGGTAAGCTACCAACCTTCTGCGGGTCTGAACAATCAGGAGTGCCCTGGTCACAAGGACGGTGATCCCAGCAAGGCAGCTTACCCTGGGAGAGAGAACTGACAAGGAGTTGGCATCTGGAGCAGGAGCTCCTGCAAGGTACCTCCTCCACAGACTGTTGGTGCTTGTATGATTCTATGAATATTAATGAACTGTTTGGCATGCGGTCACCCACGGTTACTGGACAGAGAGGTCCAGCGTGTCTAGGGACAGCAAGGAAAAGCCATATCCTGTAAGTGCTCTGAACTATGTATTTAAGCCTGTGAAGTGTAACATGGACTACGGCATGGTTTATGACTGCACAATAAACCGCATAGACAGTTTAAGCGAGTGTTCCTGTGTGCCTCAATATCGCAGCCAAGTGAGTGTCCCCCAACACAGTGAGCGCTATCTTACAACACATTTAAATGTCTTAGCATGCTATCAGTGATGTTATTAATGGCTGTCTGCGGAATATTCTACCATGCTGAATGCTCTTTAACATGTAAATCATCAAGATCCGCTGCTGGCAGCTTCCTTTGTAATTGTTGACCAATGATGTCCCAGATGTGCTCAGTGGGTGACAAGTCTGGAGATATTACAGGCCACGGTAGCATCGTTAGACCACACAGGCTGCTCATAGCAGCACCAATAACATGCCTAGTGCTATCTTGTTGAAAAATGGCTTTTTTGGACACTTTGTATACTTTGAAGAGAAATGGCAATGCTACTAATTACATGAACAAATCAGTACTTAGAATGAATACTAGAGGGGTGCGGCTACCATACATAATGTCGCCCCACATCATAATCCTATAATCCTGGGAGTAATACAAAAATGAAAATTATGGACCGCACACCTTTAGTTTGGGCACCCCTTGTCCAAATTACTGTAATTGTGAACAGTTAAGCAAGTTGAAGATGAAATCATCTCTAAAAGGGCTAAAGTTAAAAGTGTTACATTTCCTTTGTTTTTAGGCAAATATATATATATACACTCACTGGCCACTTTATTAGGTACACCTGTCCAACTGTGTGTTAAGACTTAATTTCTAATCAGCCAATCACATGGCGGCAACTCAGTGCATTTAGGCATGTAGACATGGTCAAGACAATCTCCTGCAGTTCAAACCGAGCATCAGTATGTGGAAGAAAGGTGATTTGAGTGCCTTTGAACGTGGCATGATTGTTGGTGCCAGAAGGGCTGGTCTGAGTATTTCAGAAACTGCTGATCTACTGGGATTTTCACGCACAACCATCTCTAGGGTTTACAGAGAATGGTCCGAAAAAGAAAAAAAATCCAGTGAGCGGCAGTTCTGTGGCCGGAAATGCCTTGTTGATGCCAGAGGTCAGAGGAGAATGGGCAGACTGGTTCGAGCTGATAGAAAGGCAACAGTGACTCAAATTGCCACCCGTTACAACCAAGGTAGGCAGAAGAGCATCTCTGAACGCACAGTGCGTCGAACTTTGAGGCAGATGGGCTACAGCAGCAGAAGACCACACTGGGTACCACTCCTCTCAGCTAAGAACAGGAAACTGAGGCTACAATTTGCACAAGCTCATCGAAATTGGACAGTAGAAGATTGGAAAAACGTTGCCTGGTCTGATGAGTCTCGATTTCTGCTGCGACATTCGGATGGTGGGGTCAGAATTTGGCGTAAACAACATGAAAGCATGGATCCATCCAGCCTTGTATCAACGGTTCAGGCTGGTGGTGGTGGTGTCATGGTGTGGGGAATTTTTTCTGGGCACTCTTTGGGCCCCTTGGTACCAATTGAGCATCGTTGCAACGCCACAGCCTACCTGAGTATTGTTGCTGACCATGTCCATCCCTTTATGACCACAATGTACCCAACATCTGATGGCTACTTTCAGCAGGATAATGCGCCATGTCATAAAGCTCGAATCATCTCAGATTGGTTTCTTGAACATGACAATGAGTTCACTGTACTCAAATGGCCTCCTCAGTCACCAGATCTCAATCCAATAGAGCATCTTTGGGATGTGGTGGAACGGGAGATTCGCATCAGGGATGTGCAGCCGACAAATCTGCGCCAACTGTGTGATGCCATCATGTCAATATGGTCCAAAATCTCTGAGGAATGCTTCCAGCACCTTGTTGAATCTCTGCCACGAAGAATTGAGGCAGTTCTGAAGGCAAAAGGGGGTCCAACCCGTTACTAGCATGGTGTACCTAATAAAGTGGCCAGTGAGTGTATATATATATATATACTGCTCAAAAAAATAAAGGGAAAACTAAAATACAACGTCCTATGTTATAGTGTCCCCCTTATTTGTTTGAGCAGTATATATATATATACTGTATATACTGTATATATATATATATATATATATATATATATATGTATATTGTCATTTGTTCTCATTTTAAAAGTTTCAAAAACGAGTGGCAAAAAGGGCATTTCCTCAGAGTGTCCTAGGAGCCATTTTTCAACATTGCAATTCCAGGCAACACGGTGTATGTGTTTTTGTGAGCAGTCTACGTGGCCTAAATGTGTTACCATGGCCTTCAGGGTCTCCATCAGTCAATCTTGATTATTTGCATACCCAAGAACACTCCACAGACAACCATTAATAACCTCATTAATAGCAGCCAAGACGTGTAAGGGGTGTATTTCTGTATGTGTCACTCATACTCAAGATGTTACCATTTTTTTCATAATTTGCACATCACTAACATGTCTACTGATCATGACATTTCCATAATTCTACAAATTTTCCTTCTTGGTGTTTAAATTTCAATTTTAAGGGAAGTATTTCAGGGCACATACAACCAACAATATAGATGTGAGGGAGAAAAACGACGTGAAAGTGACATTACCTGGCCAGACACAGTGCAGAAATACGATATAGTAATATACTTTGCGTTCGTGACTTCTGTATAAAATATCTACCTGCAATGCACAAAGGAGCATGAAATGGGAAGTGGTAAACTTACTCCACAGGGAACATTATAAAGATGCTGCAAACCCCAATAATTAAATTAAAGTACATTATATATCTATCTATGTGCAAATATTATTACAAGCAGAGCCAAGGAACAGAGCTAGGTGTCCACCTTGATTAGTTCAGGATAGATGAGGATGAGGTACGATAAATTAAAGCATTCACTCAAACTCAACCATTACTGACATACATGACAAAGCCAATAATAATGGCCCCCTCTCCTAGCACTGTGCAATAAATGTGAGGTGTGGTGCTAGGTAGGGGGATTAGTGTTGGATATTGATAAGTAGAGAGTGGCTCAATCATTCTACACCCCCCATTCCCTCAAATTCTCCCCCTGGGTCTTTTCAAATTAACTTCCTCCCATTCAGAGCTACAATTTCTACTTTGCCTCATATAATTTACAGTCTCCAGTGAGGTTCTGACACGGCCGATTTATCTGAGTCTTTATTCTCCTCCCGGGATCAGAAGCCATTTAAATGCCACCGTTAAGCAGAATGTAACTCTTTCACTGCCAGGTGGTATCACAGCTTGGGTGGGATAAAGAATGGCAAAGCCTGTTCGGCCTGTGCTGTAAGGAGTGAGTATTTCTTTTTTTCCCACATTTAGCTGTGTGATACAGTCAAAAAATAATTGTGTTATACAGACATTTCAGGTAAAAAATGAAAAGCACAATGAATACATTGCGGAAAACAGATTACAGTTTTTGCCAGGGGATGCAATCATGCAGAACCTGGCACAGGGCTTTGAATAAAGCAAGTTAGAAAGCGAAGGAAGAGAAGAAACCCCATCACTAATGTGTGCGCTTGATGAGGCGCCAGGTCCTCGGCAATAAAAGATGTTGTTCTGATTGCGCCAACCGTTCATAATCAAGCCGCATTCAAATCTATACAATATATTTTTCTTCAAGGAATCCAATTTTGAAAATACACAAAAATCAAAGTCTGGGTTTTGATAGATGTCAACCTTGGCTGAACTTTTATTTTTTCTGAAGAAAGAAAAAATGATTTAAGGATCTTTGTCTTTGGGGAATTGGACGTTTAGAAAGGATGTTGTGCCTTTTGATTTAATAGTCAATACAGACCCAAAAAAATCCATCATTTGGGTATCGTGTCAAGACGAGAGATGAGCGCACTCTCTGGAAATAACTTATTAGTAACAGGTTTATATCCCCATTTCTAATTCTTGAGGATTTAAGAGAAGACTGCAGGATTTACAGATATGTTAGCATTAGAGATAAACGTCCAAAAGAAGTAAACTTGATCGACGCAACTAAAAAATAGATAAGATCTACAAATTTTGCTCCATAAGTATCAAACAATTAAAATCCACATGCTGGTGATAGAAAATACACATAGTGCCAGAAACGCATCAGAGCGTCGGCATGTGGATTTTCATTGTTTAATATTTATGGAATAAAATTTGAAGATTTTATCTATTTTTTTGCATGTGCCAATCAACTTTATTTTTTTTTTTACTAATTCCCTCACTGTCAGCAGTATTTGAAACGGCACCCATTGCATACAAAGGACAGATTTGGTCATTCACTGAGCAACTTATTCACTATTTTTTTAAGTATAAGAGATGAATAGATCGCTATGTGCCACATCAGTCGATGGTCCGTGCCTGTGTTCTATGGCTGGGGGCAAAAGCTGTGCAAATGTCCCTGTCGCCAGAATCCCAGGCTTGACTTATAATTAGCCAAGCTGGCTAGAATTCACCTGCAAGCCACATGCTGCACAGATGATGTCAGTGTCGGACTGGGGTGCCAAGGGCCCACCAATAATATTGACTTTGTGGGGGGCCCACTTTTCATCTGCATACAAATATTACACTATCACAAATTTACCTATATTTCTATATAATAATAACTAGATAGCTTGATTAATGAATGATGAGATGATGCTTTTTTCTGTACAGAGTGAATCAAGTGAATTATGCCCATATAGTGGGGTTGGGGGCCCAGATCTGCACAGGGGCCCACCGGGGGATTCCCCTGTTACCCTGTGGGCCAGTCCAATCCTGGATGACATCACACCATGCCGGCGAATCAAGTGCCGAATGTGGGAAGCTGGAAGCTCAAAAATTTTCACAGCTCCTGTTCACAGCCAGAGAGCACTGACTTGGCCTGTGGACCGCGGTTGCACAAAGAGATTCGCTCATCTCTTGCCAGCATTCATTTTACGTCTGACATTGAGCTTCTTATTTTTGACACACTAGAAAGAAGCTGAGTGACCGTTTGCAATGGTACTCATAGTGGTCAACATCGTCACAAATGAACAGTGAGCAATCTGTCCACCATGGAAGTGATATAATTACTTTACCTGGAACACTGTTCATACATGGTTAAGCCCCCTTCACACATAGCGAGATCACTAGCGATATTGCGATATTGACGCAACAGCGATATCGCTAGCGATCTCGCTACATGTGACACGTACCTGCGACCTGGTCCCCCCCGCTGGATATCGCTGATCGTGCGAGATCATCCTGGTCCATTTCTTATCGTCAGCTTCCTGCTGGCACCAATGAGTGACGCATGGACGCGGGCGGAAGACGTCATCAGAGCTGCGTGTGACAGGTAAGTAACGACCGCCGACCTTTTGCTGCATCGCTGGTGAGATCTGCCTGTTTGGCAGCTCACTAGTGACCATTTAGCGATGCACCAGCGATCCTGACCGGGTCATATCGTTGTCGTGATCGCTGGTGCATCGCTAAATGTAACGGTACCTTAAGACATCTCATTAAAATCTGCAGCTGGTACCTTAGGTGCAATTCAGGAATAAGTTTATATGTTTTGTGGGGACAGAGGTTGAAGTTGCTCCTGGACTTTGCTGCTTCTCCTACCAAAGAAGCCACCTGTATTAAAAATGGCTCATAGTAGAAGAGGAGAGATCTGTTGCCATATTGCATTGGACAGCTTCAAGTTATATCCATGTTAATGATGATCGAGCACTTAAATTCTCGAGTGCTTGGTACTCAAATCAAGCATGTTAGGTGCTCGAATGGGCTTGACACGAGTATGGGTATAATTGAAGTTAATGAGAAACTAGAGTATTTTTCTGGAAAAAACTAACTGGAGGGCTGTGAAGGCAGGAAAGTCACTAAAATCAATGGAAACAGCACTCAAATGGAATGGGAACAGAATGGAGAAGACACCTGGCTGCATCCCTACCTCCCAGGTCACTGCTGGGAACAATGTTGTCAGAGTATTACTTGACTTTTATGGACTGACAATAAAACATACAAAACCAAAGATACATTTTTTACAGGAAAGAAATGTTAGGAAACCCTTTTTCCTGTATAATGAGTTGCATATGAGACAAAATTAAAAAGAAAAAAACCTCATATCCTTCACCCCTTATTACCCAAACCATGTTTCATCATATTTCCCCATCATCTATGACTACAGTAGATGTCATAGTATCGGGGGAAATAACACTACACCCATCGATAGTCACCGGTAAATGTAATTTTAACATTTTACTACCTTATCTGGGCATGTGATGTGTGTGACATGGTCAGACACATCCTGTTTAGTTAATGAAGGTGGGACTCTGAAATTCACATGTGGATAATGCAAGAACTGCCAAAATTAGAAGGAAGAGGGACTTTGATACACCCTGCATTAGACAGAGGAGAGTTTCATACACTTTGTCTCATCAAAATCTCCCTTTTAAGACAATAATTGCCATTCCCCACCGTCATCTTCTTTTGACCTTGGCTACTCACTGCACACAATCGCCTAATATCTCTCTTTAAACATTCAAGATGAGAGGCCAGAATCAATAAATGGAAATGTAAAGAGCTCCTCAGAGTTCCAGAGTGTGGGATCACTTGCCTCCCGCGACTCGCCATGATTGGAGTCAGCAGAATAAGGGTGAAGATTATGCAGTCCAGACTCTTGGCTACTGAGACTGAGCTGTGCGGAAGACAGGGTGGTGCTGGGAAACATACTGGAAGCATTATCTGACATCCAACCAACCACCTCTTTGCACTGTTTTGGCTTCAAGAATGGTGTCCCGCTCCTCCCTGCAAAGTGAGACAGGAAGCTGGATGAGCTGAATGAGCATATTTGCTGTGCTCCCACAGCAGGCACAGTTTCACCTGGCCCGTGGTCTTATCCTCTGCGTGCACCATCAGCAGCATGTCCACTTCCCATCCCTTACTGCAACTATTGCATATTTTAAATTAGGTATTTAATATATGTCTGCAAACTTTCTGGTATTAATAGAGGAAAGAAAATATGTGGCCTTGAAAAGAACCACAGAAGGAGTGTAAGACAATAAACCCTGCCTTATATGCCTCGAAAAAAACTATCCTCCAACAGTTATCCCTGCACTGAATGCAAGTTACTACGGTTTTACTAGAGAAAGGACATTTTGTAGCCCTGAAAAGGACTTTTGTTTTGATGGTGCAGCAGCGGTGCACAAGTACTGCAATAGCAAATTAACACTGCCTATATGCCTGCTCTAATCTAAGCTCTCCCTCCTAGATTAGCTCTCCCTGAACTGCTTCCAGAAAAGAGTTCTACCAGACCTTATCAAACACAGTAATGCAAATAGACAACATGGCTACAGCATTACAGTGTAAGGCAGGCAATCCCTGCATGTTTATTGGCTGTCTAACAGCTGCAAAACATGGGGGGCAGTGACTTGAGCATGGCGATTGATCGAGTAACGAGCATACTCGAGAACCCTGATGCCCAATCGAGTATTGAGCAGTGGCAAGGACGCTAGCCCATCACTATTCCATCTTCATATATCTCTGCAATTCTGAAGCAGAAAAAATGTTTCCCTTTTGGAAGGATTGCTTGCTTTAAAGATCTTCCATGTTGTAAATCTTTATTTGATTTGACCATCTCACCTCAGTTACAGCTCACCACAATATATAGTCCATTTATAACTTGCTTAGAAATTTGAATGATTTTGAAGGCGCATGCCTCCATAGTATGACTTCTAATGGAAGCTGGCACAATTTTCTTTTTCTTATTTATACATATTCCTCAGATACTTCTGCATGAAATTGGAGGCATACAAAGCTAGAGTAGATATGGATGTCTATGGGTGATCTATTACAGCTGCACATGACATAAAGGTTGTACAGAGCTGAAGTACAGCCGTAGGCTTCAGGTTTTAGTTTAGGCTGTACAACTTGTTATTCTGACTCTAAATGGCAAAAGTTGATCTGAAGGCTTAGATGTGCTTTCTTTGACATGATGACTTTATCATATTGTCTGATTGCCCTTTATGTGCATAATTCCAGTCCCTTGAGGTTCTTGAATGACAGTTCCATTCCTACATTCTAGTTAATCATCTTTGACCTATTCTACACTTTTTAATTAATACCTGATTTTCATGTGTCAAATATATATAATATATATACAGTGGGTACGGAAAGTATTCAGACCCCTTTCATTTTTTCACTCTTTGTTTCATTGCAGCCATTAGGTAAATTTAAAAAAAAGTTCATTCTTTTCTCATTAATGTACACTCTGCACCCCATCTTGACTGAAAAAAAACAGAAATGTAAAAATTTTTGCAAATTTATTAAAATAGAAAAACTGAAATATCACATGATCATAAGTATTCAGACGCTTTGTTCAGTATTGAGTAGAAGCACCCTTTTGCGCTAGTACAGCCATGAGTCTTCTTGTGAATGATGCAACAAGTTTTTCGCACTTGGATTTGGGGATCCTCTGTTATTCTTCCTTGCAGATCCTCTCCAGTTCCATCAGGTTGAATGGTGAGCAATAGTGGACAGCCATTTTCAGGTCTCTCCAGAGATGCTCAATTGGGTTTAGGCCAGAGCTCTGGCTGGGCCAGTCAAGAATGGTCACAGAGTTGTTCTGAAGCCACTCCTTTGTTATTTTAGCTGTGTGCTTAGGGTCATTGTCTTGTTGGAAGGTGAAACTTTTGCCAAGCCTGAGGTCCAGAGCACCCTGGAAGAGATATTCATCCAGGATATTTCTGCACTTGGCCGCATTCACGTTTCCTACAAAGGCAACCAGTCGACCTGTCCTGCAGCTGAAAAACACCCTATAATCACTGTTGGGATTGTATTGGGCAGGTGATGAGCAGTACCTGGTTTTCTACACATATACCGTTTAGAATTATCACCAAAATGTTTTATCTTCATCTCATCAGACCAGAGAATCTTATTTCTTATACTCTGGGAGTCATTCATGTGTTTTTTAGCAAACTCTATGCAGGCTCTCATATGTCTTGCATTGAGGAGAGGCTTCCATCGGGCCACTCTGCCATACAGGCCCGACTGGTGGAGGGCTGCTGTGATAGTTGACTTTGTGGAACTTTCTCCCATCTCCCTACTGCATCTGTGGAGCTCTGCCACAGTGATCTTGGAGTTTTTCTTTACCTCTCTCACCAGGGCTCTTCTCCCACGATTGCTCAGTTTGGCTGGACAGCCTAGTCTGGGAAGACTTCTGGTGGTCCCAAACTTCTTCCATTTAAGGATTATGGAGGTCACTGTGCTCTTAGGAACCATGAGTACTGCAGAAATTCTTTTGTGCCTTGCCACAATTCTGTCTCTGAGCTTCTTGGCCAGTGCCTTTGACCTCATGATTCTCATTTGGTCTGACATGCACTGTGAGTTGTGAGGTCTTATATAGACAGGTGTGAGCCTTTACAAATCAAGTCCTATCAGTTTAATTAAACACAGCTGGACTCCAATGAAGGAGTAGAACCATCTCAAGGAGGATCACAAGGAAATGGACAGCAAGTGACTTAAATATGAGTGCCTGAGCAAAGGGTCTGAATACTTAAGACCATGTGATATTTCAGTTTTCTTTTTTAATAAATTGGCAAAAATTTCTACATTCCTGTTTTTTTCAGGTAAGATAGCATGCAGAGTGTACATTAATGAGAACTTTTTTGAATTTACCAAATGGCTGCAATGAAACAAAGAGTGAAAAATTTAAAGGGGTCTGAATACTTTTCGTACCCACTGTATATACACAGTGTATATATATATATATATATATATATACAGTCCTCTGCATAAATGAGTACACCCCATTTGAAAAGCAATATTTTAACTGAATTCAAGAACATGTTCTCACATTTTGACAAGAAAGGGTTTTTTTTTTAGAATTTTTTAACCTATAACATGAAAGTAGGGTTAATAATATAAGTTTCATAACAAAAACTTCAGTTTGACTCAAATTATTTGATGCAAAAATTAAAAACAAATATCAAAAACTACTACATCAAATATTTTGTATGTGCTCCATGATTTTTAAGCACAGCAGTAAGTCTACTAGGTATGACACTAGCAAGTTGGCAACATATTGCAACATCTATCTTTTTCCATTCTTCAATAATGACCTCCTTTAGAGCTTGGATGCAGGATTGAGAGTGATACTCAACTTGTCTCTTCAGAATTCCCCATAGGTTGTATGTATAGATTGGGTTCAGATCAGGAGACTTGCATTTTTGAAGAACAGGCTGAAAGCAATTCAGTGGCCAAATTTGTCTCCCAATTTGATTTTTTTTAAATAAAGTTCACTCTTCTTGAAAGATTAAAGGCCATTTCTACAAAGAGCATATCCTCTGTTATTACTAATATAATAATGTATAAGCAAATGGGGGTTCTACTTGGTAAAAGTAGTCTATAGATGGCTTGCTTTCCTAGGATAAAAGTGTACTTGCATGAATGCATTCATTTTAGCCATGCGCCTAATCTACATTAAAAAGTTATTTTAGGAGATCAATAAAAATAAATGAGATTAACTGATTTGATGGCCTGGCTTTTCACTTTACTGTACCAGATTTGCCCTTTTGCATTCTTCATCAAAAGAAGCGTAAAGATGAAATGTAGTAGTAAAATGTAATAATATTCATTACATTTATTACAAAAATAAATGGTTACTTTGTTGAAAAGGAAGAACATATTTAGCCACTATCAATATTTGTGCATTTAAAAATAAAAATCACCCTCTTTTCTGTTTCTAAATAAAATTTAAACATAGGTAGAGGCAGAATTTCTGCACAAATTTGAACTATGGGGTGAACAATCTGCAGTTACCCAGGGCAATTACTTGCAGATTGAACACTGACTCTTAAGCGTGTTTCAACCACTTATAATCCACTTTTTTCTTCTCCCCTGGCCTCAGGAACTCATAAAACACTAAGATAAATGGCTAAAATCCATATTGCTCAAAAAGAAAGACCGCCAGCTCACTGATGAATAAGGTTAAAGCCACCTACTTAAATCTATGGAGAGAAGAGGGAGAGGAGGAGGGATGAACCAAGTGAAAGAGGGAGAAGCATAGAGACAGATCCTGATTTCTAGTAAGGGTTTATCTCACCCAGAACTGGATTTACTGCTCAGTACTGATGTTACAGAAATACTGCCAGAAAATCAAGAGTCAGGTTACACAAACACCTGCATGGATTAGAACTGCTTCCCCATCCTACTAAACAGTGCAGGTTTTTCTTTGCTCTGTCATTGCAAAGGTTAATCACTTCAGTTGATCTCCTGGAGCTCTGCATCCTGAATTGTCTCAGCTGTTCTGTGTCGGACAATTCTCTCTTGTATATACGCTCGCCACTGGCACTTGAAAATTGCCAGTGATAGTTCATATATCCTGCATATGCTCGCCACTGGAACTTTAAAATTGCTAGTGATAGTTTATGTTTCCTGGTTTGGTGTTTGAGAAGTACAGTGTTAGGACTAGGCAGTTGGAAAGTTGTTCAGGACATTTCTGTGCAGTGTTGGAATGCAAGTTTTTCCTCATCTTCTCCCATTTAGTTTCTCCCTCATATTTCTCCCGTTTCTCACTCTGTTGTTTTGTGAGTGTATATGTATAATTGTAGATCTCTTTTATCTCTATTTATCTACCCCTGTCAGTCTGGTTAGTGTAATCCTATACACTTTGGCTTCACAACTCCCTGGGTGGGAGCAGGAATAGAATGGTTATGATAGGAGCATAGCAAGGTTCGTGACCCCAGCATCTCCAACTTCCAGGGTAATCTGGGGGACAGGAATAGCCTAGGGTGCCCCCTAGTTTGAAGGATCAGGTAGGTGCTCATGGTCCTTATTCACCATGTGACAACTGATGGTTAATGTCTTCCATAATGTTGCTGCTTCTTAACACATGCTACATAAAAACAAGGCACCTGGAGCCTCATGTCTCTAAGCATACCTCCCAACTGTCCCAAATCCATGCTCGATGATTTTACCAGGACACTGTGAAAATTTTGTGGAGATATGCAATGTAGGAGCATCATACTGAATGGGGAGGTATCTTTGGTGGCATCATGCTGTGTGGAGGACATCTTTTCTACACGTTGTGTAAAATGAATTGCATTTCCCTCTTTCCTTCCTAAAAAGTTGAGAAGTATGCACTAAATACTGTGTTTGTGAACTATCATAGCAGCTTTTCTCCACCCACTAGCTCAGAGACAATTAAAAATTAGAGAGAGAGCATGCAGAGGGAAAACATGAGAAATGACAGTCATATACAAGTAGTGCTATTCCTCATGCACACACACATAACAGCTTACGCTGAAAATCCATGAATGAAATAATAAGACCAGCTATGTCTGTTTTATTTTAGGTTATTTTAATGTGCTATAAATGCCCTATAAAGGCACCATCAGAATGCTGCAAACCTTAAGCAATACATCAGTGCTGTGTGGATGAAGGATGGTAACAGCATTAAAAACATTTTCTTTTTCATCCTTTTGACGATGATATATTTTACTAAAGTACATACAAAATAAAGCATTCTGATACAAATCTTTTACATTGTCAAGGAGTTAAAAGACAAAATTCTCTCAGCCTGCAGTTGCCACTAGGGGGTGATAACGAGCCTACTGCATACAGTTGACCTTCACAGCAGTAAGCAACAAGTGAAAGCTCTTAGCTTCCCCTTAATGGTGACTTACAGTATAATAATCATAGCAACGTGAATGGTATTTTTAACATAAAGCAACAAAAAAACAAAGAACGACAAGCATGGACTAATCTAAGTGAAAACAAGTGCAAGCTGCTGTGACTGCATAGTATACAAAATAAATAATATAGCAGCACTCTGTATACATATAAGATGTTATGCAAACATCATAATTTTTTCAGGGGTCATTGTTAATAACTAGTAAAGGCTAATTAGATAGCTACAAGTTGATATTAACAGCCTGGAAAGCTCCATGTTTTTTACCCTCTTCCCAGACTATAAACACCAGCCCCCAACTGTTGGATTTCCCTCAACTGGTTAAGAAAAAGTAGGGGGACCTCTCACCATTTTTTTCTTTGTTATTTATTTTTTGACTAAATATATGTACATTAAACTACACACATCTATTCTCTCTATTCGGACATGTCATGCTGTGAATTTACTGTACTTGGCAGACGAAATGTTGGATTTCCTATGAGATAAGAGCATAAAAATCAGATGGCTCACACGGTCTGTGTGCTGTGCAATTTCTTCTTGTACTTGTTGAGTTCCATTGGCGAGTTTTGGACGATATGCGCTGCCACTCGCAGCATGCCGCAAATCTTTTCTTAGTCCGATCCGAGCTGATGAACGCAGAATCATTAACTAACATTGCACTCATTAGTTTTAAATGCAGATGAGTATGAGCCCTAAGGGTGTTTTGAGCTAGTGCTGGGTCCTACCTGCCCTTTAAATTTTTAGAATTTTAGCTCGGGAGAGGCATATTTGATAAATATTAGGTTTAAGGTCCCACCAGAGAGAGGTTGCCTTGTCATGGCTGGTGGGCACATATAAATTCACCAATTTGTGCACTAATTATCTTCATTTTATAAGTGTATTCCATATAGTAGTAATGCAGGTTATATTTCACATATTAATTTTTACCAACTTTAGCTAAGCTCAATTTTTGTGTGTTCTTTCTACATATTAAATGTTTGCATATATCTTAGCATGCACAATGAGCTGCTGTATTCTTTAGTTTGTAGAAAATAATAAAATTAAGCTGAGAAATTTTTCAGTTAAAGTGTTTGGATAAATTGGCTTATGCCACTATGTGCCGGGTCATAGAGGCTAAGGTACAATATTATCCACAGTCCACAGACAGAGTGACATTGTTCTTGTAAAGATAAAGCGGATCCCTTACCTAATCTCAGAAAATTCATTCCTTTTATATAAGAGTTACAGAAAAAGCATTCTAGTGGGAAGAACCAAAGGTAAAATATAGCATGGTTTACTAGCCATTCCTGTCGAAAAGTTACACTTTATATCCAGGTCTAAAAATATATATATATTACATCACCACAAAAGCTGTAAATGGAAGGAGATGGTAGTAATGTCAGTAATATAGAATTTTCCAGCCCTGACCAACACTATATTTTATTATCAGAACAAGTCCTCCAGATCTTCTTTTATCGCTTGGGAGCATGTTTCTTTGATGATGTGAGCAGAAAGCATGAAGCAAAGCGTATACCTGTTGAGTCTAAAAACCAAGTCAACCATTCAACAAATATCTTCTAGTGAAAATGTGTGCTTATTGCACATCCTGGTAAGATGGTAATCATAACACATCCTGTCCTGACTGAATGCAGATTTGTCTCGCCTATGTGCCAGTTTTGTAGTTTATGTTGTACTTTTTTATTATCTTTATTGCTAATTTTTATTTTTAAAATGAATGCTCACTTTTGGATAACATTTTTAATTCTAAATTGAGATGAAGGAATGTCCTGAGATTTAAATTGGGCAGATTGCTCAAATTTGACAGAGAAAGCTGATTTGCGTCATATTGACTGTTCCTAATTATGCTCTTTGGTGTCTCTAGAACATAGGGTGTACAAAAAAAAATGAATCTTTCCTTTTACACTCCCAAGTCCCTTTTTAGCCCACTGTTTGACCTCTTCTTTTTGATGTCTCCCAGTGTGTCACATCCTCCTTGGTCTTCACTCTAGACTGGGGCTTCCAGCACTTAGTTAACCTCTGACATTATGGTGCATGTATTGTGCACCATGATGTCAACTGTCTATTCAGCGGCACACATCATGATGTCACAACGATACAATGTGCGATGTGACTATCAGAGGCCTACTTGACACTGAAACTCATAGAACAGAATGAAGACGACCAAGGAAAACATTGCTTATTGGAGGACATTAGAAAGAAGAAACACTTAGGACCGGTCATTGGCCTATGGCAGCAGGCGGGAATGTATTACTATTTTTTAACCGTTTTCCCAATTCTCCATAATTCAGCTAACTGCCGGACAGCTAGCCAGTTGAATTTGCATAGAGAGAATTGCAAAAGATTCAATTTCTAGAGAATCCATTTTTTTTGTAAAATTCAAGGCAAACTCAATTCTCCTTGAACAAAACTTGCTCATCTCTAAGTGCTGCTTAAACTTTCATCAGTTCTGTGCTGATTAAATTATTAATTTATAATGATAAGAGATCAGTTTTTCTGATGGAGAACGCTGAATCCCTTGCATATATAGTATAAGGCCACGTTCACATGTTCAGTATTTGATAAGTTTTTTTACCTCAGTATTTGTAAGCCAAAACTAGGAGTGGGTGATAAATCCAGAAGTGGTGACGTGTTTCTAATATACTTTTTCCTCTGATTCTCCCACTCCTTGTTTTGGCTTACTAATACTGAGGTAAAAATCTCACCAAATACTGAACAATGTGCACATGGCCTAATAGAAACACGTCACCACTTCTGTATTTATCACCCACTCCTGGTTTTGGCTTACAGTTACTGAGGTAAAATACTGACCAAATACTGAACGTGTGCACATGGCCTAATAGAAACACGTCACCACTTCTGTATTTATCACCCACTCCTGGTTTTGGCTTACAAATACTGAGGTAAAAAACTCACCAAATACTGATAGTGTGCACATTGCCTAATAGAAACACGTCACCACTTCTGTATTTATCACCCACTCCTGGTTTTGGCTTACAAATACTGAGGTAAAAAACTCACCAAATACTGATAGTGTGCACATTGCCTAATAGAAACACGTCACCACTTCTGTATTTATCACCCACTCCTGGTTTTGGCTTATAAATACTGAGGTAAAATACTGACCAAATACTGATGTGTGCACAAGGCCTAATAGAAACACGTCACCACTTCTGTATTTATCACCCACTCCTGGCTTTGGCTTACAGATACTGAGGTAAAATACTGACCAAATACTGAACGTGTGCACATGGCCTAATAGAAACACGTCACCACTTCTGTATTTATCACCCACTCCTGGTTTTGGCTTACAAATACTGAGGTAAAATACTGACCAAATACTGATGTGTGCACATGGCCTAATAGAAACACGTCACCACTTCTGTATTTATCACCCACTCCTGGTTTTGGCTTACAAATACTGAGGTAAAATACTGACCAAATACTGATGTGTGCACATGGCCTAATAGAAACACGTCACCACTTCTGTATTTATCACCCACTCCTGGTGTTGGCTTACAGATACTGAGGTAAAAAACTCACCAAATACTGATAGTGTGCACATTGCCTAATAGAAACACGTCACCACTTCTGTATTTATCACCCACTCCTGGTTTTGGCTTATAAATACTGAGGTAAAATACTGACCAAATACTGATGTGTGCACAAGGCCTAATAGAAACACGTCACCACTTCTGTATTTATCACCCACTCCTGGCTTTGGCTTACAGATACTGAGGTAAAATACTGACCAAATACTGAACGTGTGCACATGACCTAATAGAAACACATCACCACTTCTGTATTTATCACCCACTCCTGGTTTTGGCTTACAAATACTGAGGTAAAATACTGACCAAATACTGATGTGTGCACATGGCCTAATAGAAACACGTCACCACTTCTGTATTTATCACCCACTCCTGGTGTTGGCTTACAAATACTGAGGTAAAAAACTGACCAAATACTGAGCGTGTGCACATGGCCTAATAGAAACACGTCACCACTTCTGTATTTATCACCCACTCCTGGTTTTGGCTTACAAATACTGAGGTAAAAAACTCACCAAATACTGATAGTGTGCACATTGCCTAATAGAAACACGTCACCACTTCTGTATTTATCACCCACTCCTGGTTTTGGCTTATAAATATTGAGGTAAAATACTGACCAAATACTGATGTGTGCACAAGGCCTAATAGAAACACGTCACCACTTCTGTATTTATCACCCACTCCTGGCTTTGGCTTACAGATACTGAGGTAAAATACTGACCAAATACTGAACGTGTGCACATGACCTAATAGAAACACATCACCACTTCTGTATTTATCACCCACTCCTGGTTTTGGCTTACAAATACTGAGGTAAAATACTGACCAAATACTGATGTGTGCACATGGCCTAATAGAAACACGTCACCACTTCTGTATTTATCACCCACTCCTGGTGTTGGCTTACAGATACTAGGTAAAATACTGACCAAATACTGAACGTGTGCACATTGCCTAATAGAAACACGTCACCACTTCTGTATTTATCACCCACTCCTGGTTTTGGCTTATAAATACTGAGGTAAAATACTGACCAAATACTGATGTGTGCACAAGGCCTAATAGAAACACGTCACCACTTCTGTATTTATCACCCACTCCTGGCTTTGGCTTACAGATACTGAGGTAAAATACTGACCAAATACTGAACGTGTGCACATGACCTAATAGAAACACATCACCACTTCTGTATTTATCACCCACTCCTGGTTTTGGCTTACAAATACTGAGGTAAAATACTGACCAAATACTGATGTGTGCACATGGCCTAATAGAAACACGTCACCACTTCTGTATTTATAACCCACTCCTGGTGTTGGCTTACAAATACTGAGGTAAAAAACTGACCAAATACTGAGCGTGTGCACATGGCCTAATAGAAACACGTCACCACTTCTGTATTTATCACCCACTCCTGGTTTTGGCTTACAAATACTGAGGTAAAAAACTCACCAAATACTGATAGTGTGCACATTGCCTAATAGAAACACGTCACCACTTCTGTATTTATCACCCACTCCTGGTTTTGGCTTATAAATACTGAGGTAAAATACTGACCAAATACTGATGTGTGCACAAGGCCTAATAGAAACACGTCACCACTTCTGTATTTATCACCCACTCCTGGCTTTGGCTTACAGATACTGAGGTAAAATACTGACCAAATACTGAACGTGTGCACATGACCTAATAGAAACACATCACCACTTCTGTATTTATCACCCACTCCTGGTTTTGGCTTACAAATACTGAGGTAAAATACTGACCAAATACTGATGTGTGCACATGGCCTAATAGAAACACGTCACCACTTCTGTATTTATCACCCACTCCTGGTGTTGGCTTACAAATACTGAGGTAAAAAACTGACCAAATACTGAGCGTGTGCACATGGCCTTAAAGGTATAATACAAAGAAGGAGGGTACTATCAAATATATTTAATTTTAAAGGGCTCCACCCTATGAAAAATAGACCAGTGGCAACCAAAGACAGATAGAATCAAGGATCACCATGGAACATAAAAACAAATTTTATTGGTACAATCAAAACCACAAAAAGGGATTTAAAAACATTTAAAATGAGAAAATAGTTACAAAATATGTAACTGTTACATACAGGAGCAACGGTTAGCCTGCTAACACCTATGAATAATACATAAGGTTCCGTCCTATATCTCAAAGTGAATATGTGGTATAAACTACTATGTCTCTATATGCGGATATTAAAGACTTGTAAGAGAAAGTCAGATGTCTATTTTATATGGAATTAATGGCACCAAATACAAAGATAAAATATTATATAGGTATAATACAATTAGATATACATCCAGATCACTAGAATGATTATACCCTAGTTTAAGCACCCAATACAACGATCCATCCACTTAATAATATAAGGCTGTTGGCAAGCAATTTTAAGCACATAATATGATACCAAATAGGGTGGGACAACTCCCAATAGCCCCATAAAGCATTGACCTGATACATTACCAACCAAATGCTGTAATTAGACAAGACATGCTCACAGAGCTACATGCATATTATGCAATCGTTGAGGTGTAAAGCAGAGACCAGCTCCTGTCAGCCCAACGTATATCATCACTGCTGTGACTTCATCAGGGAAAAGAGAAGTGTCACACATCGCTTATTTTTAGCAACTGGTGCCTAAATCTCTTTTTATATTGACCTAATAATGGCCTCTGGGTCTGCCAGCTATAGAAGCCCACCAGGCTTTGCTGGAGGAAGAGTCTAATAGGCTACCTGTCAGTAGAATAGCAACAGACTGATAAAATGCACTGCACTACATGAGCAGTGCAGTGTATTATGTAAATCATGGATCCCCAACCTGTAGCTCGGGAGCCACATGTGGCTCATGGTCCCATGAATTGTGCCTCGCAACTGTCTGCCAGCTTGGTGCATTAGGTCCAGGTCTAGAAAACAGGTATGAAGAGTACATCTCAAAATGGTGAATTTTGTGAGTAGCCCTGTTAGGGCTGGCGGAATGCACCAAATTATAAAATAATAGTTGGTGCGTTGGCAGCCTGGGGTCAACCGTGCAGAGGTGGTACACTGCTGCTAGGTAATGGCGGGAGTATAAAGCGGTGTGGAAAGGTTACACATGGGTTAACGTCACCCAGTGTGAACAGGAGCGAACTCTGTTAACTCACAGAGCCGCACTACCGCTGAACATAAATGCCGGAGCCTGTTTAGCTCACAGAGCCCGGCCAAGGAGCGCACAGAAAGCGGTCACAGAACTCTGCCCCAAGGACACGGGGTCAGAGTCCCTCTAGACCTTCTGAGGGCGCGGCTTCGCAACTGCAGAGTGTAGAGCACGTGCACTGAGGCGTGCCGAGTCACTGATGGAGATGCCTGTCTCAGACTCTGTCCTACCTTCACCTAAGCCTGGGCGCTTAACAGGCTAGGCTGCATAACACACGCATACCAAGGGTAGGGGTTTCTTAATGAGTCATTCACCAGAGACATTCATACATGCATGCAACACTCAGTCCTCATAGTCTGATAATGCAGTCTATACTAGCACATGGCCGAGCGGCCATGCGAACCTTTTATAGCCGCGTGCTTCCGGGACCTTCCTGGCTTTTCGGATGGACCAATCTGGGCTGGAGAAGGACCTGAGCACGTGACCTTCGATCTCCAATGGGAGATCACTCCACGGGCATGCTCAGTGGACCGACAGGAGGACTTAGTCCCTGGAGAGACTCGCTGCTAACCAGCATGCGTTGCTATAGTTGGGCCAGAGGTGGCAGCAGCAGCAACCAAACCAACAGAGCTAGTCTGGGCAGAGCACTGGGACTAACGAGTCTGCTGAGCAACCTCTGCGGCTGGAGAGGAATGGGAGACCGCCGGAAACAAGGCTCAGGATTCCCGCTGTGCAGCGACTGGAACCCGACGCCTAACATTACCCCCCTCCTATCTGAGCCTCACTCCGCTCAAATTCCACAATGAGAAGTGGAGTGTGGATGTTCTCCACTAGCTCCCAGGTCCTATCCTCTGGACCATGACCCTTCCAATCCACCAAATAAAACTTTTTGCCCCGCATCACCTTGCATCCCACGATGGCATTGACCTCAAACTCGTCCGAAGACAGGTCTGATGTCCCGGCAGATGATTCGGTGAACCAGGACATGTGAACAGGCTTAAGGAGGGACTCATGGAACGTGTCAGTGATAGACAAGTGTGGTGGAAGGGCCAGACCGCAGACCACAGGGTTGATCTGCTCAAGGACCTTGAAGGGGCCAATGTAGCATGGTGCGAACTTAGCGGACTCAACCCGCAGCCTGATGTTTTGGGCGGAGAGCCACACTAAGTTGCCAGGGGCGAAAGTCGGAGCAGGGTGCCGGTGTGCAACAGCGGAGGTCCTCATTCTCTCCTTGGAGGCCCGGATAGCATCCTGAGTGCGATCCCAAATATCACGTGCCTCCACCGCCCAGTCTGCCCCCCTAGAGTCGGTGGATGATGGGCATAGGCACAGGGACGCGCGGATGCTGGACGTAATTTAGGCAGAATGGGGTCTGACCGGTGGAGTCGGCCACAGCGTTGTTCAAAGCGAACTCCGCCCACGGCAGCAAGGATGCCCAGTCTTCCTGCCTGGCCGAGACAAAATGTCACAGATATATGACCAGGGTCTGGTTGGCTCTCCTTACCAACCCGTTCGTCTCAGGATGATAGGCCGAGGAGAGATTTGGCTCAATGCTGAGCAGGGAACAGAGCTCTCTCCAGAACCGAGACGCAAACTGAGGACCCCGGTTGCTGACAATCTTACCCGGCATGCCGTGCAGGTGGAAAACATGCTTAATAAACAACGCTGCCAGGCCCCATGCAGAAGGTAGCCGAGAGAGTGGTACCAGATACACCATCTTGGAGAAATGGTCGGTGACAACCCAAATGGCAGTGTTGCCACTGGACTTGGGCAGTCCCACCACAAATTCCTTACCGACCATCTCCCAGGGTCTGTCTGCTACCGGCAGGGGGTAGAGTAGCCCAGATGGCCGCTGTCAAGAGGACCGATTCTGGGCGCAAGAGACGCACGCCTGAATATAGTCCCTGATGTCACGGGCCATATGCGGCCACCAGTAAGTCCTCGCCAGAAGCTCAGAGGTCCGTTTGGTCCCAAAATGTCCACCCACCCTGGATGAATGAGCCCAAGAGAGGACCTCTGGTCACAGACGGGCAGGGACAAAAGTTTTGCCCGGAGGTACAGACTCGAGGGCGACCGGAGCCACGGTCCTCAGCCTCTCAGATGGGACTATCAGCCGAGGCTCCTCCTCCGATGACACCACGGAGCGGGAGAGAGCATCGGCCCGGACATTCTTCTCCCCGGAGAGAAAATGCAGTGTGAAGTGGAATTGGGAGAAGAACAAGGACCATCTGGCCTGGCGAGAATTCAGCCGCTGGGCTGTTTGTAAATAGACCAAATTCTTGTGGTCAGTGAACACCTGGAAAGGGTGGCGAGCCCCCTCCAGGAGGTGTCTCCACTCTGAAAAGGCCAACTTCATTGCTAGCAACTCCCTGTCCCCGATTGAATAATTCCTCTCCGCCGGTGTGAAGGTCTTGGAGAAGAAGCATGGGTGCTTCCGACCTTGCGAGTCCTTCTGGAACAGGACCACTCCAGCACCGACGGAAGAGGCATCCACCTCCAGAATGAAGGGTTTATCCACATCGGGGTGATGTACAATGGGAGCGCTAGCAAAATGGGATTTAATAGAGAAGGCCTTGGAGATAGGTTCTGACCACAACTTGGGGTTTGCACCCTCCTTGGTGAGGGCTACCAAGGGCGCTACCAAAGTTGAGAAGTGGGGGATGAATTGGCGATAGTAATTTATGAACCCCAATAAGCGTTGCACAGCTTTGAGAGAATGGGGTTCCTGCCAATCCATCACCACCTGTATCTTGGCAGGATCCATGGCCAAACCCTGGACGGAGATGATATAGCCCAGGAAAGGCAAGGACTAATGCTCAAACACACACTTCTTCAACTTGGCATAGAGGGAGTTTGTCCGGTGGGAGTCAATATCTCGAGAGTAGATGAGAATATCATCCAGATAGACTACTACAAAGGTGGTAAGCATATCCCAGAAGATATCGTTCACAAAGTCTTGGAAGACGGCGGGGGCATTACAGAGCCCGAAGAGCATCACCAGGTATTCAGAGTGCCCTTCCCTGGTGTTGAATGCCGTCTTCCTTTCATCCACATCACGGATGCGAATCAGGTTGTAAGCCCCCCCGCAGATCAAGTTTGGTAAACAATCTCGCTCCCCATAACAGCTCCGATATCAGGGGCAGAGGATACTTATTCTTAATGGTGATGGCATTAAGACCCCTGTAATCGATGCAAGGCCATAGTTCCCCACTCTTCTTCTGGACGAAGAAGAATCCCGCCCCTGCTGGTGACACTGACTTCCTAATGAAATCTCTTGCCAGATTCTCCCTGATGTATTGAGACATGGCCTCTGTCCCCGGGAGAGATAGGGGATAGACTCGACCCCGGGGAGGCTCAGCACCAGGCAAGAGGTCAATAGGACAGTCATAGGGGTGATGCGGTGGAAGGGTCTCCGCCACCTTTTTGGAGAACACGTCCGCATACTGTCGATAGTGTTTGGGAAGCGAGGAAAGATCTGCGGGGACCTCGGTGGAGGCAACCTGGATGCAATCCCTCAGACATCTACCCTCACATAACTTACTCCAACCAAGAATTCTCCCCGAGGACCACTCTATATGGGGAAAGTGATACCGCAACCAGGGGACCCCTAGAAGGACCTGGTCGATACCCTCAAGCATGACAAGGAGGGATATCGTCTCCTGATGAGATGGAGACACCGAGAGTAACAGTGGAGTGGTTTGGTGGGTAATCTGTGAGGGCAGATGACATAAAATTGCCCTCCGCTCTGGAATCCGCGCAAACCTCCACCTCCAGAGTGGAAGAACCAAACCCAAGTGTCCCCTTAAAGGACAACTTGGAGGAAAATGCCACGGATTCTAGTGAGCGTCTTTCCAGCCGCTGTGGGCACCGTTTGGCAAAGTGACCGGACTGCCGGCAACCATGACATATCACAGGGGCTCGAGCGGGCTGGGGCCTGGATCCCTCGCGGGAAGCCCCCTGACGCTCGGATGCCCGATTGGGAGATTCCAGAGGTTTAGCAAAACTGGGTGCCAACCTAAACCTCTGCCTACACTGGGACCACTCCAACCTTTTCTCAGCAAAGCGAAGGTCTATACGGGTGGACACGGTGATAAGCTCCTCCAGTGTAGCAGTAATCTCCCTGGTGGCCAGAGCGTCCTTCACATGGCAAGCCAAACCTCTCCAGAATGCAGGAATGAGGACCTTATCTGGCCACTCTAACTCCGAGGTCAGCGTCCGGAACTGGATGGCAAAGTGGCTGACCTTGGACGAGCCCTGTGACAATGCCAGCAGCCGGAGTACGGTGTCATGGGTGACTTGCGGTCCCAGGAAGACCTGCTTCAGAGTGTCCAAGAACCGTGAGGCACTCTGCACATGATCACCACGCTCCCACAGCGGTGTGGCCCACTCTAAAGCCCTGCCCAACAAGAGGGAAATAATAAATCCCACTTTGGCCTGCTCAGAGGGGAATCGTGCTGCCAGCAGCTCCAGCTGTATAGAGCACTGGCTCACGAAACCCCTACAAGAAGCACTATCACCCGAGAACTTCTCGGGCAGCGGGAGGCAGGACAAAGTCGGGGCAGGGATGGCAGTGGTCAAACGGGAGACAGCCTCTGTGGCTGCCTGAACAGCGACCGCAGTAACATCCGCAGCTGAGGCTGAATGCTTGAGAGTCGCCAACCTGCCCTGCAGCTGCCAGATGTACTGCAGTGGTCCACCGTGCAGAGGTGGTACACAGCTGCTAGGAAATGGCGGGAGTATAAAGCGGTGTGGAATGGTCACACATGGGTTAACATCACCCAGTGTGAACAGGAGCGAACTCTGTTTACTCACAGAGCTGCACTACCACTGAACATAAATGCCGGAGCCAGTTTAGCTCACAGAACCCAGCCAATGAGCGCACAGAAAGCAGTCACAGAACTCTGCCCCAAGGACACGGGGTCAGAGTCCCTCTAGACCTTCTGAGCGTGCAACTGCGGACGCCGCTATAGATGCTGACTATGGAGTGTAGAGCACGTGCACTGAGGCGTGCCGAGTCACTGATGGAGATGCCTGTCTCAGACTCTGTCCTACCTTCAACTAAGCCTGGGCACTTAACAGGCTAGACTGCACAACACATGCGCACCAAGGGTAGGGGTTTCTTAATGAGTCATTCACCAAAGACATTCATACATGCATACACACTCACTCCTCATAGTCTGATAATGCAGTTTATACTAGCGCATGGCCGAGCAGCCATGTGAACCTTTTATAGCCGTGTGCTTCCGGTACCTCCCTGGCTTTTCGGATGGACCAATCCGAGCTGGAGAAGGAGCTGAGCACGTGACCTAAGATCTCCAATGGGAGATCACTCCATGGGCATGCTCAGTGGACTGACAGGAGGACTTAGTCCCTGGAGAGACTCGCTGCTGACCAGCATGCGTTGCTATAGTTGGGCCAGAGGTGGCAGCAGCAACCAATTTAATATAACCGATACAATGGGTAATATACAATTTCCAAAGTCCCCAAGGGGGATGGGCAACTCCACCCATAATCAGAATTCACACATTAAGGAGCATCCAGCACTACATAAACCATGACACAAAGTGAATGCATATAAAAATATTTCTTTTATTAGTCACCATATAAAACCATAATAACCATAGTAATAATAGATGAAGTGGTCCGTTTTAGGAGACAAGCAAAAATCTGTCCCAGAGCCACTCACAATCTAGACACAGTACTGTACACCATATAGGAAAATATCCAAGGAGAAAAATAATACCATAGTGAGGAGAACCACAAGATCTAACAAAACCAAAATTCAGTATTAAAGCATCACCCTGCCACTAAGAATGCATTATGTCCGCAAGAATCCCATGTAAACAGGAGAAAAAAGTCAAATGCGGGGTGACAGAACTATAGGGAAGGATTAAATGTGGTTGCCCTCAAGTAATTCTCCCTTAAAGTGGCGGTGCAGATTAACCCCTTCACCCCCAAGGGTGGTTTGCACGTTCATGACCGGGCCAATTTTTACAATTCTGACCACTGTCCATTTATGAGGTCATAACTCTGGAACGCTTCCATGAATCCTGGTGAATCTGACTTTGTTTTCTCGTGACATATTGTACTTCATGATAGTGGTATAATTTCATTCAAATAACTTGCGTTTATTTGTGAAAAAAACGGAAATTTGGCGAAAATTTTGAAAATTTCGCAATTTTCCAAATTTGAATTTTTATGCCCTTAAATCACAGAGATATGGCACACAAAAAACTTGATAAGTAACATTTCCCACATGTTTAATTTACATCAGCACAATTTTGGAACCAAATTTTTTTTTTGTTAGGAAGTTATAATGGTTAAAAATTGACCAGCGATTTCTCATTTTTGCAACACCATTTTATTTTTACGGACCACATCACATTTGAAGCCACTTTGAGGGGTCTATATGATAGAAAATACCCAAAAGTGACACAATTCTAAAATCTGCACCCCTTAAGGTGCTTAAAACCACATTCAAGAAGTTTATTAACCCTTTAGGTGCGTCACAAGAATTTTTTGAATATTTAAAAAAAAAATGAACATCTAACTTTTTTTCACAAAAAAAATACTTCAGGTTCAATTTTTTTTATTTTACCAAGGGTAACAGGAGAATTTGGAATGCAAAAGTTATTGTGCAATTTGTCCTGATTACGCTGATACCTGATATGTAGGGGGGAACCACTATTTCGGCGCATGGGAGAGCTCAGAAGTGAAGGAGCGCCGTTTGACTTTTTCAATGCAAAATTGGCTGGAATTCAGATCGGACGCCATGTCACGTGTGGAGAGCCCGTGATGTACCTAAACAGTGGAAACCCCCACTGACACCATTTTGGAAACTAGACCCCCTAAGGAACTTATTTAGATATGTGGTGAGAACTTTGAACCCACAAGGACTTCACAGAAGTTTATAACGTACAGTGGTACAATTAAAAAAATCATATTTTTTCCACAAAAATGATCTTTTCACCCCCAATTTTTATTTTCCCAAGGGTAACAGGACCCTAAAAGTTATTGTGCAATTTGTCCTGAGTACGCTGATACCCCACATGTGGGGGTAAACCACTATTTGGGCGCATGGCAGAGCTCGGAAGGGAAGCAGCGCCATTTGACGTTTTTGGCTGGAATTGAGATCGGACACCATGTCGCGATTGGAAAACCCCTGATGTACCAAAACAGTGGAAACCTCCCACAAATGACACCATTTTGGAAACTAGACCCCCCAAGGAACCTATCTAGATGTGTGGTGAGAACTTTGAACCCCCAAGGGCTTCACAGAAGTTTATAACTTACAGCCGTACAATTAAAAAATCATATTTTTTCCACAAAAGTGATCTTTTCACCCTCAATTCTTATTTTTCCAAGGGTAACAGGACCCTAAAAGTTATTGTGCAATTTGTGGTGAGCACTTTGAACCCCCCAGTGCTTCACAGAAGTTTATAACGCCCGGGCGTGAAAATAAAAAATTTGTATTTTTTCCACAAACATGATCTTTTAGTCACCAATTTTTTTTATTTTCCCAAGGGTACCAGGAGGAATTGGACCCCAAAAGTTGTTGTCCAATTTGTCCTGAGTATGCTGATACCCCATATGTGGGAGAAAACTACTGTATGGGCACATGTCGGGGCTCGGAAGGGAAGTAGTGACGTTTTGGAATGCAGACTTTGATGGAATGGTCTGCGGGTGTCATGTTGCCTTTGGAGAGCCCCTAATGTACCTAAACAGTGGAAACCCCCCACAAATGACCCCATTTTGGAAACTAGATGGGTGGTGAGCACTTTGAACCCCCAAGGGCTTCACAGAAGTTTATAACGCCCGGGCGTGAAAATAAAAAAATCATTTTTTTCCACAAAAATGATATTTTTGCCCCAATTGTTTATTTTCCTAAGGGTAACAGGAGAAATTGGACCCCAAAAATTGTTTTGCAATTTGTCCTGAGTAGCTTGATACCCTACATGTGGGGGTAAAACACTGTTTGGGCGCATGGCAGAGCTTGGAAGGGAAGAAGCACCATTTGACTTTTTCAACTCAGAATTGGCTGGAATTGAGATCAGACGCCATGTTGCATTTGGAGAGCACCTGATGTGCCCAAACAGTGGAAACCCCCAATTCTATCTCCAACCCTAACCCCAACACACCCCTAACCCTAATCTCAGCCCTAACTCTAGCCTTAACCCTAACCCTAGCCCTAACCCTAGCCCAAGCCCTAGCCCTAACCCTAACCCTAGCCCTGGCCCTAACCCTAGCCCTAACCCTAACCCTAATGGGAAAATGGAAATAAATACATTTTCTTTTAATTGTAATATTTTTACCTAACTGAGGGGTGATAACGGGGCGTTTGATTTACTATTTATAGCGAGTTTTTATGTTTGGAAGCTGTCATACGCTAAAAGACGCTTTTTATTGTAAAAATAGTTTTTGCATCACCACATATTGAGAGCTATAATTTTTCCGTACTTTTACCCATCGAGTCATGTGAGGTCTTCTTTTTTGCGGGACGAGTTGACATTTTTATTGGTACCATTTTCGGGCACGTGACATTTTTTAATCGCTTTATATTCCGATTTTTGGGACGCAGCATGAACAAAGACCAGGGCTTCATGAATTTCTTTTGGGGGGGTGCGTTTACACCATTCCGTGTGCGGTAAAATTGATGTTTGTCAGTTTTATGCAATGAAAACTATTTTATATAAAAAATAATTATTTTTGCATCGCTTTATTCTGCGAGCTATAACTTTTTTTATTTTTTCGCTGATGATGCTGTATGGCAGCTTGTTTTTTGTGGGACAAGATGATGTTTTCAGTGGTACCATGGATATTTATATCCATCGTTTTGATCGCGCGTTATTGCACTTTTTGTTTGGCGGTATGATAATTAATCATTATTTTTTGCTTCGTTTTTTATTTTTATTTTTTAAGGGGTTCACTAAAGGGGTTGACTAATGGGACAGTTTTATAGGGCAGGTCGTTACGGACGTGGCGATACCTAATATGTGTACTTTTATTGTTTTCTTTTTTATTTCCAAAAAATGGATTTATTGGGGGAATATTATTTTTTTCTAATTTATTTGGCGATTTTTTAAAAATTATTTTAACACTTTTTTTTAACTTTATTACATAGTCCCAGCGATCTGTCACAGGCACTGCTGCAGACTTCCTCATGCCTGCGCTTTGCAGGCACTGAGGAAGTCAGCTCCCTGCAGGCCCCCGAAGGCCCCCGTCGCCATCTTGGATTCGGGGGCCTGCAGGGAAGGAGCACCCTGCAGCAGCGCTGCACATTGCGCTGTTGTGGGGGGCTCAGGGAAGCACGGAGGGAGCCCCCTCCCTGCCGATGCTTCCCTTTAACCCCTGGTACACCGCGATCATGTTTGATTAACCGCTGTTAACCGCCCCTGACACATTGTGCCGGGTGTCAGCTGTGATAATCAGCTGACACCCGGCCGCGATCAGTGGCGCTCACCACGTGGGCGCCGTTGATCGCGCTAGATGTACTATCCCGTCCATGGGCATAGGGGCACGGGTCCCATGGACGGGATAGTACGTCTGATGTCAGAAAGGGGTTAAAGTGCCTTTTAGTGCTTACCCATGTGGGTGAGTGTCCGGCTTCAGGAACGTGCCCCAACGCACGTTTCGCCGTATTGGCTTCCTCGGGGGGCAATGTGGAAGGTGTACTTGACCGGGTACAAATATCCCCAGCTCCAGGTGTATGAGATCAGCCGCGGTATCACGGCACATGAGGGGCGGGTCTTCCGCAGACCACGCGTCACCACCGGCCTCCCAATGGCCGCGCCGGTCTGGGAAAATCTCCCATGACGTCAAAGACCAGCATGATCACCGTATGGAGGCCTTAGAGAACGCAAGACCACGGAGTCGCCCGCGCATGTGCACCCCCGCGGCGGACATATTGGTGAATGGCAAAGAAATGGGCAACCAGATCTGATACATGGCAGTGTTTGAATTTTGAATGACGCTCAGAACCTACGAGCGCACAACCCGTGGGAACATGTGATGAAAGGGGGAACTAGAAAGAAAAGAAACAAAAAACAAACAAAACACCAAAACAATAAATCACAAAAATGGGGGGGGGAGAATAGGGGAGGGAAGACACAAGCAAGTGGGATAAACTTTCCTATAGTATCAGGGTCCCATGCTGAAATTCCATGGGGGCCTTGAAGAAGACATACCTTTTTGATTGTCTACACATGTGCGCCCCCACCGCGGAAATATTCATAGTTAGCAGTGAGAGGGGCAAAAAAGCCTAATATGTGACCATATAGGATATTTATATGTACCACTCTTGTGATAGGGACGCAGAACATCAATCCCACAAAAAGTAAAACATGAAAAATTAGTAATAAACCCACAGAGCAAGTCTGGGCAGAGTGCCGGGACTGACGAGTCTGATGAGCAACCTCCTCTGTGGCTGGAGAGGAATGGGAGACCGCCAGAAGCAAGGCTAGGGATCCGGGATTCAGGATTAGAGATGTTTTATGTATGCTAGAGCATATGATAAGGTTATTAATACTAGACAGTGTAGGACCGCCCCGACCACAGAGTCACCTTGTCGATGGTGGGACAGCTTTTATTCTATGTTTGATCAAATACAGTATTACTAAGAACTCTGTATGATTTAAATGCACTTTTGCTTTTTACTTATTTTATTATAGCAGGGTTTTTTTCATTTTGTCTTTTGCAGGTTTTGCATGCTTTTTGGCCATGTGAACATGCATTTATATGCTGTATGTGTACCAACTCAATCCAAGCTCAATTTTTGTGTTTTTTCTTTGTATTTTTGCATTCTGTGCAAGCTGGGGTGTGACCTCCCTCTCCTGAGCTGGAAATTGCATTTAAAGGCTTCCCCTGACTGGTTGGGACCCGGTCCTTGTCTGCGCTTATTCACACAGATGTCAACTTTGACATATGATAAGGTTATTAATACTAGACAGTGTAGGACCTCCCCAACCACAGAGTCACCTTGTCGATGGTGGGACTGCTTTTATGCTATGTTTGATAAAATAACAAGAACAAGGCATTTAAGAAGCTAAAACAAGAAGGCAATGAAGAAGCATTAAAAAGTTATAGAGAAAAAAATAAAATGTGTAAAAAACAAATACATTTAGCAAAAGTGGAAACTAAGAGACTCATTGCTAAGGAAAGTAAATCAAACCCCAAACTATTCTTTAATTATATAAACAGTAAAATGATTAAAATTGATGGTGTCGGCCCTTTAAAGAACAATGAGGGTTAAATCATAGAGAGCAATGTGGGAAAAGCAAATGTTTTAAATACTTTTTTCTCAACAGTGTTCACACAGGAAAAGGATTTTCCAGGGGAAATGCAGAGTGATAATGTAAACTCCCCATTAAGTATTACCTGCCTAACCCAGGAAGAAGTGCAGAACCGCCTTAGTAAGATTAAAATTGACAAATCACCAGGCCCTGATGGCATTCACCCTCGGGTATTAAGGGAGTTAAGTAATGTGATAGACAGGCCTCTATTCCTTATATTTAAAGACTCTATAGAAACAGGGTCTGTTCCTTTTGATTGGCGGCAAGCAAATGTGGTACCAATATTGAAAAAGAGGTGTAAAAGGGAACCAGGAAACTATAGGCCGGTAAGCTTAACATCTGTTGTGGGTAAAATTTTTGAAGGGTTTCTAATGGATACCATTATGGAATATCTCAATGTTAATAAATGTTTAACTCCATATCAACATGGATTTATGAAGGATCGCTCCTGTCAAACTAACCTGATCAGCTTCTATGAGGATGTAAGCTCTCAAATGGACCAAGGAGAATCATTGGATGTCATTTATCTCGACTTCTCTAAAGCATTTGACACTGTCCCACATAAAAGATTGGTAAGTAAGATGAGAAAGCTTGGGCTAGGGGAAAATGTGTGTAGATGGGTAGGCAGCTGGCTTAGTGATAGAAAACAAAGAGTGGTTATTAATGGCGCATACCCAGAATGGGCCAGGGTTAATAGTGGGGTACCACAGGGTTCTGTATTGGGCCCCCTACTGTTTAATATATTTATTAATGATCTAGTGGATGGCTTACACAGTAAAATATCAGTATTTGCAGATGATACAAAACTATGTAAGGTAGTTAACACAAAGGAGGACAGTTTGCAACTACAGACAGATTTGAGTAAATTGGAGAATTGGGCTGAAAAATGGCAAATGAGGTTTAACACAGATAAGTGTAAGGTTATGCACATGGGAAGGAGAAACAGATGCTACAATTACTTACTAAATGGGAAACTGCTGGGGAAATCAGACATGGAAAAAAACTTAGGCATCTTAGTCAATAAGAAGCTAAATTGGAGTGCCCAGTGTCAGGCAGCTGCCACCAAAGAAAATAGGGTCATAGGATGCATTAGAAGAGGTCTGGGGACACGAGATGAAAACATAATTCTCCATTTGTACAAATCTCTCGTCAGACCACACTTGGAGCATTGTGTTCAATTTTGGACGCCGGTGCTCAAGAAAGATATTACTGAACTTGAAAGGGTTCAAAGGCGGGCTACTAAAATGATAAATGGAGTTGGTTCACTACAATACCCAGAAAGGTTATCAAAATTAGGTCTATTTACTCTAGAAAAGAGAAGACTTAGGGGAGACCTAATATATATGTACAAGTATATCAGAGGGCAAAACAGAGATCTCTCCAATGAACTGTTTGTACCAAGGACTGTGACAAGAACAAGGGGGCATTCTCTTTGTTTGGAGGAAAGACAATTTGTGTACCAGCATAGAAGAGGGTTCTTCATGGTAAGAGCAGTGAGACTCTGGAATTCTCTTCCTGAGGAATTGGTGATGGCCAACTCACTGAATGAATTTAAGAAAGGAATGGATGCTTTTCTTGTGAGTAACAGTATAGAAGATTACGAATAACCATAATATTATAGGTAAATGGTTGACTCAGCTTAGGGGAAGGACCTTTTTTCCCTATGGAGAAAATTGGCTGCTACTCTGTGAGTTTTTTGCCTTCCCCAGGATCAACAATGCTGAACAGCTGCACTAAAAATAGGTTGAACTAAATGGACATAAGGTCTTCCTTCAGCCTTCAAAACTATGTAACTATGTAACTATGTAAATACAGTATTACTAAGAACTCTGTATGATTTAAATGCACTTTTGCTTTTTACTTATTTTATTATAGCAGGGTTTTTTTCATTTTGTCTTTTGCAGGTTTTGTATGCTTTTTGGCCATGTGAGCATGCATTTATATGCTGCATGTGTACCAACTCAAACCAAGCTCAATTTTTTTTATATGGAGCATTATTAGGGCCCATCATACACTGGAGCATCATCCATGAGGCCCATCATATACTGGAGCATTCCAAATGGGGCAGATCAGACACTGGAGCAGCATCTATGGGGCACATGATACACTGGAGCATTAGAAATGGGGCCCATTATATATGGAGCATTATTATGGCCCATAAGACACTGGAGCATCATCCATGAGGCCCATCAAATACTGGAGCATTCCAAATGTGGGACATCAGACACTGGAGCATCATTTACGGGGCCCACTAGACACTGGAGCATTAGAAATGGAGACTATTACATATAGAGCATTATTAGGGCCCATCATACACTGGAGCATCATCCATGAGGCCCATCATATACTGGAGCATTCCAAATGGGGCAGATCAGACACTGGAGCAGCATCTATGGGGCACATGATACATTGGAGCATTAGAAATGGGGCCCATTATATATGGAGCATTATTAGGGCCCATAAGACACTGGAGCGTCATCCATGAGGCCCATCATATACTGGAGCATTCCAGATTGGGAACATCAGACACTGGAGCAGCATTTATGAGGCCCATTATACACTGGAGCATTAGAAATGGAGCCCATTATATGTGGAGCATTATTTGAGCCCATAACACACTGGAGCATTGTCCATGGGGCCCATCATATACTGTAGCATTATGTGGAGCTCATCATATACTGTATGGAACATTATATGTGGCCAATTATTCTGTATGGAGAAATATATGGGGCTCATTATTCTGCATGGCGCACAATGTGGTGGCCATAATACTGTATGGAGTAATATACTGTCCTTTTTTTGAGCTATTGTGCAATTTAAAATAGATCAGTCATGCCATGTAAGCAGTGAAGTATTTGTCATTGTACTATACCTATATTTCTCTGCCGTATCGGAGCATCATGAGTTGTGGTATGTGTTAAAGGGGCGCACTGACACTCTTTGGCCCAGGGCACACGAAAACCTTGCGCCAGCCCTACCCCCCCACAACTTTAGCCTAATAACTCCCTGTTTTCAATGCGTGACTATTATTATGAAGTAAATTAAGGTTGACAAGCTTCAGTAATAAGAATTGATGTTGTTGGCATTGAAATGGGCACTGTAGGTGTGTTTACTGTCCTCCACTCCCTGCCGACTTTGCTTCCCCATTGACTTGCATTGGGTTTCGTGTTTCAGTCGGCCTCCGACTTTTCCTTATAGTCGGCCGATTTCGTTCGACCCGACTTTTGAGAAAGCCGGGTTTCATGAAACCCGACTCGACCCTAAAAAAAAGGCAAAGTCGCTCATCTCTAGTTAGTACTAATAAAAACTACAACTTGTCACAAAAAGCAAATATTCCCACAGCAATAGTTGCTGAAAAGTAAAAGATTATAGTTATCAAAAGATAGAAATGTAGTGATAAACACGGCAAAGATTTATTTTAAGTAATTTTATTGTGCAAAAGTAGTAAAAGTTAAAAAGCATATAAAATGATTGCTGTAATTGTGTCAACACACAGAATAAAATTGTTTTGTAAATTATACCACATGTTGAACACTGTAAAAAGTTAAAATAAAAGCTATTCCAGAATTTATTTTTTTGTTAATCTAACCTCCCCAAAAAAATGAATACAAAGTATTTAAACAAAAATCCGTATGTATCCTAAAATGTTACAACTTTCCGAAAATGATGATAGACAAAAAATAAAAGTTAAATTGATGTATCTTTGAGGTCCAAAACAATCCAGACCTTAAGGTGGTTTTTCACCACTCCACTTGGAATTTTTTTTCTTTTCAGTTTTTCAGTGCACTTTAGGTTAAATCAATGTAGTTATTGAAAACTTTTACGTGACTATTTCTTGTCCCACGAAAAAAGCATTTGTATAACAATGTTGATGGAAATTTAAGTTTTCAGTCTTCATTATGTAAGGAGGTAATTAGCGCACTGAGAAATGTTAGGTGGGGTTGTATAATTCCATTGACTAGGAATAGCTAACTTCATGGCCATATTGAAACAATGTAATGGACTTTAAGAGAGGGAATAATGCCTGAAGGTATTAGGGGTGAAATTTGTATAAATGTGTTGTAAAGGGAAAACATTTCTTTCCATCTAGTTTTAAAATTGGCTATTTCCACCAATTATGGAGTCCACTGCTCCAACAAAATCTCAGTAGAGATCAGAAGATTCACTAATGTTTGTCTCTTGGGGTCTCTACTTGAGGTGGACAGTTTGTGAGAATGACTTTATCCCAGTAGTTACCCAATTTCTGCCCAATTCAGATATACAGTTTGAGGGATGGTCAGAACAGGGTTGCGTGTACTGGACCCAGTGGTGGACACAGACAGAAGAGGACCCTTTTGCAAGAACAGTATAATGGCCTCTCTTTGTAGCTGTGCCAAAAACTGCTTGTGGATTTTAAGGTGGTAGTGGGTCCCTTTAGCCCTTAGGGTCCTGTGTGACTATGAAATGACCACCCCTGACTGGATCTAACTATTGAACACAGCGTCTCATTTATGAGAAGATGAGGTTTGGAAGTACTATACTGACTAAAAGTAAAGTTTTAGGTTACCTGTGGGTGCACCAAGCATTGAAATAATGATAAAGGGCAAGAACTCCTGTAGCAACTTCAAGCCTCACTAACATAAAATATTACAAATTTGAGGGCATCAATCTACTCCTAATCCTAAGACTGTCCATACATAATATAGATACCAATCTCCTGAATTTGGCAACAGCCTTCTCTACAGGGAATGTAAAACAGATGAAAGCAGAGGGGACAATGAAGCAGAAGGGAGGTCCATCAAATCTACTAGCCCCACTTTGAAGCTTTCTTCCACTCAGATAGTCTTATGTACTTGTGAATGACAAAGCTATTTGTCATAGTCAGAGCATGGGATTTTAGATTCCTTCATTAAACAATCTACTCAACAGAGCTGACTCAGATATAACATCTTGTATTGTCTGCTGGAGGTTGATTTCATTCTGTTGGTTGTGGTACCTGCATAGGCATAGCTACATGTCCAGTTGGTCCATCAGGTGGGTTTAGTTATGGTTTCCCCTACTACCATACTGCAGTATGTCATGCTCTCGCTTGGCACGGTGCCTTATCACGTTTCAGGGGACTCATGCTTAGCAGTAAAAAGATTATCATATTTAATCGCAGTGTACATGATGTTTGCCGGTTATGTAATTCAGGGGCTTATAATGTATGTAAATGTGCATGAAATCACTGTAAATTGTGGAGGTGTTCTTCTATCGGAGACAATTGATTGACACCTGTGATTTGTTCTTCATGATGCCAGGGTTAGACTATCTATAGATGATTATCATTAATGATTCTTCTAAAAACAACTATAGCCATTACTATGTCTATAGCAGAATGGGGATGGATGGAAATCTGCTTTATCGCATGTGACATCTATTCACCTGTTTCATAGTTTTTCAAATATTTAGAATATTTATAAAGCATCATAAAGAGGGCTTTATCCTTTTATGAAAGAAACATGGTGGCACATGCCTTTAAATGCTGTATGCCACAAATGCTTGAGCCTGTACAGCAACATGTGGCAGTATAGGAGACAACACAAGAGATATCCTTATGAAATTGGAAGCATACAGAAGTGCACTTCTCATATATGTCTACCCAGTCCCTATTACAAAGATGCAATACAACCATATGCTTAATCCCTAACACACAACCACAATCAGATGGACTGATTCAATTTGCATTCTTATCTGTAGTAAAATACATACATTTTCCCGTGATTTTATGGAGCCTGGTGGAACTTGAGCAGGTCATGGCGATTATAGTTATCATTAGAGTTGAGCGACTTTTGGTTTTTTAGGGTCGCATTTCGTTTCGTGAAACCCGACTTTTCCAAAAGTCAGGTCGAGCAAGATCGTCCGATTATAGGGAAAAGTCGGGGTCGTCCCGAAACACGAAACCCAATGTAAGTCAATGGGGAATAAAAGTCGGCAGTGAGAGGAGGACAGGAAACACACCTACAGTGCCCATTTGAATGCCAAAAGCATCAATTCTTCTTACTTAAGCTTGTCAACCTTAATTAACTTCATAATACAAGTTACGCACTGAAAAATGGGGGTTATTTGGCTACAGTTGTGGGGGGGAGGGCTGGCTCCAGGTTTTCATGTGCCCTGTGGCGAAAGAGCGCCCCTTTAACACATACCACAACTCATCATGCTCCGATACGGCAGAGAAATAGTGGTATAGTACAATGAATACTTCACTTTTTACATCTCATGACGAGGCCCATCTATTTCTCCATACAGAATCATTGGTCCCATATAATGTTTGAAACAGTATATGATGAGCTCCACATAATGCTACAGTATATGTTGGTCCCCATGGATGAAGCTCCACTGTCTTATGGGCCCAAATAATGCTCCAAACATAATGGGCCCCATTTCTAATGCTCTAGTGTATAATGTCCCCTGTAAATGCTGCTCCAGTGTCTGATGTCCACCTTTGGAATGTTCCAGTGTATGGTGGGCCCCATCTATCATTCTCCAGAGTATAGTGCTCCCCAAAAATTGCTGTCCCAACATTGAAAACAATCAAATAAGTCTCCTCGCTAGGGAATCCCTGTACTTGTCTGGACTCCTCGTCATCCCCATCTTCCATCTCACTGCACAGTATTTCAACTTTGCAAGTGCTGTGATCCTGAGCAAGCAGGGGGGGCCCACTCGTTGGCGACGACACTGGCACAGGGCCCCTGATAGTACGGTGGTGTGTCTGATGGCGGGTGGGCCGAACCTGCACTTTCATCTGCAGCTTCCTCTTTGTCACCGTGTAAGATGGAACTGTATATGGGAAGGGTAACCTGAGTTTCATCAGGGTCAGATTCAGGCCGTGTAGCGTGCGAGGGGAATGTAGTGGTCTGGGTCAATGTACCAGCAGATTCATCGAGCAGTGGCTGGGCATCAGTGCACTTGTGTCGCCCCCAGGTCGCCACAGTGGCATTACCTTCCTCCTAGGGAGTGTGATGTCATGCTTTGGAGCAACGAACGATCTCTCTAGCAGGTTAACTGATTGGGCGGCGTTATTCCCACGAGTCATGACCCTCCAAACAGCGTTCATGAAGGCAAAGTGTTTGTTTTACGTGGGCAGTATGGTTGCAAAGCTGAACCTTAAAGGAATGTCCAGTAGGGCACCACCAGGAGTGGAGCCTACGGTTAAATTCGACTCCACCTGGGAAACCTCAAACATGCCAGCTACAGAACAGATGCACACATTGCAAGCTTAATTCCGTTAACGAACGAGACTCCGTCATGCCACGCGGTCCGAGTCCGGCTTACTAGAGGGACACGTGAGGCTCTGGCACATGAGATTGGCCAATAACTGGTGTGTCATGCCCTTACATGTCCGTGGCTGCATGTGCGCTACACTGAAAAGGCCAGCGTTTGTCGCTTACAGGTGCAGATAACCCGCTGAACAACGTTAGTGATGGGGATCACTGATTACAATTATTACCCGCGAACAATGATTTCCCAGTAAGTGCAGGTCAACCGCAGTTCCGGAATTAGGCCTAACCGCCATTCCTGAAAAAATGAAAAACTTACGTGTGCAAACCACAGGTGCTGCAGCTTGCTTAACAGCTCGCCAGCCGTTCTCACGCCCAGTATGGATTACACGTGATTGCACAAAGGTTAGAAAGGGTACCGTATCCCCGGATAACATGTATGGATAGCGTACACATTCAAAATATATGTCTATACATCAGGAGGCAGGCTCAGACGGTGTTAGGCCCAGTATGGATTGCACATGATTGCACAAAGGTTAGAAAGGGTACCGTATCCCCAGATAACATTTATGGATAGCGTACACATTCAAAATATATATCTATACATCAGGAGGCAGGCTCAGACGGTGTTAGGCCCAGTATGGATTGCACGTGATTGCACAAAGGTTAGAAAGGGTACCGTATCCCCGGATAACATGTATGGATAGCGTACACATTCAAAATATATGTCTATACATCAGGAGGCAGGCTCAAACGGTGTCAGGCACAGTATGGATTTAACGGCCCAGACTACACAGCGGAGGAGCAGGGAGAGGTAAAGATTGCAAATGCTGGGGCCCTGCCCAAGCAAGGGGGGCCCACTCGTGGGCGTCGGTACTGGCACTGGGCCCCTCATAGTACAGCTGTGTGTCTGACGGCGGGTGTGCACCACCACCGTCAGAGACACTTGATTGCACTATGAGGGACCCTGTGCCAGTGCCCGCGCCCAAGAGTCGGCCTACCCACCTGTCCAGGGCAACGGCACTCGCACGGTGTCGTGCGCTAGGTGGTGACCCCGGCCATGGGGGGGAGGCAGCACAGTTAGGGAGTTTTAGAATGTGGCATATGTTGATGTTGGACATTCAGCTGATGCAAAAGGTGAAATAGGTCAAGTCCCAGGAAGAGGTGGACCAAAGCAAGCCATGTTTCTGTCACCCTATGTGTCATCAGGGGAAGGTGGGACAAAATCCTTGGAAACCCATGCGTGGTTCATTTTAATGAAGGTTAGATCATCCACATTTTGGGTTGACAGACGGGTCCTTTTTTCTGTCGGGATTGATCCAGCTGCACTGAAGACTCTTTCCGATAGCACACTTGCAGCTGGGCAAGCGAGCTCCTGTATGGCATATTGTGCCAATTCAGGCCAGGTGTCCAGCTTAGCGGCCCAATAGTCAAAGGGGAATGACCTGTGTGGGAGAACATCGATATGGGAGGAAAAGTAGTTTGTAACCATAGTTGACAACTGCTGTCTCCTGTCACTTTCCATCGATGCAGTATTACCAGTTGTGTGAGCGGTACTTGAAAAATCAGTCCACAACATTGTCATGAAACCCCTGTCTCCAACGCCACTTCTGCTGTGTGCACCACGAACACCTCTGGCAAGCTGCCCCCGGCCCGTACGGCTCGTGTGAGAACCATCACTGCTGCTGTGTGCTGGGAATGCCTCAAGCAACCGATTTACCAGAGTTGCTTGTTTATTAGCCAATATTAGGTCAAGGTTCTCGAGTGGCATGATGTTTTGTAATTTGCCTTTATAGCGTGGATCCAGGATGCTGGCCAATCAGTAGTCGTCATCGTTCATCATTTTGGCAATGCGGGGGTCCCTTTTTAGGCCTCTTTCACACATCAGGTTTTCGCCGTCAGGCGCGATCCGGCGCTTTTGACAGAAACCGGATCCGGCGAAATGCAATGCCGGATCCGGTTTCCCCCCCATTGACTTGCATTTGCGCCGGATGGCCATGCGTTTCATCCGGTTTTCGCCGGATCCGGCAATGTGTCGCGATCCGGCGTCTGGAAAAAACGGCTACTGTAACGTTTTTTGTCTCCGGCGAAAAAGCCGGACACGCCGGATCCGGCGCGTCCGGCTTTTTCACACAATGAAAGCCTATGAGCGCCGCAATGCGCCTGATCCGGCGATAGCCGGATCCGGTGGCCGGATCCGGTTTTTTGGTCTGAGCATGCTCAGTAGCTCTGCCCACAAGACATATATAAAAGCAAGACAGTGGGACCCACAGCCACACCCAACATGCCACCCAAGAAAGCAACCAAGCGCAGCAGGAGAAGGCAGGAGACCACTGCAGCACCATCAGCACCACCACCACCCCAAATGGAGCAGCAAATGGAACATGCTGAGGAGGGGAGGCCAGCAGCAGATGAGAGACGGTAATTATCAAATCCCCCATTCCTCCAAACTAGGGCTATTGAATATCAAGATATTCATTGGCCCTTTGTTTCTCTTTATTCAACAGCCGCCCAATAGATGCAGCAGCAGCAGCAGCAGCAATGGCAGCAGCTGGAACACCACCCACAGGCATGGAGTGTGGCCACCAGGAAGACAGCACATCATCTTCTGGGAGCCCTCCCTCGCATCGTCAGCGTTTGACGGTAAGTTTTTATTTCCAAAATCCATCATCTCTGTAATATATGTCTATTCATTGCCTTTTATTTCAAAACAGGATTCACAAGATGAAGAGGAGCTCCCAGAAGAAGAAGGAAGGGGTGGACAGACACTTGGAGTGGGCTCACAATTGGTAAGTTTTTTGCATCAAACGCAGAAACACAACATCACACTACACACAACACATAGAAAACAATGTTCTGCAGACCACACACAGCAAACAAATGCCTACATCCAAAGACATAACATTTTTTGTTTTCTTCTCTAGTCTTCCCAATCTGGTGCTCGGCCAAGAGGTCCTCGCAGTGCCTCCCAGGGTCGTCGGCGACAGCAACGCGGCGGTCACCAGCGTGTAAGTATAAATATTTTTGCTTTGTTTTTTTGCACTTTTTATTTAATTTCTTTTGTGGAGGCTAATTATGTTATTTTTGTCTTTTTCTTTAACAGCCTTCACAGCGTGCTCCCGACTCTGACGTTGAGGATGGAGGACTCGATGTGGACCACCTCATCGATCTCGTCAGAGAAAGGGAGCCGCTCTGGAATATGGCTGACCGCCGCCACGCTGACCTTATCGTTACCCGACGACTCTGGGAGGAAATCTGTTCGCTCCTTGTGGGCCGCTGGGAGGACCTCGATGTTCGGGCCCAGATTAAAGAGCGTAAGTATATACAGTACCGGTTGCTTGATGTAAACCAGTGTTTCCCGAACTCCAGTCCTCGTGGTCCCCACGGATCATGTGTTCAGGATTTCTATTTACTATGGAAATCCTGAAAACATGACCCCTGGGGACCATGAGGACTGGAGTTTGTGAAACACTGATGTTGTATACTAACCACTCCTTTCTCGTTTCAGGGAACAGAATTGTGAATCGGTGGCGGTCTGTGAGGGATCGTTTCAAGAAGGAGTTCAATAAAGAGATGCGGGCCCCGAGTGGATCTGGAGGACGCAGGAGCAAGTACAAGTACGCACAAGCCCTGTCGTTCCTCCGGGAAACAATGGTCACTAGAAGGTAAATATTACACACCACATGTGAAAAAAAATGTTAGATGTAACTTTTTTTTTTCAGCCAGGGCCATACCATGTCAGTATTTTAATTGTTTTTTTTTCTCTTTATTCCACAGCACGGTGAGCAGCACTCGGGAGCCTGCACGATTGGACCCTTCTGAGGCGATCCCTGAGGAGACCGGCACCGAGGGACACTTCGACTGCCCCGGTACATCTGCACCTTCCCAGCCTTCCCACACATTCGACCCATCTGTCCCATCCACCAGCACAGGAGCATCGTGGCCGCCTACATTACATGAAGCTGCTGGTGAGGAGATCGCTTTCCCTTTACCCCACCCTTCTGCCCCTGCCACCTCTAGTACACCTGCGGGTACTGGGCGGCAGCGGCAGAGGGGTCAGGAAAAGAGTTATGCGCCAGAGTTCTTGCATCTGAATGCATCTTTCCAGAACTGTCTAAAAGTCTTGTCAGAGCAAATCTCCGCAGGCTTTCAGCAGATCAACTCCAGCATTCTGGAGGTGAAGACACTTCTGCAAACCATGCATTCAGAAGCAAGATCTTCGCCAAACCACACCTTTTTCAGGTCTGTTGTGGAGCGCATGGCAACACTATCTCCTACCCAGCAGATGCATGTAATGCATTCGTGCCACGGTGCTCTACAGCAGGTTACCTCCCAACCTCCACCTCCCACCACTGTAGTTCCTCCACCTGCACCCCCTCCAGCCACTTTCCATCCTCCCCCTCCTATTACATCTGCACCCCCTCCAGCCACTTTCCATCCTCCCCTCCTATTACATCTGCACCCCCTCCAGCCACTTTCCATCCTCCCCCTCCTATTACATACCAGCAACCTCACCAGTACCAGCAACCTTCCCAGTACCAGCAACCTCCCCAGTACCAGACATCTCCTCACTTCCAGCAACCTGCCCCGTCCCAAACTCCTTCCCCGTACCAAACTCCTTCCCCGTACCAAACTCCTTCCCCATACAACTTTCCATCAACATCATCTGCTCCTACAGTCCCTGCCCAACCCTCCACTCCACCGCCCACCACCTCTTCTGCCTCCCACATGTCCACCCATTCTGTAGCTTTTTCCACACCATCACCTCTAACTGTTCCTTCCCCACCACGATCCCAGTCCTCTCTCCACACTCCCATTGTCGAAGTGTCCCGCAGCCCCTCCAGCAGTATTTCCACCACACACTACACCGAGTTATAATGTTTTTTTTGTAATAAAAATGCCCATTTGGTTGGTTTCAAACCTTTATTAAAAAAGTTTTTTTAACTTTAAAAACAGTTTACACAAAAAAAAATATTTTAAATAAAAGTTAAATTATTGTTTACACTGGTTGTCTGTCATTTCTTTCTGTGGCGAAATATGTTTAAAAAAAGGTTAAATACAGGGTATTTAAAAGGTAAAAAGGTATTCAAAACCAGGTATATAACTGTGGGTAAATTTTAGCTTTTTGCCACAGTTGTGTTCCTGGTTGTGTTTGAAGCAAAGTATTTCACCTGAAAAGTTGTGTTTATTGTTGGTGATTTCCTAACAATGTACACAACTTTTGTTAAAAGGTGAAATACTTTGCATAAAACACAACCAGGTACACACCTGTGGCCTAAAGCTAAAAATAGTAAGACCATGACAAGATAGCCAACTTTGGTTGGCAAAGGTATATACTGTTGGTCCAGAAGGTACACAAGTTTGGTTAGGGCACAAATCTTTCACACTCTGTCATCCTGCCAGTGTACTCTGCCTTGAGGTGACATAAAGTATAGTGCAAAATTGTCCCTCATTACTGAAACCGTCACAGAACTTCTAGTGGTAATATTTCCAATGACAACATCCATCTTCGCCAGTAACTTGCTCTTCTCTCCAACCTGCACTTTCTCCTCTACAACCTGTCAAAGAAGGGCTGTAGGAACATGCTATATATAGTTTTCCAGTAGCCAATCCCGTTCGGAAGGCCACAAGGGTCAATTTTAAAAACCAGATCCGGCGTAATGTGTCGAAAAACGGATAGAAAAACGGATGAACCGGATGAGACGGATCCGGTTTTGTCTGTCAAGAACAAGACGGATCCGGCAGAAAACCGGATCCGGCACATCAGGTTTTACAAAACATTTGCCGGATCCGGCATTCCGGCACGACGCCGGATCGCGCCTGACGCCGAAAACCTGATGTGTGAAAGTAGCCTTAGGATCAGCAAGGCATAATCTGACATGTGGGCAAATGTTCCCGGTGTCAATGATGCACTGCGAGTGCTGGTTGGAGGAGCACTTTCTGGCAAATCCACATCCCTCCAGTCACGCACAAACCCTGTACCAGACCTTGCCACGCCAAAATTTTCACTTGCCCCACGAGATGCATCCTCCTCCCCTAAGTAATCATCCCCATCATCCTCCTCCTCCTCTTCTTCCTCCACCTCGTCCAGGAGAGGTCCCTGAGCAGACAATGGCTGAATGTCATCAAGGATTCCCTCCTCCTCTTCCTCCTCATCAACATTGGCTGCAGAAGCCTGCTCCTTAAGGTGCGTCAAAGTTTGCATGAGCAGACGCATAAGTGGGATGCTCATGCTTAGGATGGCGTCGTCTGCGCTTACCAGCCGTGTGCATTCCTCAAAACACTGAAGGACTTTACAAAGGTCTTTCAGCTTCGACCACTGCACACCTGTCAACTCCATGCCTGCTCTCAAAGTGCCTGGCCGTGTATCCTCCCACAAATGCATTATGGCCTGCCTCTGCTCGCACAGCCACTCCACCATGTGCAGGGTGGAGTTCCACCTTGTTGCAATGTCGATAATGAGGCGGTGGTTGGGAAGGTGGAGCAATCGCTGCAGCTTCTGCATATGAACGGAGTGTACAGGCGACCGGCGGATGTGCGCGCACAGTCTTCGCACCTTCTGGAGCAGGGCTGTTAACTCCGGATAATTTTTGAGGAAGCACTGCACCACCAGGTTCACGGTGTGAGCCATGCAAGGTATGTGGCTGAGTTTTGAAAGGGCTATGGCTGCCACAAAATTACGGCCGTTATCACTAACTACCTTGCCTGCCTCAAGATGTACACTGCCCAGCCATGACTCAGTCTGTCGCTTCAAGTACTCGGCCAGCACCTCGGCGGTGTGTCTGTCGCCCAAACACATCATCTGCAACACAGCCTGCTGACGCTTTCCACTAGCTGCTCGATAGGGGGACACCTCGTGTGCAACAGTGGCAGCTGCAGATGGAGTGCTCGTACGACTGCGCTCTGTGGACGAGCTTTCGCTTCTGGAGGAGGAGGAGGAGGAGGAGGGTCGAATGCCTACAGCCAACTGTTTCCTATACCGTGGGCTAGGCAGCACTGTCCCACCACCGCTGTCCCCTGTGGACCCTGCATCCACCACATTAACCCAGTGCGCAGTGATGGACACGTAATGGCCCTGGCCATGCCGACTGGACCATGCATCAGTTGTGAGGTGCCCCGTTCCGCTCACTGACTGCTTGAGTGCATGGACAATGCGGTCTTTCACATGATGGTGGAGGGCTGGGATGGCTTTGCGAGAGAAGAAGTGGCGACTGGGTAGGTCATAGCGTGGTACTGCATAGGCCATGAGTTCGCGGAAAGCTGCGCTTTCCACCAACCGAAAGGGCATCATCTCAAACGAGATTAGTTTGGCAATGTGGGCGTTCAAACCCAATGTGCGCGGATGAGAGACTGAGTACTTTCTTGACCTACTCATAGTGTCTGGGAGGGTGAGCTGGACTTGAGAGCTGCATATGGTGGAAGTAGCGGTGGACAGGGCGGACTGAGAGAGGGTTGATGTTGGTGATGGAGTTGGTGTTCTTTCTGATGGCCTAGAATCAGTCTTTCATTGATATAACAGTGGGATTCCCTGACTGCTGTGGCCTTGCAACGACACCTCAACATTTGCTGCTGTGCTAACCGGTGGGCTTACAGTGGGGGAAACAATGTAGCGTTGCTGACTACCTTCGTTGTGATCAGTTGCACATGTGGCACTTGAGGTTTGGTGTTGTGTCCACGCTTGCAAGTGCATGGTGTTTAAATGTCTAAGCATGCAACTGGTATTCAAATTTTTCAGATTTTTCCCTCGGCTAAAGGTCTTTGCGCACTTCTTACAGATAACCTTGGCCTGATCATGAGGATTTTGTTCAAAAAAGTGCCACACTGCACTCTTCCTACTTTGGCAGACATTTTGCGGCCTAGCACGCTGTGATGTTTTGACCCTCTGGACAAGCTGTCCACAACTCTTTTGATTTTTGGAACCTGTCTTTGGAGTGCTCCGGGCCTGCCAGATAACAGCTGTTGCGATGTCGATGTCTGCTGTGGATGCTCCTCATCTGAGCTATTGTAAGCAGCACCCTCTTCCCCCAATGGATGCCAATCTGGGTCAACAACTGGGTCATCCATCACCTCCTCTTCAATGTCATGTGCACCTTCCTCTGTGTCACCGTGTATGGTGGTATAGTGTGCGGGAAGGGGCACCTGAGTCTCATCAGGGTCAGAATCTGGCTCTGTACACTGCGAGGACAATGTAGTGCTCTGAGTGAATGTACCAGCAGAATCATCCATCAGCGGCTGTGCATCAGTGCACTCCATGTCAGATTCATCTTGGCCTGGGTAATTCACCATTTGACTTGATAATCCAGGCATGGTATGTGAAAACAGCTCCATGGAGTAATCAGTAGTATGGCCTGCGTCATCCTTCAATCTTGGTTGGGGTGAAGGACACAAGGAAAGGTGTGGTTCATGAACATGAGCCTCCAATGACGACTCAGTGCTTTTACTTTTTACAACTGAAGAAGAGGAGGCGATAGAGCTGGAGGCTGAGTCAGCAATGTAAGACAAAACTTTTTCCTGATGCTCTGGCTTTAAAAGCGGTTTGCCAACTCCTTGGAAACTAAGCCTTCGAAGCATTATGGAACCAGACGATGACGCAGGCTCAACACCTCCTGCATTCGGTCCTATTTTGCTCTTGCCACTACCATCAGATCCACCACCAACACCATCATTACCAGCTGCCAACCCCCGCCCAATTCCACGGCCTCTTCCACCAGCCTTCCTCATTTTTGGTAGAAATGTAGATAAAATCCAACAAACTATATAGTAATGTAAAACAAGGTACAAGGTGTCTATAGGACAGGGGAGATTTTGAATTTCTGCTCACACTAGTGGACACTGGACACTTTTGGATTGTGTGAGGCCCACTGAATATCTGAGCGCTATGTCACAGGCTCGATGGCACAGCTGTGACCAAAGTGACTAGAGGATAAGGGAGATTTTGAATTTCTGCAGACACTGGACACTTTTGGATTGTGTGAGGCCCACTGAATATCTGAGCGCTATGTCACAGGCTCGATGGAACAGCTGTGACCAAAGTGACTAGAGGATAAGGGAGATTTTGAATTTCTGCAGACACTGGACACTTTTGGATTGTGTGAGGCCCACTGAATATCTGAGCGCTATGTCACAGGCTCGATGGCACAGCTGTGACGAAAGTGACTAGAGGATAAGGGAGATTTTGAATTTCTGCAGACACTGGACACTTTTGGATTGTGTGAGGCCCACTGAATATCTGAGCGCTATGTCACAGGCTCGATGGCACAGCTGTGACCAAAGTGACTAAAAGATAAGGGAGATTTTGAATTTCTGCAGACACTGGACACTTTTGGATTGTGTGAGGCCCACTGAATATCTGAGCGCTATGTCACAGGTTCGATGGCACAGCTGTGACCAAAGTGACTAGAGGATAAGGGAGATTTTGAATTTCTGCAGACACTGGACACTTTTGGATTGTGTGAGGCCCACTGAATATCTGAGCGCTATGTCACAGGCTCGATGGCACAGCTGTGACCAAAGTGACTAGAGGATAAGGGAGATTTTGAATTTCTGCAGACACTGGACACATTTGGATTGAGTGAGGCCCACTGAATATCTGAGTGCTATGTCACAGGCTCGATGGCACAGCTGTGACCAAAATGACTAGAGGATAAGGGAGATTTTGAATTTCTGCAGACACTGGACACTTTTGGATTGTGTGAGGCCCACTGAATATCTGAGCGCTATGTCACAGGCTCGATGGCACAGCTGTGACCAAAGTGACTAGAGGATAAGGGAGATTTTGAATTTCTGCAGACACTTGTGGACACTGGACACTTTTGGATTGTGTGAGGCCCACTGAATATCTGAGCGCTATGTCACAGGCTCGATGGCACAGCTGTGACCAAAGTGACTAGAGGATAAGGGAGATTTTGAATTTCTGCAGACACTGGACACTTTTGGATTGTGTGAGGCCCACTGAATATCTGAGCGCTATGTCACAGGCTCGATGGCACAGCTGTGACCAAAGTGACTAGAGGATAAGGGAGATTTTGAATTTCTGCAGACACTTGTGGACACTGGACACTTTTGGATTGTGTGAGGCCCACTGAATATCTGAGCGCTATGTCACAGGCTCGATGGCACAGCTGTGACCAAAGTGACTAGAGGATAAGTGAGATTTTGAATTTCTGCAGACACTGGACACTTTTGGATTGTGTGAGGCCCACTGAATATCTGAGCGCTATGTCACAGGCTCAATGGCACAGCTGTGACCAAAATGACTAGAGGATAAGGGAGATTTTGAATTTCTGCAGACACTTGTGGACACTGGACACTTTTGGATTGTGTGAGGCCCACTGAATATCTGAGCGCTATGTCACAGGCTCGATGGCACAGCTGTGACCAAAGTGACTAGAGGATAAGGGAGATTTTGAATTTTTGCAGACACTGGACACTTTTGGATTGTGTGAGGCCCACTGAATATCTGAGCGCTATGTCACAGGCTCGATGGCACAGCTGTGACCAAAGTGACTAGAGGATAAGGGAGATTTTGAATTTCTGCAGACACTTGTGGACGCTGGACACTTTTGGATTGTGTGAGGCCCACTGAATATCTGAGCGCTATGTCACAGGCTCGATGGCACAGCTGTGACCAAAGTGACTAGAGGATAAGTGAGATTTTGAATTTCTGCAGACACTGGACACTTTTGGATTGTGTGAGGCCCACTGAATATCTGAGCGCTATGTCACAGGCTCGATGGCACAGCTGTGACCAAAGTGACTAGAGGATAAGGGAGATTTTGAATTTCTGCAGACACTGGACACTTTTGGATTGTGTGAGGCCCACTGAATATCTGAGCGCTATGTCACAGGCTCGATGGCACAGCTGTGACCAAAGTGACTAGAGGATAAGGGAGATTTTGAATTTCTGCAGACACTGGACACTTTTGGATTGTGTGAGGCCCACTGAATATCTGAGCGCTATGTCACAGGCTCAATGGCACAGCTGTGACCAAAGTGACTAGAGGATAAGTGAGATTTTGAATTTCTGCAGACACTGGACACTTTTGGATTGTGTGAGGCCCACTGAATATCTGAGCGCTATGTCACAGGCTCGATGGCACAGCTGTGACCAAAGTGACTAGAGGATAAGGGAGATTTTGAATTTCTGCAGACACTGGACACTTTTGGATTGTGTGAGGCCCACTGAATATCTGAGCGCTATGTCACAGGCTCGATGGCACAGCTGTGACCAAAGTGACTAGAGGATAAGGGAGATTTTGAATTTCTGCAGACACTGGACACTTTTGGATTGTGTGAGGCCCACTGAATATCTGAGCGCTATGTCACAGGCTCGATGGTACAGCTGTGACCAAAGTGACTAGAGGATAAGGGAGATTTTGAATTTCTGCAGACACTGGACACTTTTGGATTGTGTGAGGCCCACTGAATATCTGAGCGCTATGTCACAGGCTCGATGGCACAGCTGTGACCAAAGTGACTAGAGGATAAGGGAGATTTTGAATTTCTGCAGGCACTTGTGGACACTGGACACTTTTGGATTGTGTGAGGCCCACTGAATATCTGAGCGCTATGTCACAGGCTCGATGGCACAGCTGTGACCAAAGTGACTAGAGGATAAGTGAGATTTTGAATTTCTGCAGACACTGGACACTTTTGGATTGTGTGAGGCCCACTGAATATCTGAGCGCTATGTCACAGGCTCGATGGCACAGCTGTGACCAAAGTGACTAGAGGATAAGGGAGATTTTGAATTTCTGCAGACACTTGTGGACACTGGACACTTTTGGAATGTGTGAGGCCCACTGAATATCACAGCGCTATGTCACAGGCAGAAATTGGCTAGTGTATCACAAACTACAAGGTGTATGTAGAATTAGGCAGAGTAGGAATCTCCCTAGAGTGCAGGTCTGTATGAACGGAACATGTCCTCGACTTATTCTCACAGAGTGACACAGATAGCTTCACTGTGGCTGTGATAACAGCCGTTACACGGTACTGTGTGAGGAGCGTACAGCGCTGTATGGTGTGAAAAAATGCAGGCTCAGTACCTCAGCAGGACAAAAAAAAAAATTGGGATTGCTTTTAAAAAAGCAGTTTGCAGCTCAGTACCTCAGCAGGACAAAAAAAAAATTGGGATTGCTTTTAAAAAAGCAGTTTGCAGAGCAGTGGGTAAACGGCAATGCAGCTGTCAGGAAGCCTTAGAAGGCAGCCCAACAACCAACACCACTGATACACCACAATATAGCCTCCCCTTGCACTGCACACACAGTGACTGGTGTGTTGTACAGGCACAATCGCTAGCAGCAGAAGCAGTTTTTTTTTCTTCTTCCCTGCCTAACGCTCTCCCTACAGAATCAGCAGCAACCTCTCCCTATTCTAAGATCGGCAGAAGTAAGATGGCGGTCGGCGTGCACGCCCTTTTATACCCCCTGTGACACCCACCAAAGCAAGCCAATCACTTGCATGCCCTTCTGAAAGATGGTGGTGACCCGTGCCTATGTCATCACGTTGCCCACAGTGTCCGTGGATCCTGATTGGCTGTAAAAGAGCGCAAAACAAACTTTTGAAACGCGACTTTGGCGCGTAAGTCGCCGACCTCGTGGCCGACCTCATCCTAGGGTCGGGTTTCGTTTCATGAAACCCGACTTTGCCAAAAGTCGGTGACTTTTGAAATTTTTCGACCCGTTTCGCTCAACTCTAGTTATCATCATTTTACAACTCTCACCTATAGCACAGTTACTGGTTAGAGGCAAAAAGACATTTTGACATTCAGATTTGTCGACTTTGCCAAATTTTTCTAAAAAATGTTATTCACGATCAATAGATTTGTGCAAATCTCAATACTGGAAAGTGAGAAATTGCTAGCAAAATACACATGGAGAAGATAGGAGAGAGAGCACCCCACTGACCATAAGGGCTTACAGTTTATAGGAGAGAAAGAGAGAGGGTCCCGCTCACCATAAAAGCTTTCATTCTACAGGAGACAGAGACCTACCCAGTCACTCTGAAGATGGAAAATGTCTATGCCAGTGATGTAACTTGAAGCTTGTGGGCAACAATGAAATATCTACAACATGGCCTCCTCTCATAGGTCTTTAATTATTATAGTCTATTCATGTGGGGTAGAGGGCAACCAATGCACCTTTTGTTATGGATCTGCAACACAGGACTAGGGTAGAAGGGGGAAACTGACCCTGTACTATGACTAGACTGATACCCTACGATGGAGTGGGCGTCCCATTCCTTGCGAATAGACTCACCGATGATCCTAGGTTAATCTCGAAGACCTATAGATGGGGAAGGAGGTCCCTGAAAGATCTAAGGACTGGGTACAAAAAGGGTGACCTCCTAATAGATTGCACAGAGTAGGCTGCAGAAACCAACGGAATAAAAAAACAAAGACTGGCAGAACCTGAGGTCCCAGCACTGCACAAATTACACACACAGAAGGCAAAACAAAGCACCAAGCCAGAACTCAAGCGGATTAACACTGTTGTCCAGCAAGGACTGGGAGGCAGGTGCTGGGTAACAAAGAGTGATACCATCATCTGACTCAAGACAAACCCAGCGCCAGAGGAAAAAGACCAGCAGCCAGAACACCACAAGAAAATGGTGGATAGTCACAAACTAAACAGATTCCTTTTATAGTTATGCCCCTGGACTCTGCCGTACCAACTGTGCTCTGCTGGGAACCGCTGAACTTTGATGGCCCAGTAGTGACCATCACTGCACAAGGTATGATAATCCATAAAATGTCATAGCTGTAGGGCTTTATGGAGGAGTCTTGAGGCAACGCAAAATGGCGTTTGCCTGCTCTGTGGTGCTTCAGAAGTGTGGGAAGTGGTGCCAGGCATTTTTTTTTTGCGAAACGCAAATCAAATACAGAGATGTTTGAATTAGCATGAAACTGCGAATTTCAGGAAATTTGGCTCAAACTTGATCCTCCATGAATTCATGCCCTCATGTCTAGTTCTGATGAACAATGGAAAAAACTATGGAAAATAAATTTTTGAAAAAAAGTTTATATCACCCCCCTTTTCTAAGGATATATATATATATATATATATACACAGTGTATATATATACACAGTGTGTATATATATATATATACTGTATATACATGTATTTGGTATATGTGTGTCATATGTGTAACTGTGAGCTAAGTAAGCGTCATTAAATTTATACCAAATGTCTACGTTCCCATGATGAGCTTTATGGTGTGTTTTTGATACAGATTTTCTGCACTATTTCTGCAACTATTAAGTAAGATAGGTTACTAGCATTTTTTCAAAAATCTGCAGCATCAAAAATTTTCCAAAAAGCTCATCGTGAGAACGTAGCCTGAGGCCAGATTCACATTACCGTAGAATATGGCTGAGTACTATGCGAGAAAACCTCCTATAGCATTCAGCCCAGTGTTAATCTAAGGGGCAGCTCACATCACCATTTTTTTCCTCAGGCGTATTCGACGTGGGTGTAAAATCGGCACTGATACTTGGCCGAGATTCGCCAATGCAAGCCTATGGATGAGAGAAAAAATCACACAGCACTCGGACCATGCGAGTGCTGTCCGATTTTTATGTACCAGTGTCCTTTGAAAACCCGGCAATTCAAGTGCTGCATACAGTAAAATCACAGGGTGACCAGTTAGTAGATAGAATAGATTTATACACATAGAATACATAGATATATAGATGTCAGTGATACATACATATACAGTTGGTGCACAAAAATGTACATACCCCGGCAGACTTTTTGCTTTCTTGGCATTTTTTCAGAGAATATGAATGATAACACCAAAACTTTTTCTCCAGTAATGGTTAGTGGTTGGGTGAAGTCATTTACTGTCAAACTACTGTGTTTTCTCTTTTTAAATCATGATGACAACCCAAAAAAACAGGGGCTCTGTAAAAGGTCAGGTAGACCAGCAAACATTTTGTTCACAACTGCCAGGAAAATTTTTTGAGATGCAAACAAAAACCCACAAATAACATCAGCTGAAATACTGGACTTGCTGAAAACTAGTTTTGTGTCTGTTTCAAGGTGCACAATAAGGAGGCACTTGAAGAAAAATGGGCTGCATGGTCCAGTCGCCAAAAGAAAGCCATTACTGCGCAAATGCCATGAAGTATCTCACATACAATATGCAAAACAGCATAGAGACAAACCCCAAAATGTCTGGAACAAGGTAATTTGGAGTGATGAGACCAAAATTGAACTTTTTGCCCACAAGCATAAAAGTTACATTTGGATAGAGGTCAACAAGGCCAATGATGAAAGGAACACCATTCCCACTGGAAAGCACGGAGGTGGCTCGCTGATGTTTTGGGATGTGTGAGCTACAAAGGCACAGGAAACTTGGTCAAAGTTGAAGGAAAGATGAATGCAGCATGTTATCAGCAAATACTGTATGCAAATTTGCAATCATCAGCCCAGAAGCTGTGCATGGGACGTACTTGGACATTCCAACATGACAACGATCCAAAGCACAAGGCTAAGTCGACCTGTCATTGGCTACAGCAGAACAAAGTGAAGGTTCTGGAGTAGCCATCTCAGTCTCCTGACCAGAATATCATTGAGCCACTCTGGGGAGATCTCAAGCACGCAGTTCATGCTAGACAGCCCAGGAATTTACAGGGACTAGAGACTTTTTGCCAAGAAGAGTGGGCAGCTTTACTATATGAGAAAATAAAGAACCTCATCCACAACTACCACAAAAGACTTCAAGCTGTCATTGATGTTAGAGGGGACAATACACAGTATTAAGAAATGGGATATGTGAACTTTTGATCAGGGTCATTTGGATGTTTTGGGTTGTCATTATGATTTAATAAGAGAAAACACATTAGTTTGACAATAACTTCACCCAACCACTAACCATGAGTGGAGAAAAAGTTTTGGTGTTATCATTCATATTCTCTGAAAAAGGCCAAGAAAACAAAATTCTGCGAAGGTATGTAAACTTTTGAGCACAACTGTATATATGTATAGATATTACATAGATAGATAGATGTCAGTGACACACCTATACATATGTATATACAGTATATTACATACGATAGATAGATAGATAGATAGATAGATAGATAGATAGATAGATAGATAGATAGATAGATAAGCGGGTTTTACACTAAGCGATATCGCTAGCAAAATCGCTATAACGTCACTGGTTTTGTGACGTAATAGCGATATTGCTAGCGATATCGCTATGTGTGATACTTACCAGCGACCGGCTCCCCCGCTGCTCATCGCTGATCGCGCGAGAATGTCCGGCTCCATTTCTCATCGGGCGCTTCCTGCTGGGACTTCCTGCTGTGACGTCCAGCGACGCGTGGAGGCGGGCGGGAGGACGCAGGATCGCTGTGTGTGAATGGTAAGTATCGTGCGCTGCGTCGCTGCTGCATCGCTGTGAGATCTTTCTGTATGAAAGCTCACTAGCGATCATTTAGCGATGCACCAGCGATCCTGACCGGGTCGGATCGCTGGTTGGATCGCTGGTGCATCGCTAAATGTAAAAGGGCCTATAGAGAGAAAAGCCGGCAATTCAGCAGCCATGTACTGTAAAATCACAGCAGGTTATCAGACAGTGACGAGAATCGGACCAATTTTTTAGACATTTAGTGTGGTTCCAACTTAGGAGATCAGATAGTCGTATAGACCGCAAGATAATGATAAAAACTACAATTTGTGCTGCAAAAATCAAGCTCTCATAAAATTCTATCAACTGAAAAATAAAAAAAGTTATAGCTCTTTTACAGCAAGGAGAAAAAATTGAATGTGAAGAAGACTCCACTGGGACTTTGCTGCCCACGGGCCCACATAAACCAAGGGCTCGCATGAACTATGTTTACCTCTCTTACATACAGACTGTTAGATGGTTAGATAATTATGATTAGTGCACAAGTACAATCAGTAGAATGTCTTTAGTTATGACATGCAGCTTTTATGTTTGTACAAGCTTCCTACAGTCTTTCTATCTCCTCTATATCAATATGTTCATGATGATCCAGTCATTCCCTCTCACCCTGCTTGTCTGCTGCTGGCAGAAATGTCTATGATCTTCCGCAGACTCAGTTTGGAGGTAGTGTTCGCTGAGAGCTTCTGTTGATTTTTTTTTTTATCCATTACTTTTTGGTGTGCTTTTATTTTGTGCTGTTTGAGCCTTTGCTTTCATCTTCTCATGCTTTTGAATGAAAATAACTTTCATGAATTTGCTTCCAAAGTCAATGAGTTACACGTCTAGTTACATAGTTACTGAGGTTGTTAAAAGTCCTGTTCATCAAGTTCACCTTTCCTTGCATTTCCTTTCTGGCGCTGTCACGCTCTGCTGTGATATGTATGTCACAGACAGTGTATTAAGAAGACAAAACAAACAGCAAGAAACTAAAACATATCGTGATTTCCCTTATTATTCCACACTCCGTCTGCATTCAGTTCTGGAGCCAATGAGTATCTCCATGTACTACAGCTCTGATAATTTTAAATGGATCGGAGGATAAAGCCCAATAAAAGCTATGTTTAATGAGAATGCAGATGACAATGGAAGGTATTTTTGTACATTGGCCAATTCTAACTACAGCAGAATAAAATAGCATGATGTTTTTAGAAACTGCATTTACTGCTCTCATGGTGCTCTCCACCTGTCAAAAACTATGGTATTCTGAGTTAATAAATCCTCATCGTTTAGCCAAAGCCAAAGTGGATACGAAGATTGCTTATAACTTGGGGTACATTGCACAGTTTCTCCAATGATTTAATTGAGATCTGTGGAATTCTTAATTTCTCCTATGGGGGTGCTATGGTGAAACTGAACAAATTCTGCTAAACACCTTAGATCTCAAGCTTCCAGCAATGAGACACATAGTTTGTGATCAGGAGATGCTACTGAAGGCGTATTCTGTCAAAACAAGTTTTTCAATTGATAATAACTTTTTACTACAGCTGGAAGCCAGAACAGAGTACTTATGGTATATTCACCATTCTGCCACCCAGGCCGCAAGACTATGGCCATGAGGAGTTCAGTGGAGCGTACATCACGTGTATCTTCAGTGTCATCCAGTTGAATAGAGAGGCAAGGTGCATTACCAGTCAACTCTTCCGGGCTGCCGTCTAGCAGCCGAGTGTTAACTAGGAGAGAACAGGGATCATTTGTTCCCATGTTCTGGCAATTGATGTCCCTACACTGCACTCACGATTATTGTGTAGCCAATGGAGAGGTGATAACTTGTTTCGGCTGGAATACCTCTTTCCCTCATTTAAAAGAAAAATGTTTGAAATGCGTATAACTCATATTGTTCCATTCTTTCAACTCTCTTTCAAATCTGTCTCTGACTGCACCATATTTTGGTTATGATGCCAATCCTATAGTACAGTGTCTCTCAATGTTCCTCAGTCAAGGTATCTCCAAAGATATGATTTTGCACTGTGCTGCTATTAAGCACAGCAGTCATTGTTGGGTGAGGGTATACAGCAGAGATGAGTGTCATTAGAAATCCCCCTGCAGGTCTCCTCTCACAAAGTTGTCAGCTCAGTCCCTCCGACCACACTGACTGCTGTGAGATGAAATCTGGAGGTGTTTGTAATCAGACTCAGCTCTACGATATCTAATACAGTAGGTGCAGAGATTAGGGAGGTCCATCATTATATCTCACAGGACGAACATTGCTCTTCTGACCTTCTTGGGGTGTGTTCTTTTTCCCATTGCATGAAGTTTTCTAATTAGGATTGTTTAACTTCATGCAGGGAAAAAAGTACACACCCTAAAAAAAGAATTAATGATAACACCCAGCTGGACGTCATAAATTATAACCTAAACTTTATAAGCTAATATCTCTGCAATGGAGATGAGAGATGAAGAAATAAAAAAGATTTTATTTAGTTCTGCAGCCAATATTCTTATCATGCCCAGAAATCATTTTTATATGCAGATACAGTGGGGAAAAAAAGTATTTAGTCAGTCAGCAATAGTGCAAGTTCCATCACTTAAAAAGATGAGAGGCGTCTGTAATTTACATCATAGGTAGACCTCAACTATGGGAGACAAACTGAGAAAAAAAAATCCAGAAAATCACATTGTCTGTTTTTTTTTCATTTTATTTGCATATTATGGTGGAAAATAAGTATTTGGTCAGAAACAAGCAATCAAGATTTCTGGCTCTCACAGACCTGTAACTTCTTCTTTAAGAGTCTCCTCTTTCCTCCACTCATTACCTGTAGTAATGGCACCTGTTTAAACTTGTTATCAGTATAAAAATACACCTGTGCACACCCTCAAACAGTCTGACTCCAAACTCCACTATGGTGAAGACCAAAGAGCTGTCAAAGGACACCAGAAACAAAATTGTAGCCCTGCACCAGGCTGGGAAGACTGAATCTGCAATAGCCAACCAGCTTGGAGTGAAGAAATCAAATGTGGGAGCAATAATTAGAAAATGGAAGACATACAAGACCACTGATAATCTCCCTCGATCTGGTGCTCCACGCAAAATCCCACCCCGTGGGGTCAGAATGATCACAAGAACGGTGAGCAAAAATCCCAGAACCACGCGGGGGGACCTAGTGAATGAACTGCAGAGAGCTGGGACCAATGTAACAAGGCCTACCATAAGTAACACACTACGCCACCATGGACTCAGATCCTGCAGTGCCAGACGTGTCCCACTGCTTAAGCCTGTACATGTCCGGGCCCGTCTGAAGTTTGCTAGAGAGCATTTGGATGATCCAGAGGAGTTTTGGGAGAATGTCCTATGGTCTGATGAAACCAAACTGGAACTGTTTGGTAGAAACACAACTTGTCGTGTTTGAAGGAAAAAGAATACTGAGTTGCATCCATCAAACACCATACCTACTGTAAAGCATGGTGGTGGAAACATCATGCTTTGGGGCTGTTTCTCTGCAAAGGGGCCAGGACGACTGATCCGGGTACATGAAAGAATGAATGGGGCCATGTATCGTGAGATTTTGAGTGCAAACCTCCTTCCATCAGCAAGGGCATTGAAGATGAATCGTGGCTGGGTCTTTCAACATGACAATGATCCAAAGCACACCGCCAGGGCAACGAAGGAGTGGCTTCGTAAGAAGCATTTCAAGGTCCTGGAGTGGCCTAGCCAGTCTCCAGATCTCAACCCTATAGAAAACCTTTGGAGGGAGTTGAAAGTCCGTGTTGCCAAGCGAAAAGCCAAAAACATCACTGCTCTAGAGGAGATCTGCATGGAGGAATGGGCCAACATACCAACAACAGTGTGTGGCAACCTTGTGAAGACTTACAGAAAACGTTTGACCTCTGTCATTGCCAACAAAGGATATATCACAAAGTATTGAGATGAAATTTTGTTTCTGACCAAATACTTATTTTCCACCATAATATGCAAATAAAATGAAAAAAAAAACAGAGAATGTGATTTTCTGGATTTTTTTTTCTCAGTATGTCTCCCATAGTTGAGGTCTACCTATGATGTAAATTACAGACGCCTCTCATCTTTTTAAGTGGTGGAACTTGCACTATTGCTGACTGACTAAATACTTTTTTTCCCCACTGTATATGATAATCTGTAAGTAAATAACATTAAATTCATGCCTGCCTTACTGGAGCAAATGATGTTATATCACATGCTCACTTCCAGTCATCGGGGTAGTGCAAGGAGCATTAATAGTCACTGCTCCCTCATTGATAGCCTGTTCTACAACATATGGATGCAGAGCAGACTGTCAATCAAAGTGTAGGAAAGTGAATATACCATATTCGCTGTATAATGAGCGGTGATGAATATAATAGCTCCATGTGCCTCCCCAATGACTTGAAACCAATGGCTGCAGGGAGGATACAACTTTATTTTCTCCCTATAACTGCTGATTCATGAAGGCAGCAAGGCATAATTTACCTGTAGATTATATCAGCAAGTGATTAATGTTTTCTTTAACATAAAAGCTGAATAGATTCATTCAGTGCTTAGAATTACATCTGTTCTCTTCTATTAACAGCAGGTAAAACTAGGGACAAACATGGACAATGAAGGGCATTGGTAAAGTCAGACAGTCCTCTGAGCTGAACTGTTACGCACTTCTTCAGTACGCCCTTTGATTGTGATCTTTGAGGGGCTAAGCCGCTTGCAGACCCCAGATATCAGCCTATTTTCCATTTCTTGACTCTGGCAGTCGAATTTGGGATAGATGGGAGTAAAAATACCTTTCCCAAGGCATCGGCAGTGTGGAGCCACTGATTAAAGCTTGTTGTATAGGTTACAATTGGATTAGCTCATGAAACTTGTGGCTATAAAACAATACATATTCATCTTAAAGCTTCTCACTTCTAGAGAAATGTGAGTGGTTTTTGGTATTTTCTGACTTTTAGACAGGAAACTAAAAGCAGAAGCCAAAGAAACTACCTGTGAAAAACTTTAATGGCTTTTATGGAGTCCCCATGAGGTGAGCTCCATTCCCCATGAGTTATGTGCCCCATTGTGGATCTCTCTTCTTACCTTTAGGTTGATAAGGAAAGAACTGGCTTAAGGTTCTTCTAAATTACGTAGGGAGGAGGGAGTTTGGACTAGTTTAAACCTTCTTGACATGAGTTGGAGGCTGTAGCAAATCAGAATCATAATTATTTTAATGTTCACAATTAGTCTTGAATGCTCTTTTCATGCCCTTGAATGATAAGGAGCACCTTCACACTAATATCTATATCTAGTTAATATCTAATGACTACGTTAAGATCTGCTGGAGAGCTGCTATTACAGTACAATGAGCTAAGGGTTCAGAAGCACAATAGATATTATGAAGAGGGATAGTAATTGTAAGCACTGTTTTTATTAATACACTTACCGTATGTTGTTGCATCTGTTTCTGGTGAGTTCATTGCAGAAAACAAGATCTCCTTTTATTGCAATTGACTCTGAAAGCTCAGGGCCCAATTTATTAAGGCTGGTGTTGTGCATGTCAGTTTTAATGAAGGCAGTGCTGGAGTGAGATGAGCCTATTTCATTAAGAGGCACAGGCCACTTATTGAAACAGGTACATCTTACAACAGGTGTGCACCTCCGTAAAATATGGGTACATTTCTGGCATAAATTATGACACTAAAACGGCTTAACGTTTGAAGAATTTGCCAGGAGGGCTTCGCCAAGCCCTCTCCACCTTGGTGAAGCTTGCTGACATTGGCATAAAGCGGCCAAGAGTTGCAAAATTTTTCAACAACTTTAAATTATGCGAAAATTTTGCAACATTTTAAGGTGTTCTATGCCAGAATTTTGGAGTAAACACTCTGAAGAATCAAGCAGTCAAACTTGGCTCAGAGATTAGCACTGCTGTCATACTACACTGGGTCTGTAATTCCAATGTGACCAAGGGAAATTGTGACTGTGTATATGAAACTTACTGCTGTATATCTATCTATCTATCTATCTATCTATCTATCTATATATATAGTTGTGTAGTGACCATGGTGTCCGCTAGGGGGCACTGTGTGGGTGTCCCAAGACGGGTGTACAGGCACATCCAGAGTGGTAACAGGAGTAGGGTCTTAAATGACCGTATCCCAAGGTGGGTGGCCTTGGGATGAAGGCTTGCTTATGTGCTGATCAGGAGAGGTACTGCTGATGTTTCTGGTACAATGTGTTATGGAGAAGCCTTCAGGTGACTGGTGAGACGGGTGGGATCAATCACCTACAAACCCACCCAGGGGCGTGTGTCTAGAACGCCATAGTAAAGTGTATGTGTGTGAATGGTTGTAGGACCTGCGGTGAGGTCATGGCCATGTGATCCAGTGGGCGTGGCTACGGACCATATAAGGTGCCCAGGGTAGGTCACATGAGTGAATGCTTGGACCCAGTTGGTCCGTATGGAAGGTCTCGTCAGACCGTCTGCCTTCCTGAGTGCACGTAGAGACGTGTGTCTGATAGTTCCCTGGAGGGAATGAATGTCTGCACTGAGAAGCAGCTGTGAGGTAATCCGAACAGGGGATATAACTGTGAGGCTAGAGAGCCTGTATACCGGACATAGCAAAGCCTGTGTGACCACAGGATTAACAGAGCGGAGTTCTGACATGGACATTATGCTGATCTGATATGAACTTTCTGTTGATGTTGATGGTTTATGCTGCATAATAAACCGAATGAACTGAGTTATGTTGATAAATCAGCCGGACCTGATTTATCGGCTGCCTAGCGAGCATCCCCTACCTTAATGACAAGCGCTGCCTTACAATTGGTGGAGAATGCAAAGGGCAGTGTTGTAGCCTTGTTGCTAGGGGCAACGGACAAGGTCTGCAAAATTTGGTTGCTAAGGGCAACGGTTTCCAAAAGCACATGTTGCAGTGCTGGCAACGCTGAGCCAGGAGAGCGGACGGTCTTGAAAACCGCGTGATGTGCTGACCGGGGTCAGTGGAAGAGACTTATAGGACACCTCTGCGGTGGAGGGGTCCGAGAACCTGCGTGGCCGGCAGGTGACAGTCATGAAAACTGTGTGATATGCTGACCGGGGTCAGAGAAAGAGACTGTGGATTGCTATAGGGTGCCTCTGTGGATAAGAGGTACCCAAGAACTTGTGTGGCCATCATCAACAGGTAACAGACAGGAGTCTGTGTTCTACTGACCGGGGTCAGTGAGAAAGGCTGTGTACCTGGAGGGTTCAGTGTGCAAGGTCCTGGAGGGTCAGTGTTGGGAGGTTCTGGGAGAAGAATCGGATCCCTGGAGCATGTGCTGTGACCTTGGACCTGGTGTAGCATGAGTGTTGGACAGTCTCAGGTGGAGATGGATGTCCTGAATAGCACCCGCTGAGCCCCTGGACCTGGTGAGGCCGGTGTTTTGGGAAACCCAGGGAGGAGGGTCGGCTCCCTGAATAGCACCCGGTGCACCCTGTGTGCTAGACGGTCTCAGGAGGAGACTGACGTCCTGAATAGCACGCAGACAGGACACGTGTGTTTTTGTGCTGTGTGTATTTTTTTTCTTTTCCCTTTCAAGTCAGCTTGCGGTGGTTCAGTGGGGTCAAGAAGGTGACAAGTGGCTTGCTGTAACTCGGTGGGGTTACGAAGGTGACACCAGCAGCTGTGTGTGAGCGGCAGCTGGAGGTGTTGGTGATCGGTGACAGCAGGAGCTGTGGCAGTACCAGCAAGAACTTGTGTGGTATCATGTGTAAAGGGCCAGTACAAGCCCGAGAGACAATCTGTGTTGTGTGAACTTTGGTCTAAGAAGACCTGTAGAAAGGACATGGGGAAATCCCGAAAGGGGGCGGTGACCAAAAAGGGGATAGTCGCCCAAAAGAGGGTGGAGTCCCGGGGAATGGGGGCAGAGCATCCCGATGTAAAAGGGGTGGTACAGATGAACTGGTGCCAGGAGCAAATGTCCTATGTCTGTCCTATGTGCCTGGTGAACTACCCAGCCCACATGATGCTATGGGGGTGTGGCCTCCAGATAGATAATGAAGATATAGTTGGTCTGGTCATCCCTGGGAACCCGGTGACTCAAGTGCGGGTTGCTCGCGGCAGAAAGGTGGGGGTCACTTGCAACCACAGGGGCACAAAGAGTTGCCCGATCGCCAGGGTAGTCTTGGAGACAGGCTGGGACATCGAGGGACAGGATGTCACGATAGTCCGGAATCCGTCCTGTCCAGTGGTTATAGGCCGGGATTCTAGACTGTTCTCTGGCTTGTGGGAAAGGGGAGTTCCTCTACAGCAAGGGGATGGAGACGTTTCTACTGTTGGGCTAGCAGACAGTGAGACGGTGACTCTTGCTAAAGTGGACAAGTCAGTCGTAGAAGTGACCGGAAGAAGGGGTACAGCTGCCCAACTTGCAGACCTGACGTCTCGTGACATGACGGATGGTGGGCTGGGAGATGAATGAGACGACTAGTGTTGAGCATTCCGATACTGCAATATCGGGTATCGGCCGATATTCGCTGTATCGGAGTTCCGATACTGAGTTCCGATACTTTTAGAATATCGAATACCGGAATCGGAAGTTCCCATAATGCAATGAGCCAGTTTGATTTTATTCAGCCAATGAGGAATCCTAAGAAGTGTGGGCACACCCTGTTATGCATGTTATGCATGTTAACTAATGGCATGGCTGTGATTGGCTGCGAGCAGACCATCCAGCTGCTCCTCCCCCAGACACACGCTGAACAGTGATCTATGGAAAGTGAAACTAGTGAGGGAGGAGGAAATGACAAGTTCTCATTTCAATGCCAGAACACACCCCCCCGGACATTTATCTTAGAAGCAAGAGATGATATCTTGGAAACTGTGCAGACTAGCCACAAAAGGTAAATTACTTATTGTCAGCATTCTGCAGCCCAGATATGCAATGGGATTATGTGAAAAGCCCGGACAACCCGTTTAACATAGTCAATATCTTTGTAACTCCGAATGTCTTTAAAAAAATAATAATTCCTGCTATTCCATTTGATTGGGCTAAACCTCTATACCTTTAATGTCTCCTCCATCTCCCCCCAGTACATTCTACATTAATCTAAGTTGTTTTCCTTCATGTAGAATTAACCTACAAGGAAAGTAAGGTTTTTTTTCATTCCGATATTTGTGTCCCATTGACTTGCACTGGTTTCCGATATCGGAATCGGCGATATCCAATATTTTTTGGGTATCGGTCCAATCCAATCCGATCCGATATTTCCCGATATCGGAAGGTATCGCTCAACACTAGAGACGACAGGAGCGGACACACGGTCAGAGGGTAACTAGAGTGTTCACTCGGAGGATCGGCGTGACTCAGACTCTGGGGGTGACTGTGGCTCTGAGAGAGAAAGAGAGCACAGACTAGAAGAACTAGAGAAGGAAGTCTCCGAGCTCAAAGATCACCTGGCAACAAGGCAAGGTCTGAATAAGTCCCTCAGAGAAGAGGTACGAGTACTCACAGAAACTGTAAGAGGTCTTCTGTGGGAGAAGAAGTGGGACGAAGACTTACAGCAGCCAGGCCCGAGTGAGGAACAGAGTGAAGACAAGAAGAAACTGAAAAGTATGGAAGCAGAGATGATTCATATGCAGGAGGAGCTTGCGGCTGCAGAGCATGCTAAAAGGCAAGCACAGCAGGAAAGAGATGAACTGGCCGATGCAATTTGCAACAACAGTGGTAAAGGTGCTCTGGCTTTGGAATAAAAGAGGAGTTTAGAGTCTCGCATTGCACAGCTTGAAGAAGAATTGGAAGAAGAACAAAGCAACGTTGAATTAGCCAATGACAGGCTGAGAAAGGCCACACTTCAGGTTGACCAGATGAATGCTGATCTGAATGCAGAATGTAGTAATGCTCAGAAGAGCGAGAATGCCTGTCAGCAATTAGATTGCCAGAATAAGGAGTTAAAAACAAAGTTACAAGAATTAGAGGGCTCTGTTGAATCCAAATTCAAGGCTTCCATCACCGCTTTGGAAGCAAAGGTTGCACAACTGGAGCAACAGCTTGATGCTGCAACTAAAGAGCGATAATCTGCACGCAAACAACTACGTCGTACAGAGAAAAAACTGAAGGATGTACTAATGCAAATGGATGATGAAAGGCGTAATTCTGAGCAGTACAAAGACCTGGTGGAGGGAAATAATGTTCGTCTGAAACAGCTGAAGCGCCAGGTGGAAGAAGCAGAGAAAGAGGCTCAACGTGCCAATACATTGAACCGTAGATTACAGCGTGAACTGGAGGATGCTACAGAGACAGCAGATGCAATGATCCATGAGGTTAATGCACTGAAAAGCAAACTTAGACGTAGTGATGTACCATTTGTTACAAGATGCATAGGCAGAAAAGAAGTTGACGGAGCGCACTGTAGAAGTGTGGTGACTAAACAGTGTATGATGATGCAGACAGACTGTGACTGGAGGGCCAAAGCCCAAGACCAGTATTCTGACTGCTGGGGGCGGGGGAGGCATAATGTAGAGATGAGGCCCTAAGACAGACAAAACAGACGGAGACGGTTTTCTCGACCTGTGGGGCAAGGTGTCATGGGTGCCTGGTCTTGAGATCCCATGGTGATGTTGTGTGTTCAGCCCCACAAGCTTGAACAGAGGGGGGAGGTATGTGGTGTAGTGACCACTGTGTCTGCTAGGGGGTGCTGTGTGGGTGTCCAGGACGGGTGTACAGGCACATCCTGGGTGGTAACAGGAGTAGGGTCCTAAATGACCGTTATGTATCCCAAGGTGGGTGGCATTGGGATGAAGGCTTGATTATGTGCTGATCAGCAGAGGTACTGCTGATGTTTCTGGTACAATGTGTTTGGGAGAAGCCTTCAGGTGATTGGTGAGACGGATGGAATCAATCACCTACAAACCCACCCAGGGGTGTGTGTCTAGAACGCCATAGTAAAGTGTATGTGTGTGTGTGAATGGTTGTAGGACCTGCGATGAGGTCATAGCCATGTGATCCGGTGGGCGTGGCTACGGACCATATACGGTGTCCAGGGTAGGTCACATGAGTGAATGCTTGGACCCGGTTGGTCCGTATGGAAGGTCTCGTCAGACGACTGCAGGAAGATGTGTCAGCCTTCCTGAGTGCACATGGAGATGTGTGTCTGATAGTTCCCTGGAGGGAATGAATGTCTGCACTGAGAAGCGGCCGTGAGGTAACCCGGACAGGGGATATAACTGTGAGGCTAGAAAGCCTGCGCACCGGACATAGCAAAGCCTGTGTGACCACAGGATTTACAGAGCGGTGCTCTGACATGGACGTTATGCTGATCTGATATGAACTTTCAGTTGATGTTGATGGTTTATGCTGCATAATAAACCGAATGAACTGAGTTATGTTGAGAAACCTGTGCCGGACCTGACTTATCAGCTGCCTAGCGAGTATCCCCTACCTTAATGATAAGCGCTACCTTACTATATATATATATATATATATACATAGGGCTAGGGCAGACAGACGGCACCTGCGTAGAAGAAACAAGAGGCCAATGCACATAGAATGGCGGAATATCGCAATTGCAGGGCGCAGGCGCGGGACAGTCACTAGATGTCACCGTGAGTCTAATGGGAAGTGACAGGCAAGCAAATGAAGACCGGAGGCCGACTTTCCTTCCAGGCACCGAACGCCCCTGTGCCTGGAAGATCGGATTAACGTAAAGGATTTCTGAAAAACAAGACAGCAGAAATGAGGCATACAGGTATGGTTATTTTAAGTATTCTAGTATCCATATTAATAGCTTAGGCACATCAAAGGGGGTGACAGATTCCCTTTAAAGTGCATTCACATTGGTTGCAGGAGCTGGAATTGGTTGCATTTACACAGATCGATAATTAGCAAGCGTACAATCCTAAGAAGGCTTGCTCCCAATCATCATAAACGAGCCTCCGATTATGGTAGTACAAGCATTCTGAGTTTTAGGAGGCTGGTGGGAAAAGGGACCTTGGTATGAGTATGTTAATACATTACAAGGAGAAGGGAACAAAGCCTGTGTGGCGCCCTACATCTTTGTCGCCACAAAAGGATTAAATATGTACTATTTTGCATGTGTTTTGTGAGCAATGGGAGTTATGTTTTCTCTGCTAGAGACCACAACACACAAACACAATTTACCTCACTCCATTACTTGTCTGAAGCTTAGAGCTTTGCAGACATGCCCTAACTGGGAGGGGGAGGAGTCGAGAGTAGTTGTTTCGGTTGTGAAGAAGAAGGAAAGATGGAGAACGCTCTTGGAAGCCATGCCATGCACTTCCTTCAGGAGCAAAGCTAAGAAGCATCAGGGAATCAGCCCCTAGGCCATCCATGCTTTCAGAGCAGGGTAGTAAGCTGAGAGACTGTGTGAGTTTATACAACCAACAGTGGAGTGTTTTCCCCCGGGAAGACAGCAGCCAACTAGGATCAGTGAGAATTGTGCAAGAAGGAACGTGAGCTTCATACAGGATCCAAGCTGCAAGTTGCCAAAGGAGGAAAACACAGTGAGTAGTGGCTATACTGGAAAGTTTTAGACTCCGGGAAGCCTTGGTCCCAGAAAGGATTCGAATAGCAGGAAGCTTAAACCAAGCCACAGCAGAGTGAAGGATAGCTCCCATTCTGCAGAGCAGACTGTAACCTGGTGAGAGTTGTAACATCTCCCTCTGAACTGCATCTGAACTACAGTAAATGATAAAGCAACTTTCCTTGTCTCCTGCCTTATTACTCCGTGCCTTCTACTTCCATCACAATCTCTGGGGGCCAGCCCTGGTTGGAGAGGGTTAAACATCTGCACTGCAATCACCATCTACTCCCCCAGGGATTATCTGCAGTGCCGGCTAACCTACAGTCGAACAATCCAACTGGCATCATGAATCACTACATAAACTTTATTCCTAATCAATACTCCCCTTTTACATGACCGCCTGGCGCCACGGACCGGGTCACTGCCACTGTGACACATCCTGTTAAGATGACCGGCCTGGTACCGAGTATCCCACGGCCTCTGGGGTGCGTCACCTGCACTCAGGTGAAGGAAAATCTAGCTCCAAGTCCATGGGACTGTGGCATGAGTCTTTGCTATAGATTTTTTCTATAGAATATGGTGTGATGCAGACTGGCTGCCCATGGAGCTCATGCCTGTCTTCTTTAATGCTTGCTATAATTTGTCACTTCCTAAATTTAATTAGGAAAGTCTACCAATGCTAATTAATGCTGCTAAACATATTGATGTGTGGCGCCCCTGAGGGATCAGTCACCACAGAGGCACTGCACCTCATTCTGAGGTGTAGTATCCCACAATCCAGATAAGATGGAGACACCTGACCGCACTCAGACACTTGCATCCCACACACACTTAGAACAGCAGGGCACTCTATATGACCCCTGTTTGGTTCATGAAGGATATTGGGAGGTGGGTGGAGCTTAGGTTTTAAGTGGCAGAAATGTTGGAAGTTAGGACAGTTCCCCTTAGGTGGAGGAAGTGGAAGGATGTGTTTGCAGCAGCTCCTATTCAGGAGGAGCTGCTGGACGGATTAGCTTTGGAAGAAAGTTCCCTGAAGGGGAAAGGGGTTCTCCCAGAGGCACGGGTGGAGAGTGCTACCCGTGGGGCTCGTTCCACGCTGACAGATGTCAGGTGAGGGAGAATCCAGGTCGCAGAAGGGTCTCGGCCCCTAGCCTAGCGGAGTGGACAACAGGACTTAACTAGCAAGCTGATAGTTGTGGCAACTTTAGGGACCCCAGCCAACAACCACAGTTATCTTCTCCAGAAAGGCAGCCAGAAGGAATCAAGGAAACGTAGTGGGTCACGTTATCCGACAGGATTCGCGGTAGCTGGCCTGGGACACTGACTGTGAGGTGCTAGAAGGGAAAGAAAGTGGAAAGCAGCACTGTGGAGATGGCCAGGGAAGGCACATATTGAAGGGAGTGCTGGAAAAGTGTACTTCATCTGCCTGGGAGTTGACTGGGCCACTCACCTGGAGGACACGGCACCAAAGCGGGCATCTGTGTGCACCAGAACTGTGAGTAAACCTTTGGAATTGCACCTTACTGTGTCCTTTGAATTCTTGCCTCAACACTCACTCAGCACTGCTACATCTACCATCAGAAACCATTGCATCTTTAACCAATCACCACTGCCCTGGAACAACAGCTCTGCATGTGGAGAGAGCTATTCCAACACTGCTGCATTACACTATCAGTCCCAGAGGATCTGCACTACAGTTCTGGTCACCTCTGACTAGATACCACAGGTGGCGTCACGAACACTGATTACAAAAAACTCTTCATTTCTCATTCCCCTTTAAATACAGCCCTTATATTGGATGCCCAGGGCCACGGACCAGGTCACTGCCACTGTGACACTGTCCCTTTAAGAAAGTGGCCCAGTACCGAGTTCCCCACTGCCCTGGTAGGATACTCCAGATGGCCCTCACCTCAGCGTATTCGCCATTTTCCCATCTCATTCCTATTCTCCATTTATTACCATGTTGTACCTGCTTATAAACAGCAATGCTGGACGTGGCTTAGGAATAGCACCGGAAGCCAGCTGATAAATTGGCTAAGATTACGAGTCTCTGTGCCACGTACCAGCTACAATTATTTGCTCATGGGCTTTGTCCATGTCTGTGCTAAAATGACAATGAAATGGTAAGTATTGTGCTCTTATAGAAAATACTGGGGCACAGAAAGGCAGCTAGTTGGGAGACTTACAGACTGATGTGCACCTTTCTGGCTATTTTACGCTAAATAACATCACCAAACTAGCATATAAAGGGTTAGTATACAAAACGTGTCCCAATTCAGACCTTGTAAAAGTCCATTTAAAATGAACAATTACTTGCCCCAATTTCAATAATGGGGCAGTTGAGGGGTTATTTTAAGTGGTGGAAACTTAAGTTGCATTGGTACTAGATGACACATGGCCAGTCTCTACCTATGGTTTACAGATGCCAGGGCAATATTGGCACGCCCACACTGGCATCACTCAAAATACCTGGTATGTCTTTTTCTCTTGCTAGGCCTGGTTAGTGTTACGGTTTTATTTCAGGACATACAGGTGGCAGATATTAGGTACTTATTCATTGGAGCGGCTCTTCTTCACCGTCCACAGACAGCGGTCACAGGCTGCACCCCTATGTGATGCACTAAACGTTTGTTAGATTTACAAAGCGAGAGCGGGGCGAGTTATACGAGATCCTTAATTGAAAGATTTTATCAACTTAAAAAGAACAGCTCTAAAAACCCCATACGTCTCTGAAAGGCTGTGTGCTGAGTGCCCCCTTCTGGCCACTACATGTACTGCACATGAAGAAATCTATCTCTGGAAAAGGTGCCAGCATTACACCTTGGCAAAAGAAAGTCTTTATCCAGGCACTCCATTGTTTATGCTTTGATGGAGACGTTAAGCAAGCCTGGCACTGCCGTTCCTATGATACGGATGGTTTTACAAGCGGTAACTGCTTGTAATATTTGATGCGCTCCTGTCTACCTGATCTGCTTGGAAATGATGGTAATGGGACTGAGCACCTGAATGCTATTTACTTAATGTCTTTATATGGAGCTAATGACGACGTATAATCCTATATATAATCATCATAAGGCGAGGTCTGGGCCGTGATGACACTTTTCAAATTGATTTTAACTATTAAGTTACTGCTGCAATTTGAAGGAACACATTTAGTTCTATGCAGTCTATAGACTGCAGCTGTTATAACATGGTAAAAAATCAGGTAGCGGCACTACAAATGGTAATCCAAGAATATGCCACCTTGATGAGGCCATAACGGGCTATTTAAAGGTTTCTTACATTTGTTAGGTGGACAAATGGTTCTACAGAAGAACAGTCATTGCACAATCGGTATATCTGACATTACTCCAAAAGACCCCCAAAAGCCTAGGGATTAGGAGAGCAGAATTGCTTAGGCCTCATTCAGACTCACTTTTTATTTTTTTGCAGAAAAAAATGGAGCGCGCTGGATAGAAATTTCATCCATTTTCAAGCTGTTTGTGTTTTTATCATAAGTGGATAATATTTTCCTAACTATAAAGCAGTAGGTAATCGAACAGCATTCTGATGACACAAGGATGGCATCTAAATAGTACCTGTTGTCTTTTTTCCATGAACCCATTTACTAGAATGGGGAGTTTTATCCACAAATCGGATGAAAAATGGACATGTGAACCGCACCATCCTTGAAAAACATGAATAAAGGACGTACATGAAAAACAGACATGGGGTCTTCTTCAGAAGTCGGTGTTCTTAGTGTTTTCAGCAGATAACACTTGAACCTTTTATAGCTTGTGAGACTTTACAAATTCGATTTTTAACTTGGTCCAGAAAAAAATGTACATGCATGTGTGATTGAGGCATAAGGGTAAAGCCAGAGGGAGCCGCACTAATGCAGCCAAATACCAAATTAAGTTGAAACGTGATGCATGATTTTGCCAGAAAACAGCTGTCTCATGCTTTCTGGCCCTTCACGTATGACTTTGTCATGCAATTCTTGCCTATATGGCACACTGTTCCCACATGTGAACCCAGACATGAAGTGCTACATGGCTGCCATAATTTCTAAGGATATTATATTCAACCTTGCAGTGGAATAACTGGAGTCCGATGGGCCTACATGCAAAATTTGGATCTGGCTCCTCCCCTCACACACATATAACTCCCCCTCGACCCATCTGCCCATGTATGTTAGTCAGATTTATAAGCCCGTGTTGCGTATTAAATCCTATAAGGACATACGAGTCCCCCCCCTTGCCCATTATGTAGTAATGTCTCCCATCCTGGTATATATGTTCCCCACCCTGGTAAATATCTTCATCATCCAGGTATATGCCTTCTCCATCCTGGTATATACAGCTCTGGCAAAAAATTAAGAGACCACTGCACAGTTTAATAAAAATCAGCTTCTCTACATGTCTGACAACCATTCCATTCCAGTGTCAGTTGAATTCCAGCCAGAGTACACCTCATTCTACTTAATGTGCTTCTGATTAGGTGATCACCTGAACCAAATCTGATTTAACGAAGGAAAGTATAAAAAAAACCCTGCTGTGGTGTTCACAATCCTCTTGCAATAGGGCAAGCTGGATGGCAAAACAAGTGCTAGTAATATCCCAAAAGTAATGGGAATGAAAAAATAACTTTTAACCATGCCAAAAGAGTTGAAAAGAAAAGTCTTAAGTGTGGAAAAGAAGGGCTCAATTCTGGCTTTACTAGCAGAGGGATACAGTGAGTGTCATATTACCTCCATCCTTAACATTTCTAAGAGGGCAGTCCATTACAACAAGGTCAAGCAGCAGGTAATGGAGACAACAAAGCTACAGACTGGTAGAGGGCGAAAACGACTCTCCACTGACCGGGATGACCGTCATCTTATTTGAATGTCACACAGCAACCGCAGGATGACATCAAGTGACCTACAAAAGGAATGGCAAATGGCAGCTGGGGTGAAGGACATGGCAAGAACAGTTAGTAACAGGCTCCTAGAGGCAGGGCTCAAGTCATGTAAAGCCTTTCATCAATGAGAAGCAAAGGAGAGCCAGGCTGACGTTTGCCAAAGACCATAAGGATTGGAGTAAGGTAATCTTCTCTGATTAGTCTAATTTTCAGCTTTGCCCAAAACCTGGTCGTCTAATGGTGAGACGGAGACCTGGAGAGGCGTACAAGCCACACTGTCTTGCACCCACTGTGAAATTTGGTGGAGGATCGGTGATGATCTGGGGATGTTTCAGCAAGGCTGGTATTGAGCAGGTTAATATTTGCGAAGGATGTATGAATCAAGCCGCATACAAGGTTATCCTGGAAAAACAGTTGATTCCTTCTGCTCAGGCAATGTTCCCCAACTCTGAGGACTGAGTTTTCCAGCAGGACAATGCGCCATGCCACACAGCTAGGGCAATCAATGTGTGGATGAAGGACCATCACATCAAATCCCTGTCATGGCCAGCCCAATCTCCAGACCTGAACCCCATTGAAAACCTCTGGAATGTAATCAAGAGGAAGATGGATAGTCACAAGCCATCAAACAAAGAAGAACTGCTTACATTTTTGTACCAGGAGTGACATAAGGTCACCCAAAAGCAGTGTGAAAGACTGGTGGAAAGCATGCCAAGATGCATGAAAGCTGTGACTAAAAATCATGGTTATTCCACAAAATATTGATTTCTGAACACTTCCTGAGTTAAAACATTAGTATTGTTGTTTCTAAATGATTATGAACTTGATTTCTTAGCATTATCTGAGGTCTGAAAGCACTGTTTTTTGTTTTTTTTTGTTATTTTTACCATTTCTCATTTTCTGAAAATAAATACAAAATTTAGGGCTTGGAAATTCGAAGACATGTTGTCAGTAGTTTACAGAATAAAAGAGCAATTTACATTTTACTCAAAAATATCCCTATAAAGAGAAAAATCAGACAAACTGAAAATTTTGCAGTGGTCTCTTAATTTTTGCCAGAGCTGTATGTTCCCCATCCTGGAAATTATCTGCCCCATTCAGGTATGTGCATTCCCCATCCTGGTATATATGTGTCCCATCCTGGTATATATGTCCCCCATTCTGCCGCTGTTCTTTAATACATAGAAAAAAAAAGATTTTACTCTTCCCTCCGCTCCCCAGCCGCACAGCATCCTGTTCTGAAGCCATCAGCTGACTTCAGCGAGCAAGCGACAGGAGCCCATGAAGTCACTGTCATGTTCCCCAAATCCATGTGCACGCCGATGTCCGCTGCTTGCCTCTGATTGGCCAGCAGCATGTATTGCAGTGCACGGACCCCTGCACCACAATACACTTCAGCCGAATGTGCAGCCGAGGATGCACAACCAGTTGAAGTTTCCTCTGGCATTGGCGGACCCCTCACCCGCATGGGCCCAGTTGCGACCTGTGCGACTGTGATCGTTAGACCCCTTGAACTTTGCCATTTTATGTAAAAAAAAATCCAAGATTACATTTCCCCCAGCCAGAGACTAAACATATCATCACATTTCTCCAGTTCATCAGTATCCAGAATATCACTCCTTGTGCATAGCTGTACATACATATGTATGGATGCAGCAGAGCATTTCATAGCTACATTGTTTGTGCATAGTAATTTAGTAGGTTTACAGATTTTAATATCACTCTGTTTAAGCTCTGCTACATCCGTGTGTTTGCGATTATTGGAATTTCTTATGCGTGTCTGACACTTATGGCCGCAGCAAAGTTATCCTATGTCGTAGTGTTGGAGACCAAAGTATGAGCTGCCAGTCATCCTAGATCCAGAACGAAGCCTACATAGAATACATTACAAATGTGGAATGAATAACTCATTACATTTCTCATAAGAAGTAGTTCATATCCCATAGCGTGGGGTGCAATATTCTGCACATTATCATTGCAGTTTTACTACCAACCCATTTCCTTCAGAATTTAATAACATTCCTTCATTTCATGCATCTTCAGGCAGCAAACAAATACATATATATATATATATATATATATATATATATATATATATTATATTTAATATGGCTTTGCTCTTTCAATGCGCTTTACAAACCAGCTTGGTGCTTTGCCAGCCTCATGTGATTTACCCCCATTATAATGAACCCTTACAGTGCCATCACCTAGCAAGGAAATGGTTACCCTGTCTGCCAGAGTGATGAGAACCCTGGGGGCCGCGCCTGGCTTCCCCAGCCCACTGATAGCTCTCGCTTGCCTCTATATCAAAGTGTTTGTAGAAATTGATCAAATATTGCAGGGCCTGTCAGAGAATATTTACATTACGTCAGTCAAGACGACTTGAAACAGGATTTTAAAGAAGTTCAGATAACTATTTAATAGGGATTTATGTAGAGGTTAAAGCACTCTTCAAATCTATCACATTTACAAAGTCACTTTGTGGTACATGCTAGCAATCAATGACCACGGGTCAAAAAGGGCTTGAAGGTTTGTAGATCAGGAAAGCAAGACAGCTTTCTTCAAGAAACAAAGCCACACGTGTCAGAGACTTTGTCAGGTATTACAGCTCAACTATATTTTAAGGTCTATTACAAGCTTTGGAAATTATCACTTATCCGCAGGATCCCTACCGTTCCAATTAATGGGGCACTGCAAAGCTGTCTTGCTTTCCTGATCTACAAACCTTCAAGGCCTTTTGACCCATGGTCATTGTCTGATAGCATGTACAATACCACAAAGCTGCTGCCTTTCTCTATGGTGGGACTGCTGGAAAAAGCTAAGTGCAGTACTTGGCTCTCTGTGGCAGTCCTGTAGCGAATGAATGGAGTGACAGTGCACATGTCTGGCCATCTGTCCATTCAGGTAGGCTTCGTCTGACACTATTCCCTGTATTGGTAAGGGTACTAGATGTTGGACCCCCATGAATCAGCAAGTTATCACCCATCCTATGGATGGGTGATAACTTCTAAAGCCCCCTTCACACATAGTGAGATCTCTAGCGATATCGCTAAAGCGTCACTGATTTTGTGACGCAATAGCGATATCACTAGCGATCTCACTACATGTGACACTTACCTCCGACCCGGCTCCCCGCTGGATATCGCTGATCGCGCGAGATCGTCCTGGTCCATTTCTCGTTGTCAGCTTCCTGCTGGCGCCGACGAGTGACTCCATGGACACGGGAGGAAGTCGTCACCAGAGCTGCCATCTAACAGGTAAGTAACGACCGCTGACCGCTGCTACGTCACTGGTGAGATCTGCCTGTTTGGCAGCTCACTAGCAACCATTTAGCTATGCACCAGCAATCCTAACCGAGTCTATCATTGTCGGGATCGCTGGTGCATTGCTAAATATAATGGGACCTTTAAGATAGGAATAAGCCTTTAAGTAAGTAAATGCTTCAATGCCAATCACAGCCCAGAGATAAAAGTGGTGCTGTTTCTGTAAGAAAGCATCCATGCTTTCTAATCTTATACAACCACATTGAGATCCTTTTTTCTACCCAAAGTAGAATCCAGAGACCAAACCAGTATTATTGTACATCGATGATGTTGCCCTACACCGGGGGGGGGGACCTCAGGCCCTCAGGCCATTTACAGCCATCGATGACCATTTATCCGCCCCCCCCGTCCTGACTCCTGAGGACTGCAGTGCTTGAGGAAGCAGCTGTGTTTTGATGGCCACCAGCCTTTTAATTTCTTCTTGCTCTGTGAGCACCGGTACGCAATGTTCACTACCCAACACTGAGGCGCGTGCAATGAAACATGACGTCCTGACACCAGTGCCAGCGTCAGGACATACTCCATGGGCGGAGTAGTTAGCACACGATTCGTACGGACCCCCAAAAGATGGTATCCAAATGGCCCAGAAATAAGGTTCTCCACCCCTTCCCTACAGGCACCACCGGGGACTTGAGTTATGGGGTAAATCTTCTTGGTCGCCTCAGATGTATCATGCAGAATCACCATCCGGTAACTGAATAGCAAAGATCTCAAGGATCTGTGATACCCATTACTCATAGACCACCCATGCGGTAGTAAGATATGTTGTGGCTTCCATTGTTTTTGGTCATTCATGTGCAAATGTTGGAGAAGATGCAGTATGATGAATGTACATGTGCCCTGTGTATCTAATAAAATCCCTCTCAATTGACTGTCCATGTAGCACCCATGTTGGGGACTTTGATGCTTGGCACCAAGACTCGGACCGTATTTCCATTGTTCCATCTGATTCGGATGAGGTCTCCCATCCAGATAACATTGGCATGAAGTAGAAAGCATGTAGCCTGCCTGGCAGCTGCCCAGGTCTGTGAATTGTTCTCTTTATAAATACATTGGTCTCCGTTTGCTTAAGAAGAGACGATTAAAGATGAGGCATAATGATTAATCGGCTTCATTGACCATTACATTGCCACATTGGGTGCCATAGGGCATTGCCTGTGAAATATGACATTAGACATCAATTACATTCACATTATTACACTGTTTTCCACGCTTTTCTTCTTTAGGAGTCACTGCATCTCCAGAAAATGCAGTAAACAGCTATTTGGTGATATTTATTGCTTAAATGACTCAATTACTCGGGCTCCTATATACCAATTTCAGCTAATTGGCAGTAATAAAGCTGGAAATTAACCTTGTTTGCTACAAGTTAAAAAGTGACATTTCCTCAGACAGAGGAGGAGCGCTACCACTGGAAACAATGGCATCGCTGCTTTAAGTCGGGGAAATTGTAGTGTTTCTTCCAGCAAACAGATCATTCCCATCAATCTACCCTCATGTCGAAAACTACAACGAGCCATCACTTCTTTCAGCATTAGGCCATGTTCACACGATGCATTTGCAATGTGTTCCTTGACGTCACTTAAAAAAAATCCAGCAAAAAAACAATAATTTGACTGTTTTCGGAAAAATTGAGGCAAAAAATATACATCATGTGAACATAGCTTTAAGGATGGCACAAGAAGGTAAGCATGATCGACAGTCCGGCAACAACCCCTTGACAGCCCCGGATCCGAGGCAATATAGTGTAAGACCCAGACCTGATAGTCATCCCACTAATATCTGACCTGTCCCGTCACTGGAGATAATTCTGCACTTCTTATGCTCCTCAGAATTAGTATTCAGTCCTATGGCTACTGCTGCTGCTTTTGATAAATCTTGTTACTTTGGATGCACTAGATAATTTTTCTCAAGATAAATCTTCCATCAAACACAGCCACATATAAATATTCGATATTATCCCTGATGCTAAATATTTAATACTTCAGTAAACACTGTGGCTGGATAGTAACACCTTCTATATCAGCACGGGGAAGCTGCCATACTGCCAGAGGGGGGCTGTCTGCTGCACATAGCATAGCAAAATTTATAGAGGGTCTGTAAAGGGGTCCTCCAGTCCCGATTCTTACTATTAGCTCCAGTCGCTTTTGTATTAGCTGTTGGCCATAGAGGACCACCTACCACTGCCAAAACTATGAGCACCATAGCCTTTAATGGGTATCATGTAATGCCCTATTAAAAGAGCAATTACACTGGGCTTTTCTCCAATAATAGATGCTCTTGTGATCTTTCAGTGGGGGGGATGACTTACTTTGAACTAATTAGAAAAGGGTTATGGAAATTGGGGACAACTAAACCACAGAAGTCTTAAGTAGTCATAAGATGAATAAATAGATAAAAACATATAAAGATAGAGAGACAGATAGATAGATAGTAACCGACAGATATAGATAGACAGACAAACAGACAGACAGACAAATAGATATAGATAGATAGATAGATAGATAGATAGATAGATAGATAGATAGATTTGTGATAGATAGCTAGATAGATATAGAGACAGACAGATAGATAGTAACAGACAGATATGGATAGATAGATAGATACAGATAGATAGACAGACAGACAGACCGACAGACAGACAGACAGAGAGATAGATAGATAGATAGATAGATAGATAGATAGATAGATAGATATGTGATAGATAGCTAGATAGATATAGAGACAGACAGATAGATAGTAACAGACAGATATGGATAGAGATAGATAGATAGATAGATAGATAGATAGATAGATAGATAGATAGATATGTGATAGATAGATAGATATGGGATAGATAGATAGATAGATAGATAGATATGGGATAGACAGACAGATAGGTAGGTAGATTCATAGATAGATAGTTAGATATGTGATAGATACATAGATAAATATGGGATAGATAGATTTATAGATAGATAGATAGATATGGGATAGATAGATTTATAGATAGATAGTTAGATATGTGATAGATACATAGATAAATATGGGATAGATAGATTTATAGATAGATAGATAGATAGATAGATAGATAGATATGGGATAGATAGATTTATAGATAGATAGTTAGATATGTGATAGATACATAGATAGATAAATATGGGATGGATGGATAGATAGATAGATAGATAGATAGATAGATAGATAGATAGATATGGGATAGATAGATAGATAGGTATGGGATACATAGATAGATATGAGATAGCTAGATAGATATGGAATAGATGGATAGATAGATAGATAGATAGATATGGGATAGATAGGAGACAGATGGATGGATAGATGGATATATTATTGGTATTAATGTGCTGTTCCATTATTTTTTGCAGATAGATAAATAGATAGATTTATAGGAAAGTTGAGAAAGTTTCCAGGTGGAGCTGAATTGTTGCTGCTATAATTTATTGGTTAATAAAGACATCTTCACTTTTTATTGATCTTTTGGAGTGCTGCCATTTTTGGATGAAAGATAGTAGGGTGGATGGCTAGATACAGCTTATTGATAAGAGATTCTGTAGACAGATAATATCGATAGATAGATTATATTCCCATTAACTGTTAATGATCAGAGTTGAGGAGCACTGTAAGGATTGGCCCCAGTAGGCACCGCCAGCCCATAATAGGCATATTAGTGGCCTCTCCCCAGCAGGTGCCTTCTCTGGGGCTCCTTGGCATCTCTGGCACCACACACCTGTCACTCTCCCAGAGTATGCAGCTAGCACAAGTGTGTTTCACACTCCCACCCCCCAGAATAGCAGTGCCAGACACACAGATGCCCCCTCATGCCCAGCTGGGATCACAATACAGCTCAGAGCTTCAGTGTTAACAAGCTTTGAAGCTAAACTGGTCAGCAATCCGGGCAGCCTCATCCCTCATCCTAGACCTGAGGTGGATCATACTCTTCTATCATGTCATCCCACTCTTCTTCCATCATTCCACTAATATTCTGCATTTCACAGGTCCTACTCTACTCATCTCCAGCAGAAGGCACATCTCCCCTGGTAAATTAAAGGAGCACTAAACCAGTCCTGTCTGCTGAGAGGTGGAGGAACGATTGATGAGTGTAGTAGTGACTTTGTCCCATTAAAGCCCTGTATCCACTAATAACCAGCAGATCACATTCATGCACACAGCAGAGGGCGAGGGTCTCCTGAACTTCCCCATGAGTCGCTGCAGTCCTGGAATGGGCTCTGTCCTACAAATGCCACAGTAGACAGCCTTGACCTGTTCACAGACATAAACCTCTTTTGGTTCCTGACAAGGATCCAGCAGCAGAAGCCAATGTGATAAATGCATGCCAGGCTATGAGTCTATTCATTATAGCAAACGGTGCAATAACACATAACAGGCAGCGATCATTTAATTAGGGAACGGTAGAAGAGAAAAAATGGCATTTTCAATGGCACCTGTGTATCCTGTAAGTAATCAATACCTGTCCTGACACCCTGCAGAGAGGACATTATATCACCCAGAACAACCACTCCATCATGTCCAACTACAGAGGAAAAGCCCTGATGATCTGCAGTTATGGGATCACTTAACATCAGGACCAAAGCCAGCACTGTGCGACCAATATGGACCTAGAGTGGTCAATCAGTGGTCCTGATGATCTGCAGTTATGGGATCACTCCTCATCAGGACCAAAGCCAGCACTGTGTGACCCATATGGACCTAGAGTGGTCAATCAGTGGTCCTGATGATCTGCAGTTATGGGATCACTCAACATCAGGACCAAAGCCAGCACTGTGTGACCCATATGGACCTAGAGTGGTCAATCAGTGGTCATGATGATCTGCAGTTATGGGATCACTCCTCATCAGGACCAAAGCCAGCACTGTGTGACCCATATGGACCTAGAGTGGTCAATCAGTGGTCCTGATGATCTGCAGTTATGGGATCACTCAACATCAGGACCAAAGCCAGCACTGTGTGACCCATATGGACCTAGAGTGGTCAATCAGTGGTCATGATGATCTGCAGTTATGGGATCACTCCTCATCAGGACCAAAGCCAGCACTGTGTGACCCATATGGACCTAGAGTGGTCAATCAGTGGTCATGATGATCTGCAGTTATGGGATCACTCAACATCAGGACCAAAGCCAGCACTGTGTGACCCATATGGACCTAGAGTGGTCAATCAGTGGTCATGATCTCCTGCATTCATCAATGGACCTCCTCAACTCTGCATTTTCCAGATCGTGTCACTTTGTATTCAAAACAACTTGCATAGTTAAAAAAAAAGACAAATGTCCAACTACCAGGGAGCATCACCAATGCTGGCACTGAAATCCCATCGTGCCCATGAAATGGTGCCAGGCGGAGGAGTAAAGTTACGTTACCTGCAGATACCTCTCCCCTGGCTGCACACTGTAGGAGAATGCTGAGTAGACAGGCAGTCCCAAACATGGTAACCTGCGGAGAGGCTCCAGGTGCCAGGCTGGCGAGGAGGCTAACATCCTAGGAGCATGTCGGCAGAGGTGAGGGGCAGCAGGCTGGCACAGGCGGCAGTGGACCAGGCTGGATGCTGCTGATGCTCCGCTCTCAGTGGCTTTAACTGATCGAGGAAGGATTGAGAGAGAGCGAGCGAGAGAACAGTTTAAGGATCTCCCCGGAGCCCTAAAGCCTGCCTCCTCTCATCCCTCCTCCCTGCCAGCAGCCGCCAGCTGCGCCGCCTGCAAGGGTTAAACCTCAGCCAAAACACCCCACAAATGTGGTCTTGTATCGGGGAAGGTAAAGGGGGGCAGCCAGTAATGGGATCTAGGGGGGCTGGGGGAGAAGTCATCAGGGGGGCAGAGAGCCTGGCAGGAGCACATTATGTGTGCCAACAAGTGGCATGAGCAGCAGTTATGGGTAGATGCCATGGCAGTCCTTTTTGGACAGTTAACCATTTGTTTTACCACAGGGCTGACTCTACTATGATCATCATTTAAAGGGTGTCATTGGGTTGGCATCAGAAATCCACTTTTTTTTGTTCCCAAATAAAGTCATCCTCACACAACCTCAATGCCCTGGGGAGCAAAATAATTTACTAGAACAAGAAGAAAGTGAAGCATCATCCCCAAAAGGAAGGCTGCAATCCCCTGCATACAAATGCTCATATCTATGTCCATAGGTTCCACAGAAAGAAGGGAGCGCCCCAGAAATTCTCCAGAAGTAAGAACAGACTATATTCATCCATACACTTCTTGTTGTCCAGATGGATAGATGGATAGATATGGGATAGCTAGACAGATAGACAGATAGATAGATACGAGATAGATAGATATGGGATAGATAGACAGACAGACAGACAGACAGACAGATAGATAGATAGATAGATAAATGGATAGATAGATAAATAGATAGATAGATAGATAGATACTAGATTGATAAATATGGGATAGATAGATAGATAGATAGACAGACAGATAGGTGATGGATGGGTAGATAGATAGATAGATAGATAGATAGATACATAGATAGATAGATGTAATTCAAATTCAAAGAAGCTTTATTGGCAGGACTAAATACACATTAGTTTTGCCAAAGCAAGTGTACAAGAGGGAATAGGGATAGGGACTGTAGGGATGTTGGGTAGGGGCTGTAAGAAAGGTGGATGGGGGCAGATCCAGGATGGGGCTATAGAAGTCCATGGCATAGGGGATGTGGATGGGGGGGGGATGGGGCAAATCCAGGGTGGGGGCCATAGAAGTCCATGGCATATCATAGTTCTTTTTGTCGCAGCCTATGGCATGCGCTCACATATTGCACTGCTATCTCCACTGCTCTCATAGATAGATATACAAAAACCTGACCAGCATCTTCCAAGTGTGAATAGGTGCAAGCTGCAGTGACTGCAAAACATATATAAAAAAAGGCACAGCAGCACCCTGTGAATGCCAAGACATATAATGTCAATGGAAATAAAAACTTCCAAACGCTCTGTCCCTCAGCAAGATGTACTTACAAAAGCGAAGGATCTTAGCGCATGATTTGGCCAAATCATGTGTGCCCGTCAACTGCGGCAAGGTGACACTTCTCTGACGGGTCCTGTCTGAACCCTACCATATCCTACTATATATGCCACTTTCAGGTAAAAAAAACAAAAAAACTATAAAACTATTATAATGGACAAACATGTCTCTCCTGGGCAGTCACTGCAGCTTGCACCTATTCACACTTGGAAGATGCTGGTCAGGTTTTTTTGTATAGCTAAATATAGGGGGGGGTGACTCCCTCTGCTTGACCCTTGCACTCCTCCCGTTAACGTGCAGGTGTTCTCAGCCAGTTCTACTAGCCCATTCACTTGTAGGCTTGCAGCCCAGGAGAGAAATGTTTGTCCATTATAATAGGTTTGTTGTTTTTTTTTAACCTGAAAGTGGCATATATAGTAGGATATGGAAGGGTTCAGACAGGACCCGTCAGAGAAGTGTCACCTTGCCGCGGTTGACGGGCACACATGAATTGGCCAAATCATGCGCTAATAACCTTCTTTTTTGTGAGTACATCTTGCTGAGGGACAGAGCATTTGGAAGCTTTTATTTCCATTCACATTATATGTCTTGGCATTCACAGGGTGCTGCTGTGCTTTTTTTTTATAGATAGATAGATAGATAGATAGGTGATGGATGGATAGATAGATGATAGATACTGTAGATAGATAGTTAGATAAATAGACAGACAGATAGGTGATGGATAGATAGATATATAGATATGAAAAAAGCACAGCAGCACCCTGTGAATGCCAAGACATATGATGCCAATGGAAATAACAACTGCCAAACGCTCTGTCCCTCAGCAAAATGTACTTACAAAAGTGAAGGTTCTTAGCGCATGATTTGGCCAATTCATGTGTGCCCGTCAACCGCGGCAAGGTGACACTTCTCTGACGGGTCCTGTCTAAACCCTTCCATATTCTACTGTATATGCCACTTTCTGGTTAAAAAACCTACTATAATGGACAAACATGTCTCTCCTGGGCTGCAAGCCTCCAATTTGAATGGGCAAGTAGAACTGGTTGAGAACACCTGCCGGTTAATGGGAGGAGTGCAAGTGTCAGAGAGGAGGAAGTCACCCCCCCCCCCCCAAAATAGCTATACAAAAAAACTGACCAGCGCCTCCTAAGTGTGAACAGGTGCAATTTTTAGATATTCATTCCAAAAAAAGGCAGCACTCAATAGTAACTTTTTTCAAAGTGGTAGGTGAGTTTTATTCAGCCCACATATCAAGGCAACGTTTCGGCTCAACTGAGCCTTTCTCAAGCTAGATAGATAGATAGATAGATAGATAGATAGATAGATAGATAGATACTGTAGATAGATATTTCTCTATCACATTATACACTGGACAACCCTTTAACAGAGATTTCACAATTGCAGCATTCCTGACAGGTTATTACACTTGGGGTTATTTAGTTTGGAAAATCGAAGGCTTAGGGGTGATCTTATTACAATGTATAAATATATGCGGGGACAATACCAAGAGCTTTCTAATGATCTTTTTTCTCTTACACCTGTGACGGAGACAAGTGGGCATCCTCTACGTCTGGAGGAAAGAAGGTTTAAGCATACTCACAGACGCGGATTCTTTACTGTAAGAGCAGAGAGACTATGGAACTCTCTGCCATATGATGTTGTAATGAGTGATTCCCTACTAAAATTTAAGAAGGGCGTGGATGCCTTTCTTGAAAAGTATAATATTACAGGGTATATACACTAGTCTCCTTAATATTGCGTTGATCAAGGGAGCTAGTCTGATTGCCGTATGTGGAGTCAGGAAGGAATTTTTTTCCCCAATGTGAAGCTTACTGTTTGTCACATGGGGTTTTTTACCTTCCTCTGGATCAACATGTTAGGGCAAGTTAGGATAGGATATGGGTTGAACTAGATGGACTTAAAGTCTTCCTTCAACCTTAATAACTATGTTACTATGTTACTATGTATGGAGATTAGACACATATATGACCCCAGATTGCAGCATCGTCATATGATCCAGTTTTCAGTGTGAATCCATATAAGATTGGGATACTGTAACTGAGTGATCTGAGCAACTATAACTAGCCAAGGTTAGAATTTAAAATCCTGTCAGCCTTGTGAGGTTTTTCATGCAACCATGAACATACTGACGATAGCGTGATTGAGGAAAAAAACTGTGAAATAGGATCCTGTGGACATACACAATGTGACAATAAAAGAGGACAGAGGACGATGTCCCGAACAATTCTTATGAACAGGTGGCGCAAAGTGGAACAAGTTGCAGCCGAATACAAGGCTGGTGCCCAAATAACGTGTCCAAATGCACAATTTGGGTTTGTCATTCATTAGCATGGATGGGTCATAACAGCAGATGAAACTCAAAGGCAGCAATATAGTGGATATTTGAATGCAAAAATTGAATCACTGAGCAGTATTGAACCATTGCCTGGTTAGATGAATCCAGATTTCTGTAGCGCCATGCAGATGGGAGAGCCAGAATATTTAACTAACAACATGAATCAATGAACTCTTTTATCGGGTGTCCACAGTTAAGGCTGGTGCGGTAATAATGTATGGACTACACAGTGGCTTGCAAAAGTATTCACCCCCTGGCTTTTAACCCCTTCGCAACCGAGCCTGTTTTTGCCTTTGTGACCGGGCCAATTTTTTAAATTCTGACCAGTGTCACTTTATGAGGTCATAACTCTAGAACGCTTCAACGGATCCTACTGATTCTGACATTGTTTTCTCATGACATATTGTACTTCATGATGGTGGTAAAAAATTTTTGATATGATCTGCGCTTATTTTTAAAAAAATCAAAATTTGGCAAAAATTTAGAAAATTTTGCAATTTTCAAACTTTTAATTTTTATGCCCTTAAATCAGAGAGTGATATCGCACAAAATAGTTAATAAATAACATTTCCCACATGTCTACTTTACATCTGCACAATTTTGGAAACATAATTTTTTTTTTTTAGGAAGTTATAAGGGTTAAAAGTTGACCAGCGATTTCTCATTTTTACAACAAAATTTGCAACACCATTCTTTTTAGGGACCACCTCACATTTGAAGTGAGTTTGGGGGGTCGATATGACAGAAAATACCCAAAAGTGACACCATTCTAAAAACTGCACCTCTCAATGTACTCAAAACCACATTCAAGAAGTTTATTAACCCTTCAGGTGCTTCACATGAATGAATGGAATATGGAAGGAAAAAATAAACATTTAACTTTTTTTCACAAACATTTTACTTCAAAACCATTTTTTTTATTTTCACAAGTGTAAAAAGAGAAAATGAACCACAAAATTTTTTGTGCAATTTCTCCCGAATACGCCGATACCCCGTCTGTGGGGCTAAACCACTGTTTGAACACACGACAGAGCTCAGAACGGAAGGAGTGCCGTTTGACTTTTTCAATGCAGAATTGGCTGGAATTGAGATCGGATGCCATGTCGCATTTGGAGAGCCCCTGATGTACCTAAACAGTGGAAACCCCCCACAAGTGACCCCATTTTGGAAATTAGACCCCCCCAAGGGACTTATCTAGATGTGTGGTGAGCACTTTGAACCCCCAAGTGTTTCACTAAAGTTTATAATGTAGAACCGTGAAAATAAAAAAAATCATTTTTTTTCCGCAAAAATGATCTTTTAGCCTCCAATTTTTATTTTCCTAAGGGTAACAGGAGAAATTGGACCCCAAAAGTTGTTGTCCAATTTGTCCTGAGTACGTTGGTACCCTATATGTGGGAGAAAACTACTGTTTGGGCACACGGTGGGGCTCGGAAGGGAAGTAGTGACGTTCTGAAATGCAGACTTTGATGGAATGGTCTGCGGGTGTCATGTCGCGTTTGCAGAGCCCCTGATGTGCCTAAACAGTGGAAATCCCCCACAAGTGACCCCATTTTGGAAACTAGACCCCCCAAGGAACTTATCTAGATGTGTGGTGAGCACTTTGAACCCCCAAGTGTTTCAGTAAAGTTTATAATGTAGAGGCGTGAAAATAAAAAAATCATTTTTTTTCCACAAAAATGATCTTTTACCCCCAATTTTTATTTTCACAAGGGTAACACTAGAAATTGGACCCTAAGAGTTGTTGTCCAATTTGTCCTGAGTACGCTGGTACCCCATATGTGGGAGAAAACTACTGTTTGGGCACACGGTGGGGCTCGGAAGGGAAGTAATGACGTTCTGAAATGCAGACTTTGATGGAATGGTCTGCAGGCATCATATTGCCTTTACAGAGCCCCTGATGTACCTAAACAGTGGAAACCCCCAATTCTAATTCCAACCCTAACCCCAACACACCCCTAACCCTAATCTCAGCCCTAACCATAACCCTAACCACAAACCTAACACCAACACACGCATAACCTTAATCCCAGCCCTAGCCCTAACCCTAGCCCTAACCCTAGCCCTAACCCTAACCTTAACCCTAACCCTAGCCCTAACCCTAACCCTAACCCTAGCCCTAACCCTAGCCCTAGCCCTAACCTGTGTACCTGCTTTTTTTTTCTTTACTTTTTTTTATTTTTGTGACAAGATCGCTGCTCTGCGATCTGACTCATAGTAACGCCACTTCTCCTCTGATCTCACACTGACAGATGATCAGAGGTGAAGCAGCGTTACTATGTGACAAGATCGCTGCCTGGCACATAATAACGCGACTTCTCCTCTGATCTCACAATGACAGATGATCAGAGGTGAAGCAGCGTTACTGTGTGTCAAGATCGCTGCCTGGCACAGCTGTGCCAGGCAGCGATCAGCTGTGCCAGGCAGCGATCTAGTCACACAGTAACGCTGCTTCACCTCTGATCATCTGTCAGTGTTAGATCAGAGGAGAAGCCGCGTTACAATGAGTGAGATCGCCGGGAAACAAGCAGCTTTCCCAGCGATCGCTCCCATTGGCTGCTGTGACGCTGACGTCATCAGGACCTGAACCAATCAGGTCTCGATGACGTCGGGGGTCCCAGCATGCATTGTGCACCGGGATCCCCGCGTTGTAAGGTATGTGGGGGTCCCGGGGCGCACAAAACCGCCGACAGTAGATAAACGTCAGCGCTGCACAAAGCCCAGCAAGCGCCAACGTTTATCTACTGTGGGCGGTCGGGAAGAGGTTAAACTATTTTGCTACATTACAACCTGTGGTTAATTTTTTTGTAATCTGATTTCTGTGTGATGCATCAGCACTAAATACTATAGTGTAAATTGATGAAGTGAGAAAATATAGCCATAAATTACATTTATGGATCAAATAGCTAAAAATTGGCATGTGCATATGGATTCATTCCTTTTACTATGAAGCCCCTAAAACATTCTGATGCAAGCAATTACATCCATAATTCACATGCTTAGTGAAAGGTGTTACGCCCAAAGGTGACGCATGTGGTTCGTGGACCCACTGGGACACACGATACAGGGCGGGACCAGGGATACAGGTTCAGGACACTGGCCACACTGGAACCAGGTGACCAATCAACTCACTAGTAGTACATCTTTTACTAATGATTCAATAGGTTGCTAGGTGACTCCCTAGGGGAGAGGCCGTCTTTAATACAAGATGCCTTACAGCTATTGGCTGGGACCCATCTTGCAGGTGTACTACATGCCTCTGAGCAACAAGCTGAGGGCATTTAGTTGATGCGTGCTGCCTCTTTAAAAACAGGGGAGCGCTCATAATAGGCGCACACATCAGGAAGCAGAAGAGAGACCACGCTGCGCGCCTGAGCTAAGAGCCGGAAAGGTGAGTAAGCCAGCATCCCTGCAAGAAGGGAGAAGGGAACACCATGCACAGGCGCCAGTAGCAGTGCTACAAAAGGAAATCCTCTTGCGTGCAATCTAAGTGTCACTTGGTATGTCAGTATATACACACCTTCACCTCCAAATGGCCACAGAGGCTGCAACACCATCAAGCAAGAGGCACCACTAAGGCTAAGTGTCTTCATCCTATAGTTAGAATCTGAGCAGAAACCTTGGGGGTTAATGCAGTTGGTCTCTCTTTGAACTGGGAAGGGCTTTTTATGGCCATTCTAGGCTTGCATCCATATCAGTTTTACTTTTGCCCTCGGCTGAGTTAAGTGACCCCTGTGCATTTGTGTGCCTGTGCTTTGTGCCTGTGTTTCTGAGTGTGTAGCCCATTTTTGACCTGGCCTGTCCCTCATGTTGCTCTTGTCCTCTGTTTTGGTACTGTCTGTGGCTATCTCGGTTTTGACTCTGGCTTATTCTCTGGTTATCCCTTTGTCTATCCCTTTGGTATTGGAATTGGCTCGCCGGGTGCTCTGACCCACGCTTTCACCTGATTATCCTTCTCTCTTGGCGCTTGTCGGCATTCCTCATTTGAATCCCCTCGTAACTCATCCGGCGGCGCTCCTTACCCCAGCTAGCAGGGTCTCCGTGCTTGTCCCCGCCTCCTGTGGTCACATGCCGCAGGTCCTGTTAGTCAGCGGTCAGGCATCTCTTGCTTCCTGAGCACCACTATGCTGCTGTCCCCTACTTGATACAGTACCTACACGGACCCAGGTGAGTTGGTTTGCTGTGCCCGTGATACCACCAATCTTATCTGTTCGGCTTTGCACAGGACCCGTGTCCGCTCCTTGTCAGGTCGGTCACGGGGTCCTGACACTAAGTTCACATTAGGATTCAGCTGAGCTGCGGACGGCTGCGTACTTTCTCCGTTAAGCTCCGCCTACTTCTACAGTCTTCTGTTTAGCTCCGCCTACTTATGCATGCATTCTGCGTACCTATCTTTAACATTGGGTATGCAGGACATGCGAATGTATGCAAATATATGCAGATGTGTCATTTTCACGTGCCCGCCGAACAAACAGAAGCGCAATAGAAACCCAAAGAATCCTGCTAAATCAACACTCGTGTGGTTTAACAGGAAACATGTAAATGTTTTAGAGTGGCCCAGTCAAAGTCCAGACCTTAATCCAATTGAGAATCTGTGGTCAGACTTGAAGATTGCTGTTCACCAGAGGAAACCATCTAACCCGAAGGAGCTGGAGCAGTTTTACCTTGAGAAATGGGTTAAAATCCCTGTGGCAAGACGTGGAAAGCTCATAGAGACTTATCTAAAGTGACTTATAGCTGTAATTGCCGCAAAAGGAGGCTCTACAAATACTAACTTTAGGGGGGTGAATAGTTATTCACACTGACAATTTCAGTTATTTTGTCCTATTTGTTGTTTGCTTCAGATTAAACAGAAAACCAAATGTTCACAGTTGTTGACTTGTTCTTTACATGAACTGATGCAAGTCCTCACAAAGAGCAGTGAAAATTTAAGGTTGTGAGGTAGCAAAACATAAACAATGCCAAAGGGGTGAATACATTTGCAAGCCACTGTAGTCTTGGAACACCCCAGGTCCTCTTATACCTGCATATGAACAGTGGGACAATAGGGCTTAGCTGCTGTGAATGGCAGATTCCATGTACAGTCATAATTACAAAGGTTGAAAAAAGACCTAGGTCCGTTAAGTTCAGTCATTCAGAAAGACAGTGGACAGTAGTGTGAGCTGCCTTTTTTTAATCTAAGCACTACTGGTATCTCCAGTATTAGATCAGAATGACAGGGTAGACAGCAGTGAGAGCAGCCTCTTCTTATCTCAGCATCCCTGCTATCTCCAGTCTCCAGTATTAGATCAGAAAGGCAGGGTGGACAGCAGTATGAGCAGCCTCTTCTTACCTCAGCACTACTGTTTATCTTCAGTATTAAATCAAAGTGACTTGATGGACATTAGTGTGAGCAGCCTCTTCTTAGGTCAGCATCCCTGGTATCATCAGTATTAGATCAGATAGACATGGTGGACAGCAGTGTGAGCAGTCTCTTCTTACCTAATCAACACTGTTATCTTCAGTATTAGATCAGAATGACTTGATGGACAGTAGTGTGAGCAGCCTTTTTTTTTTATCTAAGCACTACTTGTATCTCAAGGAAAAAAAGGACAGAAACATAATGACTAAATACCCTGAGGGTACTTTATTTCACATGTTTTTTGATCAAAAATGTTCATGAACTATTGTTGTTAATTTATTTACTGCAGGGTATTTAGTCATTATGTTTCTGCCTTTCCTTTTTTTCTGTTCAGTGGCCAGTGTGTACGTGTGCTTACTAGGGATGAGCGAATAGCTTATCCGAATAATTTTAGCGTTTTCCGAACAGCTGCATCGGGAATCCAGATACCTGGAGCGCTCCCAATAATCAGCGCTTCGGCGCCACAGCTGCATGTGTCGTGGCTGTATGACAGTCACAACACACAGAATCTCATGCATGTGTTGAGACTCATACAGCCGTGACACATGCAGCTGCGGCACTGAACCGCTGATTATCGGGAGCTCTACAGGTATGCGGGTTCCTGATGCAGCTGTTCGGAAACCGCTAAACTATACGGATAAGCACTTATCTGAAGCTATTCGTTCATCCCTAGTGCTTACATGTTGCATGCACACCAGTTTCTATCCTAGTTCATATCTTTAGTTTTTTTCTGTCTTTTTGCACATCATATATTCAACACTACAGATTTGCAACACAAATAATTTTTTTTTTTTTACACAATATTAGCCCTTTAACGACTGCTGATACAACTTTTAATGGCAGCAGTTAAGGGGCCTTATTTCTCCTGCACCTCATGCTCCTGTTTTTCACACAGCCTCCTCCTGCACCTCACGCTCCTCCTTTATACACAGCATTTTTCTGCAGCACAGCTTTTCTCCTTTATAGTTGCCTCCTCCGGCAGCACCTCACACTCCTCTTCCATATACAATTGCAAACACTTGATCCTGAGAGAAATTGCACTAATTGCAATAAAGTGTATCATATACACAGCCTACTTGTTCTGCAGCGCCACACAGCAACTCACTTTTATGAGCACAGCGGTGTAATCCATGAGGCTCCTCCCTTTCCCTTGATGTCATGCCTCACAGAAGCAACTCCATTCTAGACATGACGAAGCTAGATGTGGCCTGTGCCTGCCGTGCACTGATACTCTGAAGGCGGCGGCCCTGATTGTGTGGTAATAGCAGGTATGCAGGATGCAGTGACGAGACGCGAGACAGATATGACTTTAAACGTTAACTTTTATAGATAAATGCCGTTAAGGCTATTGTTACGCAACCAGCAGAATAACAGTAGTTGTCCTCGCAGGGAGCCAATACACATAAACAAGGATTGGGAGAACACGACTAATCCGGCAAAGACCGGTCACTATAGGGCCGCGGAATGGCCGACTACGGGTCCTTAGTCACAATGTATCACTTATCCGTCCTGACGTCCCTCGGCGTTCTGTTCCACGGTGTGTCTGCGTCGCAGCCACGGGGCTCAGCAGCTGAAGATCTGGCATAGTCTTCAGGCGTTCCGACGCTAAGGAGTAGGGGCACAACAGGCCCGCGGAGAGTTCTTTGATGGGATGTCCCCCAGCGGAGGCAATGGGATACCATCTGGGAGTGTGGGAGAGTGGAAGTCGCAATTCCCTGACAGGGACTGACAGTGGCGGTGATAACTGGCAGTTGATAGTCACCGCCATGGTCGGGAGTGAAGCGGCGGTGGCTGCGGGCAGCAGCGAGGAGGCCTCAGCCACGAGCTGGAGTGAGGCGGCGTCAGTTGTGGACGGCTGCGAGTAGGCCACAGCCGAGAGCTGGAGAGAGGCAGCAGTCTTCTTTTGTTGGTAAGCTCGTTGCCATCTCCCTGCAGTCCACCGAGAGTCTCCCTCCTGTCGCTGTCCTCCTCTCTGGTAGCTGCTTGTGGCTCTCGCTCCTTGGCCCTCACCAAGTCTCCACCTCCTTCCCTCTCGTTCTGCTGACTCACCCAGTCTGGCCCTCTCCGCCCCTTTTCTCTGGACTCCTCCCCCAACTGCACTGTCAGTCTCAGTGGTCTATCCCCTAGCTCTGCTCCCTGGAAACAGATACCCCAGGAACCTAGAACATGGTCCCCTCGGTTCCGGCCTGGGTACTCGGCGGAGGCCTCTCCTCCTACACTCCCCCATCCTGTATGCTCGCCAGTCCTCAGGCGAGGGTCTTGGTAGGCTCGGGTTGGCCTTTTGAGATAAAAGTTCCTGTTGCCATACGAACTGATCCTGTTCGTAGCGTTCGAGGGGTTTGTCGGCTGTTGACTGCTCGGAGCATCTTGGTTCGACTGTTGTGGGACTTTCTGGGGTGGTGGCCAGTGGTAGACTGGCCGATTCTGGTGGACTGGTGTGACTTGCTGGGATATTGTTCCTTGGATGGCCTGATTTTACCGCTGGGCTATCTTCTTCGTCATCTAGGTCCCAGACCGTGGGTATTGGTTCGTGGGCCTGAGGAGTGGGTTCAGGTCGCACGGGATCATTGGATGTACAGGGCTGCAACATATTACAGTGCACAGTACGAGTGGGAAGTGCCCCGTCCCTTTCAGGCCGTATCTCGTACACAGGCCCATCGGGGCTTATTCGGTGCAATACTCGGTAAGGACTCTCTTCCCACCGTGGTTCTAGCTTGTTCTGGGGGCGCTGGTCTAGTACGAGTACTCTATCCCCAGTCTGAAAGTCGGTGGGTGGAGGTAAAGTCCCCCCCTGGGTGCTCCAGGTTCTGGAGTTTTGTCTGTACGATGCAGTGAAGGGTCTGTAGCCGGTGTCGGTGGTTTCGGACCCATGATGACACTCCAGACCAGGGTTGGGGTTCCTCCGGGTTTAGTTCTACCTCTGTGATCCCTTTGCCTTCTCGCCCGAACAGCAGTGAGTAGGGGGTATAGCCAGTAACTCGGTGCACCCGGTTGTTATAGACCCACACTAGTTCAGGGACATACTCAGGCCAGCAGGCCTTCCGGTCACTCTCCAGAGTACGCAACATTTGAATTAGTGTCCAATTGAAGCATTCGCAGGCCCCATTTCCCTGTGGGTGGCATGGTGTGGTCCGAGATTTATTGATACCATTGAGACGATGAAGCTCCTCCATGACCTTCCCCAGGAAGCCTGCTCCCTGATCTGAATGTATCCGTTGAAGGCAGCTGTACACTTGGATAAAGTTCTTGCAGATTGCATAGGCGGCTGAGTCCGCAGTTTGATCTCGGGTGGGGGTTACTACGGCAAATTTGGTGAAGTGAATACCCTTGGTATGCAGGGCCAATGGTCACATAGTCCACCGTCAAGAGCTCGAGGGGTGCTGTTGTCACTATCGTTTGCACCGGGGCACGTTGTGCGGGTGGTTTAGCCAGTAACTCGGTGCACCCGGTTGTTATAGACCCACACTAGTTCAGGGACATACTCAGGCCAGCGGGCCTTCCGGTCACTCTCCAGAGTACGCAACATATGAATTAGTGTCCAATTGAAGCATTCGCAGGCCCCGTTTCCCTGTGGGTGGTATGGTGTGGTCCGAGATTTATTGATACCATTGAGATGATGAAGCTCCTCCATGACCATCCCCAGGAAGCATGCTCCCTGATCTGAATGTATCCGTTGAAGGCAGCTGTACACTTGGATAAAGTTCTTGCAGATTGCATAGGCGGCTGAGTCCGCAGTTTGATCTCGGGTGGGGGTTACTACGGCAAATTTGGTGAAGTGAATACCCTTGGTATGCAGGGCCAATGGTCACATAGTCCACCGTCAAGAGCTCGAGGGGTGCTGTTGTCACTATCGTTTGCACCGGGGCACGTTGTGCGGGTGGTTTAGCTAGTTCGCATAGGCGGCAGGTAAACTATCTGCTGCAACCATTGCAAGGTCTTCTGGACTCCGAAGTGAGCCCCCTTTTCGTGGGCTTCCCGTGCCAGTTCACTGAGTTGGGCTCTGAGCACGACTACCTACCAAGTTGTTGCAGACGTCGCCCGTGATACTGTCTTACAATACAACAGTCCTTTCTTAATGACTAGTTTCTCCCATTGGCATAACATCAGCAACATATCCTGAGACAAAGTCTGTCTCTGGGCGTCGGTGGGTAGTCTGCCGGTGGTCACCCATCGGCGTAGGAGCCCAATTTCTTCATCTTCTTGCTGCTGTTCGATCCACCTTTCACGTGATTGCTCCAGCACACCCCTTGGGGGTCCTTCTTGCGTGGCAGCCATGAGCACTGCGGCGGTGAGGGTATACTGTGTCTCTTCTCCTTCCAATTCACCGTCTCGACGTTTCCCTGGCGTTGTGTGCCGGATCCTGGAGAGGGCATCCGCGTGCACATTTCATTTTCTGCACCTCTTTTGTAGATGAACGCTGCTCCAGAGCCCCCAATTTAGCATTTTCCAAGTGGGCCAGCGGGTTGTTGTCGGTCCGCACCACCACTTCGGAGCCCACCAGGTACCACACTACCGCGAGGAGCTCAAGCTTAAAGGAGCTGTAATTGTCAGGGGTTCGCTCGGAGTCATGGAGTGATCGGCTACCATACGCGATCACTCTCTCCCGGCCGTCCTGAACTTGTGACAATACAGCTCCTAGCCCGTGGAGGCTCCCGTCGGTGTGTAGAATGAACGGTTGCGAGAAATCTGCATAAGCTAACACTGGGGCACCCGAGATCGCAGCGTTAAGGTCTTGGAAGGCCTCTTCTTGTGGTTGTTGCCACTGGATTTTCCGTCCATTCGCCCCGGCAGGAGTCCCCTTTAGCAGGTCCTGCAGGGCTCGCGCCCGACGTGCAAAATTCTTTACGAAACAACGATAGTATCCTGCCAGCCCCAGGAAGGCCCGGACGTCTTTTATCGTCTCGGGGATAGGCCATCCTTGAAAGGCAGCAACCTTTTCCAGGGACAGTTTAACACCCTCGGCAGAGACAACATGCCCCAGATATTCAATCTGGGTGCGAAACAGGTGGCATTTCTGGGGCTTCACCTTCAATCTGTACTTCTTCAGCCGGCTGAGCACCTGCCCCAACCGCCGCAGGTGTTCCTCAAACATGGCGGCATAGATGATTGTCATCCAGGTATATCAGCGTGGCCTCGAAGTTGAGATCCCCCAGTCACCGCTCCATCAGCCACTGAAAGGTCCCCGGGGCATTGGCCAGCCCAAATGGCATTCGATTGAACTTGAACAGTCCCATAGGAAGAATGAACACCGTCTTAGCCCTGTCTTCTTTCGACATTGGCACCTGCCAATGCCCGCTGGCCAGATCTTACGTTGAAAAGTACTTCGTCTTCCCCAAGGCGGAAAGGGATTCTTCTATACGAGGCAATGGGTATGAGTCTTTGATGGTACAGGCATTCAGCTTTCTTTAGTCCACGCAGAACCACAGGGTGCCATCCTTTTTGCGGACCAACACGATGGGGGCCGCCCAGGGGCTCTTGCTCTCTCGTATGACCCCCTTCCTCAGCATCTGGGCCAGTAAAGTTTTTACCTCCTGGTACATTTGAGGGGGGATTTGTCTGTATCGTTCCCGTATGGGGGCTCTTCCTGCCGTGGGAATTCCATGCGTGATGGCTGTGGTGCATCCAAAATCATCTTCGTGGCTAGCGAATTTCCCGTGATACTGTCCTAGTAGTGTTTCTACCTGGAGAAGTTGGGCGGGAGCCAGGCCAGAGAGTTCAGCCCACATTCTTTCCAGGATGTTTCAGCCCTTTTCCTGAGTCGAGGACTCGGCAGCCTGCAGTGTTCGAATAGTCACTGCCCAAGGGTCCTCGAGTTGCACCTTCAATTGGACCGTAGGGGCCGGCAGCACCTCTTCCAACGGCCTCACCAGCTTGGCCATCTCGACCCGGGGCCATAAGACAATGTCTTGGTCTTCTAGGTTGATACAGCACACCAGGACGGTCCCGCTCTGCACAGTGGCCAGGGAGCGGGCCACCAGTATGCCAGGAGGCAGGTGTTCTGAGTAGCATGGTCCCACCTGCATCTCCACACCCTCCAAAGGCACTGGGGCCCGGATGGGCAGGGCTACCAATGTCTGTCTGGGGGGCAGTATGAGCAGGGGAGCCGCTGGCACAATGACTTTGCCCAGTGCCTTGCCTTCCGGGCAGTCCTGGAGAACTCGCACCTCCCGCACCAACTGCTGGAAGACCTGCCCTTGGGGCGTGCGGGAACCCCACTGGTTCAGAGTCTCTTGCGTGGGGTCATTGAGGACTAAATTGCCAAACTCCCGCAGGATGTTCATTCCCAGGATAACTGGATGTTTGTCATTGGTTTCTCCATGAGTTATGACCACTCCCCGGCATCCGAGGGATTTGCCACACAGCGTAATCTGCACCCAAACCACCCCAGCGACAGGGACCGGTAATTGATTGGCGGCTACCAGTTTTATCATTGGTCCCCACTGGGGTCTCACTGCCTCAGGGAAATGCTGCCGAAAGTAAGTTGCAGGCATGGTCATTACCTTCTGCCCATACCACTGGACACTTTGCGACCAGATCTTCGGGACTTCCACCACCCCATGTTGTGGCTTCTGGCTCCGAGCCACGTCCCCCCAGCCCGGAGCCCTCTAGTTTAACGATGGCCGGGGTGGGTGCCTCCCACGCCACGGACACTCTCGTGCGAAGTGGCCCAGCTCCCCGCACTCATAGCACTGGGGCTGTGAGGGCCGGCTGCTCCAAGCATTGTGAGGCCCACAGGGCCCGGGATTGAAACTAGGCCGCCCAGATGTGACCTCAGTTCTTCTCTTCACTTTGGCCAACTCCCCCCTGATTTTCTTCAGCTCTTGTTTCATCTCTTCTATCCATTGGGGCTCTCCGACAGCAGTCACAGCAGCCTCCACACTCCGGACCTTCCCCACGGGTACCATTATTCCCTGCTCCTGCTCTCGTGCACGTGCCTGACTCCCCACCTCAGAGAAAGCTAAATGTGGGTTCACGCATACCTGCTGCCGTAGTGCCTGCTTTATCAATGGGTCTCGGAGTCCAGTCACTAGGAAGTCGCGTAGGGTAATGTCGATGGGTCCTACCCCTACGCCGTCCTTCCGCTCGATGGCCTTGCATAACTCTTGGAGGACATTCATATACTGGGTGATAGTCTACCCCTCTCCCTGCATTCGACAGAACAACCGGGTCCTCAACTCTCCCACATCTGTCGGATCCCCATGGGTCTCTTCCAGTATCCGCAAGACCCTAGAAAAGGTGTTGCGGTGTCCCAGGGGCCTCAACATTACTGAATCACTAATGCCATGAGAGCTACCTCAGCTTCCAGGCCAGGGGTCATCGGATGCATTCGGGAGAGGCCTCGCATTCGTTCTGCCCAGCTCCACAGCAAGGTGTTGGAGCCTGAGAACCTGGGCAGTTTGTTTAGCATAGCCCCCAGAAAAATGCTGGACCGGGGTTCCTGGTTGCTTGCTGTGTCTATGGCCTCACTCTGGCCTGGGGTGCCACTGTCCGCACTTTGAGACTGCATCCTGCCGACTACGCCAAATGTGGTAATAGCAGGTACGCAGGATGCCATGACGAGATGCGAGACAGATAAGACTTTAAACGTTAACTTTTATAGATGCCATTAAGGCTATTGTTACGCAACCAACAGAATAACATTAGTTGTCCTCGCAGGGAGCCAATACACATAAACAAGGATTGGGAGAACACGACTAATCCGGAAGAGACCAGTCGCTATAGGGCCGCGGAATGGCCGACTACGGGTCCTTAGTCACTATGTATCACTTATCTGTCCTGATGTCCCTCGGCATTCTGTTCCACGGTGTGTCTGCATCGCAGCCTCTGGGCCCAACCGCTGAAGATCTGGCGTAGTATTCGGGCGTTCCGACATCCAGGAGGAGTAGGGGCACAACAGGCCTGCGGAGAGTGCTTTGGTGGGATGTCCCCCAGCGGAGGCAGCGGGATACCACTGGGTAGTGTTAGAGTGGAGGTCGCAACTCCCTAACAGTGACCGGCAGCGGCGGTGATAAGTGGCGGTTGATAGACCACAGGCGCAGTCTGCAGCTGCACTGGAGAATCTGCAGCGGGCACAGGCCCAGTCTCTACCACGGACTGAAGCGGGGCGGTGGCAGTTGCGGGCGGCAAAGGAGGAGTCACCGCCGTGGTCGGGAGTGAAGCAGCGGTGGCTGCGGGCAGCCACGAACTGGAGTGAGGTGGCGTCAGCTACGGATGGCTGCGAGTAGGCCACAGCCCAGAGCTGGAGTGAGGTAGCAGTCTTCTTGTCGGTAAGCTTGGCACCGTCTCCCTGCGGTTCACAGAGAGTCTCCCTCCTGTCGCTGTCCTCCTCTCTGGTAGCTGCTCGTGGCTCTCGCTCCCTGGCCCTCACCAAGTCTCCACCTCCTTCCCTCTCGTTCTGCTGACTCACCCAGTCTGGCCCTCTCTGCCCCTTTTCTCTGGACTCCTCCCCCAACTGCCCTGTCAGTCTCAGCAGTCCATCCCCTAGCTCTGCCCCCTGGAAACAGATACCCTAGAAAACGGTCCCCTCGGTTCCGGCCCGGGTACTCGGCGGAGGCCTCTCCTCCTACAATTGTAACTTGCAGCGACTGGGACATCTGTAGGAATATGTTTGGTGCAACAATTCCATTCCTGTCTATAAGTGTTTAGTTGCTAGATTTGTATGCTCTTTATAAAGGTAGAACAAAAAAAACTCCCAGAGGCTCACAAATGGAGTGCATGTGACTGTATGTCCTGTGTCTGTGTATGAGAGAAGCAGTCTGTTGTAGATGCTGCACAGATCACACAAATGATTTATTCCTGATCTGTTAAGCTTATCATATATTGTTCCTGATTATTCCTGAATAAAGAAGCTCTGTTGTCACACGCTTGTAGAGTACCCTGAATAATCCGCTGCCAAAAACAACGCAGCCGGTGAGTTTTGCAGGGCGGCTTTTGAGGTGAATGTGTCTCCGCCCGTGTGTGCTAACAATGTGGGCCGTGAGGACGGGACTGTGAGTGTGGCTATGCGGAGTGGGCAGGGCTATGTGGAGTGGGCAGGACTTGATATATACCCACACATACAGTACATACACTAGGCTTTCTATATATAGATGATGTCTGTGTTTTTACATGGACTACGTGTCCTTGCAAAACACACGGAAACATGTTCTTCTTTTTCCAGCAGCATGGCAAACAAGGACCAGTACAAGTCTAGGGTCCAAGAAAAACACATTCAGCAAACTGATGGCATCCGTGTGCTGTCAGTGTTTATTATCGCAAAGTATAGGAGAAGCTTTGTCATTTATTTGTTTCATTATCTATACCGGACACAAGGATGAAACACTGATGGTAACAACGGATGATACACTGATGGTAAAAATGGACACACAGATGACACACTGATGGTAAAAAATGGACACGTAGATGAAACACTTATAGTAAAAACAAAAACAAGGATGACACACTGAGAGTAAAAACAGATACCTGGATAGCACATTGATGACACACTGATCCCAAACACTAATGAGACCCGTACCGGATTTGCACGTACATGTTTTATACAGACACGTGAAGGAGGCATTAAAGTGGTCATCCTTTCTTTTTCTACATTAAACATTTTCACTATTGTTCCCGGGTTATTTTTGTTATGTTATTGCATTAATAGGAGCTGCAATACCAGACACAGCCAATCGGCAGATGTCACACTGTCTCTGAAAAATAGCAGACTAATTCTGGACAAACCCTTCAAAAATATTTTGCAGATGCAGAGAGAATAGTAAACATTCAGGTGGGATGTAGCTATTTTCATAAATATATAATATTTTATAATGGCCCTTTATAAAACCTTATATATACGATTAGATTTAGAGAAATACAGAAATGTCTGAAAACAAGAATATGACAAAGATAAACATCTCTCATCCACTTTACTTTTAAAGATCTCAGGGACAGTGGCAGCCGTATGAAGTGTTAGCATTGGAGAAAACTCAAATGTCCATTCAAGCTCCAAGAGAAGAAAGGTTTGTCAAAATGATTTATGAGGCTTAAAGGATAAGTACCACTGATAACAATAGCTCAGACCTTGTAAAGTAATGTATTTAGAGCACATAAAAACTTTAAAATGCAGGATTAATGGCTATACTTTATGAACTACTGAAAAGAAAATGATGTGGGAGTCATTATTTTAACTTTAAGAATGAAATGTAAAAAGGATGTTTTGGATAGATTCCTAAATGTATAGTTGGCACTGATGTGAGAGACCGGTAGAGAGTGTAGGGCTGAGCTGGGTTGGAGTGTGAGAGCCCTACAAAGAGTGGGTGGCTTGACCAGTTGCCTTTGATGGCCAAAGAGAAGGGTTGAAACATACCATTAATTCTTTTTCTAACTTCTTTGTTTTATTGCGATTCTTTCAAATCTACCGTTTCTTTAAACAAAAAAAAAGAAAGAACATTCTCTATGACATGTACAGTCTGTCATTCACATCCTTTGTATAAATCTGTAGTGTTTTAAAATTGTAAGAGAAACTTGAAAAATAAAATTGGCAAGTGAGGTTAGCCTACTTCCCTGGTTGTCCAGTCCCCCATTTTCTGTAAACCAACCCCGTATACCTACATGTTCTTCGTGGTATATTGGAAAGGCATGGATCTCCTGGTCAGGCATTACCTCGAGCAGCCAGAAATATAAGCCTGCCATGTATATAATTTCTGTTCTATCTAATCATATCACCTTTACTTGGAAGAAAAAGTAGTAGTCGTTTAGTCTTTGCTATGTGACCAGAATGTGATCCCCTTCACTCACTCCCAAAAGTTTTCTTCCATGGTCAATGATTTCTTCTACTCTATAACTTTCAATGAAAAATACAATTACCTGAACATTAAATTTACATTATTTCTGTTTTTCTACTAAAATTGTCAACCAATTATTAATTTAATTAGAAGTCTGTTTACCCAAAGAGCCGAGATTGATAATATATTTCTTTACTTGAACATTTCCTAAACAATGTCTTTTTTTTGGCTGAGACTTTCACATTTATAAACTGTACCTCATATAAGAAAATACAGTCAGATATATGCTTGAAATTAAGTTCAACATGAATAGTAAGTTAGATATGACTATACCACACTGACTTAAACCTGGTGGTCAGTTCGAAATGCCATTTTCACCAATGATAGAAGATAGCTGGTGTTATTATAAGGTGCCCTTAAAAGGATTGTCCACCTTTTGACCATTTTTACTTAAAAGCATATATTTGTGCCTTAAAAAAATTGTTACAATTGAATATTCTTAAATTGTTTCACTGTTTAGATTTACAGCCTCTTTGTTTCCTTCTCATTCAACTGTGTTGTGGGCTGTGGCCATAGATTAGCCGAGAGGAGCTCAGAAAAAGATAGATGAAATAGTAACATATTCCCCATCAGATGGTCATAATGGGATGAAGGATAGGTTCTTCTTAGTTAAATCCTTCTTCAACAAGCAACTGATACAGCAGAGTGGAACACAGGGGCAAGAGAAGGTAAACTGCAAAATTGTTATTGAAATCCAAATGGATTTTACAGTAGTCAATAATACATGCATGTATGTAAAAAAAACTGTTGCCAAAGGTGGACAACCCTGCTCCCTTTGTCTTGGGTATGTACAAGGCACTGGGAGGAAAGTGATTGGTTAAAGTGCTCACGTCCACCCAACATCAATTTATTATTTACTAGTTGGCCCGTGCGAAATATTCGCACACTGGTCGTCTAGGGCGCAGGCAATTTATACAAAGGAAAGGAAATAAATGTATGATTGCCCTGGGCCGACTGCTGCGTACCCAACCAATTCTCAGAACAGTGATCCCAAAGTCCCTGTTTGAATGGAATTGTAGTGCATATATGTGACAACCTGTTATACATCCACCTCGGCTTGGAAGGGCTTCATCACCTTCTCCTAAGGCCACTGTCCTTTCTTGTGTTCAATGTCAGGTTTAATAAGTGACCCAGTGTGCCTCCATGTGATTATATGGCTAGGCCTATATAAGGCCACTAAGGCACATACCGGTGTCTTGGTATTAAAATTCTTAGTCTTGTTAACCTGTTCCTGGCCTTGCATCTGCTTGCATTGTTTTGGACCTTCCTGCATCCTGCCTGCCTTGGCCTCCAGTGTTCCAACTTAGTCCTTGCTACACACGACTCCCTGCTACTGTATCAAGGCCCGGGATCACAAAGTGAGCCTAACCCAACCTCTCCATTCACTTCTATTGGCTTGAAAGAGAGAGCCGTGCCACAACTTCTAAAGAAGTGAATGAAGTGGTGGTCTCCCATGTGTACTACCACTCTAACCACAAAGATGACTTTGGGACCCTGATATCTGAGTTGTTCTTTCGCATTAAGTATAAAATCCCCCTAAATGATTGTTTCTTATTAATTGATGATGGTCCTAGCAAAATAACGGTGGATGGTTATCCATCTGGAAATATGAGATTTTCACTTATTGACCTGCTAAAGCAGAAAGAAGTGAAAAAGAAAAAATACAAATTATGTTTTATTTATCTCTATAGCACCAAGATATTTTTAGTTCTTGAGGATCACATCAGCTATGTGAACATTACTTTATTTTATGCTTTTTCTCTCAAATGGTAATCATCACTATATGCTCCTTCTACTGAAAACACGCGGCCTTAGTATTAGACAACAAGCAAGCAGGAGTCATAGATCTCCATTTTAGCTGACATAATTTCAGTGCCAGAAACACAGTACTGGCACCATTAATTAACACTAAAGGCGAGACATTGAGTGAGATTTAATGATGATAGCCAGAGCACGTGCCTGTCTTGGCAACAAAGGGAACTTACAGTTTTATTTGCATAAAGTTTATTTGCCTAATAATGCTCAGTCAATCTGAGAAAAGTACATTTTCACATGTGGCAGGGGATTAAACAGAGTTAGGGACCTAAGCAGTTTAGGCTGTATCTGTAATGACACTGATGGTGTCACTGGGGCAGCCTAGGGGGTGCTAACAGTGGGCTTGGGACTGTGCGCAGGGAGTGGAAGAACAAGGTACGCAGTGTGCAAGGACCTGAAACTAAGCAGTGAGCACAGGACCTGGGACTAAACAGTCACGTGATAACAGGGGGCGGAGTTACCATACGTGAGGACAGGGAAAGCAGCCGAGAGCGCAGTGTACAGGGCACAGAACGCTAACATTGTCAGTGAAGAGCCGAGGGTCAAAAGCCAAATGAGAGCAAGGTACCTAGGGATAAGACAGAGAGTAAACCGAGAAAAGCCAAGGGGTCAGAGAACCAGGAAGGACAGGGCAGTACAGAGCAGGACACAGAGGCAAAGGTCAGAGAACAAACTGGGTCATACACAGCAAAGCTCACACTCACAGAAGCACAATGATTACGGATGAGTCACCTGGGTCAGCAACCACTAGCCGAGTACAGGGAAGTATCACCAACTCCCAACCCAGGAAGTAACAACCTTAAATAGCCACTCCAGAATCAAAGAGAGGTGAACTAGAATTAACCCTGACCTGACCAGGATGGAGGCAGGACCATCCTGTCCAGAGTCATGACAGTATCATGTGACATTGTGAGGAGGACATCATGTGACAGGTCACGTGACGAACCAGAGGTTCTTTGGTGCACATTGCTGATAAAATAAGACAGAGAGCATATTGCACTCAGCATGCTGTTCCAAATTTTTATCTTCCATATTTTCCCACCCACCCCACACACAATCCCCAATTCAATACAATACCATACCTTCTCCCCCCATTTCATTACTGTTGAATGTCCTCGTGTTCCCAATTTATTATAATTCCAAAGAAAATAACAAGGGAGAGCTCCCTTGGAAGACCCCTCTTTAACAGGACATTAAAACTTAGCTTTTATTATGACCTATAAAATATATGTGTTGGAGTGATAGTTAAAACAGATCCGTGTCTTTCTCATGATGTAATTAGTATACAAGTGAATGCTTGAATGAATATCTAAATAGTAGCATCCCTGGGTAGCCATCAGGGAATGGGTTAATAGCATGATTCAAGCTATTGTCCCAGCCCTTGATGACACCACATTTGTGGTGAAACATGTTGGGGGGACATGTTGTGATTCTTTTATGAGTAGCCAAAAACAACTGGTCTTATAGTATACGCACTTCCAATTTAAGAATAACCAAAATACTAATAGATCACAGACTGAATATGAGTCAACAGTGTGATGCAGCAGCAAAAAAGGCAAATGCAATTCTAGGATGTATTAACAGAAGCATACAGTCTAGATCACGTGAAGTCATTATTTCCCTCTACTCCTCTTTGGTCAGACCTCATCTGGAATATTGTGTCCAGTTTTGGGCACCACATTTTAAAAAAGACATCAACAAACTGGAGCAAGTTCAGAAAAGAATGGTGACCGGTCTGCAAACCCTGTCTTATGAGGAAAGGTTGCAGGATTTGGGAATGTTTAGTTTGCAAAAGAGAAAGACTGAGAGGAGACTTAATAGCTGTCTACAAATATCTAAAGGGCTGTCACATTGTAGAAGGATCAACTTTATTCTCATTTGCACAAGGAAAGACTAGAAGCAATGGGATGAAACTGAATGGGAGGAGACACATATTAGATATTAGAAAAAACTTTTTGACAGTTAGAGTGATCAATGAGTGGAACAGGCTGCCACGAGAAGTGGTGAGTTCTCCTTCAATGGAAGTCTTCAAACAGAGGCTGGACAGACATCTGACTGGGATGATTTAGCGAATCCTGCTTTGAGCAGGGGGTTGGACCAGATGGCCCAGGAGGTCCCTTCCAACTCTACAATTCTATGATTCTATGATTCTATGATTCTATGAAAAGAGCAAATGCGACCTTATAAATGTATAAAAATTAAATTTTTATTAGGAAACAGTTTTAAAACACAGAAAATAAACAATTAAAGACAGAGTAAGTGGCAATGAGTGTCACACCGTTCAGGCAGGATAAAAGAGCAAAAAGGGTTTTTTTTCCCACATGACAGTCCTGTTAGGGAAAATAGTACTCAAATCGGCATGTAACTGTAATAACGTGCAGATGCTGAGTATGTCACCACGGATCAGAGACAGACCAAAAGTTAAAGGCGACAGTATCTCGTCGCAGGGAGAAGCAGTGGGGGTTAAACTGACAAGGTAATAGTGATTTAACGGTATATGAAAACTAGACAAAGTTATCAAACAGTCAAGCAGAACTACGGAAATTAACAGGTATTCTTACAACTTATCAGTCTGATGAAATCTTGATTGTAGGGTCATCTTCTCCAATGTGGGCACCATCAACAGTGGCACTTGTGGTCTCTGTAGTCTCTATAAGCTCTGTATTCTCTGTAGTAGGTAACCGGGTCCTCGGGGGTTAAAGCAGGAGGCAGGGGGGACACTGGGCAAACTGGGTCTCCCCTGCTCTGAGTCTCTGCTTTCAAACTAACAGTCTCTCTGCAGGAACGATGTTTTGTCCTTTGTAAAGTCTCTCAGCCAGAATCAGGGGCTCTGACCAGTCACCGCGGACACTGCGGCTGCGTGCGCGGGTCACCGTCTCTGCACGGTCAGCAGGACGTTCTCCTCTAGTCAATGGGGACTCTGAGTCCACGTACTCACAGACAGCAGTTTCTATGTCCCGTTCTCCTGTCTTAGCCCTCTGACCGGGAGTCCTCTCTCTTCTGGTGCACATGGCTGTGACCTGCTCTCTCTGCTGCACACACTGCTCTGACTCACATGCGCCCTCAGCCAGCACTGCTTCCTGTCTAGTGCCCCTTCATCTACCCCACTGCTTCCAACAGACACATGATGCAGACAGTCCAGGACTAAAAGTCTTCCCCCTGGCAACCCTGCCGCCCGGCTTTGTGGTTCCGGGCACAGAGCAGAGGAGGTAACCCACTTCTGATTCTTCTTGTGTTTCACCCCCTTACATAACCACTATAGTACGAGTCATCAAAATAACATGATTGGGTATCCCTTGTAATATATATACGATGATGCAGCAAGGATACAAATGTAAGTGCGAGCACACTGAGATCAGGAATTATAAAATAAACTGACAGTCCAAAACAGGTGAGTGAAATACAGGGCTGCCAATGAACTGAAGTACAGTGGGGAAAAAGTATTTAGTCAGCCACCAATTGTGCAAGTTCTCCCACTTAAACAGATGAGAGAGGCCTGTAATTGACATCATAGGTAGACCACAACTATGAGAGTCAAAATGAGAAAGCATCCAGAAAATCACCTTGTCTGATTTGGCAAGATTTATTTTGCAAATTATGGTGGAAAATAAGTATTTGGTCACCTAAAAACATGTAAGATTTCTGGCGTTCACAGACCTGTAACTTCCTCTTTAAGAGGCTCCTCTGTCCTCCATTCATTACCTGTAGTAATGGCAACTGGTTGAACTTGTTATAAGTATAAAAGACACCTGTCCACAACCTCGACCAGTCACACTCCAAACTCCACTATGGGGATGACCAAAGAGCTGTGGAAGGACATCAGAAACAAAATTGTAGACCTGCACCAGGCTGAGAAGACTGAATCTGCAATAGGCAAGCAGCTTGGTGTGATGAAATCAACTGTGGGAGCAATAATAAGAAAATGGAAGACATAAAAGACCACTGATAATAATCCTCGATCTGGGGCTCCACGCAAGATCTCACCCCGTGGGGTCAAAATGGTCACAACAATGGTGAGCAAAAATCCCAGAACCACACGGGGGAACCTAGTGAATGACCTGCATAGAGCTGGGACCACCGTAACAAAGGCTACCATCAGTAACACACTACACCGCCAGGGACTCAGATCCTGTAGTGCCAGACGTGTCCCCCTGATTAAGCCAGTACATGTCTTGACCCATCTGAAGTTTGCTAGAGAGCATTTTGATTATCCAGAAGAGTATTGGGAGACTGTCATATGGTCTGATGAAATCAAAGTAGAACTGTTTGGTAGAAACAAAACTCGTCGTGTTTGGAGGAGACAGAATGTTGAGTTGCATCCAAAGAACACCATACCTATTGTGAAGCATGGGGGTGGCAACATCATGCTTTGGGGGCTGTTTCTCTGCAAAGGGACCAGGACAACTGATCCATGCACATGAAAGAAGGAATGGGGTCATGCATTGTGAGATTTGGTGTGCAAATCTCCTTCCATCAGCAAGGGCATTGAAGATGAAACGTGGATGCGTCTTTCAGCATGATAATGATCCCAAGCACACCGCCAGGGCAACAAAGGAGTGGCTTCTTAAGAAGCATATGAAGGTCCTGGAGTGGCCTAGCCTGTCTCCAGATCTCAACCCCATAGAAAACCTTTGGAGGGATTTGAAAGTCTGTGTTGCCCAGCGACAGGCCCAAAACATCCCTGCACTGGAGCAGATCTGCATGGAGGAATCGGCCAACATACCATCAACAGTGTGTGCCAACCTTGTGAAGACTTACAGAAAACGTTTGACCTCTGCCATTGCCAACAAAGGATATATAGCAAAATATTGAGATGAACTTTTGTTAATGACCAAATACTTATTTTCCACCATAATTTGCAAAATAAATGTTGCCAAATCAGACAAGTTGATTTTCTGGATTTGTTTTCTCATTTTGACTCTCATAGTTGTGGTCTACCTATGAAGTCAATTACAGGCCTCTCTCATCTTTTTAACTGGGAGAACTTGCACAATTGGTGGCTGACTAAATACTTTTTTCCCCACTGTACATGATAGGTAAAAAAACCCTTATACTACGTAACTTACAAGGGAATATAACATAGTGGAATCACAAAAAAACACTTTCTCTAATATGAATAGTTTAAAAAAATACTTCCAGAAATCAATCATATACATACACGCAAGCAGTTATCCGGACAGTCAGGTTGGTTTCACACTTTTTTTTTTTGCGCTGCGTTTTTGCGCATACATGCGCATGCGTTTTTTTCCCTATATTTAACATTGCATTTTTTGTTGCATTAGACCTGTCTCAAAAAAACGCATGCTCACGCAATGCGCACAAAATTCACCCAAAAACACTTTAAAGTCTATGGGAGCGCTGACGTGCGCATGGTTTAAAAACGCATGCTTTTTTTGGAAAAACCATGCGCAAAAAAACAAGAAAATGCATTAAAAATGCATGATGCGTTTTTTATGCGCGTTTGCACTGCGCACGCAGTGCAGTGCAAAAAAATGCAACTGTAAAAGTAGCCTCAGAGAGGTAATAATGTTCCCAGATACCCAACAATAATATCAAAGTCAAAGCACAGACTTGATGAACAAGCTAACTTATACAACCTGGAGTTGAGATGAATGTTACCCTCAAATATTTACCTTTAAAATTCCATGTCCTCCGACCCACCCCAGAATCGTGAATTTAATGCAATTCCTTGCCCTATCTCCCCCCATTGCATTACAGTTGCATGTCCTCTCTCCCATTCACCCCCAATTTATTATAATTCCAGACAAAATAACTAGGGAGAGCCCCTCGAGGAAGACCCTTCTCTAACAGGACATATTAAACTTAGCTCTCATTATGATCTATAAAATTGGAGTGATAATTAAAATAGATCCATTGTCTTTCTTATGATGTAATTAGTAAATAAGTGAATGCTTGAATGAATATGTAAATGGCAGCATCCCTGGGTGCCATCAGAAAATGGGACAATAGCATGATTCATGATAATTTGTCCCATCCCAAGATGACACCGTATTCGTGGTGAAACATGTTGCGGGGACATGTGTTGTGATTCTTTTATGTCCTATTCTGCCTAATATAGCCTAGTTATTTCACTAGACAATATACCCCTCCCAGGGCAATTGTTTCCAGTTGTGTACGCTAAACTATTATCATAATTCCATGTCCTCTCTTCCACCTCTCCCCCAATTCATTATATTTCCATATGTTCCCCCCACCTATTCATTACAATTCTATGCATTCTCTAACACCCACCCCCAATTTATTAGAATCTCAATTCCTCTTTCTCAACACCCAAGTTTATTCTGATTCTATGCCCCCCACCTCCATTCAAAATACTGGCTTTCTGAACCACAATACCTATACAGGCCGCCAGTCAATCAAAGGCAGGCATGTGACATTGGCAAGCCCGGCCCAGACGGTGCATGACATCACTGACATCAAGGATGGAGAGCACGCCGAGCATCGTCAGAGACAGGAGAGATTGGAAGAATTGTTTTTTTTTTTAATGTGTTGGAGAAGAGGATAAGGGACATTATTACAGAATGGGGGCCAGGAATGGGGACATTATTAAGGGGTAGGGGCCACTATGAGGAACTTTTATTACAGAGTGGGGATCATCATTACAGGATGGCGGACATTATTGCAGGAAGGGGGACATTGTTACAGGAAGAGGGGCTTTATTACAGCAAGGGGTCAGTACGGGGGTCCTTATTACAGGAAATGGGCCAGGAAGGGGAACATTATTAAGAGATAGGGGCCAGGACAGGGAACTTTATTATAGAATGCGGATCAATATTGCAGGATGGGGGACAATATTACAAGATTGGAGCCAGGATAAGAGGAAAGATTTCAGAATAGGGGCCATGACTAGAGACCTGATTACTTGATTTTGGCCAGGACAGGGACATTATTACTGGATGGAGGTCATTATTACAGGAAAGGTGACATTATTACAGGAAGAGGGACTGTATTACAGGATAGGGGGTCATTATTACAGGATAGACGTCAGGATGGTAAACACTATTACAGGGGCTCATATATCTAACCAACATGCTGGTGGATACCAAAATTTGAACCAGGGCCCATAGAACTCAAGTTATGCAACAGCTAGTTGTATTTTCAAGACAGAAACAAGATGTTAAACAATATTTTAACTTTTTGTATAAAATATTACATTTACCTTTAAATTGCCTTTAATTCTCATTCACTGGAATTTTACTGTGTGTATTTTTTTTCTAAGCTGTCAAGAAATAATGAACCTTTCTGTAATTCCCTATTATTCTTATCTGTATAATAAATGAACTCACTTTTATTATCTGATTAATAATGCATGCACCTTCTGTTCTTTATCAGTTAGGCAGTTTATTAACTAAATTAACCCCTTTTTCCTTGAAGGGACCCATGGATTGCCAAAGTTATTTAATTAAATAATAATTTATTAATTGTGCATAACAGCGATGTAATTGAATGTAATTCTAGAACTTTGGAAGTAACTGTAAAACTCTGGAGTTAAGAATTTGATGGTTTATCTACCTCTTCGTCCATCTACAGTATCTATCTATCTTCTATCTATCTACAGTATATAGCCCATATCTATCTATTATCTATTATCTATCCCATATCTATCTGTCTATCTATCACATATCTATCTATCTACAGTGCCTTGCGAAAGTATTCGGCCCCCTGGAACTTTTTAAAATTTTCCCACAAATCATGCTTCAAACATAAAGATACCAAATGAAAATTTTTGGTGAAGAATCAACAACAAGTGGAACACAATTGTGAAGTTGAACGAAATTTATTGGTTATTTTAAATTTTTGCGGAAAGGCAAAAACTGAAAAGTGGGGCGTGCAATATTATTCGGCCCCTTTACTTTCAGTGCCGCAAACTCATGCCAGAAGTTCATTGTGGATCTCTGAATGATCCAATATTGTCCTGAATGACTAATGATGATAAATATAATCCACCTGTGTGTAATCAAGTCTCCGTATACATGCACCTGCTCTGTGATAGTCTCAGGGTTCTGTTTGAAGCACAGAGAGCATCATGAAGACCAAGGCACACAACAGGTAGGTCCGTGATACTGTTGTGGAGAAGTTTAAAGCCGGATTTGGTTACAAAAAAAATGATTTCCAAACCTTTAACCCCTTAACCCCCAAAGGTGGTTTGCACGTTCATGACCGGGCCAATTTTTACAATTCTGACCACTGTCCCTTTATGAGGTAATAATTCTGAAACGCTTCCATGGATCCCGGTGATTCTCATGACATATTGTACTTCATGTTAGTGGTAAAATTTCATTCAAATAACTTGCGTTTATTTGTGAAAAAAACGGAAATTTGGCGAAAATTTTGAAAATTTTGAAATTTTCAAACTTTGAATTTTTATGCCCTTAAATCACAGAGATATGGCACACAAAAAAACTTAATAAGTAACATTTCCCACATGTTTGCTTTACATCAGCACAATTTTGGAACCAAAATTTTTTTTTGTTAGGAAGTTATAAGGGTTAAAAGTTGACCAGCGATTTCTCATTTTTGCAACACCATTTTAGTTTTACGGACCACATCACATTTGAAGCCACTTTGAGGGGTCTATATGACAGAAAATACCCAAAAGTGACACCATTCTAAAAACTGCACCCCTTAAGGTGCTCAAAACCACATTCAAGAAGTTTATTAACCTTTCAGGTGCATCACAGGAATTTTTTGAATATTTAAAAAAAAAATTAACATTTAACTTTTTTTCACAAAAAAAAATATTTCAGGTTAAATTTTTTTTATTTTACCAAGGGTAACAGGAGAAATTGGATGGCAAAAGTTATTGTGCAGTTTGTCCTGAGTACGCAGATACCTGATATGTGGGGAGGAACCACTGTTTCGGCGCATGGCAGAGCTCAGAAGGGAAGGAGCGCCGTTTGACTTTTTCAATGCAAAATTGGCTGGAATTCAGATCAGACGCCATGTCACGTTTGGAGAGCCCCTGATGTACCTAAACATTGGAAACCCCCCACAAGTGAACACGTTTTGGAAACTAGACCCCCCAAGGAACTTATCTAGATATGTGGTGAGAACTTTGAACCCACAAGGGCTTCACAGGAGTTTATAACGTACAGCGGTACAATTAAAAAATCATATTTTTTCCACAAAAATGATCTTTTCACCCCCAATTTTTATTTCTCCAAGGGTAACAGGACCCTAATAGTTATTGTGCAATTTGTCCTGAGTACACTGATACCCCACATGTGGGTGTAAATGACTATTTAGGCGCATGGCAGCGCTCAGAAGGGAAGCAGCGCCATTTGACTTTTTTGGCTGGAATTGAGATCGGACACCATGTCGCGTTTGGAAAGCCCCTGATGTACCAAAACAGTGAAAACCCCCAACAAATGACACCATTTTGGAAACTAGACCCCCAAAGGAACTTATCTAGATGTGTGGTGATCTCTTTGAACCCCCGCGTGCTTCACAGAAGTTTATAACGCCCCGGCATGAAAATAAAAAAATCATATTTTTTCCACAAACATGATCTTTTAGTCACCAATTTTTTTTATTTTCCCAAGGGTACCAGGAGAAATTGGACCCCAAAAGTTGTTGACCAAATTGTCCTGAGTACACTGATACCCCATATGTCGGAGAAAACTACTGTATGGTCACACGTCAGGGCTCGGAAGAGAAGTAGTGACATTTTGGAATGTAGACTTTGATGGAATGGTCTGCGGGTGTCATGTTGCTTTGGAGAGCCCCTAATGTACCTAAACAGTGGAAAACCCCGACAAGTGACCCCATTTTGGAAACTAGACCCCCTAGGGAACTCATCTAGATGTGTGGTGAGCACGTTGAACCCCCCAGTGCTTCACAGAAGTTTTATAACGACCGGGCGTGAAAATAAAAAAATCATATTTTTTCAACAAACATGATCTTTTAGTCACCATTTTTTTATTTTCTCAAGGGTAACAGGAGAAATTGGACCCAAAAGTTGTTGTCCAATTTGTCCTGAGTACGATGATACCTCATATGTATGAGAAAACTACTGTATGGGCACACGTCGGGGCTCGGAAGGGGAATAGTGACACTTTGGAACGCAGACTTTGATGGAATGGTCTGCGGGTGTCATGTGCATTTGGAGAGCCCCTGATGTATCTAAACTATTGAAACTCCCCACAAGTGACCCCATTTTGGAAACTAGACCCCCCCACGGACCTTATCTAGATGCGTGGTGAGCACTTTGAACCCCCAAGGGCTTCACAAAAGTTTATAACGCCTGGGCGTAAAAATAAAAAAAAACATTTTTTTTCCACAAAAATGATATTTTTGCCCCCAATTTTTTATTTTCCTAAGGGTATCAGGAGAAATTGGACCCCAAAAGTTGTTTTGCAATTTGTCCTGAGTAGGCTGATACCCTAAGGTTTGATTTAATATTTATATCGGGTTTTTATTTTTGGCAGCTGTCACACGCTAAAAGACTCTTTTTATTCTAAAAATAGTTTTTGCATCACCACATATTGAGAGCTATAATTTTTCCATATTTTGACCCACCGAGTCATGTGAGGTCTTATTTTTTGCAGGACAAGTTGACGTTTTTATTGGTATCATTCTTTGGCATGTGACACCTTTTGATCGCTTTTTATTCCGATTTTTGGGACGCAGAATGAACAAAAACCAGCGTTTCATGAAATTCTTTTCGGGGTGCGCTTACACCGTTCCGCCTGTGGTAAAATTGATAAAGCCCTTTTATTCTTCGGGTAAGCATGGTTACAGCGATACCTCATTTAGGTTTTTTTTATGTTTTGGCGCTTTTATGCAATGAAAACAATTTTATATAAAAAATAATTATTTTTGCATCGCTTTATTCTGCGAGCTATAACTTTTTTAATTTTTTGCTGATGATGATGTGTGGTGGCTCGTTTTTTGCGGGACAAGATGACGTTTTCAGCTGTTCCATGGATATTTATATGCGTCTTTTTGATCACGCGTTATTGCACTTTTTGTTTGGCGGTATGATAATAAATCATTATTTTTTGCTTAGTTTTTTATTTTTATTTTTTAAGGGGTTCACTAAAGGGGTTAACTAGTGGGGCAGTTTTATAGGGCGGGTCGTTACGGACGCAGCAATACCAAATATGTGTACTTTTATTGTTTTGTTTCTTTTATTTCCAAAAAATGAATTTATTAGGGAATTTTTTTTTTTAATTTATTTAGCGATTTTTTTTAAAATTATTTTTACACTTTTTTTTAAACTTCATTACATGGTCCCAGGGGGGACATACCTGTCATGTGACAGATCGCTGATCTGTCACATCACAGATCACTGTGACAGATCAGTGATCTGTCACAGGCACTGCACAGGCTTTCCTCATGCCTGCACTTTGCCGCTGATTGCTGGGCGCCGCTGATCGCTGTGACGTACTATCCCGTCCCTGGGAATTAAGTCCCAGGGCACATGGACGGGATAGTACGTCACATGACAGAAAGGGGTTAAACATCTCAAGGAGCACTGTGCAAGCGGTCATATTGAAATGGAAGGACCACTGCAAATCTACCAAGACCTGGTCATCCCTCTAAACTTTCATCTCAAACAAGGAGAAGACTGATCAGAGATGCAAACAAGAGGCCCATGATCACTCTGGATGAACTGCAGAGATTTACAGCTGAGGTGGGACAGTCTGTCCATAGGAAAACAATCAGTCATACACTGCACAAATCTGGCCTTTATGGAAGAGTGGCAAGAAGAAAGCCATTTCTCAAAGATATCCATAAAAAGTGTTGTTTAAAGTTTGCAGCGTGCCACCTGGGAGACACACCAAACATGAGGAAGAAGGTGCTCTGGTCAGATGAAACTAAAATTGAACTTTTTGGCAACAATGCCAAACGATATGTTTGGCATGAAGGCAACACAGCTCATCACCCTGAACACACCATCCCCACTGTCAAACATGGTGGTGGCAGCATCATGGTTTGGGCCTGCTTTTCTTCAGCAGGGACAGGGAAGATGGTTAAAATTGATGGGAAGATGGATGGAGCCAAATATGGGACCATTCTTGAAGAAAAAGTGTTGGAGTCTACAAAACACCTGAGACTGGGATGGAGATTTGTCTTCCAACAAGACAATGATCCCAAACATAAAGCAAAATCTACAATGAAATGTTCTCAAATGAACGTATCCAGGTGTTAGAATGGCCAAGTCACAGTCCAGACCTGAATCCAATCGAGAATCTGCGGAAAGAGCTGGAAACTGCTGTTCACAAACGATCTCCATCAAACCTCACTGAGCTCAAGCTGTTTGCCAAGGAAGAATGGGCAAGAATTTCAGTCTCTCGATGTACAAAACTGATAGAGATATACCCCAAGCGTCTTGCAGCTGTAATCGCAGCAAAAGGTGATGCAACAAAGTATTAAGCTAAAGGGGCCGAATAATATTGCACGCCATACTTTTCAGTTTTTGAATTTCAACATAAAATTAAAATAACCAATAAATTTTGTTCAACTTCACAATTGTGTCCCACTTGTAGTTGATTCTTCACCAAAAATTTACATTTGGTATCTTTATGTTTGAAGCATGATAAGTGGGAAAATGTTGAAAATTTCCTGGCGGCTGAATACTTTCGCAAGGCACTGTATCCCATATCTTTCTATATATCTAATCTATCACATATAGAGATGAGCGACTTCGCCTTTTTTATGGTCGAGTCGGGTTTCATGAAATCCGACTTTCTTAAAAGTCGGGTCGAACGAAATCGGCCGACTATAGGGAAAAGTCGGAGGCCGACTAAAACACGAAACCCAATGCAAGTCAATCGGGAAGCAAAGTTGGCAGGGAGTGGAGCACAGTAAGCACACCTACAGTGCCCATTTCAATGCCAAAAACATCAATTCTTATTACTGAATCTTGTCAACCTTAATTTACTTCATAATAATAGTTACGCATTGAAAACTGGGGGTTATTTGGCTAAAGTTGTGGGGGGGTAGGGCTAGCTCCAGGTTTTCGTGTGCCCTGGGCCAAAGAGTGTCAGTGCGCCCCTTTAACACATACCACAACTCATGATGCTCCGATACAGCACAGAAATATAGGTATAGTACAATGACAAATACTTCACTGCTTACATGACATGACTGATCTATTTTAAACTGTACAATAGCTCAAAAAAAGGACAGTATATTACTCCATACAGTATTATGGCCACCACAATGTGCGCCATACAGAATAATGAGCCCCATATATTTCTCCATACAGAATAATTGACCACATATAATGTTACATACATATATGATGAGCTCCACATCATGCTACAGTATATGATGGTCCCCATGGACGATGCTCCAGTGTGTTATGGGCCCAAATAATGCTCCACATATAATGGGCTCCATTTCTAATGCTCCAGTGTATAATGGGCCTCGTAAATGCTGCTCCAGTGTCTGATGTCCCAAATCTGGAATGCTCCAGTATATGATGGGCCTCATGGATGATGCTCCAGTGTCTTATGGGCCCTAATAATAATGCTCCATATATAATGGGCCCCATTTCTAATACTCCAGTGTATAAAGGGCCCCGTAAATGCTGCTCCAGTGTCTGATGTCACCAATTTAGAATGCTCCAGTATATGATGGGCCTCATGGATGATGCTCCAGTGTCGTATGGGCCCTAATAATGCTCCATATATAATGGGCCCCATTTCTAATGCTCCAGTGTATCATGTGCCCCATAGATGCTGCTCCAGTGTCTGATATGCCCCATTTAGAATGCTCCAGTATATGATGGGCCTCATGGATGATACTCCAGTGTCAGATGTCCCTCATTTTGAATGCTCCAGTATATGATGGGCCCCATTTTTAACTAACCCAGGCATGGTATGTGAAAAGAGATCCATGGAGTAATCTGAAGTGTGTTCTGCTGCATCCTTCACTTTTGGTGTGGGTGAAGGACACAAGGAAAGTGGTTGCTCCTGACCAGAAGCCCGCACTTATGACTCAGTGCTTGCATTTTTTAAAACTTCAGAAGAGGCGGCGATAGAGCTGGAGGCTTTTTCAGCAATGTAAGCCAAAAACAGTTCCTGATGCTTCGGCTTTCAAAGCAGTCTACCTACTCCCAGAAAATGAAGCCTTCCAGGCCTTCCAGAGCTACACCATGATGCAGGCTCAACATCTCCTGCCTTAGCTGCTATTGTGTTTTTGGCACTACCAGGAGAGGCACCACCACCACCATCAGTACCAGGTGGCCCCCCACGTCCGCATCCTCTTCCACCATACTTCCTCATGTTTTAGAAAATTGACCCAAAATACCAGCAGATATATGGTACTGTATCAGAAGCGTACAGCTCTATACAGTCTAGGGATAACTTTAAATCTCCGTATTTATTTCATGAGTCATACACAGACGCTCACAGGCTCAATATGGATTTCCCAATAAAATAAAAAGGTGAAAAAGGGTACAGTATCACCAGATACAAGGTATATATAGTATAGTGTAAACATTTTGAATCTCCATATACATTTCAGGAGGCAGACACAAACGCTCTCAGGCCCAATATGGATTACACAAGAATATGAAAAGCTGTAAATGTAACACAAGCGTACAGCTGTATAAAGTGTTGGCCAAATTTGAAATCTCGGTATATATTTTCGGAGTCACCCTCAGACGCTCACTCAGTCTGGGTTTGACCATAATAAAAAATGTTGTAAAAAAGGTACTGGATAACAAGATAGCAAGTATATGTATTATAGGGTACAATTGAAATCTCCATATACATAGTCCCGTAGTCAGTCTCAGACGCTTACTCAGTATGGATTTGACCGTAATACTAAATGTCGAACAAAGGTACTGCATAACAACATACAAGCTGTATAGGGTAAAACTTGGTATCTCCGATTCACCGTATATATAGAAGGCGTAAACCACACATGCTCACTCACAATGGATGATACCGTAATACAAAATTTTGAACAAAGGTACTGTATCAGCACATACCAGGTGTATCCAGTCTAAGGGTAATTTTAACCCCTTTCTGCCATGAGACGTACTATCCCGTCCATGTGCCCTGGGACTTAATCCCCAGGGATGGGATAGTACGTCATAGCGATCAGCGGTGCTCACGTGGTGAGCGTCGCTGATCGCGGCCGGGTGTCAGCTGATTATCACAGCTGACACCCGGCACAATGTGTCAGGGCCCGACACGTTAACCCCTTGTACACCGCGATCAAACACGATCGCGGTGTATCGGGGTTAAAGGGAAGCATCGGCAGGGAGGGGGCTCCCTCCGTGCTTCCCTGAGCCCCCCACGGCAGCGCAATGTGCAGCGCTGCTGCGGGGGGCTCTTTCCCTACAGGCCCCCGGATCCAAGATGGCGACTGGGACCTTCGGGGGCCTGCAGGGAGCTGACTTCCTCAGTGCCTGCAAAGCGCAGGCATGAGGAAGTCTGCTGCACTGCCTGTGACAGATCGTTGATCTGTCACAGTGATCTGTGATGTGACAGATCAGCGATCTGTCACGGGACAGTGATGTCCCACCTGGGACAATGTAATAAAGTTAAAAAAAAAGTGTAAAAATAATTTTAAAAAAATCGCTAAATAAATTAGTAAGAAAAAAAAAATATTCCCCCAAAAATTCATTTTTTGAAAATAAAAAAACCAATAAAAGTACACATTTGGTATCGCCGCGTCCGTAACGACCCGCCCTATAAAACTGTCACATTAGTTAACCCCTTTAGCGAACCCCTTAAAAGATAAAAATAAAAAACGAAGCAAAAAATAATGATTTATTATCATACCACCGAACAAAAAGTGTAATAACGCATGATCAAAAAGACACATATTAATATCCATGATACCGCTGAAAACATCAGCTTGTCCCGCAAAAAACGAGCCACCATACAGCGTCATCCGCAAAAAAATAAAAAAGTTATAGCTCGCAGAATAAAGCAATGCAAAAATATTTTTCTTATATATAATAGTTTTCATTGCATAAAACCAACAAAACATAAAAAACGACCTAAATGAGGTATCGCTGTAACCATACTCACCCGAAGAATAAAACCGCTTTATCAATTTTACCGCACGCGGAACGGTGTAAACGCACCCCCCCAAAAGAAATTCATGAAACGCTGGTTTTTGTTCATTCTGCGTCCCAAAAATTGGAATAAAAGCGATCAAAATATGTCACGTGCCTGAAAATGGTACCAATAAAAACGTCAACTTGTCCCGCAAAGAATAAGACCTCACATGACTCGGTGGGTCAAAATACGGAAAAATTATAGCTCTCAATATGTGGTGATGCAAAAACTATTTTTACAATAAAAAGCGTCTTTTAGCGTGTGACAGCTGCCAAACATAAAAACCGCCATAAATAGTAAATCAAACCCCCTGTTATCACCCCCTTAGTTAGAGAAAAATAATAAAACTGAAAATATACGATATTTTTATTTTCACGCCCGGACGTTATAAACTTCTGTGAAGCACTGGGGGTTTCAAAGTGCTCACCACACATCTAGATAAGTTCCTTAGGGGGTCTAGTTTCCAAAATGGGGTCACTTGTGGGGGGTTTCCACTGTTTAGGTACATCAGGGGCTCTCCAAACACGACATGGCATCCGATCTGAATTCCAGCCAATTTTGCATTGAAAAAGTCAAACGGCTCTCCTTCCCTTCTGAGGTCTGCCATGCGCCGAAACAGTGGTTCCCCCCCACATATCAGGTATCAGCGTACTCAGGACAAATTGCACAATAACTTTTGCAGTCCAATTTCTCCTGTTAGCCTTGGTAAAATAAAAAAAATTGAACCTGAATTATTTTTTAGTGAAAAAAAGTTAAATGTTCTTTTTTTTTAAATATTTAAAAAATTCCTGTGACGCACCTAAAGGGTTAATAAACTTCTTGAATGTGGTTTTGAGCACCTTAAGGGGTGCAGTTTTTAGAATGGTGTCACTTTTGGATATTTTCTATCATATAGACCCCTCAAAGTGGCTTCAAATGTGATGTGGTCCGTAAAAATAAAATGGTGTTGCAAAAATGAGAAATCGCTGGCCAATTTTTAACCCTTATAACTTCCTAACAAAAAAAAATTTTGGTTCCAAAATTGTGCTGATGGAAAGTAAACAAGTGGGAAATGTTATTTATTAAGTTTTTTGTGTGCCGTATCTCTGTGATTTAAGGGCATAAAAATTCAAATTTGGAAAATTGCAAAATTTTCAAAATTTTCACCAAATTTCCATTTTTTTCACAAATAAATGCAAGTTATATGAATGAAATTTTACCACTAACATGAAGTACAATATGTCACGAGAAAACAGTATCAGAATCACCGGGATCCATGGAAGCATTTCAGAGTTATTACCTCATAAAGGGACAGTGGTCAGAATTGTAAAAATTGGCCCGGTCATGAACGTGCAAACCACCCTTGGGGCTTAAGGGGTTAAATTTCCGTCTATACTTCCGGACTCAGATACAGACACTCACAGGCTCAGTATGTATTACACCAGAATTTAACAATTAGAAAAAGAGAAAGGTAGTCGAAGCGTAGTATACAGTGTTGTGGTACTTTTAAATCTTCGTATATATTTCAATCCCAGTAAGCCAAGCAGGGGGGCACACTCGTGGTCAACGGTACTGGCACAGGGCCCCTCATTGTACGCTGGTATGTCTGACGTCAAGTTGGCCCCCCCACCTTCAGAGACACTGTATTGTACTATGAGGGGCCCTGTGCCAGTGTCGTCGGCCATCTGTAGACCCATCCACCTGTTCAGAGCAACAGCACTTACCTGGGCGTGCCAGGTGTTGACCCGAGCCATTGGGGGGGTGGGCAGCCCACTTAGGGAGCTTTAAAAAATGGCATATGTTGATGTGCTGGCTGGACATTCAGCTGCTGCAAAGGGCGGAATTGGGCAAGTCCGAGGAAGAGGAGGACAAAAGCGAGGCAGTTTTCTGGCAAATTATGTGTCATCAGGGGAAGGTGGGACAAAATCCTTTGAAACCCATGCATCGTTCATTTTAATGAAGGTTAGATCATCAACATTTCGGGTAGACAGACGGGTCTTTTTTTCTGTCAGGATTGATCCAGCAGCACTGAAGACTCTTTCAGATAACACACTAGCAGCAGGGCAAGCGAGCTCCTGTAAGGCATATTGTAGCGGTGGAACGGACGGAGTGAGAGGGGGTTGTTGATGGTATTGGTGGTGATGGCCTAGATTCAGTGTTGTGTTGCAAAGCCACTGTGATTCCCTGAGTGCTTTGGCTTTGCGACGACACCTCCACATTTAGTGCTGGTGGTGTGCTTAACGGTGGTGGTGGTCTTACAGTGGGGGAAGCGATAGAGCATTGCTGGCTACCTTCAGTCGGAGCAGGTGCACATCTGCTACTTGAGGTTTTGTAGTCCGTCCACGCTTGCAAGTGCATGTTGAATAAATGTCTAAGCATGCAACTGGTATTCAAATTTCTGAGTTGTTGTTACACCCGGTCCCAGTCCTGACGCTGCGCCCAGGTCTGCCACTATTACACCTGGCCCCCGTCCTGGCGCTGCGTCCAAGGCTGCCGCTGCTCTCCGTTCTGGGCACTCACCTCAAGTCTCTCATGCTGCTGCTCAGCATTCTGTCCTCCTTCCTGCCTCCTCCTCCTGGCGTCCTGTGAGGAGATCTGTAGCTAAGGCTATTAGGGCACGCACGCACACTCTCTTGCCTTCTTAAAGGGGCGGCATGCATTATTCAAAAAATGCAATCAACCAATGGCAGCGCACTGGCTGCTATTTCTGGCCTCTCCTCCATAGGGAGAGCGCTGGAGCAACGAGTATCTATCATTGCTACATCCGGTTCTCATGCTAACCTGTCTGCACTGCATCTGCAGTCTCTGTGCATTGTCTAATGCGCTCTGTTTCCACAGAATATCAGTATCCTGTGTTACCTGGTTATATCAGCAACCATCTGGGCCTAAGCCATCCCGTTCCGCCTACAGCCATCCGAGTCCAAGGACTGTCTGAAGGTCACTGGAACCGACTCCTTACCAATTAACTGGATCCAGGACCCAGCACATTACGGACTCTGCTGTAACTTTTGTTATCTCTTTTGGTCCTGCTGGGACAGCTGCCACGTGTTCGGGGTCTAACTGGAGGTAGCACCTGTGTCCTCCGGGTATTCCATTCTGGCCCTGCCTGAGGGGCTTTACTACGGCTGACCGGGGCTCACTAGTGACTTCGGAGCCCCCCGGACCGTGGTCCCGAGGTTCCACTTAAAAATAAAAACAAATGTGAACTTCACCATCTCTGCCTCCGCTTCCATTCGTTACAGTTGTTTACCTCGGCTAAAGGTCCTTCCGCAATTCTTACAGGTAACCTTTGCTCATCAGTAGGATTTTGGACAAAGAAGTGCTACACTGCACTCTTCCTACTATGGTATACATTTTCTGGCCTTGCACGCTGTGCTAAGTTGACCATCTGGCCAAGCTGTCCTGCAACTCTTTTAGTTCTTGTTCCACGTTTTTGGACAGCTACGGGCCTGGCAGATAACCGCTGCTGCGATGTCAATGCCTGCTGCGGATCCTTCTCCTTATCTGAACTATTGCCAATGCCACCCTCCTCCCCCAATGGATGCCAATCCTGGTCAAGAACTGGGTCATCCATCACCTCCTCTTCAAAGTCATCTGCACCTTCCTCTTTACCTTCCTCTGTGTCACCGTGTAAGGTGGTACAGTATGCGGGAAGGGGCACCTGAGTTTCATCAGGGTCAGATTCTGGCTCAATAGACTGCGGGGGCAATGTAGTGCTCTGGGTCGATGTACCAGCAGAATCATCTAGCAGCGGCTGTGCTTCAGTGCACTCCATGTCAGATTCATCTTGGATTGGGGAATTCTGGATTTGACTGGATAACCCAGGCATGGTATGTGAAAGAGCTCCTTAGAGTAATCTGAAGTGTGGGCTGCCGCATACTTAACTTTTGGTGGGGGTGAAGGACACAAGGAAAGGTGTTTTTCCTGACCAGAACCCTGCACTGCAGGTTTCGAACGTTCAGAAGAGGAGGCAATAGAGCTGGTGGCTGTTTCGGCAATGTTCTTCAAAACCTGTTCCTGATGCTCCAACTTTAAAAGCGGTTTTCCTATTCCAAGAAAAGGCAACCTTACAGGCCTTCTTGGGCCAGACGATGACGCAGGCTCAACACCTCCTGCCTTAGCTGCTATTGTGCTTTTGCCAGAACCAGCCGATGCACCACCACCATCAGTACCAGCTGCGCCCCCCTGCCCACGTCCGCGGACTCTTCCACCATACTTCCTCATGTTTGGGAAAATGTACCAAAAATACCAGCAGAGAGATGGTACTGTTTGAGGAGCATCCAGCTGTGTAAGGTGTATTAAAAAAATTAAATCTACGTATATATTTTGTTAGTCACAGACGCCCTCACAGTATGCATTGGACCGTAATCCAACAAGCAGATATATGGAACTGTATCAGAAGTGTACAGCTGTATACATTTTTTGTGTAACTAACAATCTCCGTATATATATTTACGGAGTGTCACACACACACACGCTGACTCTGTAATGCGAATGGCAGATATACAATACTGTTTTAGAATCGGACAGCTCTATACGGTGTCTGTATGGAAAGTTGTCAATCTCCGCCTATTTGTATAGGGACTGACACATGCTGTCTGTGTCTAGTTTTGACCGTGATCAAACAGCAGATGTCCGAAACTGTTTGAAAAGCGGACAGCACTCTAAGGTGTAGGTCTGGAAAAACGGAAAAACTCTGACTTTTTTTTCCAGAGTCACACACAGATAGCTTCTATTTGTCCGTGATACCAGCCGGTACATGGTAGTGTGTGAGAAGCGTACACCGCTATACGATGTGTGAAAAAATGAACGCTCAGCAACTCACCAGGACAAAATAATAAAAGTTGGAGAGCTTTGAAAAAACAGTTTGAACAGCAGTGTGCACACAGCAATGCAGCTAGCAGGTAGCCTTAAAAGGCAGCCTAATCACCCCCAGCGCTGCTGCACACAACAAAAATCCTCCCCTTTCACTGCACACTAACTGTACAGTGAAAAGCGCTATCAGCAGAAGCAGTTTTTTTTCTTCTTCCCTGCCTAACGGTCTCCCTGTTCAGAATCAGCAGCAGCACCTCTCCCTATTCTAAGATCGGCAGAAGTAAGATGGCAGTCGGTAGTCACAGCCTTTTATACCCACTGTGATGCCACACAAAGCCAGCCAATCACTTCAACGCCCTTCTCTAAGATGATGGTGGCTACTGCCCATGTCATCGCGTTGCCCACAGTTGTGCATCCACCTTCGTTGGCTGAGAAAGGAGCTGGAAGCATTATTTGAAACGCGACTTTGGCGCTCTGATCGCGACCTCATGGCCGACCTCACACTATGGTCGGGTTTCAATCGGCGAAACCCAACTTTAGCTAAAGTCGGCTATTTTTTAATTCGACAGACCCGTTTCGCTCAACTCTAATCACATATCTATCTATCTATCTATCTATCTATCTATCTATCTATCTATCTATCTATCTATCTATCTCATATCCATCTACCTATCTGTTGGCAGTGGATTATTCAGAATACTCTCCAAGCATGTGACAACAGAGCTTCTTTATTCAGGAACAATCAGGAACAATATATGACAAGCTTAATAGATCAGGAATAAATCATTTGTGTGTCTCTCTATTTGTGCGGTACCTGCAGCAGGCTGCTTCTCTCATACACAGACACAGGAAAAACAGGAAATACAATCACATACTATCCCTGTGTGAGCCTCTGGGAGTTTTTTTTTGTTCTAGCTTTATGAATAGCATACAAATTTAGCAACTAAACACTCATAGACAGGAATAAAGTTGTTGCACCAAACATATTCCAACACCCTCACTCAAACACTATTTATCCTGTTAGTCGCATTGCAGTTCTGAAGTCCACAAACTTGCCTCTTGATAATGACTCTGTCATTCCATCAGCTGTCATCTTGTCAGACTCGCAATAAACAAACTCGAGTACACGACGTAACACTAAGTCACATATGTGGTGATGTTTTACATCAATGTGCTTAGTCCTTGCATTACTCTTCTCAGTGCTGGCAAGTTTAATGCATCCTTGATTGTCCTCATAGTTAACTGTTGGTTGAGCTAATGGCTTGACGAAATCTTCCAAAAAGTTGTTTCAACCAAATTACTTCTTGACTTGCATAAGCAGCATACATATAGTCTGCTTCTGTAAAAGATAATGCGACTGACACTTGTTTTCTGCTTGACCAAGAAATTGAATTTTCTCCTAACTTAAACAAGCAACCACTTGTTGATTTCTGATCACTTGAATCTCCAGCCCAGTCTGCATCTACATAACTTCTGAGAGTGAGATCTCCTGATGCAGATACCTTAAGATTTAGCCTTTGAGCTTCTTTAAGATATTGAAGAATTCTCTTAATTACATTCCAGTCTCTTTGGCGTGCCTTGCTTACAAGTCGGCAGAGAACTCCAACTGTGGCTGTGATATCCGGACAAGTTGTGGTAGCTATGTACAGAAGCGCCCCCACTGCTTGTCTGAAACTCTCCTTGCTGGGTAGCAGATCTTCTCCTTCCAACATTAAGTAGGAAGGATTCATTGGTGTTGACTAGGGTTGAGCGATACCATCCGATATTCAAAAGTATCGGATCGGAATGGATCGGCCGATGCAAAAAAAGTATCGGGTATCGCCGATTCCGATATCGGAAGTCCCATTAAAGTCAATGGGACAGAAATATCGGAATTAAAAATACCCTTTCAGGAGGGGGGAAGAGTTTGGGCGGTGCGTGGGCGGACACTGTGCGTGTCTGTGTGTGCGGGCGGGCTCTGTGCGGGCTGTCGGTGGTCTGTTCGGGCCTGCCGGGGGCCTGTGCCAGCTGTCGGTGGTCTGTACGGGCCTTTCGGGGGCCTGTGCCGGCTGTCGGTCTGTGCCGGCTGCCGGGGGCCTGTGCCGGCTGTCGGTGGTCTGTACGGGCCTCTCGGGGGCCTGTGCCGGCTGTCGGTGGTCTGTGCCGGCTGACGGGGGCCTGTGCCGGCTGTCGGTGGTCTGTACGGGCCTCTCGGGGGCCTGTGCCGGCTGTCGGTGGTCTGTGCCGGCTGCCGGGGGCTTGTGCCGGCTGTCGGTGGTCTGTGCGGGCCTGCCGGGGGTCTTGTGTGTGTGCAGGCATCGTCCGATGGGTCTATAAGTCCAATCGGGTGATTCCTGCTACACTGACAGTGATTGAGACATTAGCCAACGATGGGACACTAGTAGTCCCATCATCCGGCTAATGTGTTGAATGTAAAAAAAAAAAATACATGCATTCTACATACATGCTACATATATACAACATTCATACAACATACATACTACATACATACTACATATAAACAACATTGATACAACATACATACATACTACATACATGCTACTTATATACTACATTCATACAACATATATATATATATATATATATATACACTACATACTACATACATGCTACATTTATACAACATTCATACAACATACATACTACATACGACATACATACTACATATATATTACAATCATACAACATACATACATACTACATTCATACAACATACATATATACTACATACATGCTACATACACTCACTGGCCACTTTATTAGGTACACCATGCTAGTAACGGGTTGGACCCCCTTTTGCCTTCAGAACTGCCTCAATTCTTCGTGGCAGAGATTCAACAAGGTGCTGGAAGCATTCCTCAGAGATTTTGGACCATATTGACATGATGGCATCACACAGTTGGCGCAGATTTGTCGGCTGCACATCCCTGATGCGAATCTCCCGTTCCACCACATCCCAAAGATGCTCTATTGGATTGAGATCTGGTGACTGAGGAGGCCATTTGAGTACAGTGAACTCATTGTCATGTTCAAGAAACCAATCTGAGATGATTCGAGCTTTATGACATGGCGCATTATCCTGCTGAAAGTAGCCATCAGATGCCTGTTCTTAGCTGAGAGGAGTGGTACCCAGTGTGGTCTTCTGCTGCTGTAGCCCATCTGCCTCAAAGTTCGACGCACTGTGCGTTCAGAGATGCTCTTCTGCCTACCTTGGTTGTAACGGGTGGCAATTTGAGTCACTGTTGCCTTTCTATCAGCTCGAACCAGTATGCCCATTCTCCTCTGACCTCTGGCATCAACAAGGCATTTCCGGCCACAGAACTGCCGCTCACTGGATTTTTTTTCTTTTTCGGACCATTCTCTGTAAACCCTAGAGATGGTTGTGCGTGAAAATCCCAGTAGATCAGCAGTTTCTGAAATACTCAGACCAGCCCTTCTGGCACCAACAATCATGCCACGTTCAAAGGCACTCAAATCACCTTTCTTCCCCATACTGATGCTCGGTTTGAACTGCAGGAGATTGTCTTGACCATGTCTACATGCCTAAATGCACTGAGTTGCCGTCATGTGATTGGCTGATTAGAAATTAAGTCTTAACACACAGTTGGACAGGTGTACCTAATAAAGTGGCCAGTGAGTGTATATACTACATTCATACAACATACATACATACTACATACTTGCTACATATATACTACATTCATAAAACATACATATATACTACATACATACTACTGTACATATATACTACATTCATACAACATATACTATATACATGCTACTAGGGTTGAGCAATACCATCCGATATTCAAAAGTATCGGATCGGAATGGATCGGCCCGATACACAAAAAAAGTATCGGGTATCGCAGATTCCGATTCCGATACCGGAAGTCCCGTTAAAGTCAATGGGACAGAAATATCGGAATTAAAAAAAACCTTTCGGGAGGGGGGAAGAGTGTGGGTGGTGCGTGGGCAGACACTGTGCGTGTCTGTGTGTGCGGGCGGGGTCTGTGCGGGCTTTTGGTGGTCTGTACGGGCCTGCTGGGGGCCTGTGCCGGCTGCTGGTGGTCTGTGTCGGCTGCCGGTGGTCTGTACGGGCCTCTTGGGGGCCTGTGCCGGCTGTCGGTGGTCTGTGCCGGCTGCCGGTGGTCTGTACGGGCCTCTCGGAGGCCTGTGCCAGCTGTCGGTGGTCTGTGCGGGCCTGCCGGGGGTCTTGTGTGTGTGTGTGTGAGCAGGCATCGTCCAATGGGACTACAAGTCCCAACGGGCGATGCCTGCTACACTGACAGTGATTGACACATTAGCCAATGATGGGACAGTAGTAGTAGTTGAATGTAAAAAAAAATATATGTATATACATACTACATACATACATACAACATTCATACAACATTCATACTACATTCATACTACATACATACTACATACATACTACATGTATACTACATTCATACAACATACATACTACATACTACATACATGCTACATATATACTACATTCATACAACATACATACATACTACATACATGCTACATATATACTACATTCATACAACACACATATATACTACATACTACATACATGCTGCATATATACTACATTCATACAACATACATATATACTACATACATGCTACATTCATACAACATACATATATACTACATACAAGCTACATATATACTACATTCATACAACATACATATATACTTCATACTACATACATACTACATTCATACAACATATATACTACATACATGCTACATATATACTACATTCATACAACATACATATATAATACATACTACATACATGCTACATATATACTACATTCATACATGCTACATATATACTACATTCATATAACATACATATATACTACATACATGCTACATATATACTACATTTATATAACTACATATACACTACATACATGCTACATATATACAACATGCATATATACTACATACATGCTACATATATACTACGTTCATACAACATACATTTATACTACATACACACTACATACATACTGCATACAATACATTCATGCATTCATACTATACATACATATAGACATACAGTACATATAACATAGAGTACATACTCACCATCACTTGTCAATTTGATCCCCGAAGCCAGTGTCATCTATGAAAGAAATTAGAAAATAACAAACAAGCCATATACTCCCTGATCTGCAGAAATCCACGAGGGTCCCACGCCGATTTTCTGTGGAGAACAGCAGCATCAGCTGATGCGACCGCTCTCTAGGGGCTTCAATAATCCAATGATGGAAGCTAGGTATCCTTCCGCACTGCATTCCTCCGCCACTGTAAAAAAATAGTCCCTAGTCTCACTTTATGGCAAGAGCTGTGTGAGAAAGTTCCCATGCAGCTTTTGCCATAAAGTGAGACTTGGGACTATTTTTTTTACATTGGGGAGGAATACAGTGCGGAAGGATACCTACCTTCCGTCATTGGATTATTGAAGCCCCTAGAGAGCGGTCGCATCAGCTGATGCTGATGTTCTCCACGGAAAATCGGCGTGGGACCCTCGTGGATTTCTGCGGATCAGGGAGTATATGGCTTGTTTGTTATTTTCTAATTTCTTTCATAGATGACACTGCACACTCAAAAGACCCCCGGCAGGCCGGCACAGACCACCAGCAGCCGGCACAGGCCCCCGGCAGCCGGCACAGACCACCAACTTTAATGGGACTTCCGGTATCGGAATCGGCGATACCCGATACTTTTTTGTGTATCGGGCCTATCCATTCTGATCCGATACTTTTGAATATTGGATGGTATCGCTCAACCCTAGTAGCATGTATGTAGTATATATGTATGTTGTATGAATGTAGTATATATGTAGCATGTATGTAGTATATCTATTTTGTATGAATGTAGTATATATGTAGCCTGTATGTAGTATGTATGTTGTATGAATGTTGTATATATGTAGTATGTATGTAGTATGCATGCATGTTGTATGAATATAGTATATATGTAGTATGTATATATGTTATATGAATGTTGTATATTTGTAGTATGTATGTAGTATGTATGTTGTATGAATGTAGTATATATGTAGTATATACGTAGTATGTATGTAGTATGTAAGTATGTTGTATAAATGTAGTATGTATGTAGTATGTAGTATATATGTATGTTGTATGAATGTTGTATATATGTAGTATGTATGTAGTATGAATGTTGTATATACTGTATGTAGTATGTATGTAGTATGTAGTATGTATGAATGTTGTATGAATGTTGTATGTATGTAGTATGTATGTAGTATGTGTATATATATATATATATATATATATATATATTTTTTTTTTTTTACATTCAACACATTAGCCGGATGATGGGACTACTACTGTCCCATCATTGGCTAATGTGTCAATCACCGTCAGTGTAGTAGTCATCGCCCGATGGGACTTGTAGTCCCATCGGACGATGCCTGAACACACACAAGACCCCTGGCAGGCCCGCACAGACCACCGACAGCCGGCACAGGCAGCCGAGAGGCCCGTACAGACCACTGGCAGCCGGCACAGGCCCCCGGCAGCCGGCACAGACCACCGACAGCCGGCACAGGCCCCCGAGAGGCCCGTACAGACCACCGGCAGCCGGCACAGGCCCCCGGCAGCCAGCACAGTCCACCGACAGCCGGCACAGGCCCCCGAGAGGCCCGTACAGACCCCCCGCAGTCGGCAAAGACTGCGCATCATGATGCACACAGACCGCGCATCATGATGACATCATTTCAGCAGCCAATCACAGCCACAACAGTGGCTCATTGCATTATGGGGACTTCCGATTCCGGTATCCAATAATGAAAAAATATCGGTACTCGGTATCGGAATTCCGATACTGCGAATATCGGCCGATACCCGATATTTGCAGTATCGGAATGCTCAACACTAGTGTTGACGCACCTTGGGCTTCTGACATTCCAAACTGGTTTAGAACTTTGGTTGAGAAGAAAACTCCCATCTTCTTCTCTCTGGATTTGGATTCCCAAATAATATGACATATAGGAGAACATACATCCACTCCTTTGCTCCATTTTTCGTATACAAGCATGGATCAGCTTGAGATTTTTTAGATTCTTCATCCATCAAAACTTTGTTCATTTTCGAGTTCCAAGCTCTTGCCGACTGCTTAAGTCCATAGAGAGATTTTTGCATTTTACAAACAAGGTGCTCTTCACCCTTTTTGTCATGTGGTATACAGTCTATTTAGAGTCTAACGCATGGGTGTAATAAGACACATGAGACATAAGCTTCTTAAGCATTTCTTTTATTACTCCATACAAGTAGTGCAGTAGCAGGATAGTTGCAGAGTTAGGCAAACAACCAACGATATTCAGAGTCTATTACTTTCCTGTCAGAAGTAGCTGGCAAGCAGAAGGGTTCTGTGTCCACAGATGGTTCCAAGCAGAGGAGATCCAGGCTTCACAGACCAAGTCACAAACTGGGAATAGAGCTGATTCAGGAGCACAGGTGAATCAGCTGGAGCTGATTAAAAGGACAATTGGCAGGAAACAGGGCAGGGACATCATAGCTGAGTACTCCATGTTATTTGAGGGCAAAGTCACTGCACATGCCAGGAAACAAGATGGCCGACACACTAAAAGCGAAGATAACGGATCTAGCATAAAAGTCCGAAAACATTACATTACTCCCCCCTTAAGGACAGCCTCCGGATGGCCCCAGTCCAGGCTTTCCCGGGTACCTCTGATGGAACTGGCGGAGTAAACGAGGCGCATGGAGATTGGAGGCTGGTTCCCACGAGTTGTCCTCAGAAGAATAGCCTTGCCACTGTACCAGGTATTGCACCCCGTCTCTACGCAACCTGGAGTCCAGGATCTTTTCCACGACAAACTCCTCCTGGCCATCGATGAGGACCGGAGCAGGAGGGGAAGAAGAACGACCAGGGAAAGAATTGGGAGTTGCAGTCTTCAGTAGAGAAACATGAAACACAGGGTGAATCCTCATAGATCTCGGCAGTTGAAGGCGACAGGCAACGTTACTGACAAGCTTAGTAATCTTATAAGGCCCGATGTACTTATGACCCAATTTGGATGATGGTACTCTCATCTTAAGGTTCTTAGTTGACAGCCAAACCAAATCTCCTACCTTGAAGGTTGGTGCAGGTTTACGAAACCTATCTGCCGATTTTTTATACCTGTCCTGAGCGGATTCCAGATTCCTCCTAAGTAGATCAAGGTTCTGTTGTAGAGATGTGATTCTGTCGGCTACAGCTGGGAGAGGTGTGTCTATGGGAAATCGAGGAAGGATGTTAGGATGATAACCCAAATTGGCATAAAAGGGTGACAGCTTAGTGGAAGCGCTCTGCGAATTGTTGTAAGAGAATTCAGCCAGTGGGAGCAAATCCACCCAGTCATCTTGTAGGTGGCAGATAAAACAGCGGAGATACTGTTCTAAGGTCTGGTTAGTCCGCTCAGTCTGTCCATTTGTCTGCGGATGAAAGGCAGAAGATAGATTAACTTTGATGTTTAACGCAGCACAGAAGTGCTGCCAAAACTTTGAAGTGAATTGCACCCCTCGATCAGATACAACCTCATCCGGTACGCCATGCAGACGAAACACATTTTGGATGATCAAGTCCGATGTGTGTTTCGCAGTGGGTAAACCCACACACGGAATAAAATGGGCTGCCTTTGTTAACCGATCCACCACCACTAGAACTGTGTTCTTCCCTTGAGAGGTTGGCAGCTCCACAATGAAGTCCATTGATATGGATCCCCATGGACGGGTGGGAATGGGTAGGGGTTGTAAAAGACCTGTAGGCGACGAACGTGGAGTCTTGCATCTAGCACAGACTTCACAAGAAGTGACATAATCCAGAACGTCTCTTCTGTACGTGGGCCACCAAAAGAAGCGAGACAGGAATTCTTGAGTCTTCAGAACTCCTCTATGCCCCGCTATTTTAGAATCGTGGACGAGTTGCAGTACTTTCCCTCTGGCCGCTTCAGGAATATACAGGCGTTGCCCCTGAATCCACACACCATTCTTATATACAAGACTTACTTCACAAGATGGTTGTGCCAACCAGGGATCCGTATGGTATGCTTCCTTGATATCGTTAAGCAAGTCTTGATTATGGATCACCCCCAGGAACCTGGAATCAGAGATAACAGTCTTATGAAACGTGAGTGGGATAGTTTCATCTGAGTAGAGTCTAGACAACGCATCGGCCTTTCCATTACGCGATCCTGGTCTATAAGAGATAACAAAACTGAATTGGTTTAAGAAAAGACTCCAACGAGCCTGGCGAGGAGTCAAACACTTAGCCGATCTGATAAACTCGAGATTGCGGTGGTCAGTCAAGACGATTATCTGCTGTGCAGCTCCCTGAAGGTGGTGTCTCCATTCTTTGAAGGCTGCGATGATGGCCAACAATTCTCTATTACCCACGTCATAGTTTCGTTCTGCAGGAGACAACCGCCGAGAAAAGAAAGCACAGGGATGTAAGACTTCTTTCTCGCCTGTCCTCTGGGAGAGGATAGCTCCAATGGCACTGTCTGAGGCATCCACCTCTATTATGAAGGCACGTTCAGGGTTAGGATGCACCAGAATAGGTGCCGTGGTGAATTTCTGTTTCAGGCGGGAAAATGCTTCTTGAGCCTGGGGGGTCCAGGTAAAAGCAGAGTTCTTGCGGGTAAGCCGTGTGATGGGAGACACTACCTCAGAAAAGTTCCTGATAAAACGCCTATAAAAATTAGCAAACCCTATAAAGCGCTGGACCTCCTTTACATTCTTGGGGACCGGCCAGTCCTTAATGGCTTGGATCTTACTCTCATCCATACTAATTCCTCGTGACGTCATTACATACCCCAGAAATTGGATCTTCGTCCGATGGAATTCGCACTTTTCTAGTTTGATATACAGATGGTTTTGTCGAAGGCGTTCTAAGACCATCTTCACATGTCTGTGATGTTCCTCTGTGGAGTTAGAAAAAATCAAGATATCATCCAAATAAATTACAATGAATGTATCCAGGAGATCTCTAAAAATGTCATTCACCAAATGTTGGAAAGTTGCTGGGGCATTACATAAACCGAATGGCATTACCAGGTATTCAAAGTGTCCGTAGCGTGACCTGAAAGCAGTCTTCCATTCATCCCCAGGTCTAATGCGGACCAAGTTATAGGCCCCACGGAGATCCAACTTAGTAAAGAGCTTTGCATGCCGTACTCTCTCCAATAATTCCGGAATCAAAGGTAGTGGGTAACGGTTTCTGATCGTGATCTTATTGAGCTCCCGATAATCTATGCAGGGCCTAAGAGATCCGTCTTTCTTCTTCACAAAGAAGATTGGTGCACCAGCGGGAGATGAAGAATGGCGTATGAAGCCCTTGGCTAGCTGTTCATCTATATAGTCCTTTAGCGCCTTTAGCTCTGGCCCTGCCAAAGGGTAAATCTTGCCAAACGGTATCCCTGCACCTGGTAATAGGTCTATTGGACAGTCATATGGACGGTGAGGGGGTAGTAGGTCTGCGTTCCTTTTGTCGCACACATCAGCATACTCACGGTATATTGCTGGTAGCTCTGAGACTGATGGTGGTCCCTTAGGGATGGAGCAGACTGAAGCTTCTGGACTTATCTGTGTCTTCGGAAAGTGCAGTTCTTTAGTCTCCCAATTAATCGTAGGATTCTGAGCCTGCAGCCAAGGCAGTCCTAGAATAATAGGGAAATGAGGAGAAGAGATGAGCATAAAGGACAGACTCTCTTGATGGTCATTACCCATGAGGACCTTCAGGGGTTCCGTCTCCTGGTCCACTGGTCCCGAGTTTAACAGTGAGCCATCCACGGTCTCCATCTGTACAGGAGTAGCCTTTTTTACTGAATGTACGTTATGTCTCTGGGCAAAGGAGATGTCCATAAAATTGCCGCTTGCCCCTGAATCAATCATAGCGGAGGTAGATACCCAAACGGAGTGAACCCTGAGTTTGAGGGGAATGAAGCAATGAGAATTGTTGTTCTTGCAGCTCAGCTGGGAAACCGCTGAGAGGACCGGAAAAACTGCTGCAGTAACACCTGCATCGGGCTCAGAGATAACGGAGTTCAAGTCCGAGTAATCAATGTCTGTATCTTCTACTCCCTCTGGGGTCTGTAGTGCGGACCTGACAGAACCCCTCTCACAGCACTCGCAGTGTATGATGGCTGCAGTTGTCTTACGAGAACGACTGGGGCAGTTGATGATGAAATGTCCTGACTTACCGCAATAGAAACACAGATTTTCCTTTAGTCGTTGTTCCTTACGTGCATCACTGACCCGTCTCTGTAAAGAGTCCACCTGCATAGGCTCGGGTTTTGGTTCTCGTATAATCCTGCTCAAGGACTCCTTGGCTGGAGAGGGAGAGAATAAATGATTAGAGTGCCTTAGCTCCGACCACCTCTCCTGTCTGCGTTCAGTAAGCCGAGCATCGATCCGAATACAGTAGTTGATAAAATCTCCTAATGCTGTAGGTGGGTCGACACGAGCAAGTTCGTCCTTAATTACAGAGGATAATCCTCTCCGAAAAACCGATCTTTTAGCGGAGCTATCCCAAGTGGTGTCGAGGGCCCATCTCCGGAAATCCAGAGCATATTCTGCTACTGAGCGCTTACCTTGGCTTAAAGTCAACATAGCTGATTCCGCTGTAGCACCGCGGTTCGGATCATCGAATGCCTTCCCCATAGCTGAAATGAAAGCATCAAGGTTATTTAGACAGTCGTCGTCAGTCTCAATTAGAGGGTTTGCCCATGCGAGAGCTTTGTTGGAGAGTAGCATAATTATTGTTAATACTTTAGATCGCTCAGTAAGGAACTGAGGCGCATGAGCCGCAAAGAACAGTTTGCATTGATTAATGAATCCTCTGAATCTTTCCCGTTCACCGCCAAAGCGGAATGGTGGTAGCTTGGGGATTCCCATTGCCGGGGTGGAAGTTTGGGTTTGGACTTGTCGCTCCAGAACCTCAATCCGGGTTCGTAAGTCCTGAGTGGTTTGTCCGAACACCTGTAGATTATGATCACTCCGATCCCGCAGACTTGCAAAGCTGTCCTTTACTGCCTGTAGATCGGCAAGGATTGAATTGGTTACTTCGCACAGATGTTTAACAGAGTCCTCCATATTCCCCGAAGATGTATGGCAGAGAGGCTGGAAAGAAAGAAAAGGAGCACAATAGTGTTTACCTGTGGTAACACTCCTGACTTAAAAGAAGGGAATGTGCTCACCTGGAAAGGTTGTGAGAAGCCACAACCACTATCACATATATCGATATCTTGGATCCACAGCCTGCAGCTGCTCCCCAACGGCAAAGATCCAAAAAAAAAAAAAAAAATCTCTATACAGGTTGCAGCGGTGTCTCAGACCCAGCAGACTCTATCATGGCTCCTGAATCTGTCATGTGGTATACAGTCTATTTAGAGTCTAACGCATGGGTGTAATAAGACACATGAGACATAAGCTTCTTAAGCATTTCTTGTATTACTCCATACAAGTAGTGCAGTAGCAGGATAGTTGCAGAGTTAGGCAAACAACCAACGATATTCAGAGTCTATTACTTTCCTGTCAGAAGTAGCTGGCAAGCAGAAGGGTTCTGTGTCCACAGATGGTTCCAAGCAGAGGAGATCCAGGCTTCACAGACCAAGTCACAAACTGGGAATAGAGCTGATTCAGGAGCACAGGTGAATCAGCTGGAGCTGATTAAAAGGACAATTGGCAGGAAACAGGGCAGGGACATCATAGCTGAGTACTCCATGTTATTTGAGGGCAAAGTCACTGCACATGCCAGGAAACAAGATGGCCGACACACTAAAAGCGAAGATAACGGATCTAGCATAAAAGTCCGAAAACATTACACTTTTTAATATATCCTACTGGTTGGCTCATGTTCCACTCTTCTTCAATGTCACTCTGTAGGAAGGCTGGTTTGAAGTCAAAATGTCTCACTGTCACCTGTTGAACTGCAGATATGGACATTAAAGTTCTGAATGTGGTTTGCTTCACAACTGGAGAAAATGTAGCATCATAGCCTTCACCATACTTTTGCAAGTACCCTTTTGTGACCAATCTTTCCTTAAACTGGTGAACTGTACCTTCTGAGTCATATTTGTTTTTGAAGACCCACTTACATCCGATAGCTCTATTTCCTTTTAGTAGCTCAGTAAGCTCCCATTTTTGGAGTTGGTGAAGGGACTCCATCACTTTATTAGCGGCATTTATACACTTCTGCCTCTCGTGAACAAACAGTTTTTGTTTGGCCTTTCTGATCTCCTGACTGGAGGTTGACTTGGTTCTTCTGTGTCTTCCTTGGTGGCTTCAGAGATTATCCACACTTCAGTGTTTTCCTTTTTGACATCTGGGTTTGGTGATTGAGATTCTTGTTCTTGCTTCTTAGGTTGAATAACTGGTGTAACTTCATGGAATTTGAGCGATACAGAGTTTTCATCAATCACTACATCTCTGCTGATTGTTACTGTGTTGGTCTCTGGTTGCAGGGTTCTGTATCCCTTTTGAGTTTCACTATAGCCCACCAGGACTCCTTGCTTTGCGTGTGATTCCCACTTGGAACGTTTTTCTTTGAGAACTTACATAAACATTCCTGAGGTGCTTCAGGTTAGGTTCTAGCAGTTCCATAGCTCATATGGAGTTTTATTTGTGCCTTTACGTGACACTCTGTTTTGCAGATAGCAAGCTGTCATGATGGCTTCTCCCCAATACGTTGTAGGTAGATTCCCATCAAACAACATACTTCTTCCACTTTCACAGAGAGTACGGTTCTTTCTCTCTGCAATGCCATTTTGTTCTGGGTTGTATGGAATGGTAGTCTGGAACACGATTCCATCCTTTTTCAAAATGGTTTGCACCTTACCACTTGTATGTTTGGTTGCATTATCTGCACACAGGGCTTTTGGCATTCTTCCAAATTTGTTAAACACTACAGCAAGATATTTTTCAAGTTTCTGTGGAACTTCATCCTTACTGTGAAGCAGGTAGGCGACTTTATATCTGGAGTAGTCATCAATAAATCTGGGAAAATATCTCTTCTTGCTTGGAATTGGAACACTCATTGGACCGTATACATCTGTATGTATCAGATCCAGTGGCTGTGCAGATCTAGTGGGGCTTATTCTAGGAAAGGATTTTCTGGACATTTTCCCTTTAAGACAGCTAGTGCACTTCATCATTTGACTGCAATGGTTGATTTCAATACCATTTGCAAGTTGAGCTAGCTTCCTTACTGCTTCTGGGTCTCTGTGCCCAAGACGTCTGTGCCATACATGGATACAATTCCTATGCAGATCTTGCCTAGCATTGTACACTCTTTCTTTGCATTTTAGCTGATAAAGTTAATCTTGGATGCTTCCTTCTGCAAGAGTGTGACCCTTCTTCAAGATGATGCACCTGTCATCTTTAAAAGTAATTACATTCTCCGTTTGCGTGAGCTTCTTTACTGACAGAACATTTCTTTCAAGGCTGGGAACATAGAGAACATCCTTTACTTGCATCTTTCTGCTTTGTGCTGAGGAAATTGGACAGTTGAGGTAGCTGTCTCCTCTACTCCTTCGGAAGTCGGATAGTGACCATTAACTAAGATGACCTTTTCTGACTTGCTTTCATTAAGGTCAGTGAAGAAATCTTTGTTATTTGTCACATGATTTCTTGCACCAGAATCTATACACCATATATGCTTTGCAGATGGGTCTGTAATGGCAATAAATGCAGCTTCAACACATGCAGAATCTTCCTTTACCGCTGTTTTAACCCTTTGATGACTGTTCTGGTTTTTAAGCTGACTCATTCTTGCTTTCCAAATTCTGCAGTCTGCTTTAAGGTAGCCAGGCTTTTTACAGACAAAACATTCATAAGTTTCTCTTAGGTTGCTCTTACATTTAGGGAAATCCTTTGTCTTTAATGCTGTTTCTGCTCTGGATTCATTACTGCTGCTTACATGCTGCGTTTTCTCTTGAATTCATCAACAAGTTTGCCTTTAACATACTCTAGTGTCAGCTTATCATCTGGCCGTGCATCTAGTGCAGTCACGAGTGTGTCATAACTTTCTGGAAGACCACTTAATAGAAGTGCAGCAACATGAAAATCTTTAATTTCTTCTCCAATACCCCTGAGACGCTCCACAATCTCTAGTGTGTTTCTTATATAGTCCTGCAGATTGTGTCCATCACTTATCTTAGACTGATACAGATTTCTCATGAGATAAAGCTTATTGCTGAGATTTTATCTTTTGTTCACTTTCTGTAACTCATCTCACATCTCCTTTACAGTTGCACACTTGCATATATGCACAATCTGATTATCATCTACACTGAGGGAGATTGTGCTTTTTGCTTTCTGATCCTTCTCTAGAATATCATCTGGTAATGGATGAGATCCTTGTTCCTGAGTATATTTCCACATACCTTCTCTTATGAGTAGCATCTTCACCTTGAATTTCCAGGACTGGTAGTTCTGGTTAGTGAGACTTGGCACTGAGAACTTGACAGGATTACTGCTAGTTGACATCTTCTCTGTTGCTCTGTGCTGCTTTTGCTCTGAGCTTCTGCTGCTGTGTTACTATGGGGTTCTGTGTCACTCTGGGCATATAACCTGTTGGCAGCGGATAATTTAGGATACGCTCCAAGCGTGTGACAACAGAGCGTCTTTATTCAGGAACAATCAGTAACAATATATGATAATTTTAATAGATCAGGAATAAATCATTTGTTTGTCCTATCTGTGTATCATCTGCAGCAGTCTGCTTCTCTCATACACAGGCACAGGAAAAACAGGAAATACAGTCACATGTTCTCCCTGTGTGAGCCGCTGGGAGGTTTTTTTGTTGCTCTAACTTTATAAACTGCATACAAATTTAGCAACTAAACACTCATAGACAGGAATGGAGTTGTTGCACACTTAGGACCCACACTGCTTGTTGTCAAAAGACAGTGGGCAGTTGTTAAGGGGTTGGCCCACCACTACATAGCAGCACAACCACTGTACAGACAATAATCAATAATATTTGCAATTTTCAAGCTGTTAAAAAAATGTCCAGTAAAGATTTGTAACATATTCTTACATATTATAGCACCACCTGATACACACTGTGTGTTCTGCACAGTGATACACTGTTCACTGCAAACAGCCAAAAGAAATAGCCTTCTGACTTGCCTGTGAAGGCCAGACTGGGACTGAGAAACAGCCATGGCATTCAAAAACACACAGGCCCATACTTACCCCCCAAGCGCTTGCTTATAGTAAGAATAATTAAAATAATAATGATCCTTTAACTCTGTATAGTATTAAGCTCCTTTTCCTTTCTATGATACGTCCCCTGTGCTTCCCAATAATGATCCCCCTTTGTGCTGCTTTATAATAATGCCCCTTCATTGTACTCCTTATAACGATGCCACATACCCCCATATGCAGTATTATGGCCACCACAACCTCCCCTACATTGTATGATTGCTGCACAATGTATATTGCTTTATTATAGGGAAAGTGCAGCCATCCAGTATCCGTGGGCCAGTGTAACAGCAGAGGTAGCAGTGACAGCAGTAGTGGGAACTGGAACTTCAGGAAAAGACAGCAGTTTAGATGGGCAGGTCACTCATCATGTGGCAGATCATCGCATGGGTTGATGCCCTCAGATCCAGGGCGAAACAGCTAAGGGAACCCCCAAGCACAGAGATACTGAACTGTTGTGAATTCTCTCTCTGGCTTCACTCTGGTGATTACTGAAGGTAGTGGAGCTGGTCAGATTGAAAGAGGGGTTGCGAGTTCTCTTTCTGGACTCCATCTGGTGGTTACTGGAGGTAGTGGAGCTGATCTGATTGACAGAGGCTTGCCACCTGATAATGAGGAAGATGATTGGAGATCTGGGGTTTCTGATTGGGAGTTAAGACAGCTGACTCCCTCTATCCCTGCTGGTGATTTTTTTCCTGTGCCTCCTAGGTTTGATGTCTCCTGCTCTTTCCCTGCATGGTTCAGCTAAGTGGTTCATTTGTTATTCTGTTTGCATTTGATCTGGTTTTGTTTATCTCTGCTTTGTGTGGGTCAGCCAGCTCCGGCTGGGGCTGTGCTGAATTACCGCCCATATGTTACTGCATGTTCCAGTTTGTTTTGTCCCCTGTTATATTGGTCTCTTTTTGGTTGCTTTCAGAACATACCAGAGTGCTGATATAGTGGGGGCGAAGTCGTGCGACTTCAGTGTTTTTGTGCATCAGCATGTGTTGGACTTTTTGCAGGGTTTTTTTGCGCGATTTCAGACAGTATCTTTCCTTTCCTGTCCTGTCTAGTCAGTATGGGCCCCATCGTTTGCTCATCTATTTTTCTGCCTGCGTTTGTGTTTTCATCTTGTCTCACTGACAATATATGTTTGGGGGCTGCCTATTCCTTTGGGGTCTGCTCCGGGGCAGTTTAGATTTCCCCTTTCTTGCTTTAGGCTTAGTTAGCTCTCTGGCTGTGCTGAGGCATCTAGAATCATCGTAGGCACGCTCCATGGCTACTGCTAGTTGTGTGGACAGGATCAGGGGTCTGCATCCACTTAGTTACCAACCTCTCTGGTTTTCTGTGGCTTAGCTTGGGCCTGCTATCCTCCTCGGTGCCCATTCATAACACTGAACAGGGAGGACGCTGAGGAACCGCATGATACGGTCCAACCTGGGAACGTGCTGGATAACCAGAAGAGAGGTACAGCGAAAGAGGAGGAGAAGCACTATGTGAAATCTGATGTTGATGTTGTGATGAATATGGATGTGCTGTGCATGAAGAACAATAAACCTATGCATTTAAAAGTTGAAATGGACTGTGTCTCAATTTATGCAACACCTGACAGCGGGAGCTCCCAGCTGCTAAGAGGAGACCTCGAAGGTGCAGAAAGTGAAGCCATAGGTATGATGAATAATGGACATTCTTTGATGGGAACCCAGGGCGCATACACAACCAGCCTCGGTCATGACTACAGCCCTGGCCCTCCCTCACATGATGACCCCCTCAGCTCCATACACAATAATGTAGCCCCAAAAAGCCATCCATATACAGTATGATGGCCCCCACAGACACCATACATAGTATAATGTCCCTAAAGCATCTTCATCCCTCTACACTCATAGTATGATGGTCACCATAGCCCATTATACACAGTGCAATGTCCCCCACATTACATTCTTACATACACAGTTTGATGCACCCATATTTATACATGTTATATTTGTGCTATATGCTTCCTAAATCCTGGCCTGTTTCCTAAGGTGCTGGCCACCACAGAACATTCCCCCCACACAGCTCTTTTACATTCTTTTGATCAAAATTATGTTTACTAAATACCCTTATTATTATTACTACCCCCTTCATGCAATTTTTGCAATTTATTTTTTACTTTTTTATTTTAGGATATTTGTTTTTTGTTTTCCTATATCCTGGCCTATGTTTCCTAAGCTGCAACATACACAGTATATTGGCCACCACAGAACATTCCCCCCACACAGGTGTTTTGACAAGTACTTAAAGGGCTCGGATACGGCTTTAAAGAAAGCGGTTAATTTTATTATTACAATTAAATGACTACAGAAAATAAGAAATATTGTGATATTGCATACACTTTTGCATTATATAAATCACAAAGGTAATGTCATGATCCAGACCAGGTTTTGAATCTTGTCTTTATATGTTCCCAATCTGGTCATTTCAGGGGTTAACTGTTCTCAGTCTGGTCTCAGGTTTGCTATTTAGCTCCACTGTATCCTGCAGGCTCTGTCAGCTATAGTTGTGCTTTCGGCGTGTGTATCTGAGTCTGGTATACCCTGATTTGTCCTGCTGTGATCCCTAACTTGCCCCATGTCTGTTTATTCCCTCTGTCTGTCCTGACTCAGTGTTTCCCTTTAAGTTTGTTGACTCCCTGGTTTTGACTTGGCTTGCATTCAAACCTGCTTCTGTTTATTGTCTTTGTCTTATCCGCTTCTGACCGTTGCTGATCCCCAGGCTTGTTTCTGACCACATGTCCTGCTGTAACCTCTGGTACTTCTGCTCCTGACTATTTCTGACTCGGCTCTTCTGACCACTCTTTCGCCACCTGTTGGCGCTTGTGCTGCTGCTCAATGTGCTATGCTGTGTGTGCAACCTCTCTTCCCTCACAGCACCCCCTGGTGGATGTTGCATTATACTGCACTGCACTAGTGTGACAGGTAAAGTACTTACATTGCACACTACATAAGCAAAAAGCATAACTTCACCGGGAATAGCGACATTATCTGACCGGAAACATCAACCGTAAGAAGTGAAACGGCGAAGACAGAAATTCCACACTGTAGACCCACAAGGGCGTCCTCTCCAGATACAGGTTACCAGGCTTCTGTCTTAGCTGTTTTGTATCTCTCTTCCGAGTGGCCAGCTCTTCGGATGTGAATCTACACTGAACAAATACATCACCGAATATGACATGCCAAAGGCTCCTGGTATTGGATATTCCACCATATTATAAACACGACATTTCTCACCAAACATTAATAGCAAAACTATGCAGTAATTGGATGAATAATATAAACTTACACTTTCCCAATGAAGAATATAAACATACCTCATTCTCACCAAAAAGCGATAAATTAACTATGTGGTAATTGGGTGAGTACTATAAACAAGCATATTCTCACTATGCAGCCCAGGTGTTAGGAACATTACAGAAGATACAAAGCTGATATGAGCTGAACTGTTACTGTCTAATATTTTAAATGGGTCTTTAAAGACAGACTATCTTAAACTGGTCTTTAAAGACAGGCTACCAATATGGGATCTTGATGGCCATTAACATCTTAGCACTACAATCCACCCTTGACCATCGGGAAGCATATATCATTTTTATACAATACCATATCCTAAGAGAATAGCTTCAGCAGATAAACGATACTTTGATATGAGGTAAGGATATATACAGTCATGGCCAAAAATTTTGAGAATGACACAAATATTATATTTTCACATGATCTGATGGCCTCTGGTTTTTATGTGTGTTTGTCAGATGTTTTTATCACATACAGAAATATAATTGCAATCATATTATGAGTAGCAAAAGGTTATATTGACAGTTAGAATGAGTTAATGCAGCAAGTCAATATTTGCAGTGTTGACCCTTCTTCTTCAGGACCTCAGCAATTCTCCCTGGCATGCTCTCAATCAACTTCTGGATCAAATTCTGACTGATAGCAGTCCATTCTTGCAAAATCAATGCTTTTATTTTGTCTGAATTTGAAGGTTTTTGTTTGTCCACCCGTCTCTTGATGATTGACCACAATTTCTCAATGGGATTAAGATCTGGGGAGTTTCCAGGCCATGGTCCCAAAATCTCTATGCTTTGTTCCCTGAGCCATTTAGTTATCACCTTTGCTTTATGGCAAGGTGCTCCATCATGTTGAAAAAGGCATTGTTGATCGCCAAACTGCTCTTGGACGGTTGGGAGAAGTTGCTCTTGGAGGACATTCTGGTACCATTCTTTATTCATGGCTGTGTTTTTAGGCAAGACTGAGAGAGAGCCCATTCCCTTGGCTGAGAAGCAACCCCACACATGAATGGTTTCAGGATGCTTGACAGTTGGCATGAGACAAGACTGGTGGTAGCGCTCACCTGGTCTTCTCCGAATAGGCCATTTTCCAGATGTCCCAAACAATCGAAAAGGGGATTCATCAGAGAAAATGACTTTACCCCAGTCCTCAGCAGTCCACTCCCTGTACCTCTTGCAGAATATCAGTCTGTCCATGATGTTTTTCCTGGAGAGAAGTGGCTTCTTTGCTGCCCTCCTTGAGACCAGGCCTTGCTCCAAGAGTCTCCGCCTCACAGTGCGTGCAGATGCACTCACACCTGCCTGCTGCCATTCCTGAGCAAGCTCTGCACTGCTGGTAGCCCGATCCCGCAGCTGAAACACTTTTAAGAGACGGTCCTGGCGCTTGCTGGTCTTTCTTGGGCGCCCTGGAGCCTTTTTGGCAACAAGGGAACCTCTCTCCTTGAAGTTCTTGATGATGCGATAGATTGTTGACTGAGGTGCAATCTTTCTAGCTGCGATACTCTTCCCTGTTAGGCCATTTTTGTGCAGTGCAATGATGACTGCATGTGTTTCTTTAGAGATAACCATGGTTAACAGAAGAGAAACAATGATGCCAAGCACCAGCCTCCTTTTAAAGTGTCCAGTGGTGTCATTCTTACTTAATCATGACAGATTGATCTCCAGCCCTGTCCTCATCAACACCCACACCTGTGTTAATGGAGCAATCATTGAAACGATGTTAGCTGGTCCTTTTAAGGCAGGGCTGCAATGATGTTGAAATGTGTTTTGGGGGATAAAGTTAATTTTCTAGGCAAATATTGACTTTGCAAGTAATTGCTGTTAAGCTGATCACTCTTTATAACATTCTGGAGTATATGCAAATTGCCATTAGAAAAAATGAAGCAGTAGACTTTGTAAAAATTAATATTTGTGTCATTCTCAAAACTTTTGGCCATGACTGTACAGCAGCATAAGGTAATATAAGCACAGATTATAGCAAATATAAAATATAGCGTAAATAACCAAAATCAGGCAATCAGGAAAATAACCAATCCCACCATTTAACTGGTCTGAGACTGCAAATCCTGGCTCTGATCTGACAAGTTAAAACATATACCTTCAAACTCTTGACATCTATCATAGTAAATTAATAACAAATAATCTACAGTTGCTCTATTCTCTAAGATAGCTTTCTGGTAACTTTGCATATCTAATAATATATCTTCTAAGGCTCTACTGGTAGTACCAATATGGGTTCCCAATGGTCATTAATATCTTAGCACTACAACAGCATTCAAACACCATATGATGCCCCATAGCCTCCTATACACAGTATAATGGTCCTTAACCCAATATACACTGTATGATGCACTATAGCCTCCCATTAGCCACTATGGTGCCCCATATATCCCAATACGCATTATGATACCCCATAGCCCCCTATGCACATTACAATGCCCCATGGACCACTTATACATGGTATGATACCAAATAGCCCCTTATACTCAGTATGATGCCTCATAGTCCTCTATACACAGTATGATGCTCCATAGCTCCCCATGTACAGTAAGATTCTCCATGGCCCCTTATATGCCAATATTGTTATCAGTGTTGCTATCAATACAGCCAGACTATCCCATTTGACATTTGCCAGAATTGTCCAACTGCAAATCCAGCCCTGCTGCTTCTTTTTTTATTGACTGCTCTGTGATGGGATCATTTTGCTGAGAGCTGACAGTAGTGAGTGACATTCAAGTCATTAGATGGACTTCCATAATGTTATGAACACCAGGTGGCACTATATTATGTAAGAAAAAAAGTCACATCTCTGCCCTGCATTTTTACATTTTTTTCATCTGTATATAAACTGCAAATATTAATTTTTTATGACCTATACAGTGGATGCGATATGTCATCGTGGGCCAAACTCTGTAAAGTTACAGCCATAAATGCTTAATACAGAGTTCCTTGAAAAAATAGTGACACATACTGAAGGGTTTTGGCCACATTTAACTACCAGTTAGTAAACAGAAGGATATATCCCATAATGTATATGCATTTGGGAATATTAGGTTATTTTATATGGCATTAATTGTAAAAGAGTGGTTTTTACTTATTATTATTATTATTATTATTATTTATTTATATAGCACCATTGATTCCATGGTGCTGTACACAAGAAGGGGTTACATACAAATTACAATGGAAGTGGTCCAGTAGATTAATGAGGAAAAAAGAAATATAGACAAAGTAGACATAAATGCTGATGGGAGAGAGAGAACTTCACTGAGGAGGAAACCAAGAGACAGAGTAACTTAGACAATTGAGTTGACTCCAGTAGTTTTGTCTTCTCCTGGGATGCTGTAATCCTGACTTTGCTTCATTCCTGCTTTCACTTCCAGAAACTCTAGAAATACTTAATTATTCCAACGTTCGGCCAAGTTTCTCGCCTCTGCTCGTCTGCCCCAATTAAAAAAAAAAAAAAGATTCGCTTCCCCCACCTCCCATAATGTTCTGTGATGGAGTTGGACGACATCCAGGAATACAAGGTGTTAACCCGTTTTGCTCCAAAGCTATAAAATGTGTTCCTGGCTAAGGAATTTAGTTTAAAATTAGAACATTATGATGTATATTAAAGATGTATAATACATCATAGGACTGTGGGTCACCTTCAATCCATTTGTCCTTCTGTTTCCTATTCTATCTTTACGGAATATGTCATTATTTGGTTATGTACATTGCTTATGTAATAGTCATTTGGGGTTAGATTATACATAAAGGTGAAAGGTGAATGTACATATTATGATTTAACAACAGGAGCGAAAAATATTACTTGCATTCTGGAAAAAATAGACCATGATATAGGATGCATTTAGAACAAGTATTGTATAAATAATATACAGGGGTTGGACAAAATAATGGAAACACCTGGAAACATCAACAAAGGTTAGTTTAATATGGTGTAGGTCCACCTTTTGCGGCGATTACAGCCTCAATTCTCCGAGGTATGCCTTCATACAAGGTGTGAATTGTTTCCAAAGGAATTTTAGCCCATTCTTCTGTTAAAACACCCTCCAGTTCTTTGAGCGATGATGGCGGCGGAAATCGACGTCTAACTTGTATCTCTAAAATCGACCATAAATGCTCAATAATGTTGAGGTCTGGGGATTGTGGGGGCCAGATGAGATGCTCAACTTCATTATAATGTTCTTCGTGCCATGCTTTAATGATTCTAGCTGTATGAATTGGTGCATTATCATCCTGAAAGATGGCGTTCCCCTCCGGGAACAGTGCTTGAACCATAGGATGCATTTGGTCGCCCAAAATGCCTAGATAATCACAGCTGTTAATTCTTCCATGAAGGGATATCATTGGCCTGGCGGATCTCCACGAAATAGCACCCCAGATCATCACAGAACTTCCGCCATGTTTTACGGTTGGGAGAAGGCAGTCTTGATGGAATGCTTCTTTTGCCTGTCTCCAAACATACACTCGGCCGGAGGTCGGAAATAGGGTAAATGATGATTCGTCTGAGAATATCACGTTTCCACTGCTCGAGGGACCAATTCTGGAGGTTTCTGCACCACTCTAAATGCTTGGAAACATTTGTCATTGAGAGCAGCGGTTTTCGAATTGCAGCTCTTCCGTGGAATCCAGATTTGTGCAGCTCCCGATGAACAGTTTTCGTGGAAACTGGGTTCTGTAGGTGTTCATTGAGCTCAGCAGTGATTTTCGGAGCCGTGGTCTTGCGATCCTCTCTCACAATTCGCTTTAGAGTCCGACGGTCTCTCTCAGTAAACTTCGACTTTCGGCCGGACCTGTGCTTTGCTGCGGACGTTTTTCCTTCTCTTTCAAACGCAGTCATTACTTTGGAGACAGTACCTCTTGACACGCCAAGCATTCGGGCACTTTCTGTTACACTAGCACCTGCCATACGAGCACCAACAATTTGGCCTCTTTGAAAATCCGAGAGGTCTACTACTGGTATCAGGTTTTCATCAATGTTCTTACAATTCTGCAAAACAAACAGTTAATTTACATACACATAACACAAATAATCAACTACAAAACATTACCATATGTCATGGTTTGCATGTTTATAACATGTTCGAAGATTATGATGCCAAAAGGTTAGGTGTTTCCATTATTTTGTACAACCCCTGTATGTACAGCATACACTAAATAATATCTCTCAATGCACCATGACTAAAAGGATTGTGGTATCTGGAAGTCATTGATGCTGCACTGCCTCACAGCCTGACCCACACTGAACTCTTGAGCATGGGAAAATGCCAGTTTATTTTCCCACACTCCAGAGTTCAGCGCGAGTCAGGCCGGCAGGGAGGGCAGACTCAGTGACATCAGCCCTTGTCTCTGAAGCAAGCGCTGGCATCATTTCATTCATTCAGCAGTAGTTTACAGCCGGGACAGTCGCATTTAGCACCGCTCCTGGTTGTAAATTGAATAGCCCCCTGATATGGATTACAGCGTGGGACTGAACACCAGACAGGTATGGTATATTGTTTGTTTGTTTTTTATTTCTTACAGGAGAATGAGGGCGTCGCTTGAATTAGCAGAACAATAAAGATGGCAAACTGTGTTTATTGTTTTATTTCACTAAAAGACTTTATTTTGGCTGTGTGTTTTTTTTAACCACTTAACAACTCTAGGATTAGTAATGGATAAGTGTCTTATTGACACCTGTTCATTACTAAGTCGGGCTTGATGTCACCTTACAATAGAAAGGTGGCATCAACCCCCAACTATTACTCCATATGCCACTGCTACAGGGCAGTGGGAAGAGAGAGGCTAAGTGCCGGAATTGGCGCATCTTAAAGATGCCCCATTTCTGGAGTGACTGGGGGCAGATGTTTGCAGCCATGGTCCCTTCCTAGGCTATGAATATCTGCCCCAGTCGCTGGCTTTCCTTTTCTGGTGCAGAAAATTGCGTGGGAGCCCACGCCATTTTTTTCCCAAAAAGATTCTTTTATTAAATACACAAATGTCCCATAATTTGCACACACTATACTAATTATATTGGTCACTGACATCTATATAGCAAACTATTATGCATGTGTTTACTGTATGTAAACCATGTCTTCTATTCTGTCAGCTCCAGCATTGATTTTACAAAAGCCGACAAATGAATTAATGGCTAATCTTCTATCTATATCTCTTTGCAATATACAGATATATATATTTATATATACAGTCATATGTTAAAGTTTGGACACCCCTATTAATGTTAACCTTTTTTCTTTATAACAATTTTGGTTTTTGCAACAGCTACTGTATTTCAGTTTCATTTATCTAATAACTGATGAACTCAGTTATATTTCTGGAGTCAAATGAGGTTTATTGTACTAACAGAAAATGTGCAATCTGCATTTTAACAAAATTTGACCGGTGCAAAAGTATGGGCACCTCAACATAAAAGTGACATTAATATTTCGTAGATCCTCCTTTTGCAAAAATAACAGCCTCTAGTCACTTCCTGTAGCTATTAATGAGCTCCTGGATCCTGGATGAAGGTATTTGTGACCATTCCTGTTTACAAAACAATTCCAGTTTAGTTAAGTTTGATGGTCGCCGAGCATGGACAGCCTGCTTCAAATCATCCCACAGATGTTCAATGATATTCAGGTCTGGGGACTGGGATGGCCATTCCAGAACATTGTAATTGTTCCTCTGCATGAATGCCTGAGTAGATTTGGAGCGGTGTTTTGGATCATTGTCTTGCTGAAATATCCATCCCCTGCGTAACTTCAACTTCATCACTGATTCTTGCACATTATTGTCAAGAATCTGCTGATACTGAGTTGAATCCATGCGACCCTCAACTTTAACAAGATTCCCGGTGCCGGCATTGGCCACACAGCCCCAAAGCATGACGGAACCTCCACCAAATTTTACTGTGGATAGCAAGTGTTTTTCTTGGAATGCTGTGTTTTTTAGCCTCCATGCATAACGCATTTTTGTATGACCAAACAACTCAATCTTTGTTTCATCAGTCCACAGGACCTTCTTCCAAAATGTAACTGGCTTGTCCAAATGTGCTTTTGCATACCTCAGGCGACTCTGTTTGCGGCGTGCTTGCAGAAATGGCTTCTTTCGCATCACTCTCCCATACAGCTTCTCCTTGTGCAAAGTGCGCTGTATTGTTGACCGATGCACAGTGACACCATCTGCAGCAAGATGATGCTGCAGGTCTTTGGAGGTGGTCTGTGGATTGTCCTTGACTGTTCTCACCATTCTTCTTCTCTGCCTTTCTGATATTTTTCTTGGCACTTCTGGGCTTAACAAGAACTGTACCTGTGTTCTTCCATTTCCTTTCTATGTTCCTCACAGTGGAAACTGACAGGTTAAATCTCTGAGACAACCTTTTTGTATCCTTCCCCTGAAAAGCTATGTTGAATAATCTTTGTTTTCAGATCATTTGAGAGTTGTTTTGAGGAGCCCATGATGCCACTCTTCATAGGAGAATCAAATAGGAGAACTACTTGCAAGTGGCCACCTTAAATACCTTTTCTTATGATTTGATACACCTGGCTATGTAGTTCAAAGCTCAATGAGGTTACAAAACCAATTTAGTGCTTCAGGAAGTCAGTAAAAAGTAGTTAGGAGTGTTCAAATCAAGAAAATGATAAGGGTGCCCATACTTTTGCACCGGTCAAATTTTGTTAAAATGCAGATTGCACATTTTCTGTTAGTAAAATAAACCTCATTTGAATCCAGAAATATAACTGAGTCCATCAGTTATTATAATCAGATCTTTTTTTATTAAACATCCAGGAATCAATACAGAAAAAATATGACATCTTATATAACCAGTAAATAGTTACATGGAAAGCAGATATTATTTAAAGTGCAAAATTCTTCCTCTGTAAGAAAAAATAGAAAGGAGAAGATCTCAAAACACAGTTACTTATGTTAGTACAATAAACCTCATTTTAATCCAGAAATATAACTGAGTCCATCAGTTATTAGATATATGAAACTGAAATAGCTGTTGCAAAAACCAAAATTGTTGTTATAAAGAAAAAAGGTTAACATTAATAGGAGTGCCCAAAGTTTAACATATGACTATATATATATATATATATATATATATATATATGTGTGTGTGTGTGTGTCACTGACATATACTGTATATATATATATATATATATATATATATATATATATACCTATTCCATGTGTATATATGTAATCTATTCTAACCTATTCAGTTCATTTGCCGGTTTTTAATCTATCCATCTAATATTATAAATCAAGAAAAAAGGGCAGCACTACCAAAATAATACAGCAGGTGCAAAACCTATTCAGCAGTGTCCAAACAGCCAAAATGACAAAAGGAAAAAAAATAGGCAGCACTCAAATTAAATGTGAAAAAAGTGGATACTTTACTGATCCTCAGATGGCAACGTTTCAACGGTGACCCGTCTCGGTCACCGTTGAAACGTTGCCATGTGAGGATCAGTAAAGTATCCACTTTTTTCACATTTAATTTGAGTGCTGCCTATATTTTTTCCTTTTGTCATCTAATATTATATATATACTGTATATATATATATATATATATAGTGTTTTGAAGAAAATTTGGTTTTAAAACGATGTGTACAGCTGTATATTACACTGCGATTTTAACATGAGCGTTTACATACAGAGAACTGCTTTATGTAAAAGCTCATGTTAAAATCGCATTGCATACGAATTGCATACACATGTCATACGCATGTCAACGGATGTACTGTGTAAAAATCACATGGAAATCGCATGGCACTCGTCCGTTTTATCGGTCTGGAAATTGGACCTTTTTTTTCTCACATATGGATATGAGCCCTTAGCCTGTGTATTTGAATCCCATAATAAATGAATTTGGTTTACTTTACTGCTGAAGAGATTAACGACCCTTTCTATGTTGGTCAAGAACATACAGCTCCACTTTTTTTTTTATTATTATTATTTATTTATATAGCACCATTGATTCCATGGTGCTGTACATGAGAAGGGGGTTACATACAAATTACAGATATCACGTACAGTAAACAAACTAACAATGACAAACTGATAGAGAGTGGAGAGAGGACCCTGCCCTTTCGGGCTTACATGCTACAGGATGGTGGGGAAGGAGACAGTAGGTTGGTGGGTTGCAGCAGTTCCGGTGTTGGTTGAGGTGATATCACCGGTAGTGGTGAGAGAGAAGGAGGTAGCGGGGTCATTGCAGGCTGTAGGCTTTCTTGAAGAGGTGGGTTTTCAGGTTCCGTCTGAAGGATCCAAATGTGGTTGATAGTCGGACTTGTTGGGGCAAAGAATTCCAGAGAATAGGGGCTATTCGGGAGAAGTCTTGGAGGCGGTTGGGTGAGGAGCGAATAAGTGTGGAGGAGAGAAGGAGGTCTTGGGAGGACCGGAGATTACGTGAGGGAAGGCATGGGGAGATTAGTTCAGAGACAAATGGGGGAGACAGGTTATAGATGGCCTTGTAGGTCAGAATTAGTAATTTGAACTGGATACACTGAGGGAATGGGAGCCAGTGAAGAGATTTGCAGAGGGGAGAAGCGGAGGAGTAGCGAGGAGAGAGATGAATTAGTCGGGCGGCAGAGTTAAGGATGGACTGGAGAGGTGCGAGGGTGTTAGCAGGGAGACCACAGAAAAGGATGTTGCAGTAGTCGAGGCGGGAGATGATGAGGGCATGCACAAGCATTTTAGTAGATTGAGGGTTGAGGAAAGGACGGATTCTGGAAATATTTTTGAGCTGGAGGCGACAGGAGGTTGAAAGAGCTTGGATGTGCGGTTTGAAGGACAGGGCAGAGTCAAAGGTTACTCCGAGGCAGCGGACTTCTGGTACTGGGGAAAGTGTGATGTCATTAATTGTTGTAGCTAGGTCAGGTAAAGAAGATCTGTGAGATGGAGGAAAGATGATGAGTTCAGATTTGTCTACATTGAGTTTGAGGAAGTGAGAGGAGAAGAAGGAGGATATGGCTGATAGACACTCTGGGATTCTGGACAGCAGAGAGGTGACATCTGGGCCAGAGAGATAGAGCTCAGTGTCATCAGCATAAAGGTGGTAGTGGAATCCGTGGGACTTTATGAGTTGCCCCAGACCAAGTGTATAGATTGAGAAGAGTAGGGGTCCTAAAACAGAGCCTTGAGGGACTCCAAAAGAGAGAGGGTGGGATGAGGAGGTGGTGTGGGAGTGGGAGATGCTGAATGTGCGGTTGGAAAGGTATGAGGAGATCCAGGATAGGGCAAGGCCTTTGATGCCGAAGGAGAGGATCTGTAGTAGGAGGCAGTGGTCAACTGTGTCAAATGCAGCGGACAGGTCTAGAAGCAGGAGTATAGAGTAATGTCCATTTGATTTGGCTGTAAGTAGGTTGTTAGTAATTTTGGTCAGGGCTGTCTCAGTGGAGTGATGGGGGCGGAAACCAGATTGTAGATTGTCAAAGAGCAAGTTAGATGATAGGTGGGAGGAAAGTTCAGCATGGACATGCTGTTCCAGGAGTTTGGAAGCTAATGGAAGCAATGATATTGGGCGATAGCTGGACATGGCGGTTGGGTCGAGGGTTGGCTTTTTAAGGATAGGCGTGATTGTGGCATGCTTGAAAGCAGAAGGGAAGGTACTGGATGTTAGTGATAGGTTGAAGAGGTTGGTTAGGGATGGGATAAGTGTGGTGGTGAGGTTGGGGAGGAGGTGGGATGGGATGGGGTCAAGTGCACAGGTTGTGAGGTGCGATTTGGAGAAGAGGTGATTAAGCTCCCCTTCAGTGATGTTGGAGAGTGAGGTTATGGGGTTTGGGCATTGGTCTGGTATTCAAAGGGGTTGTGGTGGTTGAGTGATGAAGACTTGCCTTGTTTGGTCAATCTTGTTTTTGAAGTGTGTGGCAAAGTCCTCGGCAGAGATGAGGGAGGTTGGAGGAGGCAGTGGTGGGCGGAGGAGGGAGTTAAAAGTTTTGAATAACTGTTTTGGGTTGTAAGATAGGGAGGATACAAGGGTTGTGAAGTAGGCCTGTTTAGCAGAGGTGAGGGCAGATTTGAAATTGAGTGTTGCCTGTTTGAATGTGGTCAAGTTATCTTGCGAATTTGTTTTCTTCCAGCACCACTCTGCAATCCTGGACACTTGCCGGAGCTTTTTAGTGGTGTTATTGTGCCAGGGTTGTCTTTTGATACGTCGCATTCTGCCATGAACGAGAGGGGCAACCGTGTCAATAGCTGATGCGAGAGTGGCATTGTAGAAAGCAGTGGCACTGTCTGTGTCATGGAGTGAGGATATGGATGCCAGTGGTAGAATAAAGTCAGAGAGCGCGTGGGTGTCTAGGCATACAAGGTTTCTGTGGGGGTGTGCGTGTTGCTTGACATGGGTGCCAGGTGAGGAGGACAGGGATGAGAAAGTGAGTAGATGATGATCAGATAGAGGGAGAGGGGAGTTGGTGAAGTTAGAAAGAGAGCAGAGACGGGTGAAGACCAGGTCTAATGTGTGTCCATCTGTGTGGGTGGCTGAGGAGGACCACTGAGTAAGTCCAAAGGATGAAGTAAGGGACAGGAGTTTGGAGGCTGCTGACTGAAGGGTAGCAGTGGGGATGTTGAAGTCACCCATGATGATAGTGGGGATGTCAGTTGAAAGAAAGTGAAGAAGCCAGGTAGAGAATTGGTCAATGAAGGTAGTGGTCGGGCCTGGAGGTCAGTATATGACAGCCACTTGGAGGTTGGATGGAGAGTAGATGCGGACAGAGTGGACTTCAAAAGAGGGGAGGATTAGGGAGGGAAGAGGTGGGATTGGGTTGAAGGTGCAGTTGGAAGAAAGGAGAAGACCCACTCCTCCACTGTGTCTGTTGTCAGGGCGAGGAGTGTGGGTAAAGTGGAGGCCGCCGTAACACAGCGCAGCAGGGGAGGCAGTGTCAGAGGGTGTCAGCCATGTTTCTGTGAGGCAGAGGAAGGCAAGATTGTGAGAGAGAAAGAGGTCATGAATCACATGGAGTTATTGCATATGGAGCGGGCATTCCAAAGTGCACCCGAGAGAGGGAGCAGGGGGTTGGGTGTCAATGGCACAAGTTTTAAGTTGGAAAGATTGTGGTAGTTCTTATTAGATAGGGAGCGGTAGGAAGGGGAAGTAGTGGGGGGTGAGAGCTGTTGGGGTCCAGGATTGGTAGATATGTCACCAGCGGTGAGGAGAAGCAGAGAAAGGGAGAGCAGATGGGAGAAGGAAAGTGGGCAGCTTGTTTTATGTTTCATTCGGACAGATTTGAGGTTGAGGAGCAGTTCAGCAGAAGAAGTCAGGTGGGGAGGAAAGAGGGAAGGGGAGATGATTATTTGGTAAGAGGCTGCTGGGGTTTGGGGATAGCGAAGGAGAGTGAGGACTAAAGGAGCAAACACTGTGAGGGCATATGTAAACATGGTTAAGAAATAAGATAGGTTAAGAGAAGTTAGGTGAAAGTAATAAGAATGGCTTACTCAGCAGACATACCCAAAAGAGACAGGTAGATAGAGTGGGGTCCTGACTCCTGCCGAGACTAACTGCCGTAGTAATAACTGCATTTTCGCGATACTTTTGCTGCCGTGATACTTATGCTGCAGGAAGACACATGTGCCTGACCCGCACACGTGCCCCCCTAGAAGGCATCTGAATATATAGGACTGAGTAGAGGATCAGGTGAGAGGGATTGTGGGAACTGATTTGGGATAAATTACCAATTGCCTAGCACACCAGGGGAGGTTAGACAATCAAAGGCACAGGGCCTGGCTACATCCATATGCTAGTAACACCTTACACCTGACAACATCTCTACTGGCCCCAAGATGGCTATACAGCAGTAAGTATTGAGTTCAATGCAACAAATGAACTCCACTTCAGCTGCTTCTGATCTGGTTGTTAATAGTCATGAGCGAATAGTGAAATAATCGTATTCGGAAAAATTGGCACTAGTAATTTCTAATATCTGTGTATTCGTACTAATTAACCGATCCAATGCAAGTCAATGGGAAAGCCGAATATTTTTCTGCTGGACCCAACAAACAGGTCTGGGGGCCTGAGAAAAAAGCTGAGATGGATGGGAAAGAGGTAAAACTAAATGGGAACAGCATGGAGAAGATGCCTGCATGCCTTTCTGACTCACACCACGATAGATGAAAAGCTGGCAATTCATCTGCCGTGCACAGTAAAATCACAGCAAGAACTGACAGGTTAGAATAGATGGATTACATACAGTATATACACATAGAATATATAGGTATATAGATGCCAGTGACATATACATTTAATACAGTGTGTGTACAGCTTAAGGTACTGTCACACTAAGCGATATCGCTAGCAATATCGCTATAACTTGTGACGTTATAGCGATATTGCTAGCGATATCGCTGTGTCTGATACTTACCTACGACCTGCTCCCCCGCTGGTTATCGCTGATCGCGCGAGAACGTCCAGGACTGTTTCTCGTCATCAGCTTCCTGCGGCGCTTCCTGTGGAGAGACGAGCGACGAGTGTGGAGCCGGGCGGGAGGACGCAGGATCGCCTAGTGTGACAGGTAAGTAGCGACCCCCGTCCCCAACGATGTCACTGGTGAGATCTGCCTGTGTGGCAGCTCACTAGCGACCACTTAGCGATGTACCAGCGATCCTGACCGCGTCATATCGCTGGTCGGGATCGCTGGTACATCGCTAAGTGTGACCGTACCTTTACTGTACATGTATTTAATTATTAAAAGATTATTTTTCTGAAAAAAAATTGTGTGGGTTCCCGTGTAAGTATCTTAACCAGCAGAGAGAAAGCCGATGACTGGAGGCAGATGTTTATTGCCTGGGAGGGGGGTAATACCTGTGGAGCTTTCCAGGCTATTAATATCAGCTCACTCTTCCTCTCAACTGGACCCCCTGTTGAGAAGAAGAGAGACCGCTATCTGCAGACCGGATATAATCTCAAGATAAATGTGCTGTCTTTCATGTGCAAAAATGAAAGATGTGTCTGACAGGATATCAGGACTCTTCAGACCTACAGACGACCACCCATTCCTGCTAATATATGTGGGGACAAATGACACAGCAAGAAACGACCTGGAAACCATCTGCAGTGACTTTGAAAACTTAGGTAAGAAAGTGAAGGAACTGAGCATGCAGGTGGTCTTCTCTTGCATCCCCCCAGTGGATGGCCATGGAACAAGGAGGTGGAATAATATTCTGCAGGTGAACAACTGGCTACATCGATGGTGCTGTCAGCAAGGATTTGGAGTTTTGGATCACGGAGTGAATTACCTATATGATGGACTGCTTGATAGAGATGGGGTGCACCTTGAAGACTGGAAACACTGAAACTTGGTGGGACGATACACATGATTGGAATACAAAGCTAGAAGTTTTCAACTTATTTGCAAGAAACAGACTTAATAAACGAAGAGGAGGTGTCGCATTGTATGTTAGAAGAGCGTATATCTGCACAGAGATTGAAGCTTCAGAGACTGGGAGTTCTGTGGAAACTATTTGGGTAAGAATACAAGGAGAGAACAACGGAAAGGACACCATTGTAGGCATTGACTTCAGGCCGCCTGTGCAAGCTGAAGATGTGGATGAACTCTTTATGCATCAAATGCCCAAGTTCTCCAAAAAATATGACATAGTTGTCATTGGAGATTTCAACTATCTAGTCATTTGTTGGGAATCTCTCTCAAGCAAAACTAACAGGTCAAGCAAATTCTTGTCCTCTCTTGCTGACAACTTTATTTGCCAAAAGGTAGGGAAGAAAACAAGGGGATCTATTACCTTGGATCTAATCCTTATAAACAGGGAGGAAATGGTTGAGGAGATAAGAGTGGCTGGGACCCTAGGAGGTAGCAACCATGCTATTTTAGAATTTTGGATAGCTAGAGGAGGAAGACCTGTGAAGACTCAGACTTCAAGGTTAGATTTTAGAAAGGCAGATTTCAAGGGACTAAGAAAGAGAATCGGATGGATCCAATGGCTGGATATCCTTAAGGACAAAAATGTCCAGGTAGGATGGGAAATCTTGAAAAATGAGATTCTCAAAGCACAATCGTTAACAATTCCAAAAAGAGGGAAGAATACAAAGCATTTAAGGAAATCAGGAGAGATGAACATAGAACTTAAACACATGCTAAAAAGGAAGAAAGCAATTTTTATCAAATGGAAAGAGGGAGGCATAGCTAAAGAAGAATATAAAGCTGGCAATGAATTAAGGCTTGCAAGAGACATCAAAAGCAATAAAAAAGGATTTGGGGGATATGTCAAAAGTAAAATAAAAGTCAAAGATGCTATAGGATTTTTACAGGATGAAAATGATGAAATGGTAGGATAGGATGTTGAGAAGGCTGAACTTTTAAATTCCTATTTTGCAAATTGCATCTGTTTTCTCTCAGAAAGGAAATGTAACATCAACTGATCTTCACTGTCCTATTAAAGGAGTATAGGAATCCAGGATATCTATAAGCAGAAAGATAGTGAGGAAACACTTAGCTAACGTAAATGAATTCAAGTCTCCACATCCAGATGAATTACACCCCAGAGTACTGAAGAAGATAGCAGAAGACATTTTTGAACCACACTTCATAATCTTTGAAAATTCTTGGAGAACAGGAGAAGTCCCAGATGACTGCAGAAGAGCAAATGTTGTTCCTATCTTCAAAAAGGGGAGGAAGGTGGACCCGGGAAACTATAGGCCGGTGAGTCTGACTTCTATACCAGGAAAGATCTTTGAACAAATTATTAAACAACATGTTTGTAAGTACCTGGATAAGAATGAAGTGATAAACCAGAGTCAGCATGGGTTTGTAACTAATAAGTCACGTCAGACTAAGTTAATTTCCTTCTGTGACAGAATCACTGACTGAGTGGATCAGGGAAATGCTGTAGATATAGTATATCTTGACTGCAGTAAAGCATTTGACAAAGTATCTCACACCATCCTTATTGAAAAAATGATTACGTATGGAATGGACAAGGCAACTGTTAGGAGAATTCATAACTGGCTTAGTGATCGTTGTTGTAAATGGCTGCACATCCAGTTGGAAGAATGTCTCAAGTGGGGAACCACAGAGCTCTGTCTTGGGCCCTGTATCATTCAACATCTTTATCAATGATTTAGATGAAGGAATTGAGGGTAAACTGATTAAATTTGCTAATGTCACAAAGCTAGGAAGGATAGCTAATGCTAGAGAAGAGAGAGGATTCAAAAAGATATAAATAAACTGGAGCAGTAGGCAGCAACTAACAGAATGGTTTTTAACAGAGAAAAATGCAAAGTACTACATCTGGGCAATAAAAATGAAAAACGCATATACAGAATGGGAGGAATAGGGCTAAGCAACAGCATATGTGAAAAGACTTGGGTATATTAATAGATCATAAACTGAACATGAGTCAGAAGTGTGATGCAGCAGCAAAAAGTCAAATGCAATTCTGGGATGTATTAACAGAAGCATACAGTCTAGATCACGTGAAGTCATTATTTCCCTCTACTCCTCTTTGGTCAGACCTCATCTGGAATACTGTGTCCAGTTCTGGGCATCACATTTTAAAAAAGAAATCAACAAACTGGAGCAAGTTCAGAGAAGAGCGACCAGAATGATGACTGGTCTGCAAACCATGTCCTTTGAAGAGCTATTACAGGATTTGGGAATGTTTAGCTTGCAAAAAAGAAAACTGAGAGGAGACTAAATAGCTGTCTACAAATATCTCAAGGGCTGTCACATTGTAGAAGGATCATCTTTATTCTCATTTGCACAAGGAAAGACTAGAAGCAATGGGATGAAACTGATTGGGAAGAGGCACAGATTAGATTTTAAGAAAAAACTTTTTGACAGTTAGGTGATCAATGAGTGGAACAGGCTGTCACGAGAAGTGGTGATTTCTCCTTCCATGGAAAACTTCAAACAGAGGCTGGACAGACATCTGTCTGGGATGATTTAGATAATCCTGCTTTGAGCAGTGGGTTGGACCAGATGACTCAGGAGGTCCCTTCCAACTCTATCATTCTATGAAATGACATAGGGTTCCCCTATAGTTAACAACCAGCAAAGGCTAGGCAAACAGCTGTGGGCTGATATTAATAGTCTAGGAAGCCTCCCATGGATAAAAACATCAGCTCTCAGCCACCCCAGAAAAGGCGCATCTAAAAGATGTGCCAATTCTGGCACTTAAAGGGAAGGTGTCATCCAAAAATTATTTTTTCAGCAATTGAAAAAATGTGAAGAATTAATGTTTACATTTTCTTAAAAAATATTATCGTTTGTTTTTACATTTGTAAAATATGAAAAATAATTTTAAAAAGTTTGGCATTTCCACTTGTTAACACTAGGGAGAGCAGCTACTGAAATTTGGCACAAAAACCTAGTGTACAACAAGCTCCCATTACTGCCCTGCAGTAATTATGGGCGGAGTCTGCTGACATGGGTGTGGTGTCACTCCTCTCCTCCCCTTCTGGGTGTTTGCTAAGGGAAAAGAGGATGACATCTAGGAACACAGTGAGCAGCCATTGTGATGGGGCCTGCAAAGTTACTGACTGTCTTTGCACGTAAAGTCTGGATCAGGACAGGCCATCAATCAGCAGAAATGTTTCCTGGATTTCTGTGGAGCAGACAACCAGACGGTCCATCCATGTGTATAAAACACAGCGCTCTATGTACAATCCCTGGCACCGAACAGGGTGCCCCCCATAGACCAGTGCACTGCTCTCCTGAAATACTCTGTGCTGCTGTCACCCTGCTCCTTCCACCATATATCAGGCCCCTGTCGCCTCGCTTTCACACATCGCCAGGACAGGATCTGAGCAGTGTGCTGGTCTATGGGGGGGCACAGAGCGAGATATATGGTGGAGGAGCAGGGAGACAGCAGCACAGAGTATTTCAGGAGAGCAGTGTGCTGGTCTATGGGGGGTACAGAGGGAGATATATGGTGGAGGAGCAGGGAGACAGCAGCACAGAGTATTTCAGGAGAGCAGTATCACACGGGATAGGATTAGATACACGCCTCAGCAGACAGTATCACACAGGAGAGGATTAGATACACAGCTCAGCAGTCAGTATCACACAGGATAGGATTAGATACACAGCTCAGCAGTCAGTATCACACAGGGGAGGATTAGATACATGGCTCAGCAGTCAGTATCACACAGGATAGGATTAGATACACGGCTCAGCAGTCAGTATCACACAGGAGAGGATAAGATACACGGCTCAGCAGACAGTATCACACAGGATAGGATTAGATACATGGCTCAGCAGTCAGTATCACACAGGATAGGATTAGATACACAGCTCAGCAGTCAGTATCACACAGGAGAGGATTAGCTACACGGCTCAGCAGTCAGTATCACACAGGAGAGGATTAGATACACAGCTCAGCAGTCAGTATCACACTGGAGAGGATTAGATACACGGCTCAGCAGTCAGTATCACACAGGATAGGATTAGATACACGGCTCAGCAGGCAGTATCACACAGGATAGGATTAGATACACGGCTCAGCAGACAGCATCACACAGGACAGGATTAGATACACAGCTCAGCAGTCAGTATCACACAGGATAGGATTAGATACACAGCTCAGCAGTCAGTATCACACGGGAGGATTAGATACACGGCTCAGCAGTCAGTATCACACAAGACAGTATTACAGATATGCCCACACTGGTGAAACTTCCAGCCCCCCCCCAATTATACACTAGACTATGGGCTGTATAAGTCACTGTCCTCCTCAGACAGCCATAAAAGCTCTCTTAACAGCAAAGGTGTCAGATCACCGGAGATCACTGGGGCTGTGAGTGAGGAGGCGGAGACAGAGCAGAAGAACACAGTAGAGCAGGAAGCACAGGGCCGAGCCTGGAGTAAGCAGGACAGAGGAGCATAGAGGAAAGTCACCCGCACTCACCACTCTCCATCCTCCGGCTCCAGTGGGCGGTTCTCTCCTCTGCTAACCACCTTCTCCATATCTACAGCCTCTCCTCACAACACAGGACCCGTTATGCCACAAGTGGTCCTGTGATAAAGGGTAAGTGGAGCTCAGCAGATAGCACTGGGCTACAGTAAAATGGCGCCCAGCCACACCTACAGCAGTGAATGGTGCAGCCCACAGGGGCGTGCCCAGTTCACTGCTAAAGAGGCTGCAATGTTAAGAGATAGGGTCGGGAGCCGACCACAGTCTCCTATGTCCAGGGACGGCCATATTTGCAGACTGTATGAGTCCTCCACAGATCTGCAAATCAAGATGGCAGCGCCCAGTGGCTACATTAAAACATTATTACAAACAAACCATAAATCCTGGTTAATACAACATTTGCTGAAACAACATGTTTTGTTACTTACTCTTTTTTTGCAAATTATATAAAATTGCGGCACCTTCCCTTTAACCTCACTCTTCCCACTTGCCCCGTAGTGTCAACCAATGACACCTTTGTACTCTCAGGTAACATCAAGCCCCAGAGGTTAGTAATGGAGAGGCGTCAACAAGAGGTCCGCATTACTAACCCCATAGTGATATTGTATAAAACACAGATACTGAGAAAAAAGTCCTTTAATTGAAAAAATGACACAGACTCTTTTAATAAATCTTAATTAAACCATACTCATAACATTGCCCATTCCACAGACACCATTGTGTCCTGCAAAAGAGTTAAAATAACAAACAACAATACAAGATGATAATCCATCTGTCCCACGACGGGTCTAGCTCTTCTATATCTAGATGGCAAGCTGCATAGTTGCATGATGAGACAATACAGCCTGCCATCCAGCAGAGACACTGAGTATAGTACTGGGTAACATGCTGGAACTTTATCTATTATTATGTATTATGTAACAACTTTGATAACAGCATGTATATGTGCTGCTTTTCTGAATAGCTTATATACTGCTTTACTTTGGCTGAGATATACTTATTTGTATTTTTGGAACAATCGCAAATATATCTATGGTATAATGGCTTGTGGGCCTGTGAGTATTTTACTATTGATTGTGGAGCTTCTCTTTTTTCTGTGTGTAATACCCAACTTTGGGGTTTTTCAAGTGTTTTTAAATGTATCATGTCCTGTATTTCAAAACTTGTATTTTTATATGGTGATCACTTGCTATTTGCATATGCTTTTCTTGGTTTGGAGCATGATAAAGTTTTCACACCCCTTGTGCTGTCAGAAAGGTCCTGGGAGTTCACAGCCAATGAACTCACTTCACCTATCTGATGTCAGCATGAGCGCCGACAGAAATTTTCCCACAGCCCTCGTGCTAACGTCAAATCGGTCCCTGAGATGTCAGTGTCTATGTGTGTAATATGTGTGGCAACCGTGTGATGCCCGTGTGCCACATCATGTAATGATAGTAAAAATAAGGAGCGCAAAATGTGTGAAATCTGGTGGTCTAGTGGATTATCAAACAGGGGCCAAGTGGCCACTCACGTAATGGGGTTGTGCACCCCTGCACAACCCCAGTTTGCGCTTGAAGGGATGATCCCTGGGGACCTTTGGAAACTGCCGTGTATTGCCACTTCTGGCCAGCACTTCCGGGTTCCTGTCACGTGATTGGGAAACTGGATATGCGTCAACGCAGGTCCTTTAGCTTGGAAGGGTGGATCCAGCATTGCCCGGACACCACAGGTCCTTTTGCCTCTCAATAGGATTAACACTTCTCGTAGCTGCTCCTGCCACACACCCTCAGGAGGAGGGATATAGGATAGAGAAGGAAAAATGTTGTGTGGTCTGTGGAGTGCTGGGAAAAGGGATTACCATATATACTTGGGTATAAGCCGACCCGAAAATAAGCCGAGGCACCTAATTTTGCCACAGAACTGGGTAAGCTTAATGACTCGAGTATAAGACAGGTATGCATTGTACCCTCATCCCTGTTCTGTTATGTGTGGCTCCCCCTGTCCTGTCCTGCTCTGTGTGGCTCCCCCTCTCCTGTCCTGCTCTGTGTGGCTCCCCCTGTTGTATGCATGTGGCTCCCCCAGTCCCCTCATTGTATGCATGGCTCCCTCATCCCATCTTGTATGCATAGCTTGGCTTCCCCCTTCCTATCGTTGTATGCATGGTTCGGCTCAGCTCCCCCCGTCCTCCTCCGTCCTCCTCCGTCCTCCCCCTTTCTTCTCACCCTCCTTGCACTGTCGCTGCACGTCCCTGCATCTCCGTTTTCCCAGCACGGCAGCTTTTCCTGTGCTCAGAGGTCATTAAGGTAATGAATATGTGCTCCACGCCTATGAGAGTGGAGACACATGCATATTCATTACCTTAATTAGTGCTACCACGTGACTGCTCATGGGAAGAGCTGCCACACCGGGATAACGGAGATGCAGGGACGTTCAGCGATATTGAGAGGAGGGTGAGTATAATGTCACAGCTGCCGGCTCCTGCTGCTGCTCCTCCGCTCCACTCCCCTTCCCCTCCCCCACTGGCTTTCTGGACAATGACTCGTGTATAAGCTGAGGGGGTCGTTTTCAGCACAAAAAATGTGCTGAAAATCTCAGCTTATACACAAGTATATACGGAAATATGGGGACAACAATATGGTTAACAAACCTTTATTAACCCTTCGATCTCCACAAAGCATTTCGATAGCATGACACTATCTTCTTCAGGTGGTACAAAAGTGGTGCCACATCAGTACCACACAGCGGGTGACAGGAAAGCAGTGGTACACACAGCGCTGTTTTCCGGCGTCTGGTGCCGAAGATAACTTTCCTCATTCTCCCCTGCTCTGCTGGTGATCAGCACAAGCAGGGAAGAATGATGAGAGTTGTATTCAAGTGAGAACAATGACAGCAGGTGGTGGTTTTTGGGACTACAGTATTACTCCCATCGGCCTACACCTGCTGCCGCTAATAATGGTGACAGCAGGAGCAGAATATTCCTCACCCATCACCAGTGCTATAAATAAATAAATGAAAAAACAGCGTGGGTTCCCATGTATTTTCTATAACCAGCCAGACAAAACTCACAGCTGGGGGCTGCAACCCTCAGCTGTCAGTGTTATCAATGCTGGTTATCAAGAATACATGGGTTCCCACACCATATTTTTTAATTATTCATATAAATAATAAAGAAAAATGGTGTGGGGTCCACCTTATTTTTAACAACCAGACTTGCTAAAGCAGACAGCTGGGGGATGGTATTCTCAGATTGGTAAGGGGCCATGGATATTGACCCCACCAGCCTAAAAACAGCAGCCCACAGCCACCCAGAAAAGGCACATCTATTAGATGCGCCTATTCTGGCATTGTGCCCAGCTCTTCCCACTTGCCCTGTGGCGGTGGCAAGTGGGGTTCATATTTGTGGGGTTGAGGTCACCTTTGTATTATCAGGTGACATCATTAGGTGTTAGGGGAATATAACTGTGCTTGTTATTTTTAGATAAAAATGGAAAACACATGACAGCGTGACAAACACCTGGTGTTCGAGCAGCCTAAGATGGTGCACTGCTGGCATTACTGTGATTGGCAAGCAAGTCCAGCATGTTTATTGGCTGCAAATAAAGCGGCAAACATGCTGAGAGGGTCACTCGAATATACCAAAGCGAATAGCAAATTACTCGTCGAGTAACGAATAGTGCCGAATATATTGGCTCATCATCACTAGTCGTTAACTCTTCCTATAAAACCTGGCCAGACCCACTCTGTCCTGCCAGTGAAAGCGCTGCTTCCTTGCTCTTAGGAGACTCTGTGCTGAATAGGAGTTCAGTTGCTATAATTGGAGATTCATCTTCCTGTGCTGTGTGCTAAAGCTAAGTAGTTGGAGTTTGGAGTTGGAGTTGTGGTGTTCTGTAGTTTGCTGTTGTATGTGCGTGTTTAGCTCTTGTTCCCTTTTCCCAATTAGTTTATTCCTCCCTGTCCCTATCCTCCTCCTATTGTTGGTTAGTGCTTTTGTATGATAGAGATTTTCTGTTATCCCTGTTTTGTCTTTGTGTCTGGTTTACCTTTCATTTCTGTCCCATTCCTCATGGGGAGGGGAAGGGGACAGATTAGGGTTTTTACAGTAGCATAGTAAGGTCCTTGACTCGGCCCTCTCTTCCGTTTAGAGTACCCCTAGGACAGGGATATTTACTGTCCCAGATCCAGCACCAGTTTGAGGCTCCTCTTCCTTACTGCAGACTGTCACTGCGTGACATAAGCACAGGCACCCAGTGCCAAGCAGCTCAGTGCACCTTGCCACAACTTGTTTTGCATTTAACTGTTCTCTCTAATGCCTGTAAAGCCAGAATTGTCAATCAAGGATGAGGGAGGCAGAGATAGAAGAAAAAACTAGTATATGGGAAGGTGCACTGGTCTGCTTAGCCATGCCGAGGCTGCACTACAGCTTGTGCTGATTTTAAACAGTCATTTTGTGATACTGTACATGGGCTTCTTTTAAGTAGGTTGATACTCTGAAATATTTTATTGCATATTAGCTATGTCAAAGATGAGCAAGCCAAACGGACAGCCCAATAATTAGAGCCATCTAGCCATCTCTACTTATGCCTGTGTGAAGCACCATGGATCATTTTCAATATGGCAGAATAATATACGTAGGGATCCTTACAATTGCAAAACTCCAAAATATTCTTTATAGTCATTACAGTGTTCAGCCACAATATGACATTTAGTGGCCCACCACCTTTTAACTCCTTGCAGTCCCCACCAAGTTGGATACAACTGTTCACTTCTATCAGTGATGAAATAATAGCTGTTGGGAAACTTCAAGGTCCTATTATGTGAGACCTACAGGGAGTATGACAGGGAACAGTTGGAGTAAATTCACTGCTGCTCAGCATATGTTGCAGCATATAAATAATCAAGAAAAAATAATTGTTACTTTGAAAAGCAATAAAGTGGTGTGGTTTACTACATGGGAGAACACTATTTATCATTATCATGCATGACCAGAGGGAACTGACTACAACTAGGAGATGCCAGCTATGAATTTTCACAAATAAATGTTCCCTCACCCAGCTTGTTATAGGCAGCTATAATGTAAAGATGCATCCGATAGCCTGGCACAGTGAGTTCTACAGACACTACATATGGAAATATACATATCAGTATCAAACACACTTGTCTGACAAGCAGATTTAGGCTACTTTCACACATCAGGTTTTCGGCGTCAGGTGCGATCCGGCGTCGTGCCGGAACGCCGGATCCGGCAAATGTTTTGTAAAACCTGATGTGCCGGATCCGGTTTTCTGCCGAATCCGTCTTGTTCTTGACAGACAAAACCGGATCCGTCTCATCCGGTTCATCCGTTTTTCTATCCGTTTTTCGACGGATTACGCCGGATCCGGTTTTTAACATTGATCCTTGTGGCCTTCCGAACGGGATTGGCTACTGGAAAACTATATATAGCGTGTTCCTACAGCCCTTCTTTGACAGGTTGTAGAGGAGAAAGTGCAGGTTGGAGAGAAGAGCAAGTTACTGGCGAAGATGGATGTTGTCATTGGAAATATTTTGAAGAATTTGGCGGATTTTACAGCGGAGGCGAATCGTTTGAGGGTGATTGTTCTGGAGAAGGAGAGAGCGAGACAGCAGCGCATCAGGCATCGTAGACGACGTTTGTGGATCCACCCCATCACAGCCAAGAGAATGACGCGTGGGGTCTATTCTACACTCTGCATGGACCTTCGACGAAACCCGGATAAATTTTTTGGATATGTTCGGATGAAAATGGAGAATTTTGATTACTTGGTGGAGCGCATTGCACACCTCATAAGAAAAGCGGACACCTATTGCCGCTTCTCTGTTTCACACGCAGAGCGTCTGATGGTGACTTTAAGGTAAGCCACATTTATTGGATGTGATCGCATCAGAGCACACTTTCACTGCAATCTTGTTGGTGGTAGTTTGTATCTCCAAGTGTATAGCTGAGTTTTGGTATGTAATGCTGTGATTTAAAACTAATTTATTGTTTTTTAATTCCCCACAGATTTCTTGCAACTGGAGAATCCCTTTCGTCACTGCATTTCCAGTACAGACTCGGGATTTCCACCATATCTGGAATAGTGAAGTACACATGCCGTGCACTGTGGGACTCCTTAGCTGAAGAGTTTTTACCAGAGCCCACAACAGAGAGCTGGATTGAAATTGCTGACAAGTTTCAACAGATATGTCAGTTTCCCAACTGCTTGGGCGCTGTGGACGGGAAACATATCCGCATTGTAAAGCCAGCCGGATCGGGATCGGAATATTTCAATTACAAGAAATATTTTTCAATTGTCCTCATGGCCATCGCTGACGCAGAATACAAATTTATTGCTGTTGATATTGGTGCCTATGGCCGCTCCAATGACTCTCAAGTTTTCAAACTGTCTGCCATGGGGCGTAAACTGTATGGAAACACCTTCCAGTTCCCACCACCTAGACCGCTGCCGCAAACATCTGGTCCACCTATGCCATTTGTCTGTGTAGGGGATGAAGCCTTCCAGCTGTCAGAACACCTTTTGAAACCGTACTCTAGCAGAGGATTGACAAGACCAAAACGCATTTTTAATTACCGCCTCACAAGAGCAAGAAGAATGGTTGAATGTACCTTTGGTATTCTGACAGCCAAATGGCGGGTCCTATTGACTGCGATCAACCTCAAGACAGAAACTGTTGACGAGGTGATCAAAGCTTGCGTGGTACTCCACAATTTTGTTATCTGCAAGGAACCCATTTCCATTGAGGACACCTCTGAAGAAACCACCTTGCAAGATTACCATGACATTACCACTAGAAGTTCTGTGACGGTTTCAGTAATGAGGGACAATTTTGCACTATACTTTATGTCACCTCAAGGCAGAGTACACTGGCAGGATGACAGAGTGTGAAAGATTTGTGCCCTAACCAAACTTGTGTACCTTCTGTACCAACAGTATATACCTTTGCCAACCAAAGTTGGCTATCTTGTCATGGTCTCTATTTTTAGCTTTAGGCCACAGGTGTGTACCTGGTTGTGTTTTATGCAAAGTATTTCACCTTTTAACAAAAGTTGTGTACATTGTTAGGAAATCACCAACAATAAACACAACTTTTTAGGTGAAATACTTTGCTTCAAACACAACCAGGAACACAACTGTGGCAAAAAGCTAAAATTTACCCACAGTTATATACCTGGTTTTGAATACCTTTTTACCTTTTAAATACCCTGTATTTAACCTTTTTTTTAAACATATTTCGCCGCAGAAAGAAATGACAGACAACCAGTGTAAACAATAATTTAACTTTTATTTAAAATATTTTTTTTTTGTAAACTGTTTTTAAAGTTAAAAAAACTTTTTTAATAAAGGTTTGAAACCAACTGGGCATTTTTATTACAAAACACATCATAAATCTGTGTTGTGTGGGGTGGAAATACTGCTGGAGGGGCTGCGGGACACTTCGACAATGGGAGTGTGGAGAGAGGACTGGGATCGTGGTGGGGAAGGAACAGTTAGAGGTGATGGTGTGGAAAAAGCTACAGAATAGGTGGACATGTGGGAGGCAGAAGAGGTGGTGGGCGGTGGAGTGGAGGGTTGGGCAGGGACTGTAGGAGCAGATGATGTTGATGGAAAGTTGTATGGGGAAGGAGTTTGGTACGGGGAAGGAGTTTGGTACGGGGAAGGAGTTTGGTACGGGGAAGGAGTTTGGTACGGGGAAGGAGTTTGGTACGGGGAAGGAGTTTGGTACGGGGCAGGTTGCTGGAAGTGGGGAAATGTCTGGTACTGGGGAGGTTGCTGGTACTGGGGAGGTTGCTGGTATGTAATAGGAGGGGGAGGATGGAAAGTGGCTGGAGGGGGTGCAGATGTAATAGGAGGGGGAGGATGGAAAGTGGCTGGAGGGGGTGCAGGTGGAGGAACTACAGTGGTGGGAGGTGGAGGTTGGGAGGTAACCTGCTGTAGAGCACCGTGGCACGAATGCATTACCTGCATCTGCTGGGTAGGAGATAGCGTTTCCATGCGCTCCACAACAGACCTGAAAAAGGTGTGGTTTGGCGAAGATCTTGCTTCTGAATGCATGGTTCGCAGAAGTGTCTTCACCTCCAGAATGCTGGAGTTGATCTGCTGAAAGCCTGCGGAGATTTGCTCTGACAAGACTTTTAGACAATTCTGGAAAGATGCATTCAGATGCAAGAACTCTGGCGCATAACTCTTTTCCTGACCCCTCTGCCGCTGCCGCCCAGTACCCGCAGGTGTACTAGAGGTGGCAGGGGCAGAAGGGTGGGGTAAAGGGAAAGCGATCTCCTCACCAGCAGCTTCATGTAATGTAGGCGGCCACGATGCTCCTGTGCTGGTGGATGGGACAGATGGGTCGAATGTGTGGGAAGGCTGGGAAGGTGCAGATGTACCGGGGCGGTCGAAGTGTCCCTCGGTGCCGGTCTCCTCAGGGATCGCTTCAGAAGGGTCCAATCGTGCAGGCTCCCGAGTGCTGCTCACCGTGCTGTGGAATAAAGAGAAAAAAAACAATTAAAATAGTGACATGGTATGGCCCTGGCTGAAAAAAAAAAGTTACATCTAAACATTTTTTTGTCACATGTGGTGTGTAATATTTACCTTCTGGTGAGCATTGTATCCCAGAGGAACGACAGGGCTCGTGCGTACTTGTACTTGCTCCTGCGTCCTCCAGATCCACTCGGGGCCCGCATCTCTTTATTGAACTCCTTCTTGAAATGATCCCTCACAGACCGCCACCGCTTCACAATTCTCTCCCCTGAAACGAGAAAGGACAAAGTGGTTAGTATACAACATCAGTGTTTCCAAAACTCCAGTCCTCATGGTCCCCAGGGGTCATGTTTTCAGGATTTCCAAAGTAAATAGAAATCCTGAACACATGATCCGTGGGGACCACGAGGACTGGAGTTCGGGAAACACTGGTTTAAATCAAGCAACCGGTACTGTATATACTTACGCTCTTTAATCTGGGCCCGAGCTTCGAGGTCCTCCCAGTGGTCCACAAGGAGAGAACAGATTTCCTCCCAGAGTCGTCGGGTAACGATAAGGTCAGCGTGGCGGCGGTCAGCCATATTCCAGAGCGGCTCCCTTTCTCTGACGAGATCGATGAGGTGGTCCACATCGATTCCTCCATCCTCACCATCAGAGTCGGGAGCACGCTGTGAAGGCTGTTAAAGAAAAAGACAAAAATAACATAATTAGCCTCCACAAAAGAAATGAAATAAAAAGTGCAAAAAAACAAAGCAAAAATATTTATACTTACACGCTGGTGACCGCCGCGTTGCTGTCGCCGACGACCCTGGGAGGCACTGCGAGGACCTCTTGGCCGAGCACCAGATTGGGAAGACTAGAGAAGAAAACAAAAAATGTTATGTCTTTGGATGTAGGCATTTGTTTGCTGTGTGTGGTCTGCAGAACATTGTTTTCTATGTGTTGTGTGCAGTGTGATGTTGTGTTTCTGCGTTTGATGCAAAAAACTTACCAATTGTGAGCCCACTGCAAGTGTCTGTCCACCCCTTCCTTCTTCTTCTGGGAGCTCCTCTTCATCTTGTGATTCCTGTTTTGAAATAAAAGGCAATGAATAGACATATATTACAGAGATGATGGATTTTGGAAATAAAAACTTACCGTCAAACGCTGACGATGCGAGGGAGGGCTCCCAGAAGAAGATGTGCTGTCTTCCTGATGGACAGACTCCATGGCTGTGGGTGGTGTTCCTGCTGCTGCCATTGCTGCTGCTGCTGCTGCATCTATTGGGCGGCTGTTGAATAAAGAGAAACAAAGGGCAAATGAATATCTTGATATTCCATAGCCCTAGTTTGGAGGAATGGGGGAATTGATAATTACCGTCTCTCATCTGCTGCTGGACTCCCCTCCCGTTGTTCAGCATGCTGCTCCATTTGGGGTGGTGCTGATGGTGCTGCTGCAGATGTTTGCTGCCTTCTCCTGCTCCTGGTTCTTGGCTTGGGTGGCATGTTGGGTGTGGCTGAGGGTCCCACTGTCTTGCTTTTATATATGTCTTGTGGGCAGAGCTACTGAGCATGCTCAGACCAAAAAAACCGGATCCGGCCACCGGATCCGGCTGTCGCCGGATCAGGCGCATTGCGGCGCTCATAGGCTTTCATTGTATGAAAAAGCCGGACATGCATTTGAAGTAGAAATGTAAGAGAACCAATATTGCGTTTACTCGCTAGGTTTTATGGCTATTATGATTATAGGGAAACCATTTTCAAGTTTTCAGCAAAACAATGTTACTCTTATCAAGACATGCAAATTAGTCTCTTCCCAGCAAGCATTGATTGACCTAAAGGACCCCATACACAATAGATAGCTGTCAGCCAATGGTTCGGCTGATCGTTCAGTTGGCAGCTATTTCTCCCAACTTCTCATTCACAGGAGTGCTGCTATGCCAGATGCCAGCACCGGGATTCCTGCATGGCCTTTCCCCCTCCTCCCGGCAAAGACACTGATATACTCACTGCCTCGGCCTCTCAACAGCGTCTCCCGTGGCTTCCTGCTTTCAGGGCCTTTGCACATTAAGCAGGTCTCCCGTCAGCCTGCTTAGGGCGCGCATTCACACTCCCCGCCTCTTAAAGGGGTAGCAAGCACACACCTGATGTGTCCCCAGCCAATAGCTGGGAGACTCTAAGTACTTAAGGCATCTTCCCCTGTAGGGAGGTACCTGAGCAACATTACAGTTTAGGTAGTCTGAAAGCTGCTAAATCCATTGTCAGGTCACTGTTCTTGAAATTGTCTCATTCTCAGAACCTGAAACATTCTGCCTTCCTGAATCTGACTAGTCTAAAACAGTGTTTGTACCTGCTACCACCTTGTCAAATACCTGTAACAGTATCCACACTGTATGAGCCAGCACCAGTGTCCATCCTGTGATCCTGAACCTGCATTGTCTGAACCTGCACCAGTGTCCATCCTGTCTAAAACTCTCAGTGATAACCAGGTAGCTGCTTAACCACATCCCTCCAGGGTAAGCCCAGCCTGTGGTACAGTGGGTCCACAATCCACCAGTGTGACAAGTGCTAACTCTGATAACTGCTTCTGTGTGGTTTGTGAAAGAGTCACTGCCAGACTCCATTGGCTTATCTCAACAAGAACTAAAGAATCGCAGTCCAAAATCAGACATTCCAGATCCTTATCTTCCATGGCATAGTCTTTCAAGGAAGAGTTGGGAGGCCACCATACATATTTGACTGTTGACGATACCCATCTCTATCAGTGGGTTCAGCTAACAGTAATCCAACTTGTATTGGGGCCTACGTGTATTACATCTACTTACGCCACCTAGGTGCTTTCCGTAAAAAGACACTTTACCCCAGATCACTTTCAACGGGACTCCCACCTACAATGCGCCATTATTATAACTGATGTCTTCTTTTGTGGCAGAGGGACCTTTAGACCTTGAAGGCATCAATGCACAAGTGCATTTACTAACTCTGCTCTTTCTATAGCATTCTTACCAACAGTTTTGAATTTGCCGGGACTGTTGAGACCCAACAAACTAGAGTATGGCCAAAATGGGACAAAATTTACACAAACTCCTCCCAAAAACTTGAAATTCTCATGCAGTTTAGAGCAAACCTGAGTTGGTTTTGTAGACCCATTTAGGGTCATAGCTGTAGGACGTGCAGGATCAGCATTTTCTACCAGGATCTAGCATATGAAGGAGCTCAAAAGCTCCTGGGCTACATAAGAAGATACTCTAAACAGTCCCAAAACATTACAGCATGGCCAAAAATGACAAGTGACATGGTTTACACAAATTCCTCTCAAAGTTTGGAATTCCCATGCAGTTTGAGGTTGTCCTGATGTGTGTTAGGGGTGAGATGGAAACTTTTGTATATTACCAACATTGATGATGGTAGGTATGCCTATCAACAGGGCCTTAGCTGTAGCAAGCACAGAGAAAATATTTTCTACCAACCGAGGGAGCCCTAAACTCCGCTGTTAAAAAAGAAGACAAAAGCATCACAAATGCAACATGGTAGAGTCAGTGCCCTGCTACAGATTTTAAGGAGTTTAGGTGTTTCAAGTTACTCCTTTATCCATAGTTTTGTCCCAGCTTTCATCTCTGTAAAATGCTTAAAAAAGTTTCATGGATATGGGACGGACCCCTACTCCATCTTAAAAACCACCATAACTACAGTAAACCTAGGCACTAGAATAATACTCAACACATTATTTTGGTTGTCAAAATGGCCACAGCTTTATTTAAATCACAAGATTAAAACAATCACAGGAGTCAGGTGAAGTGCTAGTACATTGGGATTCACAAGTACTGTGATATCCCCAGCTGTCTGACATACAGAACCAGGACAGACAGCCATAAATGGGCGGCATGCACTGGCTTGCCATTCAAGCAGAGCCAGTAAACTTTCAGGGCACCCCTGATTGACGTTACCATTACAACGTCCTTGAGGCTGGCCACCAAAAGCCGAGCCTGTTCACCACCATGAGGTTTTACATCCTCTATTAGTTAAAATGAGTCCACCTTAACTTGTCTGCAACTTCCACCTGACTCCTAAACCGCAAAGCTGTGACGGGTTATAAATTCACATTTGACACCTTTTTTTTTTTTCAATGAATCACTTTAGTAAACTTATAAACTAGAAGTCCCTGCAAAAGCATTAAGGGGGCTAACTCCTCCTGTTCATCCTGTGCATGAAAGAGGGAGAGAGACAGATTTCCTGTTCTATATAAGCCCCACCCTCCTCACAGTAACCCACCAGGCATAGACATACTGTGCTTCTTACTCTGAAAGCAACATCACTCTTGCTTAAAATCTACACCACTATACCAAAAAAGCTGCAGGAGTAAAGGTCCACCCATCCCCAAGTCATGTCCTCCGCCTATGGCTCCAGTGGTTTCTTGAATTATGGATATGGGACAGACCCCTACTCCATCTTAAAACCACCATAACTACAGTAAACCTAGGCACTAGAATAAATACACAACACATTATTTTGGTTGTCAAAATGGCCACAGCTTTATTTAAATCACAGGATTAAAACAATCACAGTAGGAGTCAGGTGAAGTGCTAGTACATTGGGATTCACAAGTACTGTGATATCCCCAGCTGTCTGACATACAGAACCAGGCCAGACAGCCATAAAGGGGCGGCACACACTGGCTTGCCATTCAAGCAGAGCCAGTAAACTTTCAGGGCACCAATGACACTATTATCCTCACTCCTGGGCTTAACCACTGTGCCCGCCCCTGATTCACGTTACCATTACAACGTCCTTGAGGCTGGCCACCAAAGCCGAGCCTGTTCACCACCATGAGGTTTTACATCCTCTATTAGTTAAAATGAGTCCACCTTAACTTGTCTGCAACTTCCACCTGACTCCTAAACCGCCACCAGAGAGGCCATTTGACACCTTAAATGGACTCGACCACCATCAACCATGCCTAATAAAGCCATCAACCATTTCTACATGCTATGGAAAGACTGTGCACACAAGTAATAAAAAATAAAAAATAAAATTCCAGAGCTCCGACAGATTGATTTTATCAATGCCATGCTACCAAGTTATGATCGATAATACGGTAACTACAGCAAAATAACAGTTGCTAAACATCCCGCAATGAGGATCCCATAATGGGGAATGTGGAAAGTAAACCATAATTAAGGTCGTAGCTACAATCTGAATACCTGTATAATGACATCTGTCATGCCTCAAAAAACTATTATACTGCATGCATTGTAGCCAGCTCTAATAATTCACCAATCCACAGATCTTAGTTCTAGAAACCACCATTATTTACAGTAGCTGTGCAGTAAAATTTCTTAAACCCACTTACTATCACTACCCGAAAAGTGATGAACATATCAATAGAAAGATATTATAAATAGAGAGTAATTAAAAACTATACACAATATAACATCAACATTATAACAGACCATAAAATAACATTCAGAATATCTGGAAGTAGTAATTTAAATAAACCTAAAGCAGAAAAAGTCTACAAAGGCATTATTAATAACCCTGTCACGCCATTGTTAATTGTGTTTCATGCACTTGATAACATTTACTGTTGACCTCTCCTACTGGGTCAAAGGCATTGGGAATAGTTATATTGCCCTTCGTGTTAATGCACTTGATTACTTTACCCTTAGCCGCTCCCACTGGCTCAAAGGCACCAAGAGTAGGCACACTGCCCTTTGTGTTAATGCACTAGATTATACCCTTAGTCGCTCCCACCAGCTCAAGGGCATCAGGAATAGGCATACTGCCTTTTGTGCTAATGCACTAGATTATACCCTTAGACGCTCCCACCAGCTCAAGGGCATCGGGAATAGGCATATTGCCCTTCATGTTAATGCACTTGATTACTTTACCCTTAGTCACTCCCACTGACTCAAGGGCACACAGATTAGATACATTGCTCTTCAGTTTCATGCACTAGATAACTGCATTGTCCAGATGACAACCTTGAAAGAAACATGGAAAGAAACATGGTTTGGTCAATATAAACAGTCAAAAACCGTGCCTCGGCATTCTCAAGTCACATGAAAAAAGAGAGAGGGTCCTTGAAGCTATAGATTGTATTGAAAAGCATGCCTACCTTGTTCTCTTCTCCCCTCCAGCCGTGGTTCCTGGCTCAGAGGAGCCAATTTATTCTGTAGACATGCAAAATATGATTGCCATGACCCCAGGGACTTTACTCTAACAGGGTCCCATAAAATATAAATGCTTCTGGAGACCAGGGGGCTCTACCGTGATGGTCACCCCTCCATACCAGGGGGCCATACCCGAGATGGTTACCCCCTCCATACCAGGGGGCCATACACGAGATGGATACCCTCCACAACAGGGGGCCATACCTGAGATGATTACCCCTCAAAACCAGGGTGCCATACCTGAAATGATTACCCTTCCAAACCCAGGGGGGGGTCATACTGTGATGAACACCCCCCAAACCAGAGGTCCATACTTAATATGGTTACCCCTACTGACCAATTTATAAATAACTTCAAGGACCCACTAAAAGTAAAACAAATAACTTTTTTTTGTTGTTTTTTAAATTTTTAATTCATGTTCTTATTAAAATAACCATAAAATAAACATCAAAGCATAAATAACATTAACACGCTGGGGGGAGTCCTTGAAGTTCCCAAATCTGGTGATTACCAAACATAAAATGTACCAACAATTACTCCCAGCCGTTACCCCACTAGCTCGGGAGCACCATAGCCACAAGAGTTCCAATGTTCACTTGAATTTCCTGGGGATCCGGCAAACCCTTGCCGAAACACCCCTCCACCTTTCACCAGGTCCAGAACCATATTAACTTCCAAAAAGAGGAATCCATATCCCAATGGATCCCCCAGACCAATTTCTAACCAACTTCAAGGACCCCCCCAACCACCAGGTTCCAGGTAATCCACTCAGGCCTGTGCTATCCGCCATCTTAGGTAACGTAAAATAAGCACTTGGTGGGTATACACCGATCCCTTTTTTTAAAAAAAATTATTATTCACGCCTTTATTAAAACAAACATACAATAAAACATCAAAGCATAAATAATATTAACACGCTGGTGGGAGTCCTTGAAGCTCCCAAAATCTGGTGATTACCAAACATAAAGTGAACATAAAATGTACCAACAATTACTTCCAGCCGTTACCCCACTAGCTCGGGAGCACCATAACCGCAAGGGTTCCAATGTTCACTTGAATTTCCTGGGGATCCGACAAACTTTTGCCGAAACTCCCCTCCACCTTTCACCAGATTCAGAACCATATTAAATTCCAAAAGGAGGAAACCATATCCCAATGGATCCCCAGACCATATTTAACCAACTTCAAGGACCCCTCCAACCGCTCAAGATGTGGGATAAATGAGGGTGAAAACCATGCAGGTTTACAGACAAGGTATACAACAGGTTTATAATGGAAAATATCCCATCGTAAGGTCCAGAAATAGACAGAGATGGGCAATGCTGTGTTATATGCTGTAACCATAAATGAGAAGCCGCCTGCTCCTCTACAGCAATTACAGACAGACTCTAATCACCAGCTGCATATAAATGGTAAGAAATATGTACAGTAGGTCTAATATAAGCTGCCTGCAGCCATAGGTGTGTGTGTTGAAAACTGCAAGTTCTGAATCCCAGTCAGTCACTCTACTACATACAATAGACGAGAGACAGGGCTGAAAACTGGGCCCATGATGTGTTTTCCAGAGCAATGTGCAGCATCACACTAGGAGTGCCCACTCACTGTCCGCCATGTGCTGAGTTTTTAGTGCACATGTAGGGTTCGGTGGGCCGGACTGGGGGGTGGTCCCTCTCTTACCGCGCAGAGACGTAACAGAGACAAGATGGAGGCAGGTTCAGGGTGCGACAGGTCCAAGTTTATTCGTACTCTCGCCGTCCGACTGACGGTCCTCACAATGCGACACAGTACCTTCCTCATGGCCCTCCTTGATCAGGGCCACCGTACTTTCCACCTGAGACGTATCTGTACGTCCCGTACCTTTTTCACCCTTCAAAAAAAAGAAAGAAGCCAGCGCTGCTTGTGGTTAGAACGCATAACATGAGGTGCATATGCACATATTAACATCTAACTGTATTCAAAATGAGACATTTGGCAAAATATTGATCAATAAATTGAGCCACCCCGCCGCGCCAAGACAATCTCATGTGGGGGGTCCTACTCTACATTATTATTATTCACTGTGCCATTACTGCCTCCTAAATATTTTAAAAGCAAGACCATATCAAATGCACTCCGTACCTGAAGCATATCTGCATCACTCCCGTGCAGCCAGATGAAGCAAGTGCAGATAAAGGCCAACCAGGTCTGAACATAGACATCTCAGGTTTGACCTCCACACATTGCCTGACCAGCAAACACAGATGAAGGGCGATGCAGGCTCAGACACAGGTGCACAAATTAAATAAAGCCTGGGGCAGGGCGGGGCTGCTGTGTGTGTGCACAGCAGCCTAGATCCATCACAATGAACACAGCAAAAATGGCGAACATAACCCAGCGTGCACGGCAACAGTGGTGGTCAACCACAAACCAATATGCAAAAAAAAGAAAGAAGCCAGCGCTGCTTGTGGTTAGAACGCATTACATGAGGTGCATATGCACATATTAACATCTAACTGTATTCAAAATGAGACATTTGGCAAAATATTGATCAATAAATTGAGCCACCCCGCCGCGCCAAGGCAATCTCATGTGGGGGGTCCTAAACTACATTATCATTATTCACTGTGCCATTACGGCCTCCTAAACATTTTAAAAGCAAGACCATATCAAATGCAATCTGTATCTGAAGCATATCTGCATCACTCCCGTGCAGCCAGATGAAGCAAGTGCAGATAAAGGCCAACCAGGTCTGAACATAGACATCTCAGGTTTGACCTCCACACATTGCCTGACAGCAAACACAGATAAAGGGCGATGCAGGCTCAGACACAGGTGCACAAATTAAATAAAGCCTGGGCCAGGGCGGTGCTGCTCTCCCCATTCTTTAGGGCAGGCCTGCCGCAGAAGATGAGGTATTAGCGGCGGCGATCCTGCCAACTACGCCAAGTGTAGGGTTCGGTGGGCTGGACTGGGGGGGTGGTCCCTCTCTTACCACGCAGAGACATAACAGAGACAAGATGGAGGCAGGTTCTGGGTACAACAGGTCCAAGATTATTCGTACTCTTGCCGTCCGACTGACGGTCCTCACAATGAGACACAGTACCTTCCTCATGGCCCTCCTTGTTCAGGGCCGCTTCACACACCGTACTTTCCACCTGAGATGTATCTGTACGTCCCGTACCTTTTTCACCCTTCAAAAAAAAGAAAGAGGCCAGCGCTGCTTGTGGTTAGAACGCATAACATGAGGTGCATATGCACATATTAACATCTAACTGTATTCAAAATGAGACATTTGGCAAAATATTGATCAATAAATTGAGCCACCCCGCCACGCCAAGGCAATCTCATGTGGGGGGTCCTACTATACATTATTATTATTCACTGTGCCATTACTGCCTCCTAAATATTTTAAAAGCAAGACCATATCAAATGCAATCCGTACCTGGAGCATATCTGCATCACTCCCGTGCAGCCAGATGAAGCAAGTGCAGGTAAAGGCCAACCAGGTCTGAACATAGACATCTCAGGTTTAACCTCCACACATTGCCTGACTAGCAAACACAGATGAAGGGCGATGCAGGCTCAGACACAGGTGCACAAATTAAATAAAGCCTGGGGCAGGGCGGGGCTGCTGTGCCCATTCTTTAGGGCAGGCCTGCCGCAGAAGATGAGGTATTAGCGGCGGCGATCCTGCCAACTACGCCAAGTGTAGGGTTCGGTGGGCTGGACTGGGGGGTGGTCCCTCTCTTACCGTGCAGAGACATAACAGAGACAAGATGGAGGCAGGTTCTGGGTGCAACAGGTCCAAGATTATTCGTACTCTTGCCGTCCGACTGACGGTCCTCACAATACGACACAGTACCTTCCTCACGACCCTCCTTGTTCAGGGCCGCTTCACACACCGTACTTTCCACCTGAGACGTATCTGTACGTCTCATACTTTTTTCACCCTTCGACGCTTCTGTCAGCTCCGTCACTGTGGCTGATGTAGGCCTGTACACCAACAGTAGTTTCACTGGTCAGTAGTGTTGAGCTTTCCGATACCGCAAGTATCGGGTATCGGCCGATATTTGCCGTATCGGAATTCCGATACCGAGTACCGATACTTTTTTCATACCGGATACCGGAATCGGAAGTCCAAAATGCAATGTGGCTCTGATTGGCTGCCGAAATGACATCATCATGATGCGCTGTCTGTGCGCATCATGATGCACTGTCAGTTCGGGCCTTCGGGGGGTCTGTGCCGACTGTCCGGGGGTCTGTACCGGCCTGCCGGTGGTCTGTGCCGACTGCCCGGGGGTCTGTGCCGGCCTGCCGGTGGTCTGTGCAGGCTCCGGGGGTCTGTGCCGACTGCCCGGGGGTCTGTACCGGCCTGCCGGGGGGCTGTGCCGGCCTGCCGGTGGTCTGTGCAGGCTCCGGGGGTCTGTGCCGACTGCCCGGGGGTCTGTACCGGCCTGCCGGGGGGCTGTGCCGGCCTGCCGGTGGTCTGTGCAGGCTCCGGGGGTCTATGCAGGCATCGTCCGATGGGACTACAAGTCCCATCGGGCGATGCCTGCTATCATGACAGTGATTGACACATTAGCCAATGATGGGACAGTAGTAGTCCCATCATCCGGCTAATGTGTTGAATGTAAAAAAAAAAAAAAAAAAAAAATTACATGCTACATACATACAACATGCATACTACATATATACTACATGTAACATACATACTACATATATACTACATGCAACATATATACTACATACATGCTACATACTACATGCATACTACATACATGCTACCTACTACATACATGCTACATACATACTACATGCTACATACATACTACATACATACTACATACATAATACATATTTACTACATGCATGCAACATATATACTACATGCATGCAACATGCATACTACATATATACTATATATACTACATGTAACATACATACTACATATATACTACATGCTACATACATGCAACATACATACTACATACTTGCTACATACATACTACATACATACTATATACATACAACATATATACTACATACATGCAACATGCATACTACATGCATGCAACATGCATACTACATATATACTATATATACTACATGTAACATACATACTACATATATACTACATGCTACATACATGCAACATACACACTACATGCTACATACATGCAACATACATGCTACATACTACATGCATACTACATACATACTACATACATGCTACATACATACTACCTACATACACTACATGCATGCAACATACATATTACATATATACCACATGCATGCAACATGCATACTACATATATACTGCATATATACTACATGCATGCAACATACATATATACTACATACAATACATACATATAGACATACAGTACATATAACATAGAGTACATACTCACCGTCACTTGTCACTTTGATCCCCGAAGCCATTGTCGCCTGAGGAATAAATATCAAAATAAAAAAACACCAATATACTTACCCCGATCCGCAGAAGTCCACGAGGGTCCCACGTCGATCTTGCGTGGAGAACTGCAGCATCAGCTGATGCTACCAGCTCCAGGAATACAATGACGGAAGGTAAGTATCCTTCCGCACTGTATTCCTCCACCACTGAAAAAAAAAAAGTCCCTAGTCTCACTTTATGGCAAAAGCTGCGTGGGAACTTTCTCACGCAGCAATGGCATAAAGTGAGACTAGGGACTTTTTTTTTACAGTGGTGGAGGAATATAGATCGACGTGGGACCCTCGTGGACGTCTGCGGATCGGGGTAAGTATATTGGTGTTTTTTTATTTTGATATTTATTCCTCAGGCGACAATGGCTTCGGGGATCAAAGTGACAAGTGACGGTGAGTATGTACTCTATGTTATATGTACTGTATGTCTATATGTATGTATTGTATGTAGTATATATGTATGTTGCATGCATGTAGTATATATGTTGTATGTATGTTGCATGCATGTAGTATGTATGTAGCATGTATGTAGTATGCATGTAGTATGTAGCATGTATGTAGTATGTATGTTGCATGTATGTAGCATGCATGTAGTATATATGTTGTATGTAGTATGTATGTAGCATGTATGTAGTATGTATGTAGCAAGTATGTAGTATGTATGTTGCATGTATGTAGCATGTAGTATATATGTAGTATGTATGTTACATGTAGTATATATGTAGTATATATGTTGCATGCATGTAGTATATATGTTGTATGTATGTTGCATGCATGTAGTATATATGTATTATGTATGTAGTATGTATGTAGCATGTATGTAGGATGTAGCATGTATTTTTTTTTTTTTTTACATTCAACACATTAGCCGGATGATGGAACTACTACTGTCCCATCATTGGTTAATGTATCAATCACTGTAATGGTAGCAGGCATCGCCCGATGGGACTTATAGTCCCATCGGACGATGCCTGCACAGACCCCCGGAGCCTGCACAGACCACCGGCAGGCCGGCACAGACCCCCGGAGCCTGCACAGACCACCGGCAGGCCGGCACAGCCCTGCGGCAGGCCGCACAAACCCCCGGGCAGTCGGCACAGACCCCCGGAGCCTGCACAGACCCCCGGGCAGTCGGCACAGACCCCCGGCAGGCCGGCACAGCCCCCCGAAAGGCCCGTACAGACCCCAGAAAGGCTGTACAAAGCAAAAATAGGGTTTTTCTTATTCCGATACCGGAAGTTCCATAGACTTGAATGGGACTTCCGGTATTGGAATTGGCGATACCCGATATTTTTTTTAGATCGGCCGATCTACTTTTAAGTATCGGACGGTATCGCTCAACACTACTGGTCAGATGTCGTGACAAATACGGTGTCCCACACCCGGTGTCTCGTCTATCCTGCGATTCTTCCTGTCAGGACCACCCGCTGACTTTCTCTCTCCTCAGTCCCCCTGGTACGGTTTTTCTCACAGTGCAGAAACTGTCGTAGTCCTCCTGTCACTGGAGCTCCCTCTGGGGACTGGAACTTTCTGGAACCCTCCTTCAAATTTATACCTTTCCCGATACCCTGTAACTCCGCCCCCCATGATCAACGGTTTCCTAAGCCCTAAGCTGATGTCAAGTCCTTTGCTTACACTCCTCCCTGACCTCTAATGGTCAACCCAAGGTACTGCACGTTCACTACACTTTCTCAGCTGTTTCCCCCTGTAGTAACTGACACCTGTCTAAACTGTGCAAACCTTCCTTTCTCTATTCTGACAAGTCCGTCCGTCCATCAGGTCACCTTCCCTACACACACTCAAATGTGCCGAGTTACTCCCGATTATTTATTTTACACATGATAAAAACATAATCCATTCAGGCCTGTGCTATCCACCATCTTAGGTAATATAAATCAAGCTCCTGGTGGGTATACTCTGATCCTGAAAACATATGATGGGGACAATATACAGAGCCAGGATGGATATATCCAGCAGGACAGCATGTAACATAAGAGGACTAAGGCAGGAATAGCTACAGAAATTAAGCACTAAGTCATGTCCAGATTATATGTACAGCCAGGAAAATAACCTGGAGACACAGGATGTCTATACCCAGCATGATCAGTATATAGCAGAGTGAGGAGCGATATCATGTATACAGACCTGTGTTACAGGCTAAGTATACAGCACAGGAATAGAGCCTTTACACATATACCACATATAGTGAGTAACCTGGTTATACTGGATCTGCACACCCAGCATCAAAGTATGTAACAGAGATGAGGTCACATACAGATCATCAGACTCCATAACTGGGAAGGGGGGTAATCAGCACACAGCAGGGTCAGTATACAGTGCACTGACATGAAGTGCAGCCTCTCATCATCATACATATACCATCCCCCGACTGCTCCTCTCACCAGTGTCTCTAATACATGTGACTGTCCAGCTCCACCATAGTAATGGCAGACAATGTATGTGTCCCTGCTCTGTCCTATCATACATAAACCATCCCCCGCTGCTCCTCTCACCAGTGTATCTAATACATGTGACTGCCCAGCTCCACCATAGTAATGGCAGACAATGTATGTGTCCCTGCTCTGTCCTATCATACATAAACCATCCCCCGCTGCTCCTCTCACCAGTGTCTCTAATACATGTGACTGCCCAGCTCCACCATAGTAATGGCAGACAATGTATGTGTCCCTGCTCCTCTCACCATCATACATATACCATCCCCCGACTGCTCCTCTCACCATCATACATATACCATCCCCCGACTGCTCCTCTCACCAGTGTCTCTAATACATGTGACTGCCCAGCTCCACCATAGTAATGGCAGACACTGTATGCGTCCCTGCCCTGTCCTATCATACATAAACCCAGAACTCATGAAGACTCTGTATAATACAGCAGTAATGTGGTATATCAGAAATGTCTGCAGGGAGGTCACATAAAAGCTGCCTCTGCAATAAGTGAGGCAGCTAAATGAATTTCTGAGGTAATCTTGATCCCAGATATGATGTAGGAGCTGATACTACCCTAGTACACACTACACAATGTCTGAGGTGAATGCAGAGGAGTATATGAAACATGTCTGCAGGGAGGTCACACAGAAGTTGTCTCACAGACTGTGAGGAAAATGTAGCATGCACATGAGGGTGTTAGGGACGCCGGAACGCACCAAATATAAATAATAGGAGGTGCGTTCGCCACCCGGGGTCCACCGTGCCGTAGATGGTAAGACCGCTGCTGGACAATGGCAGATACACCACAAGGTGAAGTACTGCGCTCGGGATAACGTCACCTGAATGCTAAGAGCTGCTCTGTTCAGACACAGAGTCGCCTTACAGTAAATAATATAAAGACACTGGCCCTGTTAGCCTCACAGGATAACCAGCGGGTGGCATTGCAACCGCAACCACGAATGGACGCTGCTACCGCAGCACGGCAATAACTACAGCCGCTAGACGACGGCGCCGGAAGGCCGGACACCGTCGGACGCTAGTGTGCAGTGCAGGAAGCACAGTGGTGCTTAGCTTGCCACTAATGGGAGCTGACTATCACTAACACTCTGTCACCATTCGTTTTATCAGAGGGAAGGGGTTTCTTAATAAGTCAGTCACCAGAACATGCATCCATCACCAAACACACTCAGCATAGTATGCTACACTAGCGCATGGCCGGGACGCCATGCGGGCTTTTTATAGCCATGCGCTTCCGGGACCTTCCAGTACCCTGGAAGGGACCAATCAGATCCGACGCAGGACCTGAGCACGTGACCCCTGCTCTCCAGTGAGAGGTCAAGTTGCGGGCATGCCCAGTAGCATGGCATGAGGACTTAGCCTCTGGAGCGAATCCCTGTGGAGCAGGTTGCGCTACCATTGCTGCACCAGAGGTGGCAGCAACATCCAGGCTCACAGAACAAGTCTGAGCACCACGCCTGGCTCGCCGTGATTGCTGAGCAGTGCCCTGAGCGGTCAGAGCGGAATGTGAGACCGCTGAATGTACAGCTCTGGATTCTTGCTGTGCAGAGCCAGAAATCCGATGCCTAATATTACCCCCCTCCTCACTGCGCTCAAAAGCCACGATCAGGAGCGGTGCGTGGATGTTTTCCACCGGTTCCCAGGTTCGAGCCTCGGGTCCATGACCTTTCCAATCCACTAAATAAAATTTTTTGCCACGGACAAACCTGCGCCCTACGATGGCATTAACCTCAAACTCGTCAGACGATAAGTCTGACGACCCGGCCGATGACTCAGAAAAGCGGGCCATGTGAACTGGTTTGAGGAGGGACAGATGAAACACGTCCGAAATGGCTAAATGTGGAGGAAGAGCCAGGCGGTAGAACACTGAGCTAATTCGCTTGAGAACCTTGAAGGGTCCAATGTATCGCAGCGCAAACTTGGGGGACTCAACCCGCAGTTTGATATTTCGGGTGGAGAGCCACACCATGTCGCCAGGGGAGAAGCTTGGAGCGGGTCGCCAGAGCGTGTCGGCGGATGTCCTCATCCTTTCCTTAGAAACACGGATAGCATCCTGAGTGCGATCCCAAATGTCCCGGGCCTCCACTGCCCAATCTGCCACCCTGGAGTCAGTAGAGGAGACTGGCATCGGGACAGGGATGCGTGGATGTTGGCCGTAGTTTAGGAGAAAAGGCGTCTGACCAGTGGAATCAGCCACCGCATTGTTTAGGGCAAATTCAGCCCAGGGTAGCAAGGATGCCCAGTCATCCTGCCTGGCAGAAACAAAATGCCATAGATAGGTGATTAAGGTCTGATTGGCTCTCTCAACCAAGCCGTTCGTCTCAGGATGGTAAGCGGAGGACAGATTTAGCTCGATGCTGAGTAAACTGCAGAGCTCCCTCCAAAACTGAGACGCGAACTGGGGACCTCGATCACTAACAATTTTGTCCGGCATGCCATGTAGACGGAATACGTGCTTGATGAACAAAGTGTCAAGACCACGAGCGTAAGGCAACCGTGCGAGTGGCACCAAATGCACCATTTTGGAAAAATGGTCGGTGACCACCCAGATGACCGTACTGCCACCAGACTTGGGCAGGCCAACCACGAAATCCATGCCAACCATCTCCCAAGGTCTATCCGCCACTTACAGGGGATATAGCAACCCCGCTGGCCTCTGTCTAGAGGGTCTGTTCTGAGCACACGAGATGCATGCTTGCACGTATTCCTTAACATTTCGAGCCATATGTAGCCACCAATATGACATTGCCAGAAGTTCGGTGGTCCGTTTATTACCAAAATGACCACCCACCCTGGAGGCATGTGCCCAAGCGAGGACCTCCGGCCGTAGCTGAGGAGGCACCAAGGTCTTGCCTGGCGGCACTGACTCGAGGGCAACTGGAGCCACGATCGTAAAACTCTCCGGAGGGAGGATTAACCAAGGCTCAGTTTCCCCTTCCTCCGCCGAAACCACCGAGCGTGAGAGAGCATCCGCACTGACATTCTTCTCTCCTGATAGATAATGCAGGGTGAAGCGGAAGCGGGAAAAGAAGAGCAACCACCTGGCCTGACGGGAGTTCAGGCGTTGGGCAGTCTGTAAGTAGACCAAATTCTTATGGTCCGTATATACCTGGAAGGGAAACCGAGCTCCCTCCAGGAGATGTCTCCACTCTGAAAAGGCCAACTTCATGGCTAGCAGCTCCCTGTCACCGATGGAGTAATTCTTCTCCGCCGGTGCGAAGGTCTTTGAGAAGAAGAAGCAGGGATGCTTCCGACCTTGAGCATCCTTTTGGAAAAGGACTGCCCCTGCACCGACAGAAGAGGCGTCTACCTCCAGTATAAATGGTTTGTTCACATCGGGACGATGTAAAATGGGAGCGCCAGCAAAATGAGATTTTATAGCCGAGAAGGCCTTGGAGGCCTATTCAGTCCAAGCATTGGGGTTAGCTCCTTTCTTTGTGAGAGCAACCAGAGGAGCAACCAGTGTGGAAAAGTGTGGTATAAACTGACGGTAATAATTGACGAACCCCAGAAAGCGCTGCACCGCTTTAAGTGAATGGGGTTCTTGCCAGTCCATTACCACTTGCAGTTTGGCTGGATCCATAGCCAATCCCTGGGCCGAGATGATGTAGCCCAGGAACGGCAAGGACTCCTGCTCAAACTGGCACTTTTCCAGCTTGGCGAACAGAGAATCTGCCCGTAAACGGTCGAAGACCCTGCAGACGTCTCTCCGGTGGGTGGTCAAATCTGGCGAGAAGATGAGTATGTCATCCAGATAGACCACCACCGAGGTAGAGAGCATGTCGCGGAAGACGTCGTTGACCATCCCTGGTATTAAAGGCTGTCTTCCACTTGTCTCCCTTCGCGAATGCGAATCAGGTTGTATGCCCCCCGTAGATCTAGTTTCGCAAACATCCGGGCCCCTCACAACCTGTCGAACAGTTCAGAGATCAGCGGAAGAGGGTATTTATTTTTTACAGTTATTGCATTGAGACCTTTGTAGTCTATGCAGGGACGCAACTCTCCGCTCTTCTTCTGAACGAAGAAGAACCCTGCACCAGCCGGCGACATTGATTTTCTGATAAAACCCCTAGCCAGGTTCTTCCGGATATATTGTGACATAGCTTCAGTCTCAGGGAGTGATAGTGGGTACACACAGCCTCTAGGTGGTTCTGTGCCTGGCATGAGGTCTATCGAGCAATCGTTTGGACGGTGCGGCGGAAGCGTCTCTGCAGATTTTTTGGAGAAGACGTCCGCATACTGGTGGTAGGGTTTAGGTAGCGCGGAGAGGTCCGCAGGCACCTCAGTGGAAGCCACCTGAAGACTGCCCTTCAGACACCTTCCCTCACAGTCCTGGCTCCAGGCCAGTATCTTCCCTGTCGCCCACTCGATATGAGGAGAGTGGCAACGGAGCCAGGGAACCCCGAGAAGCACCTGGTCGATGCCATCTGGCAAGATGAGCAAGGACAGAGTCTCACGATGAGAGGGTGAAATAGAGACCCCAAGTGGAGTAGTCTGATGGGCACCTGAGAGAGTAACGGTGCTCCATTAACCACCCTGATGGTCAGAGGCTGTGGTAATAGTACCAAGGAAATGGCGTGTTTCTGGGCGAAGGTAGAAGACATAAAATTCCCCTCGGCCCCAGAATCCACGGTAACCTCTGCCTCCCAGGTGGAGGACCCATTGTTTAAGATGCCCCGGAATACCGGTTTGGGTGAGAAGGGTTTCATATTGGACTGCCCACCACCTTCGGCCACTGGACGTGGACGTATTTTCTCCCGCAGAGGACACGTGCTAGCCAGATGACCAAACTGTCGGCACTGATAGCAACGTACAGAGCTTCGCATTGGCCATGACTCTGAGCCGGTGCGAGACACCTCCATAGGTTCGGAGTGTGACAGCTCCTGTGCGGGGTATGTTAGTGGCTCAGTGAATGTGGGAGTCAAATGGACCCTACATCTGGATTGTGCCCGTTCCAGCCCGCACTCCGTAAACCGGAGGTCAATGCGGGTGGAGACTGCAATAAATTCCTCCAGACTTGCGGGAACCTCTCTGGTAGCTAGAGTGTCTTTTACATGCTCAGCTAACCCTCTCCGAAACACCGGGACTAAAGCTTTGTCCGGCCACTCTAATTCGGAAGTCAATGTCCGGAACCGGACGGCATAATGGCTGACTGAGAGTGACCCCTGTGTTAGGGATAGTAATTGGAGAAAGGTGTCATGCGTGGCTCGTGGTCCTAAAAAGACCTGCTTCAGAGCCGCGAGGAACTGAGCAGCACCCTGAACCAGAGGATCATCACGTTCCCACAATGGTGTAGCCCACTGTAATGCCCGACCAGGCAAGAGTGACACAATAAAGCCCACCTTAGCCCGGTCTGTAGGAAATGTTGCAGCCAGTAACTCGAGCTGAATTGATCACTGGCTCACGAATCAGGTGGCGCTGTCACCCGAAAACTTGTCGGGAAGTGGAAGGTGAGTAATTGTCGGCGTGGGCAAAAGTGCGGGCACACAGGTGACAGCCTCAGCGTTGAGGGGTTTTGCTTTGTCAGCACGTTCATATATTATGGACACAAATGACTTTTTGGATAAAATTAAGGATGTCAATGTTAACTCTAATACCGTGCTGGTATCCTTTGATGTGGTATCTTTGTATACCTCAATAGCGCATGAGAGGGGTTTACAGGCCGTCGATGTGGTGCTGTCGGGCTCTGACGTGGCCCCAGAGTGTGCACAGCTGCTCCTTTCCCTGTTAGGCTTCATCCTCAGGAGGAATTATTTCCTATTTGGGGATGATTATTACCTACAGGTGCGGGGTACCCCCATGGGGACCAATGTGGCCCCGACTTATGCAAACATCTACATGGCGGTATTCGAGGAGCAGCATGTGTACAAGTCCATCTACTGGCGCCATGTCAGAGCTTGGTGGCGCTACATTGACGACACTTTCTGTGTCTGGGATGGTACAATTGAGGACCTGTATGGTTTTCAATCTGAATTGAATAGTGTTTTTTCAGAATTGAAATTTACTTTAACCCAATCGGTGACTCAAGTACAATTTTTAGATACTATTGTTTTCAAGGAGGCTGATACACTTTGTACCGATTTGTTTGTTAAGGAGACTGACAGGAATATTCTGTTGGTATATAATAGTAATCATCCGAGAAGGATGGTGGATTCTCTCCCATGGAGTCAAATGCTACGTGTATGTAGAATTGTTACGGATGAAAATAAATTAGACAATAGAATTAATGACATGTGCTACAAATTTGTAAAGAGGGGGTACCCGGTTTCTAATATCAGACGTTTTAAAGAAAAAGTCAAGGATTTGACTCCGGATTTGATATGTCGGAAGCGGGACAAAATTAATGATAAACGAGTACCCTTTGTATCAACATTTTGCCCAATTAGTAATAGAATTGGGGGTGTTTTATATAAGCACTGGGATCTCCTACACAAAGGTTTGCCTGATGTCCCTGAGTTTGCCAAAAGACCTATTCAGTCCTATAGGCGGGGGCGAAATTTGAGGGATAAACTTGTCAGGGCTGATGTTGGTCCTGACAGGATTCTCCAACAATTGACGCTTGGCCCATTAAAGTCGAGTAACTTTCCTTGCTTAGGGTGTGCGTGCTGTAGCAATATGATTAAAGGTGATAGTTTTAATCATCCACAAACTGGTAAAAAATTTACTATTAAGGAGAGATATACGTGTTCCTCGAATTTCGTTATTTATATAATCACATGCCCTTGTGGGCTAATGTATGTAGGTGAGACCACTATGGAAATACGGGCACGAATTAGCAAACACAAAAGTACTATTAGAAATAAGCTCCTTGAGTTACCAATACCGAAGCATATCATTGAGTGTAGACATTCCATCAATCAGTTGAGGTTTAGGGTGATAGATGGGGTCCCTATGTCAAGACGAGGTGGTGAAAGGATTAAATTATTGAAAAAAAAGGAACTGAAGTGGATTTCTACTTTAGATACGTTACAGCCGAAAGGCCTTAATCTTGAATATAATTTACAGATTTGTTTGTAATTATCCACTGTACTCTTGACGGTATTTCTTTCGTTCTTGTATATATTTGTTTTTTAATTTTATTTTGTTTTTTCTATTTCTTTAGGTTTGGAGTAGCCTGGGGATATGGGGACAGAATAGTCCTGAAGTTTTCACATACTCTGCCATTTGTTACTGATTGTTTTGTCTATCAATCCCCATGCCGTCTTGACTTTCCATCCCTTATTATTATTTTTTTTTTTGGTTTTGATTAAAGTTTTTTTATTTTTTTGTTGAAAATTTTATTTATTGGTGTTGGTGGATTATCTATGATATGGATTATGATATATGTATATAATCTATGGAAGGGTTGTCCAGTAGTCCTATTATTGGGTTATATAGCGGTCGCTTTAATGTGATATGCGATTGCGTTTTGTCCGATATGGATTATTTTTACCAGTTATTGCTTGTACCATATGGATTATTTTGGGGGGTACTATAATATATGCATTTCCGTTAGGTGTGCTACATTTAGTGTTGCGGTCACATGATTTTGCCATGTGATTGCTACTTTTTTTGTGCTGACCTCAGATTATAGTATTATATTGTGATCGCATGATTTTGTCATGCTATTGCTATTTATGATATACCCACCATGTAATCTATATATGAGCGTTATTTTACGCTCTTTATAGTGACATTGAGCGATGGCTGGTCTTTAGCTTGCACCAATATGTTGCGGTCACATGATTTTGTCATGTGACTCCTCCCATGATTGCATTTGTCGTACGGGTATTACATGTGTACAGATACTGCTCTCCTTGTGTGAGCATGTATAAATAGTTGGCTAATACAACGATATGTTTTACGTGCTTTCTTCCGCGTTTTTCTTAAGTTCTCGCGGCTTGTTTAAGTTATCGCGAGATTTGCGGGTTACCGCGAGATTTTGTCCCTCGATACTATCTAAATATACTGATGTGTGTCCCTTTTTGTGTGCACTGTGTGCGCACAGATATTGCGCTTTCTGTGGGGGCATTGTTCTATACTGATTCACATTACTATGCATTGGTCTATGTGGGTTATCGCGGTTTTTCAAGTTATCGTGAGATTTGCGTGTTATCGCGAGATTTTGTCTCGTGGAGCCTTCTATACGTGGGATTTGATCTGACACTGTTAGCACTGGGGGAGTGAGATCTTTGGTGCACGAGATAGCGCTTCCAGGTGAGCAGAGATTGTATAGTGGAGTCTGATAGGCTGCTTTTGGCGCTAGTTTGATAATCCATACTCATTGGCTATTTGGATTGTCTGACCCTATTTTATGCTACAATGTTGGGGATTGGTTGTTGAATCACCATGGGGACCCTGAAGCCTGGAGATGATTGGTGAAGATACATGTGGGGTTTTGTTTCTTATTGTTTACATATGTTTGTTTGTACACAAATATGATGTTTTTATACATGTCTGATTATGTTATGTGACAGTTTATATTGTACGATATTGTGATTGACATTTATATGCATTTTATATGTGATTGTTATTGTAAGGCGGTCCTTTATTATGGATTGGTGTATCCTCTCTATATAAAGCCGCCATATTTGTTGTTTGTTATACTTGAAAAAGACCATTGTGGTCGAAACGTTGTATGTTTTCTATGGCAGAATAAATTTTGTTAGCAATTTTTCACCCGGATTGGATGCTGCTCCTCTTTACTATTTGTTTGGAGCCTCAGCGACTGTCTGAGCGGCAGCCAGCTCAGTATTCGCAGCTGAATTGGCGCTCTCAATAGCTGCCAACCTGCTCTCCAGCTGCCGAATATAGCGCTGCAACTGCTGCACGTCTGCCATTACCAGCCAGACCCTGGTGCTAGTGTAATGTCAGGGACGCCGGAACGCACCAAATATAAATAATAGGAGGTGCGTTCACCGCCCGGGGTCCACCGTGCGGGAGATGGTAAGACCGCTGCTGGACAATGGCAGATACACCACAAGGTGAAGTACTGCGCTCGGGATAACGTCACCTGAATGCTAAGAGCTGCTCTGTTCAGACACAGAGTCGCCTTACAGTAAATAATATAAAGACACTGGCCCTGTTAGCCTCACAGGATAACCAGCGGGTGGCATTGCAACCGCAATCACCAATGGACGCTGCTACCGCAGCACGGCAATAACTACAGCCGCTAGATGACGTCGCCGGAAGGTCGGACACCGTCGGACGCTAGTGTGCAGTGCAGGAAGCACAGTGGCGCTTAGCTTGCCACTAATGGGAGCTGACTATCACCAACACTCTGTCACCATTCATATTATCAGAGGGAAGGGGTTTCTTAATAAGTCAGTCACCAGTCCATGCATCCATCACCAAACACACTCAGCATAATATGCTACACTAGGGCATGGCCAAGCCGCCATGTGGGCTTTTTATAGCCATGCGCTTCCGGGACCTTCCAGTACCCTGGAAGGGACCAATCAGATCCGACGCAGGACCTGAGCACCTGACCCCTGCTCTCCAGTGAGAGGACAAGTTGCGGGCATGCCCAATAGCACAGCACAAGGACTTAGCCTCTGGAGCAAATCCCTGTGGAGCAGGTTGCGCTACCATAGCCGCACCCGAGGTGGCAGCAACATCCAGGCTCACAGAACAAGTCTGAGCAGCACGCCTGGCTCGTGGTGATTGCTGAGCAGTGCTCTGAGCGGAATGGGAGACCGCTGAATGTCTGGCTCTGGATTCCAGCTGTGCATAGCCAGAAATCTGACGCCTAACAGAGGGACACGGCAGCTACATGAATTGCTGAGGTAATATTGATCCTGTACATAATGTAGGTGCTGATACTACACTGGTACATGATGTCTGAGGTGAATGTGCTCCTATCATCTGTAATGTGAGGTGATAACCCCAGTATTATACTCCCTGAAACTGCAGACATTGATCATCCTGTGCAAGAAAGAGGGAGAGAGACAGATTTCCTGCTCTATATAAGCCCCACTCTCCTCACAGTAACCCCCAGGCACAGACATACTGGGCTTCTTACTCTGAAAGCAACATCACTCTTGCTTAAAATCTACACCACTATACCAAAAAAGCTGCAGGAGTAAAGGTCCACCCATCCCCAAGTCATGTCCTCCTCCGCCTATGGCTCCAGTGGTTTCTTGAATTTTTCGACCATATAGTGGCTCAGTAACATGTATATTGCGGGTTTAATGGAAAAAATATTATAATGAGAAGTGTGGGAAATGGTTATCGAAGATAGTATTAGGAAGAGTGGAGGGATGTACAGTATATCGATAAGGTAGATTTACACAATGGTGGTTTTATAGTTGCTATACATACAGTAGTATTAATTGACAGGAGTAGTCTCTATGTATTGTGTCACATGGAGTAACAGATGGAGTATTGGGAAGGCTGAATTAATATGATGCTTTATAACATGAAGGTACTTTCATGAAAGAAAATATCAGTCCATTGGGATATTATGTTACAGAGGCATGTTACATTACAACAAAGGAACACCTAACTTGGCTGATATGTTGGCAGATCAAATGGTGTTACTGGCTATAAACTACATTACTCTCTCAGGGATCAATATATAGCTACAAAGCACATCTTACAGAGTGCTTATACTGTGTGATCCTGGGAATACTGCTCAGATCTCAGCCAATGAGACGCGGCTGCACACCGCTCTCTTATGTGGCGCTGATCAGGTTAATACCGCGGCAGGTTTCAGGCAGTGATGACTGGTTTCTGACATTTCTCTGCATGTCTTATTCATTTATATGATGATTAAAAATCAAAAACAAGACAATAAACAGAGTGGATCAATTATTTAATGTTTGAAGGCTCTTGTCTCATATCGCAGACGCGCTGACACTTTCTGTAATAAAGGAGCTCTCCTATGGGAAGCGCGACTGTGACTTTATTGTTGCCAGTCGTCAGCAAGATCTCGCAGTTACTACTGATGGAAGACATACATGACATCAAAACGTACACTCAGGAGTGTCACTCAGCATTATGTCCTTAGGTACAAAATAGAGTACCTGGCACCTTAGACACCTTCTATCAATATAGCAATATTCAACGTATGTCTCTTTTCTGTAGCAAAAAAATCAAAATAAAAGGAAGGGAAAATATTCACATAAATAGTGATCAAGTAATACAGCAAATCAATCAGCAAGTATCTCATGGTATACAGCATCCAGCAGCCGCATCCCATTGTGATGAAGCTGCCATACATAATAGTGCCCAAGTAATAGTGCTTCAAGTAATCCAGCCCTGTAGTATTAGAATGAATCTGTCACTAGGCAATTGCTTCCCCCATCTGCACCAACCAACCTGACGTAGGTGCAGAGACCCTGATTCCAGCGATGTATCACTAACTAGGCTGCTTCCTTCAGTTTTGATAAAATCAGTGTTTTCTCTACTGCAGATCTACCAGTTCTCTGAATGTTGATCTCTGTATAACCCTGTCCACACCACTGACTGGCAACTTTCTGTGTACACTATGCAAAGGCAGAAAGCTGACAACCAGTGGTGTGGGCAGGGTTATACTGAGCTCATGAATATGGAGGACTACCTGGCAGCAGGTTTACTAGTCCTCTACTGATAATCTGCTGCTGTTAAAACAGTAATTTTACCAAAATTACAGCAAGCAGCCCAATAAATGACACATCATTGGAATCAGGGTCTCTGTTTCTATATTATTCTGCTCTCACATTAAGTGATAAAAACCTGATGACAGATTCCCTGTAAATAATAGCTGGCTACAATGCTCAAAAAGTAGAAGAAAATGTATCAGTTAAAGGAACATAAACCATAATGAAGAATTGTATTATTCTGACCAAGTCTTTTCTACTGCAACACGCACTAATGGTAGCCATTACAGTACCCAAAAGTCCCCTCATTCATCCTCCCACTGACCCTAAATAGCAATTACAGAATGAACTATGTTCTGTATATGCTGGCCTGATAGAACAGCTTCAGTGATGTATTGCATAGGATGAGGGGAATAACTAAAGCTCCTGGGCTCAATTTTTAAAATTTGTAATAGGATGCCCACTTCCCATCTATTTTTAATACATACTGATGCATTATTGTGCTAATATTCCAGCAATTCATTTCTTTTTGTGTTTTTGTAAAGTCTTATCACCAAAATAATCTATATTTGAGACTAGCCATTTCACAAGAGCCAATGTAAAGGCCAATAAAGGCAGACGATCTGGGGAGCAAAAAACAGCGCAAATAAACTGATAAAACCATGGGGTGTGCAGGAAAAATTTGCTCACCTGGGTTTGATGCACCTGAGCAGCATGTGAGGAAAATAGATCAACTACTGCCGGACATGGGTCCAAAGACCAAAGCCAATAGTAAATCCAGGTAAATTTGTCCAATTCTGCGCTGCTGCTGAAAACTGACAGCAGGGTGCTATTTTGAAAAGCTTTATTTCAAACAGGTTTCGAAGTCAACTCGTTTCGAGGTCACGCAGAACTTCTTGTAAGGTTTTGTCCTGAGGAAGTGGTCCTGCGTGACCTCAAAATGTGGTGACTTTGAAACCTGTTTAAAATATAGCTTTTAAAATACCGCCCTGCTGTCAGTCTTCATCAGTAGCGTAAAACTGGGCACATAAACCTGGGTTCGCTAATTTAAAGGCCAACGTGAAGAAGAGCATCAATGTGGGGTTATCTAGAAAGTGCTCAGGTGAAATGGGGGCAATTCAATGAGTGATGAGGAGCTGTGAAGGGCAACTATCTCCATTAGTATTTCATTGTTAGCAAATAAGGTTGAAGAAATCCAGAAATGTTCTATGAAAGTTAAACAAACACCAGGAGCTGGTTGGCATTGTCAATCACTTTAGGTGGGGGTGGATGTTTCGGTTCTTGGTATGCAGACTTTTCTGCCTGAAGAACCTTGCATGAGGGCATCTATCTCTAGATGATCATGTAGCCAAATAGCTAGCTTAGAAGAGGGGCATTTATGAGGAGTTACCAAGAACGAGAGGCCCAGCTGAAGTTGTTTCTCATGCCAATGAGTGCTGATGAACTCTGACTGGGCTCCATTCTCCATTGCTACTTCATTGTCAGCAAGTAAGGGAAAGGAAATCCAGAAAGTTATATGGAAGGGTAAAAAGCACCAAACCATTTTGTACTAGCTGGTAATATCAAGCACCATAAATGGGGAGTTATTTTGGTCTTCCACTATGTAGACTTTCTCGTCTGTAGACCTTTGCATGAGGGCATCTATCTCTGCATCATCATGTAGCCAAATATCAAGCTGAGTAGAGGATCATTTATGTGGGATTACCTAGAACAAAAGGGCCCCGCTGAAGTTGTCCCCACTTGCCAATGAGTGTTGGGGAGCTGTGAAGTGCTCATTTCTCCAATACCACTTCATTATAATAGTATCAGTTATATGGAAGGGTAAAAAGCACCAAACCATTTTGTATTAGTTGACATTGCCATGCACCATAAATGGCCATGTTATTTTGGACCCTTCTATGCAGACTTTCATGTCTGTAGACACTTTAATGAAGCCTATTTCTAGATCACATTGTAGTCAACTTTTACCATCAATCATTTAATTGTTTTTTCCATCATTATGGATTTTTTTTGTTACCAAAATCATTCTTGTCCCCATACTTGTAATAACAATGTTTCCCTTTCAGGCAACAGTGGCAAATAAATGCACTGTATATACATGGGACTCAATGATAAAGTATGTTCCTACTAGTGGTGGCTGCAGGTACCAGAACCTAATTATTTAATTTTATATATATATGTAAGATATTTGGATTGCTATCAGAAATATGGAGCGCTGCTGATCTCTATAAAGATATATTACGAAATGAATGAAAGCAGAATGTTGGACCTAAGCATGACTTGGTGGAAACAGGTAGTCATTAACTTTAGGCTCGGGTCTGTGAGCACAAATCAAACTGCTTGCTTGTTGACTCTATTGGGAACACTGATGTTAAGATTAAAGTAATCCATAAAGTATATGCACCCTAGATACACGGTAATAACTGCACCCCCACTGATAAAATGTCTCCTGTACCCGTTATAAAATAATGTGGTATTCACAATCTGTTACAAAAGAACCTTATAAAAACAGTTTTACACCCTGAATAGTTATTGCAAATGTTCTGCAGTCCCTGGTTATAAGATCCGATCCTAATAAGAATATCTCAGCGGGCAACCCAGTTCAGTCTATTTCATGGAGTTTTCCATCACCCCACAACAGGCACAGAATCCGAACCTTTATCTCCTAATAAAATTATTTCCTTTATCTGCTAAAACAAATTATTTCCCACTAAAGGGTTTTTCTTTTTCCCTCCTCCGCAGTTGTCTGTACCAGTAAATTATTAATCAGGAGATCGGTGGCTGAAGAGAGGAGTGATATATTTAATGTGTTTCTGTAGGTCCCTGCTGGTACAAATACTTGTAGTTGTCACCAGGATGGGGCCATGTCTGCTTGAGGTTTTTTCGACATTTACAATAAATTCTAGCTTGTTTTCTGTACGTAGCACCATTTAGGGCACAGATTCTTAACACTACCCCCTAACTACATCCCAAATAATTGTAAGGCACAGTGTAATGGTACGGCAAGCTCAATTGATGCAGAATTTACTTGTTCCTTACATTTCATCATACAGTAAATGCATTAAAAAAAATTACCCAAAAGTAAATTGTAGTGTAAATGCATTTCAAGAAATGCCAAACTGACAGAAAATCGCATATATATTTCAAGTGCAGTTGAGCAACAAATTACTCCCTGTAATGCCCCCTCCATCCCTTTACAGTTCAAATTAGTTATGGAAACTTTCTTTTTATAAAAAAAATTCCATCCACTAATACAGGGCAAGAATTGCTAATAATATTTATATCCGATATCTATATATCTATCACATAGCTATCTATCTATCTATCTATCTATCTATCTATCTATCTATCTATCTATCTAACACATATCTACAGTGGGTACGGAAAGTATTCAGATCCCTTTACATTTTTCATTCAAGGAAAAACCGAAATATCACATTTGGCCATAAGTATTCAGACCCTTTGCTCAGACACTCATATTTAAGTCACATACTGTACATTTCCTTGTGCTCCTCCATGAGATGGTTTTACTCCTTCATTGGAGTCCAGCTGTGTTTAATTAAACTGATAGGACTTGATTTGTAAAGGCATACACCTGCCTATATAAGACCTGACAGTGCAAGTCAGACCAAATGAGAATCATGAGGTCAAAGGAACTGGCCAAGGAGTTCAGAGACAGAATTGCAGCAAGGTACAGATCTGGCCAAGGTTACAAAAGAATTTATACAGTACTCAAGGTTAGTGTTGAGCGATACCTTCCGATATTGGGAAATATCGGATCGGATTGGATCGGACCGATACCCCAAAAATATCGGATATCGCTGATTCCGATACCGGAAACCAATGCAAGTCAATGGGACACAAATATCAGAATGAAAAAAACCCTTACTTTCCTTGCAGGTTAATTCTACATGATGGAAAGCAACTAATAATAATGTAGAATTTATTGGGGGAGGTGGAGGAGACATTAAAGGCATAGAGGTTTAGCCCAATCAAATGGAATAGCAGGAATTAATTTTTTTTTACATTTTTTTAATTCTTCAGTGTGGTCTTCAGGGTCGTCGTCTCCAGGGTCGTCGTTTTCGGGGTCGTCGTCTTCTTCGGGGTGGTCTTCAGGGTCGTCGTCTTTAGGGTCGTCGTCAGGGAGATCCAGAGTGATTACCATAAACCATTTCAAAAAGCTTGAACTTGGAAATGTAGCAGAAGGTACAAGAAGACTGAGGAACTGCTAAGAACCAGCTGACGGTACTGGAACCTGGATGGGTAGCCGAAGGTACAAGAGCCAATGGAACTACAGAGGACCAGCTGATGGTACTGGAACCCGGTTACTAAGCAGGAGGTACCAGAAAGCACTACCAAGGACCAGCAGACGTTGGTGGAACTCGGATACCAAGAAGGAGGCACCTAAGCCAAAGGCTCTGCCTGGAACCAGCTGACGTTACTGGAACCCAGGGGGACATATTCAAGATTGACTTCCAAACAACCAGCTAATGGTACTGGAATTCAGATAGGCAGCAGAAGGTACACATGAAAAAAAAAGTTGCAAGGCCGCGAGCTGGCTGGAGTTACCGAAACCCACAGTCTTACAGGGGGAGCTTGTCCTATTGGCACTACGGAACCAGCCTTCATTGCCAGATCCCGCAGCCCACATAGGAAGCACCTAAACTGCAGGCACCATAGAGTTGGCTAACCCGACCGTAACAAGACAGGACAACATATTGGAGTCAAAGTGACGTTGACACTACCCGGAAACAGCTGGCGTGCTGAAACCAGGCTGGGCAGGAGGGAGTACCCATGCCAAAGACACTTCTGAGCAGCATCTGGCGGTGTTGGAGCCCAGGGATTACAGGAGAAACAGAGTGTAGCCAGAGGGCTAATTGGAGCAAGTTTAATAACTGTAGTAGTGTGAGTGTGGTCGGAGCATGAGAAATTGCTGGACACACAGCAGGGGATCAGCTGACGTTACTGAACCCCAATAACACAGGAGCAAGTGTTGACTGTGCAGACGGCACTTCTGAGCAGCAACTGGCGGTGTTGGAGCCCAGGGATTACAGTTCAGGTGGAAGAAACATGAACACAACAGGAGACCTGGATACTGTTGCCAACCAATTATTTAATCTGGAAGAGGACTGGCAAATTCCTGCGAGATCCAGGCCTTGTTCATTTTCAGAAAAGTAAGCCGGTCAACGTTATCAGAGGATAGTCGCATGCGACGTTCTGTTAGTACACCTTCTGCGGCACTAAAGACACGTTCCGATAATACACTAGCAGCAGGGCAAGCCAGCACCTCCAATGCATACTGGCTATGCTCTGGCCATGTATCCAGCTTAAAGACCCAAAACTTGAAGGGGGAAGAGCCATGTAGGAGAATACTGAGAGGGGAAGACATGTAGTCTGTCACCATCTGACGGAAACGTTGCCTCCTGCTGACTGGAGCCATCTGTGATGGTGTAGACATTTGTGGTGGGGACACAAAACTTTGCCACATTTGGGCCATACTGGTCTTGCCTTGTGCTGAGGCGCTGCTTCTGCTCCTTCTTTGTGCAGAGCTTCCTCCACTGCCTCGACACACTGAGCTGCTTTGTAAAGCTCTAGCAGCACTGCTCTCGGGTGGAATGGAGAACATGATGGAATGCACCAGTGTGTCTTGGTACTCCCGCAATTTACGCTCCCGGTTCAATGGTGTTATGAGGCTTTGTAAGCTGTCCCGGTAGCGAGGATCTAGGAGGGTGTACACCCAATAATCAGCCGTGTTGAGAATGTGGGCGATGCGGCGGTCATTTCTCAGGCACTGCAGCATGAAATCAACCATGTACTGCAGACTGCCAACTGGCCAAGAAACGCTGTCCCCTGCTTGAGGCGTCATCTCTGCCTGCTCTGCATCACCCCACCCTCACTCTACATACTGACTACTAGAGCATTGTGTACCTCCCTCCTCTGGACAGATGTCTTCCTCCTCCATTGACTCCTCCTCATCCTCCTCAAATAGTGTCCCCTGCCTAGGCCTTTGTGAGGATCCACGTTGCGCAGACTGTCCAGAAGCAGATGGCATTTGTGACTCCTCATCCTCCACCTCTTCCACAACCTCCTCCCTTAGTGCTTGCAGTGTTTTTTCAAGCAGGCAGATAAGGGGGATAGTCATGCTGACTAGTGCATCATCTGCACTTGCCATCCGCGTGGAATCATCGAAGGCACGCAAAACGTGGCAGATGTTCTTCATAGAGGCCCACTCAGTGGTGGTGAAGTGTGAACGGCGCGCAGTACGACTTGTTTGCACCTGATGCAGCTGGAACTCCATTACTGCTGCCTGCTGCTCACACAACCTCTCCAACATATGTAACGTTGAATTCCACCTCGTGGGTAGGTCACATATGATGCGATGCTCCAGAAGGTGGAATCAGCGCTGCAGAGTTGCAATGCGTGATCTTGCCATGCTGGAACGCCGCAAGTGAGCGCACTCTATGCAGACCTTGTGCAGCAGTGCATCAAGATCCGGATAGTCCCCAAAAAACTCTGCGCGACCAAGTTGAGCACATGTGCCAGACATGGGATGTGAGTGAGGTTGCCTAGGCCCAGAGCTGCCACCAGATTTCGGCCATTGTCACACACTACCATGCCTGGCTGGAGATTCGCTGGCACAAACCACACGTCGCTCTCCTGCTTGATGGCATTCCATAGCTCCTACGCTGTGTGGCTTTGATTCCCCAAAGAAATTAATTTCAATACGGCCTTTTGACGTTTGGCCACGGCTGTGCTCATATCGGTCCTAACAGGTAAGCGTTCACGGGTCCATGTGGAGGTAGACTGTGACGGCTCCTGCAGCGCTGATTCAGAGGAACTTGAGTATGAGGAGGAGTCAATGTGTACAGACTGGATTCCTGTAATCCTTGGAGTTGGCAGAACATGTACAGCACCACTCTCAAGATCTGTACCAAGATCTGTATCAAGATCTCCACAACATTTACCCAATGGGCAGTGAGGGAAAGATATCGTCCCTGTCCATGGTTACTGGTCTACGCATCGGTGGTCAGGTGGACCTTGCTACTGACGGCGTTTAGTAGCGCATGTTTAATTTTTCCCTCCACATGCTTTTGCAGGGCAGGGACGGCTTGCCTGCTAAAATAAAAGCGGCTGGGCACGTTGTATTGTGGGACTGCCAATGCCATGAAGTTACGGAAGGTGTCAGTCTCCACCAGCCTGAATGAGAGCATTTCAAGGGACAGTAGTTTTGCAATGCCAGCATTCAGAGCCTGTGCTCGGGGGTGGTTTGCCAAGTATGGGCGCCTTTTCTCCCATGCCTGTGCTACCGATGGCTGTAGACTGGCCTGGGAGTGTGAGGATGACAGGGAACGTGGTGCTGTGGGTGGAATGACACTGTGTCTCTGTACAACAGTGCCAGAGGTTCTTCAATGGCAATCCTGTGAGGAAGCCGAATAAGCTGTGTGTGAGCTGGAGGAAGAGGCTACAACACGAGCTGAAGAGGTGGTAGGTGGCGCTGTAGGTTGGCCTAGGTCTTCAGTGTGTCTTTGTAACTCCACCACGTGCTTGGTCTGCACATGTTTCCACATATTTGTGATATTGAGGTTGCAGACACTATTCCCTCTTTTCACTTTCTGATTATGCAGCTTGCATTTGACAAAGCAAATGTCATCTGCAACTGTGTAAAAAAAGGACCAGGCACTGCAAGTCTTGGGAGCGCCTGTTTTGGGTTTTGAAAGAGGCATGCTCCTAATGGGTGCCGAAGTGGCCGTTTGGGGAATCTCTTCCTCAGAGCTGCTCCCACCACCTTCCTGTACCTCACGTCATGATGGGTCAAGGACCTCATCATCTACACTACCCTTTTCAAAAGACTGCTTCTCCTGGGTTGTCTCCACAGCACAGTACGCACCAGAAAGTGGCACCTGAGTCTCATCATCAGATGCGTACTGAGGTGTGCTGACCATAGGCACTGGCCCACCTGCCTCTTTAGATTCAGAGAGACAAAGCTGTTGCGCATCACTGCATACTACCTCTTCTTCAAATTCTCGAATGCTGCTTGGCTGGCCCCCTCTTTCCAAGCCAACAGATTCAGAGAACAGAAATAGAGATGGTTCCTGTCCAGGGCTCTCTGACTGCCTGGGCAATTTGGCAGGTGGTGAAGAGACAGATGGGTGCTCTTCAGTGCTCTGGACCTGAGAGGTTCTGGATCTTATTGAAGTTGATGCGTTAGCTGCCATCCATCCAACAACGGCTTCAATTTGTTCGTCCTGCAGCAGTGGGGTACGGCGAGCTCCTACAAAGCTGCACATAAATGACTGTTCCCTGGTAAAACTGGGGGATGCTGAGTCACTGGTGCCCGCAGCAGGTACAGAATCCCCACATCCTCTCCCTGCAGAAACTCCACGCCCACAACCACGTGCCTTGCTCCCTGCCTTCTTCATCTAGGTAGACTGATAAAGATAGGCAGAAAAGTACTAAGGGCTTAGTGTGCTTATTCCTGAACAGCTGCTAACAGGTATAAGAAACACTAATTTTATAAAGTGTGGACTAGACTTTAATATGAGCTAATGGGCCTACACAACTGTAAAGTGGAGTGTTTTGGTGAACTTTATTAACTTTTTTTTTCTCACAAAAAGACACTGGATGTGCCCAAAGATATAAAACCGATAGTATCACAAACTTTTTGTAGCTATTACAATGCAGGAAGATAACCTACAATGCAATAGATGAGGCTCCAAAAATAGGCTAACACTAATCTGGCTGGGACTGCAGGGCACAAGCCAGCAGAAAGGCTCCTCTATCTACTCCTATATAGTGTTTGCAAATATTCTAGCTGGATACAGATGGAACCACACTAATAGGAGAAATCTGGAAAAATGAGCAGCACTAATGCAAAAAAGGACAATGTATGAGGCAGTGACGCATGCTGAGCGGACTACATCCGGAGGTGACTGCATAACACACTACAGCGTGAGCTGCACTCACACACAGAGACCTCGCAGACAGCCGTGAACAGCGCTGCAAGGCAAAAGAAAGCTTCTCACACAAAGGTTGCTAAAGTAGCCTGGGTAAAGCACAATAGAGCAAATCGCTAGCTCAAACTGTCCCTCAGAGTCAGAACAGCAGCGTCCTGTCCCTTAGTAAATTCACAGAAGAGTGAACCCAAAATGGCGGCGGTGGCTTTTATAGTGCATCATGACATCATTTCAGCAGCCAATCACAGCCATGCCATTACTTAACATGCCTAACATGCATAACAGGATGTGCCCACACTTCTTAGGATTCCTCATTGGCTGAATAAAATCAAACTGGCTCATTGCATTATGGGAACTTCCGATTCCGGTATTCGATATTCTAAAAGTATCGGAACTCATTATCGGAACTCCGATACAGCGAATATCGGCCGATACCCGATATTGCAGTATCGGAATGCTCAACACTACTCAAGGTTCCTAAGAGCACAATGGCCTTCATAATCCTTAAAAGGAAGAAGTTCGGGACCACAAGAAGACTTCCTAGATCTGGCCGTCCAGCCAAACTGAGCAATCGTGGGAGTAGAGCCTTGGTGAGAGAAGTAAAGAAGAACCCCAAGATCACTGTGGTGGAGCTCCACAGAAGCAGAAGGGAGATGGGAGAAAGTTTCACAAACTCAACTATCACCGCAGCCTTCCACCAGTCAGGCCTTTATGGCAGAGTGGCCCGACTGAAGCCTCTTCTCAGTGCAAGACATGAAAGCCTGCATAGAGTTTGCTAAAAAACACATGAAGGACTCCCAAACTATGAGAAATAAGATTCTCTGATCTGATAAGACAAAGGTAGAACATTTTGGTGATAATTCTAAGTGGTATGTGTGGAGAAAACCAGGCACTGCTCATCACCTGCCCAATACAATCCCAACAGTGAAACATGGTGGTGGCAGAAGGAAGTAGAGGAAGATTGAATGTCACCATAAAAGTGTACGGGCAAGTCACTCCAGAATATGATGGATAGCTACGTGGTCTGAATCTCTGATGGCTGGGGTAAAACGAGCAGGAGAGCGCTTCACTGTGGTGATGCTCTTCAGGGAGGATACTGAGGAGCCATTTGAGATGCTCCGTCCCGCGGAAACACTTAATGACGCAAGGAACAGTGAAGGTAAAGATGAAGTAACGTGCCGTCTTTACTGTGATGAAAATGCTGGAAACTACGTGGATGTGCTATGTCCTGAAGTAAATTTGTTCAGTTAAGAGTTGCCCTGGACTGTATCTCTATTCATTGGGATCCAGGATCAGCTTCAAGTCAGCGCAGCAAAGAAGATGCTGACAGCACCGTGAGTACTGATTGTACCATGCAAAAGAAGAGGTACCATTTTCCTGTAGAGGGAGGCCAGGGTATACAATGCCCGAGTGTCATGATCTGCTGAGTTTGTGGGATCAGGTAGTTTAGAGGTTAATCTGGACAGCCTCACTCTGAGATTCTGGGAGGCTTTTTATAGCCTCATTGTGGGCTCACTCCTTGTCGCTTATACTCAGACCCTTGTCCGAGTGTGTGACCCTGGTGTGATTTCTGACTGTGATACTTTATGCTTGCTTGGTTTTGATCCGGTTCTGTCCCTGTTACAAGTTCTGCCTGTTCCTTTTGTACTGCTCTGCTATTCCCGTGTATGACTCTTTTGCCTTGGACCTGACTACTCTCTGACTGCCTCCCTTGTACTGCGTTGCTATCTCTCTGTATGATTCATTGCTTACGTTTTGACTATTCTGCTTGTCCCTCTGGTACCACGCCGTCCTCCCCGTGTATGACCCCCCACTTGTCTGACCTGAGTTTCCCTAGCCTTTGCTCCAGAATTCCTGTAATAGAACCCTATCCTGCAGCAGGACGCTAAGCCACGCCCCTGTGGTCACATGATCATAGGTCCTTGTGTATGAGTTATTTTTCTCCTTCGCCTTTGATGTTCAATGAACTCCCTCTGCTGGTGAAAGGAGGTAGTGAAATTGATTTGGATGGGAAAAACCTGTCATCTGAACAGGTGGAGTGTGATTGGACATCCGGAATCTCTGAGTGGATATAAGGCCGCCGACACCCTGCTGGGTTGCTGGTGATCCTCTCTGCTCTGGCCTCCAGTTTAGTCCTGTCTACTAAAGCTAAGTTTTTGCTCTGCTATTGTTCCATGAGATTTTGTCTGGTTTACTTAGTGTTTGTGTTCAGCCAGCCCTGGTTGGGACTGGCTGAACTCCATTTTTGTCTCTGATCAGTTGATCTCTTTGCTGTTTTCAGAATATACCTGAGTGCTGATATAGTGATTTTGAAGTCTAGTGACTTCAGGGCCTTTTCTATCAGACGTGTTGGACATTATTTTTGGCAGGGTTTTTGTGTGATTGCAGACAGTTGCTTTTCTTTCCTGTCCTATCTAGTTAGTGAGGGCCCCATCGTTTGCTTAGCCTGTCTTTCTGTCTGTGTTTGTGTTTTCATCTGTTTTCATCGTCAATGCATGTTGGGGGCTGCTCTGGGGCAGTTTAGATTTCCCCTTTCTTTCTTTAGGTTTATTTAGTTCTCCGGCTGTGATCGAGGTCTCTAGGACCACAGTAGGAACACCCCATGGCTACTGTTAGTTGTTGTGAATAGCATCAGGGGTCTGCAATCCGCTAGCTACCAACCTCTCCGGTTTTCTGGACTTAGCTTGTATTTTTGTTTTTTCTTCCTCCGGTGACTCATTCATAACATCCTTGTACTGCTTAACTACTTTCAGTGTTGCAGGTCCTGTTGTCTGAACTTTCCCTGCAGTATCGGACCCCGGGTCCTCCCGTAGTCTGGGTGAGTTACCCTGTTCAGCTGCGGCAGCCCGCCGGCGCTGACAGGATCCTTATACCGAGATACTTAGCCACAACTACTGCCCTGGCCGACCTTTACAACCCCTCTATTCTAATACCCCTATGGTCCTATACTGTCCCTAAGCTTACACACAGTATATAACAAATGCATCATATCACAATACATGACACACATTAATGAACATTAGGGAAACGCACATTACATTAGCATTAGTGAACATGACAAACTGTCAGGGTGCCGCACATGACACATGTGCTCAGTGTTCAGGAGAGAGGAAGCACACAAGGGTCCCTGCCACCTCCTTACATATCTATCTATCACATATCTATCTAGTATCTATATCTCTATCACAAATCTATCTAATATCTGTGGCACCCCGAGAGTCCGGTTGCCACAGTGGCATTGCCTCCCTCACAGAGGATGATATCATGCCTGGAAGTAAAGAGAGTTTCCCTAATCTGGTAACACTAACATCCAACACTTTTCCTGACTTCAGGCCAGAAGGGGGAACTCAAAATCTGGTTTCAGGGAAGCTTCCCTATAAGTTTTGTCTTGGAGGCAGGGTTAGTCAGTCTGCAGCAGAGAGACTGCAAGTGACAGAATGAGGGAGACAGAGAGGAGAGAGGAAGTCAAGGAAGAACCAGGAGTGGAGCTGTAGATAAGCTCACTTCAGGGCCAAGTGCTAGAGACTGGACGCCGGAGTCCGTGGTTGTGCGGGTACTGAAGCCCCGGCAGCTAAATTCAGAGGGCAGGGGACTGTAGGTCTCCTGGCCCCATCACAGCACCTGAAGGCACAGCAGCAAATAAGAGCCCGGAGCCACCACGAAGGAGTGACACCTCTAATAGGCTCAAGCTGCCTGCCATACAGACAAGGACTAAAGAATAAGAAGGAGCAGAGGACTGAGCACAGCTTTAGGCAGCAAGGACCTCAGAATACAGCACAACAGGGTGGCCTACTCTGAACCACCTGGTTAGGTGGATCCCAAATTGCTTCCAGGCTGCCTGGATCTCCATTACCATCTGTAATCAGTGCCTTGGACTGCACCACAAACTGTGAGTAAAAGTGTGAAGACTGCACCCTACTGTGTCCTCAAAGTTATTAACTGCACCATCCCCTCTGCACTACAACTATCACTCTGCACTACAACCATCACCACTATCTTTAACATCATAAGTGCCCTAGGACTTAGCTCTATCTGTGGAGAGCTGTACCAACTCTGCTGCATCACCATCAGCCACAGCGGTCTCTTTAAGCAGCGTCGGCTATCCCTTGCCGAATACCACAGGTGGCGTCACAATCTATATCTTATAAGCTTTATTCCCCTTTTATGATCATTTTCTTTTTACGCCCAGGGCCACAGACCGGGTCACTGCTGCCATGTTATATCCCCTTAAGAACGGGCCTGGTACCGAGTATCCCCATAGCCCTGGCTGGTGCTCCATATCTATCTCTCTATCACATATCTATCACATATCTATCTGTCTAGCTCATGTCTATTACATATCTATCTATTATCTATCACATATCTATCTATCACATATCTATTTATCTATGACAGATCGATCTATCTAATATCTGTCTACCCTTTCTAGCTCATATCTATGATGCAAAACTATGTAAGGTAGTTAACACAAAGGAGGACAGTTTGCAACTACAGACAGATTTGAGTAAATTGGAGAATTGGGCTGAAAAATGGCAAATGAGGTTTAACACAGATAAGTGTAAGGTTATGCACATGAGAAGGAGAAACAGATGCTATAATTATTTACAAAATGGGAAACTGCTGGGCAAATCAGACATGGAAAAAGACTTAGGCATCTTAGTCAATAAGAACTTAAATTGGAGTGCCCAGTGTCAGGCAGCTGCCACCAAAGCAGATAGAGTCATGGGATGCATTAGAAGAGGTCTGGGGACACGAGATGAAAACATAATTCTCCCTCTGTACAAATCACTGGTCAGACCACACTTGGAGTATTGTGTGCATTTTTGGATGCCGGTGCTCAAGAAAGACATTACTGAACTTGAAAGGGTTCAAAGGCGGGCTACTAAAATGATAAGTGGAGTTGGTTCACTACAATACCCAGAAAGGTTATCAAAATTAGGTCTATTTACTCTAGAAAAGAGAAGACTTAGGGGAGACCTAATATATATGTACAAGTATATCAGAGGGCAATACAGAGATCTCTCCAATGAACTGTTTGTACCAAGGACTGTGACAAGAACAAGGGGGCATTCTCTTCGTTTGGAGGAAAGACAATTTCTGCACCAGCATAGAAGAGGGTTCTTCATGGAAAGAGCAGTGAGGCTCTGGAATTTTCTTCCTGAGGAATTGGTGATGGCCAACTCACTGAATGAATTTAAGAAAGGAATGGATGCTTTTCTTGTGAGTAACAGTATAGAAGGTTACGAATAACAGAATATTATAGGTAGATGGTTGACCCAGCTTAGGGGAAGGAATTTTTTTCCCTATGGAGAAAATTGGCTTCTACTCTGTGGGTTTTTTGCTTTCCCCAGGATCAACAATGCAGAACAGCTGCACTAAAAATAGGCTGAACTAGATGGACATAAGGTCTTCCTTCAGCCTTCAAAACTATGTTACTATCTATATATCTATCTCATATCTATCTATCTATCTATCAATCTATCTATCTACAGTTAGGTCCATATATATTTGGACAGAGACAACAATTTTCTAATTTTGGTTCTAGACATTACCACAATGAATTTTAAACAACACAGTTCAGATGTAGTTGAAGTTCAGACTTTCAGCTTTCATTTGAGGGTATCCACGTTACAATTGGATGAAGGGTTTAGAAGTTTCAGCTCCTTAACATGTGCCACCCTGTTTTTAAAGGGACCAAAAGTAATTGGACAATTGACTCCAAGGCTATTTCATGAACAGGTGTGGGCAATCCCTTTCGTTATGTCATTCTCAATTAAGCAGATAAAAGGCCTGGAGTTGATTTGAGGTGTGGTGCATGCATTTGGAAGGTTTTGTTGTGAAGGAAACATGTGGTCAAAGGAGCTCTCCATGCAGGTGAAACAAGCCATCCTTAAGCTGCAAAACTTAACTTCAACTGCATCTGAGTTGTTTTGTTTAAAATTCATTGTGGCAATGTCTAGAACCAAAATTAGAAAAATGTTGTCTCTGTCCAAATATATATGGACCTAACTGTATCTATCTATCTATCTATCTATCTATCTATCTATCTATCTATCTATCTATCTATCTATCTATCTATCCCATATCTATCTATCTATCTACAGTGTCTATCTATCTGCTTATCTATCTTATAAGTCCCTGTTCAATAGATTTTTATCATTTTTTAAAGATTTATTCTCTTGTAACATAAATTCTTCTCCATAGCATTATTGCTTTGCAACAACAAAGTCATAGATGCAAATCTGAAATGTGAACAGGTCAGCATTCTACATGGATTATGCACAGATGTAGCAAAATTAAAACAACAAGCCACAAATTGCACAACACTGCCACTTCAATACAAAATACATATTGGTGTAGATTTTCCTGTTATTGGGAGTTTCCTCTTTCTATTAAGCTGATCAATTTTTTGGAGATAGAATCACTAATATAGATTACATTATTTTCTATACAGCTCTGTGGAAGATGTTGGTGCTATATAAAAGAATTTATGTCAAATTATCACTAGAATAATGCACAATTCTCTCTGCTGTGCTCTCATGACCTATAAAGAGGACCTGTCATTTAAAATAAACCTTTTCTATATTATTTAAATTAAAGGGGTTTCCTCTGCAGGACAGTCCCTTAGGTGGGAGTCACACACAAGGTATAAAAAAATTGGTCCATTTTTCAAGGTCCAGAATCGCACAAATGTTTCATGAACAGTGATCCGTATATCATCAGATTGTCAAGCGAGGATGCAATTTTCTCACATCTAAGCATCCATGTGACATCCGTATGACAAGATTTTCTCACCGGCTTGCAAAATGGACATATAATGGATCTCAATGACAGGTTAAAACACAAATGAAAGAATAATACAGACATAGAATATATATATATATATATATATATATATATATGTATGTGCATCCTATGGTTCAAGCACTGTTCCCGGAGGGGAACGCCATCTTTCAGGATGATAATGCACCAATTCATACAACTAGAATCGTTAAAGCATGGCACGAGGAACATTCTAATGAAGTTGAGCATCTCATCTGGCCCCCACAATCCCCAGACCTCAACATTATTGAGCATTTATGGTCGATTTTAGAGATTCAAGTTAGACGTCCATTTCCGCCGCCATCGTCGCTCAAAGAACTGGAGGGTGTTTGAACTGAAGACTGGGCTAAAATTCCTTTGGAAACAATTCACACCTTGTATGAATCCATACCTCAAAGAATTGAGGCTGTAATCGCCGAAAAAGGTGGACCTACACCATATTAAACTAACCTTTGCTGATGTTTCCAGGTGTTTCCATTATTTTGTCCAACCCGTTATATATATATATATATATATATATACACATATATATATATATTCATAGAGTTCTACATAGCATAATAGCTGCTAAATCAATTGCTGGCTTCTGTAAAATCAATACAAAACCCTACATGAAATGACACATGGTTTACATACAGTAAACCATTGCATTTCATTTAGTTTTTTATATGTCTTTGACTAATAATTTGATTAGGGCATGTGTGTAAAATTTTGGACATGTAGGTGTTAAATTAACGGGTAAATTCATTGAAAAAAATTGTCTGGGGTCCCACAGTAATTTCTCCCCCAGAGAGGGAAAGCCAGTGAGTGAGGGCAGATTTTAATAGCCTAGAGAGGGACTATTGTTTTTGGCCCTGCCCTGGCTAAAAAAAATCTGCCCCCAGCCACCCCAGAAAAGGCGCATCTATAAGATGTGCCTTTTCTGGCACTTAGCCTCTCTGTTCCCATGGCCTTTAGTGGTGGCTCATGTGTTAATAATAATAGGTTAATGTCAACTTGCTGTTGAAAGGTGACATTAAGCCGGGTTAATAATGGAGAGGTGTCAATAAGACACCTATCCATTATTAACCCTAGAATAGTAAATGGTTAAAAAAGACACACACTTTAATGAAAAATTATTTTAATTAAATAGTGACACAAATTTTTTGAATTTATTTATTATTTGCTACTCAAAAAAAAGCCCTTATTCTGGAAAAAAAATAAAATAAAAAAGCAAAAATATACATACCTCTCCGCTGTTCATTAAGCTTCCCCGCTGCAATTCATCACAAGGGGTTAACTAGTTTACAACGAGGAATGGTACTAATGCTACTGGCCATGCTGTAAACCACTGCAGAATGAATTAAATCATGTCTGCGCAGGTGAACCGGCTGACCAGAGATGAATTGATTAGCGTGGGAAAGTTTCTGAACTTTTTCCCACGCTGTCAGTTCACCTCAGGTCAGCAAGGAACTCCACGCAGCCTCACTGATTACCGCTGACATCATTGAGGCTGCGCAGAGTCTCCGGCTGACCGGAGGTGATCTTACAGCGTGGGAAAAAGTTCAGAAACATTCCTACGCTATCGAGTTCACTTCAGGTCAGCCAGGGACTCTGCGCAGCCTCACTGATGTCAGCAGTAGTCAGTGAGGATGTGCGGAGTCCCTGGCTGACCTGAAGTGAACTCAGGATTGTGGGAAAAAGTTCAGAAACTTTCCCACGCTTATTAGTTCATCTCCGGTCAGCTGGGAAGGCTGCGCAGAGATGTAGTCATTCACTCGTCAATGGTTTACAGCGGGGCCGGTAACATTAGCATTTATTACATAGCACTAGTCCGTTTTTCTCGCTAGTGTGACTCCGGCTTTAGTCATGTAACCAATCAACAGACACTGATCAGTTTTAGTGTTCACAATTTATAGGAGTAGAAGAAGCAGTGTTTTGGATTTAATTTTTCACCTGAGTCCATTAATAAAGGATTGATATTTATAGCTACTATTTGTGGATATTGTTAGCTAGTTAGAGGGCTAAAAATGTGTGTGCCGCCCTCTTATAAATATCACACACTGTTGTTGTGCAAACTGCCATGGCTACCTGTTAAATTTTTCAGGACTGTGCTAATGTCATGTTGATATTATGATATGTTGCTATATATAATACAATGGACATTCCATTGATGCAACCTGTGCAGCTGCACCGAGGCCCAAGAGTTAATGGGAGCCTGTCACCAGGTTTGCCCCATATGAGATAGAGCCACCACCTTTTAGCCCTTCTTTTGAAGTCCACACTCTCAGACTGTTCCAGCCTTTCTCCCTTTGAGTTGTGGTTCCGTATCACCCTCCGCGCCCATCCTGTCGTCAATCAGTTTGACACCTGGCTGTTACATTTTCTATCTTGTGACATCCCCACTCTCATTATGGGGGATGTTAACATCTCTATTGATGATACCATCTCCTCATCTTTTATATCTATCCTCCTCTCTTTGCTTTCCACAGCTTTTATTAACTCTCCTATGCATGAAAATGTGAACACACTATACCTGATCTTCTCATGGCTTTGTTGAGTGCATAATTTTACCAATTCCCCTCTCTCACCACAACCTTCTTTCATTCTCTGTCACTTAGTTTATGCTTGGATGTGACAGTCAGTTTTTTGAAATTTGTATTCATTAACCTTCTGACTGAGCACTCCACCTCTTAGCCGCAGGCGTTTTTAATCACAGCAGGTATACCACCCCTCCACAGAGATATAGAGTTCAGTCTAAGGAGAGGATCTACATAGGTTCCCATACAAATGAAGACTTTAGTCTAACTGAGGATTGGCATTAGGTTAGGGTCCTGGAAAATGAGAAACGCCTTACCATGGCTTCCATGTACACATAAATTGGCCATTTTATACGCTAAGCTTTCTCAATTTTTCATATTTCTAATGCAGTAATGCAATTCATTCTTCATATTTCATGTTTGCATGCTATAGCACTACAGTGTGCTTCCTTTTTGTTTTGACTTTTCATTCCCTCTTCAGTCCAAGAGTTCAGGGCCCAACAACCAACGACAGTGCTGATGATCTGACTGTTACGCCTGCGACCGCGGACGCGGCCCAGCCGACGTCTCGACGTCGCCCGACCATGATGGCATGGGGCGAGCGTCCCAGGTGGGGACGGAATGTGGACCCACTGGACCACATAGGGTAACCTGGACATACCCAGAATAGGGAAAGGCAGCGAGCAGGGTCTGTGGCAGCTAAGCATGTGTACCGAAGATGGCGACATGCAGAACTAGATGACACCGCACAACTTCAGGTATGAAGAAACATAAAGTTTACTAAAACAAAGTCAAAGTACACAAATCAAACATAACTAAACTAGGCTCCCGATTCTGCATATCAAAGAAGGGTACACGTCTCAGGATAACAGGCGATGGTATGTGTTATCACTGGTTGATACAGTCCAGGGTCATCTGGCACGAGCTTACTAGGATGGCCTCTCTCTCAGGCCTCAGGAGTAGCACAGGCTCAGCAGGAGAACATCAGTGCCACGATCCATGTTTGAATCTGTGGCAGATCCGGGCTCATATATAACCTTTTTTTTTCCTTCAAGCCTCTGGCTTAATGTTGGTTTTTCTCCTTGGTGGCCACTGGGGTTACTACATGTTTAAATTAGCCAGCAGGTGTTACCACCCCCTCTCCTTCCTATAAAAGGTTGTCGGGTGCTCTGGATCACTGTTGGGGATACTGATCATTCCAAAACCAACCTTGGAGGAGAGAGGAGCTTTTTGAGCAGTGCTCATCAGAGAGCCTGGTGTTTCAGCCGGAAGTTGTGTCCACGTGCCTTACTCTGCTACCTCAGGAGCATTGGCAGCAGAGCAAGCTAAGTGTTTTATTTTTCCCTGTCTGTTATTTTCCTTGGTGTTTATTAGTACAGCGGTGGGATCAGTGTCCGGACTAGCAAGTTCCCTAGTAAGGGATAGGTGCGGGGTTAGTGAGGGACTGAGGTATCCTTGTCGGCGACAGGTTGAAAGAACCTGTATAGGGAACGTTAGGAGTGTTCAGGGACACAGCCTCTGGAGAGTGCAGGAGGTGTCCACGTCCCCATTCCCTATTATAGGGCCCACAGTTGTAATTGTGTCCCCGGTGTCCCCTTGTTTGTCTTATTGTTTTAGCTACCGACCGATCGGCTGGTTGAGTCACACAGAGCAAGTCACTTCGTGACAATCAGACACTGACCTCGGACAGGCGTCAGACGATGGCAGGGGTCATCACGGGTTGATGCAGTCCAGCGTCATCTGGCACGGGCATACTAGAATGACCTCTCTCTCAGGCCTCAGGCATAGCACAGACTAAGCAGGAGAACATCAGACAGTGACCCAGGACAGATGTCATTACAGGGTGGACCCCAGGGAAGTGGCAGAGCAGTGAGACACAGGCAGAACATCAGGACACAGGCAGGACATCAGGACATCTGGACACAGATTGGACATTAGGACACAGGCTGGACATCAGGACATAGGCTGGACATCAGGACATCAGGGCACAGTCTGGACATCAGGACACAGGCTGGACATCAAGACATCAGGACACAGGCTGGACATCAGGACATCAGGACACAGGCTGGACATCAGAACATCAGGACACATGCAGGACATCGGAACACAGGCATGACATCGGGACACCAGTGTGGCAGCCCAGGTCATCGGCTGGGACACGGATGGCACAGGACCTGGAACAACAGCATGGCAGCCCAGATCATTGACAGAGAAACGGACAGCGCAGGTCCAGGAACACAGGAGTGGCAACTCAGGACATCAGCTGAGACACGTACGGCACAGGACCAGAAACACTGGCGTGGCAGCTCAGGTCATTGACTGAGACACGAAGGGCACAGGACCAGGCAGCGGTGGTCGGGCAATGGATACTGGACAGCAGTCGCCAGACTCCGGACACCAGACATGATCTCCAGGCACCAGGCAGTGGTCATCAGGTTCCAAACTACGGTCATCAGGCTCTGGGTATCGGACCTAAAAAGGAACTCAAGCGGGATGGTGCAAGCACCGCCAGATTGGACCGGGGCCGGATGGAGTTAGCCCCGCATAGCAGGCTGAGCACAGCATAGTAAACACTCAGCAAAAACACTGGGCTCCATTTTTAAAGGATGAACCCAGGTAGTTCACAGTCACAGGGTACAGGGTTCCAGACACAGTGGGACTTCAGGAACATAACACAGAGGACACAGTTCAGGCAGGGTCAGGTACAGGAAAAGATACAGGATCAAGGGTTCAGGCCTGAGAATGCAGCCCTCAGGGAGGCGGGAAACAAAACACAACAGATACGGGCCTGGATATGCAGCCTCCAGGAAAGGCGGATCTGAGTACTCAGCCCCCAGAGCAGGCGGAAAAACAGGACACGAACAGAAAAGGATCTGAGTACTCAGCCCCCAGAGCAGGCGGAAAAACAGGCATCAGTTTTCCTAGAACTGAACACAGGCAGAACAGGAGCTGAACACCAAACATACATGGCAAGACTCAGAAACTTAATGCGAAGCTCTGGCAACGCCCAACAGGAAAGAGTAACGTTATAGAGGAGTTGCCCCTCAGCAATAGGCTGGGGAAAAGCAACTCCGGTGCACACACTAACCCTAATAAAAGCAGGGAAGGTATGGCCCCGCGCACCCTAAGCACAAACAGAAACCATTACAGCACAGTCAGCACTGGAACTGAGGCTTAGGGCACCTGGCAGTGGCTGCAAGCCTGGACACATGTGGAAAGTCATGCACCAGCTGCAGAGGACCTTGCAACCCATGGATAGCTTCCACAGCGGCAGCCAGGGACCGCACATGCGGATAGCCATGCAGCGGAGCAAAGACATCACAACACATGTACAGCTGCGCAGCAGAGCAGGGAACTGAGCAGCATCCATACAGGTAACAGACAACAGTATCCCTGCTAGTTAGGGGGAGAGGAGCAAAGGGTTAAAGCAGAGAGATGCAGAGTAACACCGGAGAAACAAGGTACAAACCCACCGGTGTTACACTGGCTAATAATTTCAAACAAAAATTGACCACATCCAATAGGAAATTTTCTTCAAATCCAATATTATCATCTATTTGCTTCCCTCCTGCACTTCATTTAGTTCACTTTCAGTCTTTGAACCGGTCATTGAAGAAGTGGTTATCCGACTTTTTTCATCTTCTCACCCTACCACCAGTGACTCTATTTCCTCACATCTCCTTCAGTCCCTTTCACTGGCTGTCACCACCCACCTAACTAAAATATTTAATCTCTCTTTCTCATTAGGTAGCTTTCCCTCCTCCTTCAAACATGTCAGAATACACTCATTACTTAAAAAAAAAAAATCCCTGGACTAGAACTGTGCTGCTAACTATAGACATCTTTCTAATCTCCCCTTAATTGTTCAGCTTTTGGAACATTTGGTGCACTCCTGTCTAATCTGCTATTTCTCAGATAACGCTCTTCTTGACCCTTTACAATCTTGTTTTCACTCTTTACACTCTAGTGAAACTGCCCTTACAAAAGTTTCTATTGATATACTAACTGCTATATCTAATGGTTACTACTACCTGCTGATTGTCCTGGATCTCTGTGCAGCATTTGACACTGGATCACCAACTCCTCCGTACTATGCTCCACTCTATACAGCTCAAAGATACTGTTCTCTTTTGGTTTTTTTTTTATCTCTCTGACTGCCCCTTTATTATATCTTTTGCTGGTTCCGCTTCTCTTCCCCTTACTGTTGGGGTTCCTGAGGGTTCGGTTATAGGTCCGTCCCCCTCTCCCTATATACTGACCCTATTGGACAAGTAATCAGTAGATTTGGTTTCTAGTACCATCTATATGCTGATGACACCCAATTATACACATCATCTCCAGACATCACCGCTGCAGTACTACAAAATACCAGTTAGGCTGGTTTCACATTCGCGCTTTTTAAGCGCACGCACGGCCGGGGGTAGCTCCGCCCCCGAGCCGGCTCTCTGCCCGGCGTGCCCGCCCCTTCCTTGTAGCGCCGCCTCCTAGCGCACAGCGGCGCCTGCGATCGGCGCACCCTATCTTTAGCATAGGGTGCGCAGATCGTGCGCAGGCCGTGCGCTAGTTGCGCTTTGACCTGCGCTGCGCACTTTTGACGGTGCGCCGTGCGCGCCAAAATCCGAAAAGTTTGATTTTGGCGCGCACGGCGCACCGTCAAAAGTGCGCAGCACAGGTCAAAGCGCAACTAGCGCACGGCCTGCGCACGATCTGCGCACCCTATGCTAAAGATAGGGTGCGCCGATCGCAGGCGCCGCTGTCCGCTAGTAGGCGGCGCTACAAGCAAGGGGCGGGCACACCAGGCAGAGAGCCGGCTCGGGGGCGGAGCTACCCCCGGCCATGCGCGTGCTGAAAATGCGCTAATGTGAAACCAGCCTTATTGTCTTTTTGCTGTGTTTAACATCATGTCCTCCTCACTCTATCTAAAACTGAATTTGTCAAAAATGAACTCCTTGTGTATCCTCCCTCTACTAACCTCCCCAAACCCAATATTCCCATTTTATTGTGTGGTTCTACCATTACTCCCCTGCAGGACGCCCAGTGTCTTTTGGTTATATTGACTCAGATCTTTCCTTCACTCCCCACATCCGATGACTAACTTGCTCATATCAACTATACCACAAAAACATCTCTAGAATTTGATCTTTTCTTACACTCTTCAAAAACTCCTGTTGTTGCTCTTCATTCTTGTCTAGACTATAGACTACTGAATCTATTGACTAATCGGTCTCCCGCTTACTCAACTCTCCCCTTTCCAATCTGTCCTGCATGCAGTAGCTAGGATCATATTCCTCTCCAACCACTACATTAATGCCTCTACCCTGAGCCAGCCATTGCACTGGTGCCCATCCACTACAGAGTCCCATATAAACTTATCACTCCCACCCATAAAGCTCTCCACAGTTTTGCACCACCCTATATCTCCTCCCTCATCTCTATCTATCACGCTACCCATTCTCTCCATTCTGCTAATGACCTAACACTTACATCCTCGATAATCCAAACCTCCTGTATGCATCTCCAAGACTTCTTGTGATCTTCGCCAATTCTTTGGATCACACTACTCAGGAGAATTCAATTAATTCACAATACACAAAGTTTTAAGCGTACCCTAAAAATGCACATCTTTAGACAGGCCTATCGCCTCACCTCACTTATGTAACTATTCCTGGTCTGCCCTTTCAAATATTTTTTCCAAATTGGATCCCTCAAAGCATCTGTTTACACACCCTTCATGCACTTAATAGCACTTTGTGTCTGTACTTATTCAGAAATTGGCTGGTGATCTGTTTTATATAGCATTATGTGAATACCCTATTTATTATATTGACGGCTGGACTGTTCAGTACAAGCACTTTTTACCATTTACCTTTCATGTCTCCCCTATTTCTTCATAGATTGCAAGCTTGCAAGCAGGATCCTCACTCTTCATGGAATCTCTGCTGAGTTACTGCATATACTCGAGTGTAAGTCGATCACGGTATAAGCCGAGGCACCTAATTTTACCAAAAAAACCTGGGAAAACTTATTGACTCGAGTGTAAGCCTGGTAAGCATTGTCCCTTAATCCCCATCCTGGTATTTACAGCTCCCTCATCCCCATCCTGGTATGCACGGGCTCCTCATCCCTATACTTGCATGCATGGCTCCAGCCCTATCCGTGTATGCATGGCCCCATCCCTATCCTTGAATGCATGGCTCCATCCCTATCCTTGCATGCATGGCTCCATTGCTATCCTTGTATGTGTCATGATCCATGCTGGATCAGGACTGATAAAAGCACAAGTAACCTTTTTTTTTTCTTAAGCTATGCTTAAGTGGTTTTAGCCCCCCGGTGGAATATTGCACTGTGGTGTCGTTTGTTCTAAGTTTGCCCCCGGTGGTGGTGAGCGTCATTGCACCCTTGTTTCTGTAGTTAAGGTCACATGATTATAATGCAGGTGTGATTGCTGGCTCTGCTATAAAAGAGTCACAGGTGTTGCAATCAGTGTTGGTGATAGTGTTTATTTCAACCATCCTTGGTGGAGGAAGGAGCTGGAGAGCGTTCCTTGCAGCTGTCTTAGCCTGGTGTGGAAGGAATCATAGGGGATTTCCTTGTAGCTCTGACACAGCTTGGTGGCAGCAATTCAGGAGGAGAGCTGCATGCTGGTGGTGGACTCTGTTGCCAAGAGCAAGTGCAACAGAGTAAAGCTAAGTTGTGTTTCCCTGTCTGTGCTTTTCCTTAGTGTGTATTAGTACAGCAGTGGGGCCAGTGCCTGCACCACCCAGCTCCCTAGCAAGGGATAGGTGTAGGGTGTGCTAGGGCGACAGATTCGTGATCGGCGCCCGGTGCGGAATCGGCATAGGGAACTTTAGGGACACTGACTCAGGAGAGTGCAGAAGGTCTCCACGTCCCCTTTCCCTATCGCAGGGCCCACTGTTGTAACTGTTTCCCTACCCCTTGTCTTGTTGTTTTAGTTACCGGCCTGCGAGCCGTGTCACACAGGACAGTATCACGTGCCGCGTCCTGTTGTTTTAGTTACCGGCCTGCAGGTCGCATCACACGTGACATTATCACCAACCACAACTTTTTTTTCTGCTGAGCCATGGACCCAGTTCAGACCTTTGCCCAAATGCTGCAGACCCTTACTGATGAGATTAGGGGGCTGCACGGTGAGTTGGTGCAGCAACTGCAGCAGTTGGTGGGCTTTGGGGGCTTGGTTCAGAGACAGGCTCAGCCAGAACCCAAGATATCCCTCCCTGACAGATTTTCTGGAGGGAGAGATCAATTCTTGGTGTTTCAACAAGCCTGTACTTAAATTGTATTTCAGGCTGTGCCCTCGTTCATCAGGGAGTGAAGAGCAACGGGTGGGAATCATTATGTCCCTTCTTAAAGGGGATCCACAATCCTGGGCCTTCTCCCTACCAGATGATTCTCCATCTTTAGAGTCCGTGGACGAGTTCTTTGCGGCTTTGGCGCTTGTGTATGGGGATCCTGATGATGTCGCCTTGGCGGAATCCCGAATCCGTAGGTGTAAACAGGGAGCCCGGGTCGCTGAGGAGTACTGCTCAGAGTTTTGGAGATGGGCCACTAATACTCAGTGGAATGACCCTGCATCTTTGGAGACAAACCCTGCACACATTGACTCCTAAGTTGCAGGATACTCTGGTGCAGTACGCCGCCCCCAGGTCGCTGGAGGCCGCCATGTCCCTTGCCATCTGGGTGGATAGACACCTTAGGGAAAGACATATACAAAAAGTGCCCCCTGATGTCCTCACTAGGGAGGATCCACCAGTGCGGACGGAGGAACCCAGACAGCCCGGTGTTGTTGATACAAAAAAGGGGGTGTCTGCGGCTCGTCGTGGTGGGGGGTATTATTTTCCTGTTGAAAGCCTGGCCATTTTATGAGAGCCTGCCCAGTTCATGCCAAGTCTCCTGTCGAACCTATGCAAGTAGGAGGAGCTCGTTTGTTTTCGGAGCTGCCTACGGTTCGGGGAGTGGTGTCGGCATGTTTGTACTGTGGGCAGACTGGTCATGTCCTGAAGGCTTGCCCATTGCGTGCCAAATTATCTGTGCCATCTGAGAAGCTGCATTCTCCTGGTCACTTGGAGGGAGGCGACCAGGGAGTATACATTTCCTTCATTTTGCCCTCCCAAAGTACCATGTCAGCAGAGGTCTTTGCTGGCAGGGTACCGGAGGTGACACTGGTGTTTGTGGACAGCAGAGCAGGAGTTAGTCTGGTGGATGCTCGTTTTGTCCAGACTCATGGCCTGAGGTGTAGGACGCTAGCCCAGCCTATAAGCATCCAGGCCATAAACTCTGTTCCACTGAGCCAGGGGAGCTTGACCAAGGTTGTAGAGAATATCCATCTGCATATAGGACATCATGAGTCCTTGTCATGCTACGTCTTGGAGGGAATGCCAGTACCTATTGTTTTAAGCCTCCCTTGGCTGAAGAGACACAACCCGGTAATAGATTGGCGGTCGAGGGAAGTGGTCAGCTGGGGGCACTCGTGTGAGGGCTGCTGCCTAGGAACTACTGTCTCTGCCGTCTCTCTTCAGTGGACCCCTTCCTCTCCAGTGAGGGCAGCAGATGTGCTGCAGGAGAGTAGGGGCAAGTCTCAACCCTCGCCTTTGGCCAACTCTGGGGGGCGCAGACCTCGTGGTGGAAGGGTTTGGAGGGTGGTGTACCCCTTGGTGAGGTGCGGGGGTGTGAGTGTGGTGACACAGGGGGACGCCTCTGTTGTCAATCCCAGAAAGAGTTCTCCTAGTGGTGACAAATGAACGAGTGGCAATAAACGTTCAGGTCCAGACCTGTGTGTGAACGAGCGTGTATGGGTCGCCACCAAAAAACATCCAGTGGAAGTGTGTTGTGGAGTGTTACCAGCTCATACCAAACATACACATACACAACCCGTTCCCCAGGTCAGCTCTTCGGAGATGTGTGTTGCCTCCAGAACATACGCTGCCAATACCAGCTGGCTCGTTTCTCATCAACCTGACATGCAGGTAGTTGCTGGGGTGAACTCTGGGTCTGGGCGTCCCCGCTGTAGGTGGTTCCCTGATGGGGAGCGGTCCTGAGGGTCCAGAGGCCCCTCATTAAGGGGAGGGTACTGTCATGATCCATGCTGGATCAGGACTGATAAAAGCACAGGTAACTTTTTTTTTCTTAAGCTGTGCTTAAGTGGTTTTTGCCCCCAGTGGCAATTAGGATTATTGCACTGTGGTGTCGTTTGTTCTAAGTTTGCCCCCGGTGGTGGTGAGCGTCATTGCACACTTGTTTCTGTGGTTAAGTGCACATGATTATAATGCAGGTGTGATTGCTGGCTCTGCTATAAAAGAGTCACAGGTGTTGCAATCAGTGTTGGTGATAGTGTTCATTTCAACCATCCTTGGTGGAGGAAGTAGCTGGAGAGCGTTCCTTGCAGCTCTGTCTTAGCCTGGTGTGGAAGGAATCATAGGGGATTTCCTTGTAGCTCTGACAGAGCTTGGTGGCAGCGATTCAGGAGTAGAGCTGCATGCTGGTGGTGGACTCTGTTGCCAAGAGCAAGTGCAACAGAGTAAAGCTAAGTTGTGCTTCCCTGTTTGTGTTTTTCCTTAGTGTATATTAGTACAGTGGTGGGGCCAGTGCCTGCACCACCCAGCTCCCTAGCAAGGGATAGGTGTAGAGTGTGCTAGGGCGACAGGTTCGTGATCAGCGCCTGGTGCGGAACCAGCATAGGGAACGTTAGGAGCGTTAGGGACACTGACTCAGGAGAGTGCAGGAGGTCTCCATGTACCCTTACTCTATCACAGGGCCCACCGTTGTAACTGTTTCCCTACCCCTTGTCTTGTTGTTTTAGTTACCGGCCTGCAAGCCGTGTCACACAGGACAGTATCAAGTGCCGCGTCCTGTTGTTTTAGTTACCGGCCTGCTGGTCGCGTCACACAGGACGGGTCCACATGACATTATGCATGGCTTCATTTCTATGATTATGATTGGCCTGCATCAAAAAAACATTAAACAAAACATTACACTTACCTTTCTGTGCTCCCTCACAGCGTCTTGTTCTGGTGTCAGCAGCTGCTTTATGCTCCGCAACGCAGGGACGTCATGCACTGCTTACAAGCAGAGCTCAGCTGCTGGAATACTCACCGCTCCCCATGCCAGAACTCTGTGCATAAAGGGCAGTGAGTATTAAGTAGAGCGCACAGTGTCACGTGTGCTGCAACTTAAGAGAAATGAATATTCACTTCTCCACGCCATGGGAGTGGAGAGAGGTGTGCGCACTATTACAGAGAAATGAATGTTCATTGCCAGTGCAGTGAATATTCATTTCTCTTTAGCAGCGGGCACAGGCGTTAGCCGCAGCAGCCGGTTCTTGCCTCCTGTGACCGGCTGCTCCACCGCTGCCCCTCCCTCTCCATGTTCTGGACTCCTCACTCACTAGAGTATAAGCCAAGGGGGCCATTTTCAGCACAAAAAACTTTTCTGAAAAACTTGGCTTATACTCGAGTATATGTGGTATGTGTAAAGGCCCTTTTACATTTAGCGATGCACCAGCGATCCGACCCGGTCAGGATCGCTGGTGCATCGCTAAATGATCACTAGTGAGCTTTCACACAGAAAGATCTCACAGCGATGCAGCAGCGACGCAGCGGACGATACCTTTCACACACCGTGATCCTGGCGTCCGTCCTCCCGCCCGCCTCCACGCGTCGCTCGTCGTCACAGCAGGAAGCGGACGACGAGAAATGGAGCCGCCCGATCTCGCGCGATCAGCGATGGACAGCGGGGGAGCCGGTAGGAGGTAAGTATCACACATAGCGATATCGCTAGCGATATCGCTATAACGTCACAAAATCAGTAACGTTTTAGCGATATGGCTAGCGATATCGCTATGTGTAAAACCCCCTTTACTCTCCCAGGGCCCAGTGGTGTGGGGAGGCCCATCAGCCCAGGGTAAATTGTCCCATTATAATCCGCCACTGGCCACCGCAGGCCCTCACTGATAAATCCCTGCTCTCTGCGCACAGGACCTGTGACGAGGTCACAGGAGGGGAGGAGTCAGGGGTCACATGATCAGGCATCTCAGTCGGAGGCCCCTGATCATGTAACTCCTGACTCCTCCCCTCCTGTGACCTCATCATAGGTCCTGTGCGCACGCACAGCCCTTGATGTATGTAACTATGCAGGACTCTGCTGTGCTGGTTGTCATCGTGCTGAATCAGTCAAGTATGTGTGGGGTCAGGAGGGGATTACAGGGTGGATATAGCTGCGTGTGTGTACGAGGTGTATGGAGCGGAGCCGCGTGTGTACGAGGTGTATGGAGCGGAGCCGCGCGTGTACGAGGTGTACGGTGCGGAGCCGCGCGTGTACGAGGTGTACGGTGCGGAGCCGTGCGTGTACGAGGTGTACGCAGTGGAGCCACGCGTGTACGAGGTATACTGAGCGAAGCCGCGCGTGTACGAGGTGTACGGAGCGAAGCCGCGCGTGTACGAGGTGTGCGGAGCGAAGTCGCGCTTGTAGGACGTGTACGGAGCGGAGCTGCGCATGTAGGACGTGTACGGAGTGGAGCCACGTGTGTAGGACGTGTACGAAGCAGAGTCGTGTGTGTACGAGGTGTACGGAGCGGAGCCGCGTGTGTATGAGGTGTACGGAGCGGAGCCGCATGTGTACGAGCTGTACAGAGTGGAGCCGCGTGTGTACGAGGTGTGCGGAGCCATATGTGTACGAGGTGTACAGAGCAGAGCCATATGTGTAAGGAGCGGAGCCGTATGTGTACGAGGTGTACGGAGCGGAGCCGCGCATTTACGAGGTGTACGGAATGGAGCCGGGTGTGTGTACGAGGTGTATGAGCGGAGCCTTGTGTGTACAAAGTGTATGGAGCTGAGCCGTGTGTTTACGGAGCGGAGCGAAGCCGCGTGTGTATGAGGTGTTTGGAGCAAAGCCGCATGTGTACAAGATTTACAGAGCGTGGCCGCGTGTGTACAAGGTGTATAGAGCAGAGCAGCATGTGTACGAGGTTTACGTAGCAGAGCCATGTGTGTACTGAGTGGGGCCGTGTGTGCGAGGTGTATGGAGCGTAGTCACTCGTGTCCAAGGTGTACAGAGCGGAGCCGCGTATGTACGAAGCATACAAAGCGGAACCGTGTGTGTATGAGGTGTGCGGAGCCATGCATGTACAAGGTGTATGATGGGGAGCATTCATACCTCCCAACCATTCCAGATTTTGAGAGTCTGCGCCACTGTCCCGACCGGGAGCTGATTTTTCCTGTGGACACAGGAGTACATGGCGGAGCTCCGAGGAGCACTTGGAAACTCGCACGTGACGTTCCATCGGAAGTGACGTGCTGGAAGCTGACCTTAAATGAGGTAATTTCGGGAGGAGATTGTGACGGAACCATGGAGGCACTTCAGGGAGTGCTGTAGATTCATCACCGTGTCTTCCTCCGACAGCGCGGACAGCGAGATTGCCTTGGACTCGGGGATGTCGGCAATGTGAGAGGATCATGATATGTTCTGCACCAGGAGGCTCAGGTGGGCACTACAATGTGAGCCAGACTGGTATGGTATCTTTATAGAATTTTTCTTTCTTTATCTCTCTGTTTCTTTCTCTCTCTCTCTGTTCATTCTCTTTCTCTCTGTTCTTTTTCTCTTTTCTTTCTCTCTCTAATCTTTCTTTCTCTAATCTTTCTTTCTCTCTCTCTGTTCTTCCTTTCTTTCGCTCTGTTCTTTCTTTCCCCTTTCTTTCTTTCTTTCTCTCTTTCTTTCTCTCTATTCTTTCTCTCTATTCTTTCTCTCTCCCTCTCTGTTCTTTCCCCTTTCTTTTTCTCTCTCTTTGTTCTTTCTTTCTGTCCCCTCTTTCTTTCCCCCTCTGTTCTTTCTTTTTCCCCTCTTTCTTTCTCTCTGTTCTTTCGTTTTCTCTCTCTGTTTCTCTCTTTCTTCTTTCTTTCTCTCTCTCCTTTCTTTCTCTCTCCTTTCTTTCTCTCTCTCTGTTTTCTTTTTTCTCTCTCTCTTTTCTTTCTTTTCCTCAGTACCAGCCACTGTGACCACAGTACCAGCCACTATGCCCACAATGCCAGCCACTCTGCCCATAATGCCAGCCACTGTGCCCTCAGTACCAGTCAGTGTGATCAGCAGTGGTAAATGGGTGTGGTTGTGGCGTGGACATGGATGTGACTAGTTGTGAAATGGGTGTGGTCGGGCGGTCGGTAATCAATCATCATAGTGGAAGTCGTCTGTTTCCATCAACTTTGTTATATGTGGGCAATTCTAGTAAGGTGGGCACGAGATGGCGGGTCTTGTCACATCTGCCTCACACATAAGTTACTATGAGGTGTACTTTATTCCTGCCACGTTTCTTTCTTGGCCTACTGAGAGAAATGTTTTGACCAGTTCAAAGTTATACAACCTGAGGATTGTGCATGTGTGCGCTGTCTGCATGTAGTAATGTGTGTGTGTATTTATATATATATATATATATATATATATACACACACACTTACTCCGACCCCTATATAAACCCTGCCACTCTGACCGCCGTCCACTTTCCCATGCTCCTGTTCCAATCCTGTGGTGTTTTTCTCCCCTTGGTCCTCCACATGCTGAACATCTGGGACATGACTAATATTGCGCAATGTGCGCTTGTTCGTAGGCAGATGCAGCGTTGTGTCCAGTTTGTGAGGAGACGGTGACTTGTCTGTGGTGTTAACCCCTCTGCTGCCATGTTGGGCACAGCCTGTGACGAGGAGCATCTCTTCCTGTGTATCCGGCCACAGGCTGCACACGGGAGGCTGCTTCATCTATCTGGGGAAGTTCATGAAGCAGAAGCCTCTGTGTGACTCATGTGAAGTAACTTGGCTGACAGGTCATGGGTTCAGGTCAGCAGGTGATTGCAGACTATTAGCTGGTTTCGATGTTAGGTACAGGTGAGTCAGGACTAGATGTTGGGTGGAAGCTTTCCAGTATTTGTAAGGCCTCGTGCACACGCTGAGTATTTGGTGAGTTTTTACCTCAGTATTTATAAGGCCTCGTGCCCACGCTGAGTATTTGGTGAGTTTTTGCCTCAGAATTTATAAGGCCTCGTGCACACGTTGAGTATTTGGTGAGTTTTTCACTCAGTATTTGTAAGACCTCATGGACACGCTGAGTATTTCGTGTTTTTTACCTCAGTATTTGAGAGGCCTCATGGACACGCTGAGTATTTCGTGTTTTTTACCTCAGTATTTAACCCCTTCCCGCTCCTTGACGGACAGCATGCGTCATGAAAACTAGTGACTTCCCGACCCCGTCACATGACCCCGTCACATGACCGGGGGGCCCACAGAGTCAGAACAGCCCGGGGCCCTGGCTACCCTTAATCCACCCCAGGTTACTCTGTAATGTTAATTGTCTGTACAAGTACCCTTTTGAATGTAAAGTGCTGAGGAATATGATAGCGCTATGGAAATACAAATTATTATTATTATATTATCATTATTTATGGTCCTGGCTTCTTGTGTTTTAAAGCTGCATGTAGACTAAGGGTCCCGTTACACATAGCGACGCTCCAGCGATCCCGACAACGATACGACCTGGAAGGAACGCTGGTACATCGCTACATGGTCGCTAGTGAGCTGTCAAACAGGCAGATCTACTCAACGACGCAGCAATGATACGGCGATCCGTATAACAACGGCAGTCATTGGGACCTTGTCACACAGCAGCTATTCTGAAGACTCAGACCTCGATAGGCGTGCTTCATCTTTGCCTTTTCTATGCCCCTCTGCTCCGATTGGTTGCCACTAGAGTTGAGCGATACCAGCCGATACTTGAAAATATCGGATCGGAATGGATCGGCCGATCTTAAAAAAAAGTATCGGTATCGCTGATTCCGATACCGGCGACCAATGCAAGTCAATGGGGCCAAAATATCGGAATTAAAAAAAACCCCTTTCTTTCCTTGTAGGTTAATTCTACATGAAGAAAAACAACTAAGAATAATGTAGAATGTATTGTGGGAGGTGGAGGAGACATTAAAGCCATAGAGGTTTAGCCCAATCAAATGGAATAGAAGGAATTAAACTTTTTTTTTAAAGACGTTAGGAGTTACAAAGATATTGACTATGTTAGCCTCATTTATATTTTGCCAGACATGTATGTCTTCTTCTTCTTTCTTCTTCTTTCTTCTTCTTCTTCCTTTTTTTTACCTTCTTCTTCTTATTATTATTCCTTTTTTTACATTCTTCTTCTTCTTCTTCCTTTTTTCACATTCTTCTACTTCCTTTTTTTACATTCTTCTTCTTATTCCTTTTTTTACATTCTTCTTCTTCTTCCTTTTTTAAAATTCTTCTACTTCCTTTTTTTACATTCTACTTCTTCTTCCTTTTCTTACATTCTTCATATTCTTCTTATTCAACAATTATTATTCTACATAATCAACTTCTTCAATCTTCATCTTCCTATTCTTCTTCATCATATTCTTATTTGTGTCAGGCATTCCTGTAGTTGTTATCTAGAAAAGTTAGAAGTTTACACCTTCCGTTCTGCCTGTCACAAAAGATTTACAACAGGATTTGTCCGCGTTCAGTTTGGCCTGCAGCAGCAGGCCTTTTCCAGGGGCACCACGAGGAGGAACGGACTCACCCCCATACACTGCTTAGTCTTCTTCTGCTTATAAATAAGATAATATCATTTGCTCAGAGTATTAGTCTTATGCTTAATGTTCTTCTGCTTTGTTTTTTTATGCTTCTTTGTCTTCTCTCTCTTGTTGTTCTGCATCTTGGTGGTTGTCTTCCTGTTCTTTGTCCTCTTGAACCAGCTGATGGTACTGGCACCCGGAGGGGCAGCAGAAGGAACAAGAGCCAATGGCACTACCGAGGACCAGCTGACGGTGCTGGAACCCGGTTACTAAGCAGGAGGTACCTGTGCTACAAAGCACTACCAAGGACCAGCAGACGTTGCCGGAACTCGGATACCGAGATGGAGGCACCTAGGCCAAAGGCTCTGCCGAGAACCAGCTGACGGTGCTGGAACCCGGATGGGTAGCATAAGCTGCAAGAGCAAATGGAAATAGCGAGGACCAGCTGACAGTGCTGGCACCCGGAGGGGCAGCAGAAGGAATAAGAGCCAATGGCACAACCGAGGACCAACTGACGGTGCTGGAACCCGGTTACTAAGCAGGAGGTACCTGTGCTACAAAGCACTACCAAGGACCAGCAGACGTTGCCGGAACTCGGATACCGAGATGGAGGCACCTAGGCCAAAGGCTCTGCCGAGAACCAGCTGACGGTGCTGGAACCCGGATGGGTAGCATAAGCTGCAAGAGCAAATGGAAATAGCGAGGACCAGCTGACAGTGCTGGCACCCGGAGGGGCAGCAGAAGGAATAAGAGCCAATGGCACAACCGAGGACCAGCTGACGGTCCTGGAACCCGGTTACTAAGCAGGAGGTACCTGTGCTACAAAGCACTACCAAGGACCAGCAGATGTTGCCGGAACTCGGATACCGAGATGGAGGCACCTAGGCCAAAGGCTCTGCCGAGAACCAGCTGACGGTGCTGGAACCCGGATGGGTAGCATAAGCTGCAAGAGCAAATGGAAATAGCGAGGACCAGCTGACAGTGCTGGCACCCGGAGGGGCAGCAGAAGGAATAAGAGCCAATGGCACAACCGAGGACCAGCTGACGGTGCTGGAACCCGGTTACTAAGCAGGAGGTACCTGTGCTACAAAGCACTACCAAGGACCAGCACACATTGCCGGAACTCGGATACCGAGATGGAGGCACCTAGGCCAAAGGCTCTGCCGAGAACCAGCTGACGGTGCTGGAACCCGGAGGGGCAGCTGAAGTTACCCCTGAAAAGCAAAGTTGGCATGCCGCAAGCTGGCCGCAGTTACCGAATCACACAGTCCTACAGGGGGTGCTTGTCCTACTGGCACTACGGAACAAGCCTTTCTTACCAGAACCCGCAGTCCACATAGGAAGCACCTAAACTGCTGGCACCCTAGCCTCGGCTAACCCAACCGCAACACGACATGGCAACTTGGGGTGGCAAACTGACATTGACACTTCCCGGAAACAGCAGGCAAGGCTGGAACCAAGCTGGGCAGGAGGGAGTACCCGTGCCAAAGTCAGTTATGAGCAGCAACTGGCGATGTTGGAGCCCAGGGACAAGCACTTAGCAGGCTGAGGCCTGATGTGCTGTCAATTGGGAGGCAGCAGGACAGATTGCCATCAAAACAGCAGGGGAACAGCTGACGTTACTGAACCCCACAAACACAGGAGCTAGTGTTTTACTCTGTGAAGACGGCACTTCCGAGCAACAACTGGCTGTGTTGAAGCCCAGGGACAAGCACGGAGCAGGCTGAGGCTGCATTGAAGAAATTTTAAGATCGGTTGTAGACTTCTACTAATTTTAACCGTGCTCCACTTAGGCCTGTGGCTTCACTGATTTTCGTATTTCCCCTGTCCTCCAACCCCGCCAGTTACAGCTCCGAAGTGGCGTCTGCACAATCCACACTTGTTCCTGTGTTCCAGGTGTTCAGTCCGGTCAGTTAATCCCCTGTGATGTGTGTCCGGCAATGTCGCCTGCTCTGTCCACATTCCCATAACTAGTTATGGGAATGTGGACAGAGCAGGCGGCATTGCCGGACACACATCAGGGGATTAACTGACCGGACTGAACACCTGGAACACAGGATGGGAATGTGGACAGAGCAGGCGACATTGCCGGACACACATCAGGGGATTAACTGACCGGACTGAACACCTGGAACACAGGAACAAGTGTGGATTGTGCAGACGCCACTTCGGAGCTGTAACTGGCGGGGTTGGAGGACAGGGGAAATACGAGAGACAGTGGAGCCACAGGCCTAATTGGAGCACGGTTAAAAATCAGTAGTAGTAGGACTGTGTAGGCAGCAGGAGACTTTGCCATCCACACAGCAGAGGGGATCAGCTAGCGTTACTGAACCCCACTGAGACACGGGAGCAAGTGTCTCTTTCCGTGTGGACGGCACTTCCGAGCTACAACTGGCTGTGTTGAAGCCCAGGAAATAGGAGGGTGTAGGCAGAGGCCTACTGTCTTTGGAATGCGGAGACAGCAGGAGAGACTGCCATCCACACAGCAGGGGAACAGCTGACGTTACTGAACCCCACTGAGACACGGGAGCAAGTGTCTCTTTCCGTGTGGATGGCACTTCCGAGCTACAACTGGCTGTGTTAAAGCCCAGGAAATAGGAGGGTGTAGGCAGAGGCCTACTGTCTTTGGAATGCAGAGACAGCAGGAGAGACTGCCATCCACACAGCAGGGGATCAGCTAGCGTTACTGAACCCCACTGAGACACGGGAGCAAGTGTCTCTTTCCGTGTGGACGGCACTTCCGAGCTACAACTGGCTGTGTTAAAGCCCAGGAAATAGGAGGGTGTAGGCAGAGGCCTACTGTCTTTGGAATGCGGAGACAGCAGGAGAGACTGCCATCCACACAGCAGGGGAACAGCTGACGTTACTGAACCCCACTGAGACACGGGAGCAAGTGTCTCTTTCCGTGTGGACGGCACTTCCGAGCTACAACTGGCTGTGTTAAAGCCCAGGAAATAGGAGGGTGTAGGCAGAGGCCTACTGTCTTTGGAATGCAGAGACAGCAGGAGAGACTGCCATCCACACAGCAGGGGATCAGCTAGCGTTACTGAACCCCACTGAGACACGGGAGCAAGTGTCTCTTTCCGTGTGGACGGCACTTCCGAGCTACAACTGGCTGTGTTAAAGCCCAGGAAATAGGAGGGTGTAGGCAGAGGCCTACTGTCTTTGGAATGCGGAGACAGCAGGAGAGACTGCCATCCACACAGCAGGGGAACAGCTGACGTTACTGAACCCCACTGAGACACGGGAGCAAGTGTCTCTTTCCGTGTGGACGGCACTTCCGAGCTACAACTGGCTGTGTTGAAGCCCAGGAAATAGGAGGGTGTAGGCATAGGCCTACTGTCTTTGGAATGCAGAGACAGCAGGAGAGACTGCCATCCACACAGCAGGGGAACAGCTGACGTTACTGAACCCCACTGAGACACGGGAGCAAGTGTCTCTTTCCGTGTGGACAGCACTTCCGAGCTACAACTGGCTGTGTTAAAGCCCAGGAAATAGGAGGGTGTAGGCAGAGGCCTACTGTCTTTGGAATGCGGAGACAGCAGGAGAGACTGCCATCCACACAGCAGGGGAACAGCTGACATTACTGAACCCCACTGAGACACGGGAGCAAGTGTCTCTTTCCGTGTGGACGGCACTTCCGAGCTACAACTGGCTGTGTTAAAGCCCAGGAAATAGGAGGGTGTAGGCAGAGGCGTACTGTCTTTGGAATGCAGAGACAGCAGGAGAGACTGCCATCCACACAGCAGGGGAACAGCTGACGTTACTGAACCCCACTGAGACACGGGAGCAAGTGTCTCTTTCCGTGTGGACGGCACTTCCAAGCTACAAATGGCTGTGTTGAAGCCCAGGAAATAGGAGGGTGTAGGCAGAGGCCTACTGTCTTTGGAATGCGGAGACAGCAGGAGAGACTTCCATCCACACAGCAGGGGAACAGCTGACGTTACTGAACCCCACTGAGACACGGGAGCAAGTGTCTCTTTCCGTGTGGACGGCACTTCCAAGCTACAAATGGCTGTGTTGAAGCCCAGGAAATAGGAGGGTGTAGGCAGAGGCCTACTGTCTTTGGAATGCAGAGACAGCAGGAGAGACTGCCATCCACACAGCAGGGGAACAGCTGACGTTACTGAACCCCACTGAGACACGGGAGCAAGTGTCTCTTTCCGTGTGGACGGCACTTCCGAGCTACAACTGGCTGTGTTGAAGCCCAGGAAATAGGAGGGTGTAGGCAGAGGCCTACTGTCTTTGGAATGCAGAGACAGCAGGAGAGACTGCCATCCACACAGCAGGGGATCAGCTAGCGTTACTGAACCCCACTGAGACACGGGAGCAAGTGTCTCTTTCCGTGTGGACGGCACTTCCGAGCTACAACTGGCTGTGTTAAAGCCCAGGAAATAGGAGGGTGTAGGCAGAGGCCTACTGTCTTTGGAATGCAGAGACAGCAGGAGAGACTGCCATCCACACAGCAGGGGATCATCTAGCGTTACTGAACCCCACTGAGACACGGCAGCAAGTGTCTCTTTCCGTGTGGACGGCACTTCCGAGCTACAACTGGCTGTGTTGAAGCCCAGGGACAAGCACGGAGCAGGCTGAGGCTGCATTGAAGAAATTTTAAGATCGGTTGTAGACTTCTACTAATTTTAACCGTGCTCCACTTAGGCCTGTGGCTTCAATGATTTTCGTATTTCCTCTGTCCTCCAACCCTGCCAGTTATAGCTCCGAAGTGGCGTCTGCACAATCCACACTTGTTCCTGTGTTCCAGGTGTTCAGTCCGGTCAGTTAATCCCCTGATGTGTGTCCGGCAATGCCGCCTGCTCTGTCCACATTCCCATCCTGTGTTCCAGGTGTTCAGTCCGGTCAGTTAATCCCCTGATGTGTGTCCGGCAATGCCGCCTGCTCTGTCCACATTCCCATAACTAGTTAAGGGAATGTGGACAAAGCAGGTGACATTGCCGGACACACATCAGGGGATTAACTGACCGGACTGAACACCTGGAACACAGGAACAAGTGTGGATTGTGCAGACGCCACTTCGGAGCTGTAACTGGCGGGGTTGGAGGACAGGGGAAATACGAAAATCAGTGAAGCCACAGGCCTAAGTGGAGCACGGTTAAAAATCAGTAGTAGTAGGACTGTGTAGGTAGATAGTCCCTCAGAAAGCTCTGCACGACCAAGTTAAGCACATGTGCCAGACATGGGATGTGTGTGAGGTTGCCTAGGCCAAGAGCTGCCACCAGATTTCGGCCATTGTCACACACTACCAAGCCCGGCTGGAGATTCGCTGGCCCAAACCACACATCGCTCTCCTGCTTGATAGCATTCCAGAGCTCCTGCGCTGTGTGGCTTCGATTCCCCAAAGAAATTAATTTGAGTACAGCCTGTTGACGTTTGGCCACGGCTGTGCTCATATCGGTCGTAACAGGCTCCTGCTCTGCTGTTTCTGAGGAACTTGAGTAGGAGGAGGAGTCTATGTGTACAGACTGGAGTCCTGCAATCCGTGGCATTGGAAGAACACGTACAGCGCCACTCTCCAGATCTGTACCCGGCTCCACAACATTGACCCAGTGGGCAGTGAGGGAAAGGTATCGTCCCTGTCCATGGTTACTGGTCCACGCATCGGTGGTCAGGTGGACCTTGCTACTAACGACGTTTAGTAGCGCATGTTTTATTTTGCCCTCAACATGTTTCTGCAGGGCAGGGACGGCTCGCCTGCTGAAATAAAAGCGGCTGGGCACGTTGTATTGGGGGACTGCCAATGCCATTAAGTCCCGGAAGGTGTCAGTGTCCACCAGCCTGAATGACAGCATTTCAACTGCCAGAAGTTTGGCAATGCCAGCATTCAGAGACTGTGCTCGGGGATGGTTTGCCGAGTAAGGGCGCCTTTTATCCCATGCCTGTGCTACCGATGGCTGTGATGGATGGGAACGTGCTGCTATGGGTGGAATCTGACAGGGTCTCCGGACAACAGTGGCAGAGGTTCTTCCTTGGCGATCCTGTGAGGAAGCCGAACCAGCAGTGTGTGAGCTGGAGGAAGAGGCCCCAACACGAACTGAAGAGGTGGTAGGTGGTGCTGTACGTTGGCCTACGTCTTCAGGGTGTCTCTGCAACTCCAACTCGTGCTTGGTGCGGACATGTTTCCACATATTTGTGGTATTGAGGTTGCTGACATTTCTCCCTCTTTTGACTTTCTGATGACACAGCTTGCATTTGACAAAGCAAATGTCATCTGCAACTGTGTCAGAAAAGGACCACGCACTGCAAGTCTTGGGAGCGCCCGTCTTGCCTTTGGAATGAGGAATGCTCCTAACGGGTGCCGAAGTGGAGGGTACAGGCAACCAAGTCTTCCCCCTCCCTCTGCCTCCTGTTTTGGCCGGTAGGGGAATCTCTTCCTCCGAGCTGCTCCCACCACCTTCCTGTTCCTCACGCCATGATGGGTCAAGGACCTCATCATCTTCCCTCCCCTCTTCAAACAGCTGCTTCTCCGGGGTTGTCTCGCCAGCACCGTACGCACCAGAAAGTGGCAACTGAGTCTTGTCATCATCTGATGCGTACTGAGGTGTGCTGACCATAGGCACTGGCCCACTCGCCTCTTCAGATTCAGAGGGACAAAGAAGTTGCGCATCACTGCATACTCCCTCTTCTTCACATTCAGGAATGCTGCTTGGCTGGCCCCCTCTTTCCAAGCCAACAGATTCCGAGAACAGAAGTAGAGACTGTGATGGCTCCTGTCCATGTCTCTCTGACTGCCTGGGCACTTTGGCAGGTGGTGAAGAGACAGATGGTTGCTCTTCGGTGCTCTGGTCCTGAGAGGATGCGGAAGTAATTGAAGTCGATGCGTTAGCTGCCATCCATCCGACAACGGCTTCAATTTGTTCCTCCCGCAGCAGTGGGGTACGTTGAGGTCCTACAAAGCTGCGCATAAAGGACTGTTGCCTGCTAAAACTGGGGGATGCTGATCCACTGGTGCCCGCAGCAGGCCCAGAATCCCCACGTCCTCTACCTGCAGAATCCCCACGTCCTCTCCCTGCAGAATCCCCACGTCCTCTCCCTGCTGAAACTCCACGCCCACGCCCACGCGCCTTACTCCCTGCCTTCTTCATCTTGCCAGACTGCTTAAGATAGGCAGAAAAGTACAAAGGGGGGGCCTTAGTGTGCTTATTCCTGAACAGCTGGTTACAGGTACAAGAAACACTAATTTTATGAAGTGTGTGTGTGTGGACTACACTTTAATAGGAGCTGATGTGGCCTACACAAGTTCCAAATGTAGTGTTTGGTGAACTTTTTTTGTGGTTTTTTTGTTGGAAACAAACTCAAAGTATGTGAACAAAGAATTGAAACTGATAGTATCACCAACTTTTTGGAGCTATTACAATGCAGGCAGGTAACCTACAATGCAAAAGATGAGGCTCCAAAAAAATTGGGTAATACTAATCTGGCTGCGCCGGCAGGGCACAAGCCAGAAAAAAAGGCTCCTCTATCTACTCCTATATAGTGTTTGCAACCAACCAATGTTGATGGATACGGACGGATGCACACTAATAGGAGAAGAAAAAATGAGCAGCACTCAAAGACAAATATGTGTGAGGCAGTGACGCACGTTGAGCGTCCTACAACCAGACGTAGCTGCAGGACACTCTACTCAGCGTGAGCTGCACTCACACATAGTCAGAGACCTCTCAGACAGCCGTGAACATTGCAGCTAAGTGGGCACTGGCACTGACAGGCTGCAGAAAGGCTCCGCTGTGTACTCCTATATAGTGTTTGCAACCACCGTAGATGGAGACGGATGGATGCACACTATTAGAAGAAAATATGAGCTGCACTCAAATACAAATATGTGTGAGGCACTGACGCACACTGAGCGTCCTACAACCAGACGTAGCTGCAGGACACACTACTCAGCGTGAGCTGCACTCACACATAGTCAGAGACCTCTCAGACAGCCGTGAACAGTGCAGCAAAGTGGACACTAGCACTGAAAGGCTTCAGAAAGGCTCCGCTGTCTACTACTAGTGTTTGCAACCAACGTATATGGATACGGATGGAAGCACACCAGATTGAAATTATGTAAAAAATGCAGCTCAAAAATTAAAAGATGTATGAGGCAACAGTGATCACACTGGGTGGCCTACAGCCTGACGTGGCTGCAGGACCCACTCCACAGCGTGAGCTGCACTCACACAGCCCTTGCAGACAGCTGTGAACACTGCTGCTAGGGCAAAGAAGGCTACAGTGGTGGTTTATGTAGCCTGGGTAAAGCACTAGAAGTTTGGTGGAATCGCTATTTCTAACTGTCCCTCACAGTCTTCTACAGCAGCCTGTCCCTAACTGAATTCACAGCAGAGTGAACCAGAAATGGCGGCTGCGGTGGCTTTTATAGTGCATCATGACATCATTTCGGCAGCCAATCACAGCCATGCCAATAGTTAACATGCCTACATGCCTAACAGGATGTGCCCACACTTCGGAGGATTCCCATTGGCTTAATCAAAGCAAGCAGGCTCATAGCATGATGGGAACTTCCGATTCCGGTATCCGATATGACGAAAGTATCGGAAGTCAGTATCGGAATTCCGATACCGCTAATATCGGCCGATACCCGATACTTGCGGTATCGGAATGCTCAACACTAGTTGCCACTACTGCGCTATCACTATGCGGTTTGTTTCAGTGTCCCTGTCTGAATCGCTAGTGCACTATTTATTCGTGGATCCACTGTCACTGACACGGGGACATGCAATTATTATAACTAGAGTTGAGCGAAACGGGTCGAAAAATTTCAAAAGTCGCTGACTTTTGGCAAAGTCGGGTTTCATGAAACGAAACCCGACCCTAGGATGAGGTCGGCCACGAGGTCGGCGACTTACGCGCCAAAGTCGCGTTTCAAAAGTTTGTTTTGCGCTCTTTTTCAGCCAATCAGGATCCACGGACACTGTGGGCAACGTGATGACATAGGCACGGGTCACCACCATCTTTCAGAAGGGCATGCAAGTGATTGGCTTGCTTTGGTGGGCGTCACAGGGGGTATAAAAGGGCGTGCATGCCGACCGCCATCTTACTTCTGCCGATCTTAGCATAGGGAGAGGTTGCTGCTGATTCTGTAGGGAGAGCGTTAGGCAGGGAAGAAGAAAAAAAAACTGCTTCTGCTGCTAGCGATTGTGCCTGTACAACACACCAGTCACTGTGTGTGCAGTGCAAGGGGAGGCTATATAGTGGTGTATCAGTGGTGTTGGTTGTTGGGCTGCCTTCTAAGGCTTCCTGACAGCTGCATTGCTGTTTACCCACTGCTCTGCAAACTGCTTTTTTAAAAGCAATCCCAATTTTTTTTTTTTTGTCCTGCTGAGGTACTGAGCTGCAAACTGCTTTTTTAAAAGCAATCCCAATTTTTTTTTTTGTCCTGCTGAGGTACTGAGCGTGCATTTTTTCACACCATACAGCGGCGTACGCTCCTCACACAGTACCGTGTAACGGCTGTTATCACAGCCACAGTGAAGCTATCTGTGTCACTCTGTGAGAATAAGTCGAGGACATGTTCCGTTCTTACAGACCTGCACTCTAGGGAGATTCCTATTCTGCCCAATTCTATATACACCTTGTAGTTTGTGATACACTAGCCAATTTCTGCCTGTGACATAGCGCTCAGATATTCAGTGGGCCTCACACAATTCAAAAGTGTCCAGTGTCCACAAGTGTCTGCAGAAATTCAAAATCTCCGTTATCCTCTAGTCACTTTGGTCACAGCTGTGCCATCGAGCCTGTGACAGAGCGCTCAGATATTCAGTGGGTCTCACACAATCCAAAAGTGTCCAGTGTCCACTAGTGTGTGCAGAAATTCAAAATCTCACTTATCCTCTAGTCACTTTGGTCACAGCTGTACCATCGAGCCTGTGACATAGCGCTCAGATATTCAGTGGGCTCACACAATCCAAAAGTGTCCAGTGTCCACAAGTGTCTGCAGAAATTCAAAATCTCACTTATCCTCTAGTCACTTTGGTCACAGCTGTGCCATCGAGCCTGTGACATAGCGCTCAGATATTCAGTGGGCCTCACACAATCCAAAAGTGTCCAGTGTCCACAAGTGTCTGCAGAAATTCAAAATCTCCGTTATCCTCTAGTCACTTTGGTCACCCCCCCTCCCCCAAATTTCCCATAATTTTTTCTCCATTTCTCATTTATATTTATTTTCTATTTTCTATTTCAAATTTTCTTTTTTCTTTTCTTTTTTACTTTTTTCTTTTTGTTTCCACTTTTTAGCATGATTTGAGTATATCTTTATCCGTTTAGATCTAACCACCTCTTTTTATGTATTCTCCATTTTTCCCTTATTTACACATATTTTTTTCCTTTTTTTTCCTTTTTTTCCCTTTTTTACCTCTTTTCTTTTCCCCCTCCTTTTTCCCCCTCCTTTTCCTTTTTACATTATATTATTAAAACATCTCTTCCCCCCCCCTTTTTTTCCTTTATTTCCCCTTCTTTTTCCCCCTTTCCTTTTCTCCCTTCGTTTCAGTTTGGACTCCTACAATAGAGTATTGTTATTGTTATTTTTATTAAATCTGTGTAATGTATTGCTATAAGTATTGTCATTGGTTTATATATCTCCCATGTTCACCATGTTGTGCCTTACAACCGATATGTATGTATTTTTATCGGCTCCATATGGAGCTTTCATCTCCATTTATCTAACTTTGCCCATGGCGATATCTGCTCCCGCCCCTCGGCGTCTCTCCTGTGAGTAAGTCTCTCCCCAAGCGCTACTGCGCAGGCGCGGGTTACCCGCGCCATTTTCTTGGTGGTTTTCCCCTTATGGGCGACATGTTCCACTCCTTACTGCGCAGGCGCCGGCGTCTGACGTCACTTCCTGTCAGATGACCGACCCTGCCACCATTAAAGAGCGCTGATACAGACACAGCGCTCATTCACTGCACAGGCACGGCGGTGCCTGCATCCACCACTGCCACCAACGATTGTGAGTAACATGGAAGAGATTTCCATAACAACCGCTGCACCACCAATAGATCTCGCTTTTTACATGTCATTATGTGTATGTTTTTACACATAAGGCGATGTACCTTGGGCACACTGGCATAATTGTGGATCCTCTAGAATCACTTATCTTAAAGGTATTCATTTTTCCTCATGATTCCATGTGTAGCTCTGTCCTCATCATATCATACTTATTAGTATGCCTTTTTGGTGCATACCTATAAAAGATTTTCTCTTTTAAGGCAATTAGCTTTTGGCACATTCACACAGTTGTGGATCCCCTTGAACCAGGACCACTTGCTACAAAGGTATTCTAATTTTCCTGTTGATTTCATTCCTTCATTATACAAACTAGTCATTTAGAGTGTTACATCAGTTTAACCATAGGCCTACACCTTATATCCCACATTTACATGATCAATATACAAGTTTCCATTAGTCACACTATAAATGAAATATATCTGTCTACATTTCTGACCTTAATAGTACTAAGAACCATACGGTCTATAGACTCTTATAAAGACATTTTCATTACTTTGTAATATGTTTGTCTACATTACAATCATTATACTCTAGTATTGGTTCCCATCTGATTATATTCCCATCTAATCATATTCTCAAGCATTGGCTCCTATCTAATTATATTCTCATTCAACCTCCACTTACAGGACAATCCATTTACTCTAAAAACATTGTCTAACAGTGAAACTATCTAACCGATGACTACAATCTTTCTTCTCGAAGGGGTATGATATCAATATTTACTTATCGAGTGATACTCTGTCTGCCGCCATGCTTTCCTTTTCTCTGTTTCTTGTCTTAAAAATGTCTCTATACTCCCTAATGATCGTTTGGCACATAACATAAAGATGCTTCTCAAAGAGATACTTATTCTAAGATTTATTCTACATGTCATTTTTATTGTATATATTTGTCTGTAATTTTAATTGTATATATTTTATGTTTTCAGCGACTATATGATAAAGGCCATTGTGAGGCCGAAACGTCAAAAAAAGCTGTCGCTTCTTCACCGTCCAATAGAAATAAAGATTTTCCACTTTTGCAAAAATCCACGTGTGCAGTGACTTTATATTTGACTTATGCTAGCGGGACTACCAGTTCCCTTCTCACTAGCACCGTATATCCACACCTCTTAGTCGAGTGCTAACCATCTCTACTACTTGCCATATCTGATTTTTGGTTATCAGCACCGACTTAGTATCCATGACGTCAGAAACCTATATGTATGATGATGCCCTAGGATCAACGATCTTATCCAGAATCAGATCTAGTACAGATTTTCCCCATATTCCCAGCAGAGATATCAAGACGAGGGATTGGGAAAAGGAAAGAAAGAGACTCATAGCTTACGACTTACATTGTGCCACTTTGGGTGAATATCACAGACAAAGGAAAATTCCCCCGTGGTCTTCGAAGTCATCTGAAACCTACCCTCTTCTCAGATAATTCCAAATACTGTGCCACCTTTCAGAAAATCCTGAATAAATGCTCATTTGATATTATACTACTTACAATCGAATATCTTCAAGAAGCTATAAAAGAAACCGAAGAAAAAATAACTACCATTGAAAGCCAGTTATCCTCAACGCTTAATAGCACTGAATTCAATACTCTTAGAACCAAAGTGGATGCGGCTCTACTTTCACACCAGAAGACTCTTGAGGAAAGAAAAAGGTCTAAGTTCCAACGTGACACTGAGGACTATCTGAACAACAGGGTCTATAGATGGGAAGACCCAGCACCAAGACGCTTCCGGTCAAGAAATCGTCGCCAACCGGGAGGATACACAGCCTCCGGGGGATCCTCTCCTGTCGGAGGGTCTTCACCAGGTTCCGGGAGCGATGCTGGTGGAACATCTCTTCCAAGGGCTCCTTTTTTAGGCCAAAGAATAGGCCAACAAGGCGGTCGAGGAGGAGGAGAACAGAATCGACAGATGATACTCCGATCACAACAGGTAGGAGTCCAAACCTAGTCATCAACATTTCTGATTACTCTCTCTCTCCCTTAGAACTGAAGGTACTCAACCTGGGCCTCTCTTTTTGCCCTACACCCAGATGGGATTCCTTCCAGTTAGAAAAAGATCTACAACAGTTTTATCGGAACATTAGACTCAAGGTACACTTTGAGGACACAACATCAAAAACGACCAACACTGTAGGTATAGCCCCTTATCGTGACACTAACCCTTCCATCACCATAGATTCTCTAGGACTACGAAATCCTAGCAGTTTTATTCCACCTAAAACAAACCATGCTGTCGAGACCTTTGTGAATCTACTCGATAGAGACATTAAACAAACTATACATGAACAACGTTTGGGCCTACTCCCTGTCCGCCACAATTTACCATCAGCTGAGAAACAAGCAATTATATCCTTAAAAGACAATCCAAACATCATCATAAAACCAGCAGATAAAGTGGGTGCCATTGTTGTCATGAATAAAAACCAATATGTTGACGAAATTAGGAGACAGCTCTCTGACACAAAAACTTATAAAAAAATTCATAGTGATCCTACATATCAGATTCGTAAGAAAATCGACTGCATCCTTAATAAACATACACAACAAAGGACCATTGATACCAAAACCAAGACCTTTTTGACCAATTTACATCCAGTAACGCCAGTTTTGTATATTCTTCCCAAAATCCATAAAAATCTACATAATCCACCCGGACGTCCTATCGTCGCATCCACAGATTCAATTCTCAATCCCTTATCCATTTTCTTAGAAAAACTGTTAACCCCCTATACCCACATCACCAAATCGTTTATCCTGGACACAGGAGACTTCCTTAGTAGAATTCGTACTATCAACTGCATTCCACCCAATAGCATCCTTTGCACATTTGATGTCAATAGTTTGTACACATCTATTGCACATGACAAAGGAATTGATGCAGTCTCATCAACCCTAGACCAAGCTGGCATTGATTCAGGCATACATGAATTGTAGACCTATTGAATTTAGTTTTATGTGAAAACTTCTTTCGCTTTGAGGATGATTTTTTTGTCCAGATATGTGGGACTGCTACGGGCTCTAATGTAGCCCCTGCATATGCTAATCTTTACATGGACAAGTTTGAACATGACTATGTATATTCCAATACATTATTCCAACAATTCGCTGTTGTTTGGTACCGATATATCGACGACATTTTTTGTATTTGGCAAGGTGATTCTAATAGCCTATTCACATTCTACAATATAATCAATAGCGCCAGACAGGAACTGAAATTCACCATTTCACACAGTTTAGAATCCATCAATTTTTTGGACACCACAATACATAAGGATTCAAACGGTCAACTTACCTCTGATATTTACACCAAACCTACAGATTGTAATAATCTTCTCCTGTATGACAGCTGTCACCCGAAATCTACCCTCAACAGCCTCCCCCCGGTCACAATTTAAGAGAGTCACCAGAATTGTATCAGATCCCACTACCAGAGACTCAAGACTGCGGGAGATGTCAACAAAATTTAAAACAAGACACTACCCATCCACACTTTTAGCCTCCGAGATGACGAAGGCACTCACTAGTCCTGGCGACACCACTCACACTACATCAAAACCACCGAGACTCCCATTTGTCCATGGCCACCATCCCTCCATGCGAAGAATCCACAACTTAATTCGTAAGCATTGGTCTTTACTTACCAAGTCATATCCTAGAATTGAGATCTTTAAATCTCCACCTCTTATGTGTCTAAGAAGGCCCCAAAACATCAGGGACAAATTGCTTAGGGCTGATTTAGGATCTACCAATCAGACCACTCAACGTACACTTACAGGACAAAGGAGAACAGGCACTTTCCCGTGTCTTAGCTGCATGAGTTGCTCCAACATCATTAAAGGAAACGAAATTATTCACCCACGCACTGGTAAATCTTATCCCATCAGGGATTACTTCACCTGTGAATCAAATTTTGTCATATATATTATCAAATGTCCCTGTGGTTTACTGTATGTAGGTGAAACCACCCAAGCCATTAGAGATCGCATCTCTAGTCACAAGTCGACCATCAGGTGCGGAAAAACATGGCTTCCACTCCCTGCCCACTTCAAGGAAGCCCGGCATAATGTATCCCAGTTGAGATACCAGATCATAGAAAAAGTCCCTAGACCCAAGAGGGGGGGCAACCATGTTCGCTTACTAAAACAACGCGAAACCTACTGGATCTATACCTTTGACACTTTACATCCCAAGGGTCTCAACCGCGAAATTGATTGGTTAATCTAATAAACCCCTTTTTTTCTTTTTAGACCAATTGATCATTTTCTTGTATGGGTCTCTTTTGACATCCTCCATGGCGGTAAGACATATCAACCCCATTTTCTTATTTTACTTTTATTTTTATTTTTATTTTCATTTTTTCATTTCTTATTATTATTTTTATTTTTATTTTTTTCCATTTTTTCATCCATTTATTTTTCATCCCCTTTTTCCTTCTTTTATCATTATTTTTTCATCCCACCCTCCCTTCTCCCCCAAATTTCCCATAATTTTTTCTCCATTTCTCATTTATATTTATTTTCTATTTTCTATTTCAAATTTTCTTTTTTCTTTTCTTTTTTACTTTTTTCTTTTTGTTTCCACTTTTTAGCATGATTTGAGTATATCTTTATTCGTTTAGATCTAACCACCTCTTTTTATGTATTCTCCATTTTTCCCTTATTTACACATATTTTTTTCCTTTTTTTTCCTTTTTTTCCCTTTTTTACCTCTTTTCTTTTCCCCCTCCTTTTCCCCCCTCCTTTTCCTTTTTACATTATATCATTAAAACATCTCTTTCCCTCCCCCCCCCTTTTTTTCCTTTATTTCCCCTTCTTTTTCCCCCTTTCCTTTTCTCCCTTCGTTTCAGTTTGGACTCCTACAATAGAGTATTGTTATTGTTATTTTTATTAAATCTGTGTAATGTATTGCTATAAGTATTGTCATTGGTTTATATATCTCCCATGTTCACCATGTTGTGCCTTACAACCGATATGTATGTATTTTTATCGGCTCCATATGGAGCTTTCATCTCCATTTATCTAACTTTGCCCATGGCGATATCTGCTCCCGCCCCTCGGCGTCTCTCCTGTGAGTAAGTCTCTCCCCAAGCGCTACTGCGCAGGCGCGGGTTACCCGCGCCATTTTCTCGGTGGTTTTCCCCTTATGGGCGACATGTTCCACTCCTTACTGCGCAGGCGCCGGCGTCTGACGTCACTTCCTGTCAGATGACCGACCCTGCCACCATTAAAGAGCGCTGATACAGACACAGCGCTCATTCACTGCACAGGCACGGCGGTGCCTGCATCCACCACTGCCACCAACGATTGTGAGTAACATGGAAGAGATTTCCATAACAACCGCTGCACCACCAATAGATCTCGCTTTTTACATGTCATTATGTGTATGTTTTTACACATAAGGCGATGTACCTTGGGCACACTGGCATAATTGTGGATCCTCTAGAATCACTTATCTTAAAGGTATTCATTTTTCCTCATGATTCCATGTGTAGCTCTGTCCTCATCATATCATACTTATTAGTATGCCTTTTTGGTGCATACCTATAAAAGATTTTCTCTTTTAAGGCAATTAGCTTTTGGCACATTCACACAGTTGTGGATCCCCTTGAACCAGGACCACTTGCTACAAAGGTATTCTAATTTTCCTGTTGATTTCATTCCTTCATTATACAAACTAGTCATTTAGAGTGTTACATCAGTTTAACCATAGGCCTACACCTTATATCCCACATTTACATGATCAATATACAAGTTTCCATTAGTCACACTATAAATGAAATATATCTGTCTACATTTCTGACCTTAATAGTACTAAGAACCTTATGGTCTATAGACTCTTATAAAGACCTTTTCATTACTTTGTAATATGTTTGTCTACATTACAATCATTATACTCTAGTATTGGTTCCCATCTGATTATATTCCCATCTAATCATATTCTCAAGCATTGGCTCCTATCTAATTATATTCTCATTCAACCTCCACTTACAGGACAATCCATTTACTCTAAAAACATTGTCTAACAGTGAAACTATCTAACCGATGACTACAATCTTTCTTCTCGAAGGGGTATGATATCAATATTTACTTATCGAGTGATACTCTGTCTGCCGCCATGCTTTCCTTTTCTCTATTTCTTGTCTTAAAAATGTCTCTATACTCCCTAATGATCGTTTGGCACATAACATAAAGATGCTTCTCAAAGAGATACTTATTCTAAGATTTATTCTACATGTCATTTTTATTGTATATATTTGTCTGTAATTTTAATTGTATATATTTTATGTTTTCAGCGACTATATGATAAAGGCCATTGTGAGGCCGAAACGTCAAAAAAAGCTGTCGCTTCTTCACCGTCCAATAGAAATAAAGATTTTCCACTTTTGCAAAAATCCACGTGTGCAGTGACTTTATATTTGACTTATGCTAGCGGGACTACCAGTTCCCTTTTCACTAGCACCGTATATCCACACCTCTTAGTCGAGTGCTAACCATCTCTACTACTTGCCATAGCGCTCAGATATCCAGTGGGCTCACACAATCCAAAAGTGTCCATTGTCCACTAGTGTGAGCAGAAATTCAAAATCTCACTTATCCTCTAGTCACTTTGGTCACAGCTGTGCCATCGAGCCTGTGACATAGCGCTCAGATATTCAGTGGGCTCACACAATCCAAAAGTGTCCATTGTCCACTAGTTTGAGCAGAAATTCAAAATCTCACTTATCCTCTAGTCACTTTGGTCACAGCTGTGCCATCGAGCCTGTGACATAGCGCTCAGATATTCAGTGGGCTCACACAATCCAAAAGTGTCCAGTGTCCACAAGTGTCTGCAAAAATTCAAAATCTCTGTTATCCTCTAGTCACTTTGGTCACAGCTGTGCCATCGAGCCTGTGACATAGTGCTCAGATATTCAGTGGGCTCACACAATCCAAAAGTGTCCAGTGTCCACAAGTGTCTGCAGAAATTCAAAATCTCACTTATCCTCTAGTCACTTTGGTCACAGCTGTGCCATCGAGCCTGTGACATAGCGCTCAGATATTCAGTGGGCTCACACAATCCAAAAGTGTCCAGTGTCCACAAGTGTCTGCAGAAATTCAAAATCTCACTTATCCTCTAGTCACTTTGGTCACAGCTGTGCCATCGAGCCTGTGACATAGCGCTCAGATATTCAGTGGGCCTCACACAATCCAAAAGTGTCCAGTGTCCACTAGTGTGTGCAGAAATTCAAAATCTCACTTATCCTCTAGTCACTTTTGTCACAGCTGTGCCATCGAGCCTGTGACATAGCGCTCAGATATGCAGTGGGCCTCACACAATCCAAAAGTGTCCAGTGTCCACAAGTGTCTGCAGAAATTCAAAATCTCCGTTATCCTCTAGTCACTTTGGTCACAGCTGTGCCATCGAGCCTGTGACATAGCGCTCAGATATTCAGTGGGCTCACACAATCCAAAAGTGTCCAGTGTCCACAAGTGTCTGCAGAAATTCAAAATCTCACTTATCCTCTAGTCACTTTGGTCACAGCTGTGCCATCGAGCCTGTGACATAGCGCTCAGATATTCAGTGGGCTCACACAATCCAAAAGTGTCCAGTGTCCACAAGTGTCTGCAGAAATTCAAAATCTCACTTATCCTCAAGTCACTTTGGTCACAGCTGTGCCATCGAGCCTGTGACATAGCGCTCAGATATTCAGTGGGCCTCACACAATCTAAAAGTGTCTAGTGTCCACTAGTGTGTGCAGAAAATCAAAATCTCACTTATCCTCTAGTCACTTTGGTCACAGCTGTGCCATTAAGCCTGTGACATAACGCTCAGATATTCAGTGGGCTCACACAATCCAAAAGTGTCCAGTGTCCACAAGTGTCTGCAGAAATTCAAAATCTCACTTATCCTCTAGTCACTTTGGTCACAGCTGTGCCATCGAGCCTGTGACATAGCGCTCAGATATTCAGTGGGCCTCACACAATCCAAAAGTGTCCAGTGTCCACAAGTGTCTGCAGAAATTCAAAATCTCCATTATCCTCTAGTCACTTTGGTCACAGCTGCGCCATCGAGCCTGTGACATAGCGCTCAGATATTCAGTGGGCTCACACAATCCAAAAGTGTCCATTGTCCACTAGTGTGAGCAGAAATTCAAAATCTCACTTATCCTCTAGTCACTTTGGTCACAGCTGTGCCATCGAGCCTGTGACATAGCGCTCAGATATTCAGTGGGCCTCACACAATCCAAAAGTGTCCAGTGTCCACAAGTGTCTGCAGAAATTCAAAATCTCCGTTATCCTCTAGTCACTTTGGTCACAGCTGTGCCATCTAGCCTGTGACATAGTGCTCAGATATTCAGTGGGCTCACACAATCCAAAAGTGTCCAGTGTCCACAAGTGTCTGCAGAAATTCAAAATCTCCCTTATCCTCTAGTCACTTTTGTCACAGCTGTGCCATCGAGCCTGTGACATAGCGCTCAGATATTCAGTGGGCCTCACACAATCCAAAAGTGTCCAGTGTCCACAAGTGTCTGCAGAAATTCAAAATCTCCGTTATCCTCTAGTCACTTTGGTCACAGCTGGGCCATCGAGCCTGTGACATAGTGCTCAGATATTCAGTGGGCTCACACAATCCAAAAGTGTCCAGTGTCCACAAGTGTGTGCAGAAATTCAAAATCTCACTTATCCTCTAGTCACTTTTGTTACAGCTGTGCCATCGAGCCTGTGACATAGCGCTCAGATATTCAGTGGGCCTCACACAATCCAAAAGTGTCCAGTGTCCACTAGTGTGTGCAGAAATTCAAAATCTCACTTATCCTGTAGTCACTTTTGTCACAGCTGTGCCATCGAGCCTGTGACATAGCGCTCAGATATTCAGTGGGCCTCACACAATCCAAAAGTGTCCATTGTCCACTAGTGTGAGCAGAAATTCAAAATCTCACTTATCCTCTAGTCACTTTCGTCACAGCTGTGCCATCGAGCCTGTGACATAGCGCTCAGATATTCAGTGGGCCTCACACAATCCAAAAGTGTCCAGTGTCCACTAGTGTGTGCAGAAATTCAAAATCTCACTTATCCTCTAGTCACTTTGGTCACAGCTGTGCCATCGAGCCAGTGACATAGCGCTCAGATATTCAGTGGGCCTCACGCAATCCAAAAGTGTCCAGTGTCCCCAAGTGGCTGCAGAAATTCAAAATCCCCCCTGTCCTATAGACACCTTGTACCTTGTTTTACATTACTATATAGTTTGTTGGATTTTGTCTACATTTCTACCAAAAATGAGGAAGGCTGGTGGAAGAGGCCGTGGAATTGGGCGGGGGTTGGCAGCTGGTAATGATGGTGTTGGTGGTGGATCTGATGGTAGTGGCAAGAGCAAAATAGGACCGAATGCAGGAGGTGTTGAGCCTGCGTCATCGTCTGGCTCCATAAGGCTTCGAAGGCTTAGTTTTCTAGGAGTTGGCAAACCGCTTTTAAAGCCAGAGCATCAGGAAAAAGTTTTGTCTTACATTGCTGACTCAGCCTCCAGCTCTATCGCCTCCTCTTCTTCAGTTGTAAAAAGTAAAAGCACTGAGTCGTCATTGGAGGCTCATGTTCATGAACCACACCTTTCCTTGTGTCCTTCACCCCAGCCAAGATTGAAGGATGACGCAGGCCATACTACTGATTACTCCATGGAGCTGTTTTCACATACCATGCCTGGATTATCAAGTGAAATGGTGAATTACCCAGGCCAAGATGAATCTGACATGGAGTGCACTGATGCACAGCCGCTGATGGATGATTCTGCTGGTACATTCACTCAGAGCACTACATTGTCCTCGCAGTGTACAGAGCCAGATTCTGACCCTGATGAGACTCAGGTGCCCCTTCCCGCACACTATACCACCATACACGGTGACACAGAGGAAGGTGCACATGACATTGAAGAGGAGGTGATGGATGACCCAGTTGTTGACCCAGATTGGCATCCATTGGGGGAAGAGGGTGCTGCTTCCAATAGCTCAGATGAGGAGCATCCACAGCAGACATCGACATCGTAACAGCTGTTATCTGGCAGGCCCAGAGCACTCCAAAGACAGGTTCCAAAAATCAAAAGAGTTGCTGGACAGCTTGTCCAGAGGGTCAAAAGATCACAGCGTGCTAGGCCGCAAAATGTCTGCCAAAGTAGGAAGAGTGCAGTGTGGCACTTTTTTGAACAAAATCCTCATGATCAGGCCAAGGTTATCTGTAAGAAGTGCGCAAAGACCTTTAGCCGAGGGAAAAATCTGAAAAATTTGAATACCAGTTGCATGCTTAGACATTTAAACACCATGCACTTGCAAGCGTGGACACAACACGAAACCTCAAGTGCCACATGTGCAACTGATCACAACGAAGGTAGTCAGCAACGCTACATTGTTTCCCCCACTGTAAGCCCTCCGGTAAGCACAGCAGCAAATGTTGAGGTGCCGTTGCAAGGCCACAGCAGTCAGGGAATCCCACTGTTATATCAACGAAAGACTGATTCTAGGCCATCAGAAAGAACAACAACTCCATCACCATCATCAACCCTCTCTCAGTCCGCCCTGTCCACCGCTACTTCCACCATATGCAGCTCTCAAGTCCAGCTCACCCTCCCAGACACTATGAGTAGGTCAAGAAAGTACTCAGTCTCTCATCCGCGTACACTGGGTTTGAACGCCCACATTGCCAAACTAATCTCGTTTGAGATGATGCCCTTTCGGTTGGTGGAAAGCGCAGCTTTCCGCGAACTCATGGCCTATGCAGTACCACGCTATGACCTACCCAGTCGCCACTTCTTCTCTCGCAAAGCCATCCCAGCCCTCCACCATCATGTGAAAGACCGCATTGTCCATGCACTCAAGCAGTCAGTGAGCGGAAAGGTGCACCTCACAACTGATGCATGGTCCAGTCGGCATGGCCAGGGCCGTTATGTGTCCATCACTGCGCACTGGGTTAATGTGGTGGATGCAGGGTCCACAGGGGACAGCGGTGGTGGGACAGTGCTGCCTAGCCCACGGTATAGGAAACAGTTGGCTGTAGATGTTCGACCCTCCTCCTCCTCTTCCAGAAGCGAAAGCTCGTCCACAGAGCGCAGTCGTACGAGCACTCCATCTGCAGCTGCCACTGTTGCACACGAGGTGTCCCCCTATCGAGCAGCTAGTGGAAAGCGTCAGCAGGCTGTGTTGCAGATGATGTGTTTGGGCGACAGACACACCGCCGAGGTGCTGGCCGAGTACTTGAAGCGATAAACTGAGTCATGGCTGGGCAGTGTACATCTTATGGCAGGCAAGGTAGTTAGTGATAACGGCCGTAATTTTGTGGCAGCCATAGCCCTTTCAAAACTCAGCCATATACCATGCTTGGCTCACACCTTGAACCTGGTGGTGCAGTGCTTCCTCAAAAATTATCCGGAGTTAACAGCCCTGCTCCAGAAGGTGCGAAGACTGTGCGCGCACATCCGCCGGTCGCCTGTACACTCCGTTCGTATGCAGAAGCTGCAGCGATTGCTCCACCTTCCCAACCACCGCCTCATTATCGACATTGCAACAAGGTGGAACTCCACCCTGCACATGGTGGAGCGGCTGTGTGAGCAGAGGCAGGCCATAATGCATTTGTGGGAGGATACACGGCCAGGCACTTTGAGAGCAGACATGGAGTTGACAGGTGTGCAGTGGTCGAAGCTGAAAGACCTCTGTAAAGTCCTTCAGTGTTTTGAGGAATGCACACGGCTGGTAAGCGCAGACGACGCCATCCTAAGCATGAGCATCCCACTTATGCGTCTGCTCATGCAAACTTTGACGCACCTTAAGGAGCAGGCTTCTGCAGCCAATGTTGATGAGGAAGAGGAGGAGGGAATCCTTGATGACATTCAGCCATTGTCTGCTCAGGGACCTCTCCTGGACGAGGTGGAGGAAGAAGAGGAGGAGGAGGAGGAGGATGATGGGGATGATTACTTAGGGGAGGAGGATGCATCTCGTGGGGCAAGTGAAAATGTTGGCGTGGCAAGGTCTGGTACAGGGTTTGTGCGTGACTGGAGGGATGTGGATTTGCCAGAAAGTGCTCCTCCAACCAGCACTCGCAGTGCATCATTGACACCGGGAACATTGGCCCACATGTCAGATTATGCCTTGCCAAAATGATGAACGATGACGACTACTAGTTGGCCAGCATCCTGGATCCACGCTATAAAGGCAAATTACAAAACATCATGCCACAGGACAACCTTGACCTAATATTGGCTAATAAACAAGCAACTCTGGTAAATCGGTTGCTTGAGGCATTCCCAGCACACAGCAGCGGTGATGGTTCTCACACGAGCCGTACGGGCCGGGGGCAGCTTGGCAGAGGTGTTCGTGGTGCACACAGCAGAAGTGGCATTGGAGACAGGGGTTTCATGACAATGTTGTGGACTGATTTTTCAAGTACCGCTCACACAACTGGTAATACTGCATCGATGGAAAGTGACAGGAGACAGCAGTTGTCAACTATGGTTACAAACTACTTTTCCTCCCATATCGATGTTCTCCCGCACAGGTCATTCCCCTTTGACTATTGGGCCGCTAAACTGGACACCTGGCCTGAATTGGCACAATATTCCTTACAGGAGCTCGCTTGCCCAGCTGCAAGTGTCCTATCGGAAAGAGTCTTCAGTGCAGCTGGATCAATCCTGACAGAAAAAAGGACCCGTCTGTCAACCCAAAATGTGGATGATCTAACCTTCATTAAAATGAACCATGCATGGGTTTCCAAGGATTTTGTCCCACCTTCCCCTGATGACACATAGGTTGCCAGAAAAATGACTCGCTTTTGTCCTCCTCTTCCTTGGACTTCTCCAATTCCTCCATTTGCAGCTGCTGAATGTCCAACATCAACATGTGCCATTTTTTAAACCTCCCTAATTGGGCTGCCCCCCCATGGCGGGGTCACCACCTAGCGCACGCAACCGTGCATGTGCCATTGCCCTGGACAGGTGGGTGGGCCGACTCTTGGGCAGCGGCACTGGCACAGGGTCCCTTATAGTGCAATCAAGTGTCTATGACGGAGGGGGTGCTCAACCGCCGTCAGACACACCAGCGTACTATGAGGGGCCCAGTGCCAGTACTGACGCCCACGAGTGGGCCCCCCTTGCTTGGGCAGGGCCCCAGCATTTGCAATATTTACCTCTCCCTGCTCCTCCGTTGTGTAGTCTGGGCTGTCAAATCCTTCCCTGTAGCTATGCCCTGTCCTGCTGGCCGGGCTCTAGCTTCAGATGATCAATGGCTTCCATTTCTTATGGACGTCGACTCACAATGAGATGCAGTGGTGGTTTATCATCAGCTTTTCCTACTCACAGACGTGTGACATTCCAGCCCACATTTTTAAATGTACCCTCTCATGCCAATCCAATAGAATTGCCTACAGCCTGTGGCTTCTGTCTTTTGCACTCCAAAGTTACCTGACAGATCATGTCTACATCTCTCCCTGTGATCAAAATTTGATGGAGATGAGTAACGGTGATGGGATCAAAGGTGTTGCGATACAGCAACCCTTTCTTCACAAAGAACTGTTTTCGCTGTCTTCACACACAAAGTAATTGAGGGTCAGCAGTGCCTCTGAGAATTCTCCCGGGAGTTTTCCCATGATTAGTAATTCCTAAATTTCTGCAATCACTCGACTTTATGTCTGTACTTTTATCCATCTCGTTTCCTCTTGCGGAGAGTCTGGACTGTCTTACTGAGACAGAAATATATATGAAGATTTAAAAATACCCCAACAGTGTATACTGGTGTATGCTTCAAAAACATTTCCTTTTTTCTACTTTTTAGATTGTTGTCTAATCCATACAGAGGCTGTGAGTGTCTTTGTCGGACTCCAGAAATAAACACGGAGATTTTAAATGTTTAAACTATGCTATATATACCTGTTATCTGGTGATACTGTAACCTTTCTGCAATCTTGTCGAATCTATACTTTGCCTGAGACCGTCTGAATCTGCCTCCTGATTACAGATGAGTGGTGTTTGAGTGGAACTGTTGGCCAAGTTCAAATTCTAGCTGTTTTGGACGGTGTTAGATCCGGTCGTCGAACTACAACACTTTGATTAAAATTCGGCTGTTCGAGTTTCCGTTCGAGAACGTTTCGTTAAACAAAAGTGTATCTTTTTTTTCACATTAATAATGGTTTTCAAATGATAATAGACAGTTTTAGGGCATAGTAGCGGTGTCTGGTAGCCAGCGGTGTAGTACACCTGTGAAGGAGCTACACCGTGTGTGTTTCTAATAATTTTTTACCGCATATTGTCCTGAAAATCCTTTTGGGCCTAGTAACTGTGTCTGCTACTCAGAAGAGGAGCCCACCCGTGAACCAAGCTATGCCACCTGTTTATGAAAGAACCAGTTCTTGACTGCATTTACACCACTTAATACTTTGGGCCTAGTAACTGTGTATGCTACTCAGCAGAGTTGGCCACCCATGAACCAAGCTATGCCGCCTGTTTATGTAAGAACTGTGTGCTACTCAGCAGAGGAGCCCAGCTGTTAAGCAAGCTACAGCACCTGTGGTTTGGACACTTAATTTTTTCACATTCATTCTGGAATGCCATTTAGGCCTAATTCCGGAATTACGGTTGACTTGCACTTACTGGGAAATGCTTGTTCGCGGGGAAGAATTGTAATCCCAGATCCCCATCACTAACAGGGTTCAGCGTGTTATCCGCACCTGTAAGCGATACACGCTGGTCCTTTCATTGTAGCATGCGTGCAGCCCCGGACATGTAAGGGCATGACACACCTGTTATTGGCCGATCTCGCGTGCCAGAGCCTCACGTGTCCCTCTAGTAAGCTGGACGCGGACCGCGGGGGCATGCCTGAGTCTTGTTCGTTAACGGAATTAAGCTTGCAATCTGTGCAGCTTTTTTGTGGATGGCATGGTTGAGGTTGCCCGTGTTGAGTCCAATTAAGCTGTAGGCTCCACTCCTGGTGGTGCCCTTCTGGACATTCCTTTAAGGTTCAGCTTTGCAACCATACTGCCCCCGCAAGCCAAACACTTTTCCTGACAGTGACATTCTGGTCAAAGAGTGCGATGACATCATGTCTGTAGGCTCTCTGCCTAAACAGTCCAAGTGTAGAGAAATGGAAGATGGGGACAACGAGGAGTCCAGAGTACAGGGATTCCCTAGCGAGGAGACTTATTTAATTGTTTTAAAGGTTGGGAGCAATTTTTGGGGAGCACGATACTCTGGAGAATGATATTTGGGGCACACCATACACTGGAGCATTCCAAAGGTGGACATCAGTCACTGGAGCAGCATTTACAGGGCCCATTATACACTGGAGCATTAGAAATGGGGTCCATTATATATGGAGCATTATTTGGGCCCATAAGACACTGGAGCTTCATCCATGGTGAACAACATATACTTTAGCATTATGTGGAGCTCATCATATGCTGTATGGAACATTATATGGGACCAATGATTCTGTATGGAGAAATATATGGGCCTCATTACTCTGTATAGCGCACTATGCGGTGGCCATAATACTGTATGGAGGAATATACTGTCTGTTTTTGGAGCTATTGGAGAATTTAAAATTGATATCAGTCATGTGATGTAAGTAGTGAAGTATTTTTCATTGTACTATACCGCTATTTCTCTGCCGTATCAAAGGATCATGAATTGTGTCATGTGTTAAAGGAGCCCAGTGACACTCTTTGGCCCTGGGCCCACGAAAATCTGGAGCCAGCACTACCCCCCCCCCACAACTTTAGCCAAATAACCCCCAGTTTTCAATGCCTAACTATTATTATAAAGTAAATTAAGGATTACAAGCTTAAGGAATAAGAATTGATGTTTTTGGCATTAAAATGGGCACTCTAGGTGTGTTTTGTATCCTCCACTCACTTCCGACTTTTCTTCCCATTGACTTACATTGGGTTTCGTGTTTCAGTCGGACTTTGACTTTTCACAATAATCGACTGACTTCGTTCGACCCGACTTTTGCAAAAGTCGGGTTTCGTGAAACCCGACTCGACCCGAAAAAGGCAAAGTCGCTCATCTCTACTTATTTCACCAGCTATTTGTAGCTTTGCTCCTTTAGAGAAGTATATTTCCATCTTTGTTCCATTAGGATAGAGATGTGACTTTAATTTAGCTATATTGTCTATAGAGAGTGTGTGGTACTCTTAGACAACTTCTGTGTTGTCTTTGTTTCAGGCGACCTTCCTCATTAGGTTTGCTACATCAGTATCAGACAAATGAGGCATGGTATGGGGGAATCTGGAGGGTGACTTTAAATCTCTGCTCATTTTGGGTTTACTAGGCCAAACGGAGGTCTGAATAAGTGATTGGCAGAGATATATATATATATATATATGTATATATATATATATATATAAAAAAGAAGAAGCGGGCGGCACCGCTGTTACCGTGCTAGGATCCGTGGCTTGCAGCAGGCGGTGAGCTCACATGGAGGATTCCCGGGTGCTTGACCTCATAACAAATCACTTGTGGTTTCCAAAGAAAGAAGGTCGCACTCTGCGAGATAATAGTGAAGATTTATTGACACATAATTACATGTCACATCGGGGATGTGATAACAAGAGTGTCAAGTGGCTGACAACAGCCGTTTCGTGCTACACGAGCGCTTCCACGGACCCATAATTTAACATTCACATTTTTAAACAATGTTTTCCAAACATATGAAACAATCCATCAAGACAGGCAACGCTACCTCACGCCTTTCAGACAGATATTACATGTGTGCAGAAAAGAGAATATTTAAATGCGCTATACTGTAAAATGAAAGGATGAAAATACACTACTCACTTGCTAACGCCTAGGAAAGGCGTGCTCGCCTTAGTTAAGTAGTCACCTTTTTTGTTAGCAATCTCTAGTAAAAAAATTCAAGGCGACCAGCATTCAGAATATCACGCTCTCTCTATGTCTTAACAAGTGAGTTTTGTATTTTCATCCTTTCCAGTATAGCATGCTTAAATATTGTCTGTTCTACAGACAGGTAATATCTGTGTGAAAGCTGTGAGGTAGCCTTGCCTGTCATGGTGGAATCTTTCTATGATTGGATAACATTATGAGGAAATGTGAGTGTTATCTTGCTGCCTTTATTTTGGTGATGGAGCTCACCTTTTGTTGGCAAATCTAGGTTAATCTAGTCATGCAGCAATGTTGTTATTGCCTAATGTTTGTTGCTGTTTTGTTATGTAATGTTAACTTTACAACAAGTTAAAGAAGGCACAAAGGGTCATTTTGGCCATTGTCAAATTTGTCTTATGGCAATATTATGTTTGTCTTTAAGCAAAACAAAAAAAAAAGGCAAAACTAAAAATTTGTCTACTCTAGTTAACGTCTGTGTGATTTTTCACAATCCCTCACAACATACTAACAGACACCAACCAATGCAATGAAACACTCATAGAATCATAAAGGCTTGAGTAATATATATTTAGACACACTTAAAGAAACAAATTATAACATAGACACAGCATGCTCTTGCCAAGAAGTTGCCCCCTCAGGTGAGATAAAGTAATTAGTAAAAATATCACGCACTTTTAGGCCAGAGAGCGGTCTACGTTGAGGGTTCATAGGTGGTCTCTCCCTGCGCACATTGTCCGGCCTACGCACAACACCATCAGAGGAGGAACAATCATGTATCCTGGTGAAGTTATGCAGAACAACACAGGCTTTCACAACTTCATTCACATTTTGCTCACTCAACTGAATGGCAGACTGGAGTACCCGCCATTTGGCACAAAGAATCCCAAAGGAACACTCCACCAGTCGCCTAGCACGTGATAGGCGCAAGTTAAAAATTCTGCGCCTGTGGTCAAGGTTGCGCCGGGGATATGGCCTCATGACATTGCGCGATAACTGAAAGGCCTCATCTGCCACAAGGACATAGGGTATGTGCACACTTTGCGGTTTCTGCTGCGTTTCTGCAGCGTTTTTGGATCTGCAGAAACGCAGCAGATTCTGCTGTGTTGTACAGTACCTTTATTTCCTATGGAAATAAAAAAAAGCTGTGCACATGCTGCGTTTTTTTCCGCGCGGTTTTGCTGCGGTTTTCAAAACGCAGCATGTCAATTGTTTGGTGCAGAAACGCTGCAGTTTGACACCTCATCCATTATGAGGTGTAAAACCGCAGGGCAAAACCGCAGAAAAAACGCAGATAAACCGCAGAAAAACCGCAGCACTTTGTCCTGCGGATTTCCTGCGGTTTTCTCTACAAAATCCGCAGAGACAAAAAACTATGTGTGCACATACCCTTAAGGGACTGATTGTTTGGGGGAGCCTGGTAGCTGGCGTGGTGGTGGTAGATCCAACTGGTTGGTGCGTAGCCGCCGAGCCATTATGGAAGTATTGAAGACTCTAGAGTCTCCCGTCCTTCCATAGGCCCCAATGTCAACAATTATAAACTTGTATTGAGGGTCTACCAGAGCCAACAATACAACAGAAAAGTATTGTTTATAATTGAAGAATTGGGAGCCTGAGTTCGGCGGCTTACGCACCCTGATATGTTTGCCATCCAGCGCCCCAATACAATTAGGAAACTGGCAGTCCTCCTCAAAGTCCCTTGATATCCTTAACCAGTCTTCCATCCTGGGCTCGGGCATGACCACTTGATGGAGTCTTGTCCAGATTTGTGCACATGTAGACCTCACTATGCCTGAAATGGTTGACTTTCCAATGAGAAACTCATGGTGGAGGGCGGCATAAGACAGGCCAGTGGACAGGAAGCTGTAGAACAACAGAAATAGTAAAGTTTATAATGGCTAAAGTCAAAAAATATCAGTTACATGCCGACCAAACTTGGTAGGAAATGAGAGAGAAGAACACACACATATTTGGTGGCACAATGACCAAGTGATATGCAGGACATATTAGATGTAACATTCTGCTGTGTCAGGTGAAACATATTTGGAGTAAGATGAGGGCATTAAACTTTGTCCAAGAAGGCCAAAAAACATAATTTAGCACACACATTATAAACATAGAGAATGTGGTTGTGTAGTACATACCGTATTGTGAGTAGAAGTCGCTCCTCTGCAGATATGGCTTTGCGTATCCTTGTGTCCTGAAAGGTTATCCCAGGGCGCACTGTCTCCAAGAGTCGATCAAATGTGGAAATGCTCATGCGACAGTACTGGTAAAATTTATCCGGATGCTCCCGCAGAGAAGAATAGAGGCGGTGAAAATGACCTCTTGTGAGTCGTTGCCTCAAAAGTTGATGGACCCACATGCGTCTCCTCCTCCGCGGATCCACTATCACAGGATATGGTTGCCCAAAGCGCCGTGACAAAAGCCAGGTAAAGAGAACCTGCTCAGTTGTATTGAATCGCAGACCCTCTGCCATGCTGCACAAAGAACACCAACACACCTCGTGAAAGCAAGGTGACAAATGTACAGAATGTAGGCAGCCACCTGTTTCTGAGTGTATAAATAGGGTGCAGGCTAATGATTTAAATTGTTTGCAGGCCTCAAAACCGTTAAATGTCCATTTTGTAAGGCTGCAAGAAGATCTCGCCATACGGATTGCAGACGGATGCCACACGGATTACATACGGAAGCAGACATGCGCAAAATACGCGACCTCACCTTGCTTCCGGATGACCTACGGAGCACTATTTAGTGGTCATTCATCCGTATTACGCAAGTAAACTACGGACCGTATTTTGCGCAGGTTAGTGTGACTCCGGCCTTAGATCAGCAATCTGACATATTGCAATAATGTCCCCCCTGAGACAATGTAATAAAGTTAAAAAAAAGTGTAAAAATAATTTATAAAAAAAAAAAATAAAAAAAAAAATCGCTAAATAAATTTAAAAAATATATATATATTCCCTAATAAATTAATTTTTGGGAAATAAAAAAAATAAATAAATAAAAGTACACATATTTAGTATCGCCGTGTCCGTAATGACCCGCCCTATAAAACTGTCCCACTAGTTAACCCCTTTAGCGAACCCCTTAAAAAATAAAAAACAAAGCAAAAAACAAAGCTTTATTATCATACTGCCTAACAAAAAGTGCAATAATGCGTGATCAAAAAGATGGATATAAATAATCATGGTACCGCTGAAAATGTCATCTTGTCCAGCAAAAAACAAGATGCAATACAGCATCATCAGCGAAAAAATGTAAAAGTTATAGCTTGCAGAATAAAGCGATGCAAAAATAATTATTTTTTATATAAAATTGTTTTTATTGCATAAAAGCGCCAAAACATATTAAAATGACATAATTGAGGTATCGCTGTAATCGTACTGACCCGAAGAATAAAACCGCCTTATCAATTTTACCGCACGTGGAATGGTGTAAACGCACCCCCCAAAAGAATTTCATGAAGTGCTGGTTTTTGTTCATTCTGCGTCTCAAAAATCGGAATAGAAAGCGATCAAAAAATGTCACGTGCCCGAAAATGGTACCAATAAAAACGTCAACTCGTCCTGCGAAAAATAAGACCTCATTTGACTCAGTGGGTCAAAATATGGAAAAATTATAGCTCTCAAAATGTGGTGATGCAAAAACTAATTTTAAAATAAAAAGCGTCTTTTAGCGTGTGACAGCTGCCAGACATAAAAACCCACCATAAATAGTAAATCAAACCCCCCTTTATCACCTCCTTAGTTAGGGAAAAATGATAAAATTAAAATAATGTATTTATTTCCATTTTCCCATTAGAATTAGGGTTAGGGCTAGGGCTGAGATTAGGGTTAGGGGTGTGTTGGGGTTAGGGTTGGAGTTAGAATTGGGGGGTTTCCACTGTTTAGGCACATAAGGTACTCTCCAAACGCAACATGGCGTCTGATCTCAATTCCAGCCAATTCTGTGTAGCAAAAGTCAAACGGTGCTCCTTCCCTTCCAAGCTCTGCCATGCGCCCAAACAGTGTTTTACCCCCACATATGGGGTTTCAGCCTACTCAGGACAAATTGCAAAACAACTTTTGGGGTCCAATTTCTCCGGTTACCCTTAGGGGAAAAAAAATTGGGGGAAAAATACCATTTTTGTGAAAAAAATGATTTTTTTTTATTTTCACACCCGGGCGTTATAAACTTCTGTGAAGCACTTGGGGGTTCAAAGTGCTCACCACACATCTAGATAAGTTCCGTGGGGGGTCTAGTTTCCAAAATGGTGTCACTTGTGGGGAGTTTCAGCAGTTTAGGCACATCAGAGGCTCTCCAAACGCGACATGACACCCGCAGACCATTCCATCAAAGTCTCCATTCCAAAACATCATTACTTCCCTTCCGAGTCCCGACGTGTGCCCATACAGTAGTTTTCTCCCACATATGTGGTATCAGTGTACTCAGAATAAATTGGACAACAACTTTTCGGGTCCAATTTCTCCTGTTACCCTTGGCAAAATAAAAAAAAGTGGACTAAAAGATCATGTTTGTGGAAAAAATATGATTTTCTTATTTTCACGCCCGGGCATTATAAACTTCTGTGAAGCCCTTGGGGGTTCCGAGTGCTCACCACACATCTAGATAGGTTCCTTCGGGGGTCTAGTTTCCAAAATTATGTCATTTGTGGGGGGTTTCTACTGTTTAGGCACATCAGGGGCTTTCCAAATGCGGCATGGCGTCCGATCCCAATTCCAGCCAAAAAAGTCAAAAGGCGCTGCTTCCTTTCCAAGCTCTGCCATGCACCCAGATAGTGGTTTACCCCCACATGTGGGGTATCAGCATACTCAGGACAAATTGCACAATAACCTTTGTGGTCCTGTTACCCTTGGAAAAATAAAAATTGGGGGTGAAAAGATCATTTTTGTGGAAAAAATGTGATTTTCTAATTTTAAGGCTGTACGTTATAAACTTCTGTGAAGCCCTGGGAGGTTCAAAGTTCTCACCACACATCTAGATAAGTTCCTTGGGGGGGGTCGTTTCCAAAATGGGGTCACTTGTAGGGGGTTTACACTGTTTAGGTACATCAGGGACTCTCCAAACGTGACATGGCATCCGATCTGAATTCCAGCCAATTTTGCATTGAAAAAGTCAAACGGCGCTCCTTCCATTTTGAGCTCTGCCATGCGCCGAAACAGTCGTACCCCCCCACATATCAGGTATCAGCGTACTCAGGACAAATTGCACAATAACTTTTGCCGTCTATTTTCTCCTGTTACCCTTGGTAAAATAAAAAAAATTAGACCTGAACTAATTTTTTTTTTTTAAACATTCAAAAAATTCCTGTGAAGCACCTGAAGGGTTAACAAAACTTCTTGATTGTGGTTTTGAGCACCTTGTGGGGTGCAGTTTTTAGAATGGTGTCACTTTTGAGTATTTTCTATCATATAGACCCCTCAAAGTGGCTTCAAATGTGATGTGGTCCCTTAAAAAATAAAATGGTGTTGCAAAAATGAGAAATCGCTGGTCAACTTTTAAACCTTATAAGTTCCTAATAAAAAAAATTTTGGTTCCAAAATTGAGCTGATGTAAGATAAACATATGTGAAATGTTATTTATTATGTTTTTTGTGTGCCATAGCTCTGTGATTTAAAGGAATAAAAATAAAAATTTGTAAAATTGAGAAATTTTCAAATTTTTCGCCAAATTTCCATTTTTTTCACAAATAAACGCAAGTTATATCAATGAAATTTTACCACTATCATGAAGTACAATATGTCACGAGAAAACAGTGTCAGAATCACTGGGATCCATGGAAGCTTTTCAGAGTTATTACCTCATAAAGGGACAGTGGTCAGAATTGTAAAAATTGGCCCGGTCATGAACGTGCAAATCACCCTTGGGGGTAAAAGGGTTAAAAGGTGTAGTCCATTTATGGCACATCCTGTTAATGAAAATATAGGCAACTGAGCCATTAAAAGCCCTGCCAAAAACAAAACATAAAATATATATTTTTTATTATGATGCCATTCTGTATGACTCTCTAATGTACAAGCAACTGAGTAGAGCACTAGGTTGCAGTAGTTTTTTCTACTGTATTGGCCAGAGGTGATTAATAGAATAGGCTCATTGCAGAGGAAGCCGAAACTAACAATTTAAAGGTGATGAAAAAAATGACTAACGCAATCAAGAGGCGATTGTAAATACTAGATACAATGTGACATTTTGTACTTGAAGGGTTTATATTGTTTTATTACACAGACTCCGATGTGCTTTGAACGCTAAGGGAGTCATTAATAGAAAACAGTCTAGTGTTTTTTTCAGTGATCCTCAATACTGCAATGACAGTATAAAAGTTGGATGCATCAAGCTTCTTAAAGAATACTTATTATTTCACAAGATTCTTTCTATATGGTATAGGGTCTGAAATGTATGGCCAGTTTCTCAAAGCACTGCCCATAAGTGTGCAGCTTCGGAAGAGTGCACACGCTGAGCCGTGTATGGATTAAATAGATAGTCTTCGGGTCTATGCAGCACTCTCATCGGTCTATGGACCCATAAACTTTTGATGGAGTCCATACACCCTGTAAATATACATGGCTCAAAAAAATAAAGGGAACATTTAAACAACAGAATATAACTCCCAAGTAAATCAAACTTTTGTGAAATCAAACTGTCCACTTAGGAAGCAACACTTATTGACAATCATTTTCACATGCTGTTGTGTAAATGGAATAGACAACAGTTGGAAATTATTGGCAATTATCAAGACACCCTCAATAAAGGAGTGGTTCTGCAGGTGGGGACCACAGACCACATCTCAGTACCAATGCTTTCTGGCAGATGTTTTGGTCACTTTTGAATGCTGGTTGTGCTTTCACACTCGTGGTAGCATGAGACGGACTCTACAACCCACACAAGTGGCTCAGGTAGTGCAGCTCATCCAGGATGGCACATCAATGCGAGCTGTTGCAAGTAGGTTTGCTGTGTCTGTCAGCGTAGTGTCCAGAGACTGGAGGCGCTACCAGGAGACAGGCCAGAACTCCAGGAGACATGGAGGGGGCGGTAGGAGGGCAACAACCCAGCAGCAGGACCACTACCTCCACCTTTGTGCATGGAGGAACAGGAGGAGCACTGCCAGAGCCCTGCAAAATGACCTCCAGCAGGCCACAAATGTGCATGTGCAGACGCACAAATGGTTAGAAACCGACTCCATGAGGATGGTCTGAGGGCCCGATGTCCACAGATGGAGGTTGTGCTCACAGCCCAACACCGTGCAGGATGCTTGGCATTTGCCAAAGAACACCAGGATTGGCAAATTTACCACTGGTGCCCTGTGCTCTTCACAGATGAAAGCAGGTTCACACTGAGCACATGTGACAGACGTTAGAGAGTCTGGAGACGCCGTGGAGAGCGATCTGCTGCCTGCAACATCCTTCAGCATGACCGGTTTGGCAGTGGGTCAGTAATGGTGTGGGGTGGCATTTCTTTGGAGGGCCGCACAGCCCTCCATGTGCTCGCCAGAGGTAGCCTGACTGCCATTAGGTACCGATATGAGATCCTCAGACCCCTTGTGAGACCATATGCTGGTGCGATTGGCCCTGCCTCCATTCTTCAAAAGCCAATTTAATGGCCAACAACTCTCGGTTACCCACATCATAATTCCTTTCAGCAGAGGAAAATTTTTTAGAAAAGAAGGTACAGGGTCTTAAGTTAGTTAATGTGGTGGGCCCCTGGGACAACACAGCCCCCACTCCCACCTCAGAGGCATCCACTTCTATGATGAATGGTTTAGACAAGTCAGGTTGCACCAGTACCTGAGCAGTCATGAAACGTTCTTTTAGCAAAGAAAACGCCGCCACAGCTGCAGCTGACCAGTTTTTAAGATCCGCTCCCTTTTGGGAGAGATCAGTGAGGGGTTTGACCACTTGAGAGAACCCCTTGATGAATTTTCTATAATAATTGGTGAAACCCAGAAATCGCTGAAGACCCTTGAGATCTCTGGGTTGCACCCAATCCACAATGGCCTGTACCTTCCTAGGGTCCATACGAAACCCCTCAGCAGACAGGATGACCCCTAGAAAGGACACTTCTTGAGTAAAAAATGAACACTTCTCCAATTTGGCAAAGAGTGAGTTCTCCCTGAGCCTCTGGAGAACCGCATGAAGATGACCCATATAACTTTGTCTATCAGAAGAATATATAAGTATATCGTCAAGATAAACAACTACAAAACGTCCAATAAAATCAGAAAAAACATGGTTAATGAAATTCTGGAATACCGCTGGTGCGGTAGTCAAACCGAAGGGCATAACCAAATTTTCAAACAGACCCTCAGAGGTGAGAAACGCAGTTTTCCATTCACCCCCCTCCCGCATACGGATGAGATCGTATGCTCCCCTGAGGTCCAACTTAGAGAACCACCTGGCCCCCAAAAATTGATTGTACAAATCAGGTATCAGTGGGAGAGGGTAGGCGTTTCTTATGGTTATTTTATTCAGTTCTCAAAAATCGAGGCATGGGCGTAAACCACCATCCTTCTTTTTTACAAAAAAGAACCCCGCTGCCACGGGAGAGACAGATGGCCGTATATGCCCTTTACGGAGGCTCTCAGAGATATACTCCTTCATAGCAGCCCGCTCAGGGCCGGAGAGATTGTACAGCCGGGCTTTGGGCAATTTGGCACCGGGAACAAGATCCACGGCACAATCGAGTGGGCGGTGTGGTGGTAGAACCTCAGCCTCCTTTTCGGAGAACACATCCTTAAAACCCTTTAGGTACTCCGGAATACCCTCCAGGTTGACGGATGACAGAGACACAGCAGCAAGACAATTTTCAGAACACCCAGGTCCCCATTTAACAATATCCCGGGACCCCCAGTCAATAACTGGGTTATGCCGTTGCAACCAGGGAAACCCTAACACCAGGCCAGCAGGGAGGTTATCCAAAACAAAACATGACATGCGTTCCTGGTGTAGGGCCCCCACCCTGAGGGTAAATTCTTTAGAACTGAAATGGAGACCATCCTTAGTGAGAGGTGTAGAATCAATAGCCACAATTTTTAAGGGAGTCCCCAACCTAACTGTCCCTAATCTACAGCGAGCCACCAGCTTAGAGTCAATCAGGTTCAGGGATGACCCACAGTCTACAAAAGCCGAAGTATGGAAAAAGCCGTTCTCAACACCAAGTTCCACCTTTAGCAGTACTCTTGAAAAGGCAGAAAAAGGTACCTGAGAGTCTGGGTGACCTCCACGATTATCACCCAGACTCAGCCGCTTGTTAGTCGGAGGACAGGAGAGGCAGTCTTTTTTCCAATGTCCGGGATCTCCGCAGTAAAAACACAATTTTCCATCACGTCGCCGTCTCCTCTCTTTCTCCTGGGGGTTGGTGGCTCCCACCTCCATAGGTTCAGATGGAAGCAAAACATCAGGGTTAGCAGGGAAAAATGGAACCCCTCGCTGAGTAACACCTCTCTCCCGCAGTCTCCGATCCATACGGATAGCCTGACTCATAGCCTCCTCCAATGAACTGGGAGGTGGATGGAGAGCCAGAGCGTCCTTCAAGCAATCCGACAGTCCCTTCCTGAACAGACATCTCAGTGCAGAGTCGTCCCAGGACACCTCAGTGGACCATCGACGGAATTTGGAGCTGTACCATTCGGCTGAGTGCTTCCCTTGCCCCAGACCCAAAATAGTGTCCTCTGCCACCCTAACATGGTCTGGTTCATCATAGATAAGTCCTAGGGCCTCAAAGAACCTATCTACCGACATCCGTTCAGGGGCAGTAGGGGGCAACGAAAAAGCCCAGGATTGGGGACCCTCCCTAAGTAAGGAGATAACAATCCCCACCCGCTGAGTCTCATCCCAAGACGATCGGGGTCTAAGAGAAAACCATAATTTACAACTCTCCTTGAATATATGAAATGTATCTTTTTCGCTAGAAAATGTGTCAGGAAGTTTAACTGAGGGTTCAGGAGAGTGCAAAATAACATCTACAGAGTCACCTGGTGGACAAACAATATGAGAGGTGTTTCCCTGTATGGTCTTAATAGTCTCAGTCAGTTCTTTCTGTAAGAGGGTCTGAGACATGACAAGGGACTGATGATTCACAGAAAAGTCCTGCGCCATCTGCGTCAAACTGGACACTTGATCTGCCAAGTTATGCAGCAGATCCATGGCCAAAGAAAAAAAAAAAAGCAAAATCCCGTTTAAATGTGTGGTTAGTGATAATGTAGTGAAACCTCCACCAGGGGGAGCTGGTGAGGGAAGAGAGGTTATACACTAAGAGCAGCAACCCTGAGCAAAAGCACAGGTGCCACAGGTAACGAGAGAGAATAGTCAGACGAACCGAGTCAGGAACTAACAGGAGCAGACGTACCAGAAGGAACAGCAATACACGTAGTCAAAATACCAAAGCCGAGAGTCAGAAAGCCAGAACATGAGCACGGGGTCCAAAACGTGAGACGAAATACGTGGTCGGGGTACAGGCCAGGAGGTCAGATGCCAGAGAGGGAACGTAACAGCAGAGACGAATATCAAGAGACGGGGTCAGAAATCAGTCCGGGTCATACACGTGAATATCAGTCAAAGGCAGGAGGATCACCAGGGTACAAGGGTCAGCGGCTCTAAACTGCAAGCTTGAGCTATCACTAACACTGGTCGGCAGGCTGTGAGGGATTTAAATAGCCCAGCTAGCTCCGGAACGAGGCTGAGGAGATTAACCCCCGCATGACCAGTCCGGAGTGAAGACAGCAGAAGATAAACTCCGGACTGGACCATGACAATGGGTCAATGTACCAGCAGAATCATCTAGCAGTGGCTGGGCATCAGTGCACTTGTGGCGTCCCCAGGAGTACGGTCGCCACAGTGGCATTACCTTCCTCCTAGGGAGTGTGATGTCATGCTTGGGAGCAACAAAGGATCTCTCTAGCAGTTAAACCAACACACAACACATTTCCCACTCCAGGCCAGCAGGGAGACCTCTGAACCTGACTGCTGAGGAGCTGGTCTCTGTGGTCGGGAGGAGGTAAGTTAGGGCACTCTGTGCAGGGAAGGGAAAGTGTGTGGACGTGAGAAGGGGAGCGGGAGGATGAGCAGAGTTAAGGCTCACTCCTAGCTGGAGCGCATGGTTCGGATTCCGGTCTCCGAGTTTGTAGGGACACTGACATTCCTGCAGCAGAAACCGGAGGAAGTAGCAGCTGTAAATGCTCTGTACCCAACTAAGGCTCGGAGGCCCCAGCATCGACGTGTGGGAGGTAGAAGGAAAAGGCTACGGCTGCCTGCCATACGAGAAAGTTCCAAAAGAGAGCCAACAGGGGGAACTTCATTGAACTCAGCACTGCGAGTACCTCAGATAAGCGCTAGAACAGAGGCCACACTACCTATCTGCAGAGAGAGAATTCGAAACTGGCTTCCAGGCTGACCAACTCCTTCTCCATCTGTACTCTGGTTCCTGGACGACACTTACCAAGTACAGGTAAAGGAACTGCACGACTGTGTCTGTCATCATTCTCCTGCGTCTGGTGCACGGCTCTGCTACATCCTGCACTGCACACCATCTACCAACCCTTTCATCTGCCCTGCGACTACGGCCCTACCTGTGCAGGGCTTCTACTGTCGAGGTAGCTATTTAGGGAGGGCTAAATTAACCCTTCACGGTTGAGCCAGTGATTTCCAAATTATTCCAGTGTTGCTAGCAACTCAAATGACCACACGGAGACGGGGTCTCTGTACGGGAGGATCGAGGCAGATCACTAAGCCCCTTTATTTTAGTCACATCTTTTATAATCTTTTGCTTAATTACGCAAGGTTCTCAAGTACCAATAGCGTCATTTCACTTTATAAGCCAATAATATTGCAAGAAAACCGGAAACTACATATATGTCTGTACCTAGATAGCGTAGAAAGTAGTATAATGGCATATTCTTCAGAGTTTAACATTCCCACCTCCCTTATCTTTGCACCTGATGAGAACAATCTGGTTTCATGACAGCCCATGCCAATTACAAAAATGTATCTTACAACAACAAAACTAAGAAACGAAACCTCCACAGAATGGATAAAACGAAACTTCAACTCTGATTTTAGTATTAACCCTTCACATTCCCCCCTAGATAAATTTTTTTTTAACACATATGCAGCATCAAAGGTGCTATCCCAAGCTAACAGCTTGAGGGGTACTGGTCTTCACATGACTGATGCCGTGTTATCAGTCATGGCTGTCGCGGCGCACCGGTCCCCCCTGTATACTGCAGTTCACGAATAACAATTTTTGATGACGGTGGTGGGGATCTTTTGTAGGTAGGCATGTGCTTGGCTTCAACATCTTCATCAAGTAGCCTTTTGAGATTGGTGCAGAGAAGAGCAGGGGCAACGACACCTTTGGTATCATCATTAGCTGTCTTAGTGCAGAATTTCCTAATACATACAGAAATACACCAAAGAACAAGTTTTAGTATCACATATACAACAAGGATACAGGCAGCAATGTGTAACAAGCTTTGTAAGATCCCAGCTATCCAGCCCCCAATTCCCTTAAATCAATTGGCTGGATTGAGAAAGGAGAAGGTGTCTGACCACCAGCTGTCCTTATTACGATCATTGTCTTTATTGTATTGATCTGAGTCTTTGAATATCTTCTAACTTTAACTTCTACCAAAAATAATATGAAAAATGCGAAAAACCAAAACATTATGTCCCTTCATTTGCTATTGGCTTGTTGGGTGATGAGGAGAACTTGATAGGGACCGTCATACAAGGGTTCTAGTCCGTGCTTCCTGACATGCCTCTTCACGACTACCAAATCACCAGGCTTCAGGTTATGACAGGTGTCGGTTTCTGCTGAATCTGGAAAAGAAAAGAAAACTAGAACATAGGTGTTAGCAAGATTTTTACTAAGCAGAATAACATTGAACAACACGGTCAGTCTCTTCTGATAACTGCTGAGGCTGAAAATTTGCAACTGGGGGCCTAGTACCAAACAATATCTCATATGGGAACAGGCCATATTTTACAATAGGGGTAGTACGAATATGGTATAGTACAATGGGTAGGAGCTCTGGCCATGGAGCCGTAGTCTCCTGTATCATTTTGGTCAGTTGTCCCTTCAGTATGCCGTTCAGCCTCTCAACTTTCCCACTGGATGGTGGGTGGTACGGAGTATGGAGGACTACAGTGGATCCAAGCATTGTCAGAACTTCTTAGTACACATGAGAAGAAAAGGCCGGACCTCGATCACTTTCAACAACTTCTAGAACCCCATATCTGCATATAACTTCCATCACCAGTTTCTTCGCTGTGGTCTTTGCAGTCATGTTGGTAACAGGGAATGCTTCCGGCCAACTGGAGAACCGGGGCCCAGTAGAATTTTTGCACCAGTGCGAGGGCCTGATTCTTTCCTCGATGTGTAGGTCCATGTGCCCATGTGGCAATAGCAGGGTACATCCGCTTAGGGAGACACACGAGTTGGTCCTTTTTCCAGAGACCATTATCCATTCGTGCCCCATCAGTCTTCCATTGCTTCACCTCTTCCTTTGGAGAAATTCTCTGCATCGTCATTAAGCAGTCTCGCGGGGTCCGACAGAAAACTTCAGCCTGTTGTAGAGTGCTTCTTGTAACTGTTTACACTGAGAGCGTGTGGTCACCATAGTTGGTATAGTTGGTTCAACGGGTAAGAGAGCGGCGGCTTTTGCTTGCATATCCGCAAATGTGTTGCCAACAGTCTGTGGACTGTTCCTAGGACCGTGCGCCTTAACTTTGATAATGGCCACCTGAGTAGGTAATTTGATCGAGTCCATGAGGGTTTTAACAGCTTCAGCATTTTTCACTGGGGTTCCGGCAGTAGTAATAAACCCTCGATTGGCCCATAGAGCCCCAAAATCGTGAGCAATACCAAATGCATACCGTGAGTCCGTGTATATATTAGCCCGTCTGTTCTTGGCCAAAGTACATGCAGTAGACAGAGCCTGGAGTTCTGCTTCTTGTGCTGACTGTGAGGGCGAGAGTGCAGCTGCGTGCACTACAGTGTCCTCTGTTTTAACAGCGTATCCCGTGTGGAATCTACCAAACTCGTCAGCATATCTTGAACCATCCGTGTATAACACCAGATCAGGATTTGGGAGTGGATTCTTACTGACATTTGTTGGAGTAGCTGTTTCTTCAGTCAGAAGTTGGGAACAGTCATATTGGAGGTAATCCTCATCACTGCCATCTTTCCTTATAGTTCATTATACCGTCTTTCAAAGCATTGTAAAGGGGTTGCATTATGCGGGATGCATCCGGTATCCACTGACAAAAATAAGTGCATAGTCCAAGAAAACGCTGGAGTTCAGTTTCATCTTTTGGGAAAGGAAGGGAGCTGACAGCTATTATTCTTCTGCGATGTGTCTGGCACCCTGAAGGAGACAGTGACCCAAGAATATCACTTGACCAAGGCAGAACTGAAGTCTCGAGGCCGAAACCCGACAGTTCAGTGCTGCCAGATGCTTTAAGGAGGCTAACAGTGGCAACAATGGCAAAAGACACCTGCTCATATTTTTTTGCAAACTGGTTGGGACTGTTTTGGGCCCCTTGTGACATAACTGTCCATATTAACTGTCGTTCCTGATAAGTGAATGCAAATAGAAACTGTCAGTCTGGGTGTAACGGAATGCTAAAGAAGGCATTGGTAAGATCAATAACTGTAAACCAAGCAGCATCCTGGGGTATTTGGGACAAAAGAGTATGAGGATTAGGCACCAGGTTTAAGAAACACTTTTACTGGTTCTACAGGCATTTTCCCTATATCATTCGGCCCTTTTGACCTGAATTTAGATGGTATCTCTGAGAGGTATGGGGTGAGTCACTGATCCTCTGGCAATATTGGGGGTGGATCTGAGCCTATCAGGGCCATCATAACTGTAGGAAGGGCATGCAAAATACATACTTCCTCACTGTCTTTATCTACATAGGGATTATATAACAAAAAAAACCATCTGCACCATCATCTTGGAATTGTATTCTGGAGCGGAACTGTGATAATTAATCTACCCCTAGTAAATTTATTGGACATGTAGGAGAGATCATGAACTGAGCAGTAACGAAAATTAGCAGGGAAGGGCTGAGGAGCAGGGTTCCCACTAGCTGAAGTCGAGGGGGGGGCAGAGTTTGCTGTGTGGGCTGAAGGGCACACTGTGTGCTCGCAGCTGCGGTGGGGGCTGGAGGCTGCTGTATGCTCCTTTTTTTTTTTTTTTTTCTTCTCTCTGTAGCTGGTAAATGGAAGGGGTGGACACTCAACCACAAGCAATGATAATAGGTGCCGTCAGCAGAGGTGGGGGCTGCGACTCTCGTTCTTCTTGTACAATTGTCATCTAACAGGGAGACCTCTTCTTTCAAATCATCACTTTTAACTATTTCCCTGACACATTAATATCAATCTTAGTTCCTTCTTTAATCAATCACATTCTCACACCACAGTCACTTTCTTGAACCATAAAACATCCCGTCCCTGTCGTAATAGACAATTTTTCCTTCTTCAACATAGCAGTAACAGAAACAATCAGAATTCACTTGCTGTTCAATTTCCACATAACTTTCATTATACAATTCATGTGCCAAGCCACGGAATGCCTCAGCGCCTTTAAGTAATCCATCATCAGTCAACCTTTTAACTCCTTCATCCCATAGCGTAGGCTGCAACCTCCCGCCCTTAGGAAATCCCAGAATCGAAAATATTTTTCCTGCATTCCTGACACACTTCTTTCCTCGTCTTTGAATCATAAGACTAACAGTATCTGATCCTTCACACAATTCCAAACTTTTCTTTTTCTTCCACAGAAACATAATTCTCTCCTTTAGAGCTAAATATCTTTACTTCAGTTGTGCACAATACTGGAGCAGGCGTCTCCGTTTGTTCCACAGGGTCAACCCCCTCTGGGAAGCCCAAAATTCGCAGTACTCAGTGAAAGGAGGAGGGCGTCTCAGACTATCCCTCCGGACACCTCTGGTTATATATATCTTTCTATATATACCTGAGTTACGTATCCTACCCAGTCTTCGATCACATGACCACGCCTGATAACTAACAATGACCAGGAATTCAGGATATTGACTATAAAGAGAGCCACAATCACTGGTCAATCCGGGGTGTCCGTCCCTTATGAGGTACGGTTCGAGAACTGGGCCCCCAACGGGACTACACTTCTATATGATTCCACCCATGAATCACCCCACCAGGGGACAAACCTCAGATCCTCTTTGCAGCAACAAGCACAGGAAAACCACACCAACGGTCAGTCTGAACAGTATAACTGCCAACTTACCGTGGTCGTGGGGGGGGTGATCAGTCCCAATTTTCCAGCACCTGTGTCCGCTCCGAGGGTCCTTTGTCTTGTTGTCCTCCGGGGGCAGAGGCGTCCCTACTCAGGGGCCCCACGTTGCGCGCCACTGTCGAGGTAGCTATTTAGGGAGGGCTAAATTAACCCTTCACGGTTGAGCCAGTGATTTCCAAATTATTCCAGTGTTGCTAGCAACTCAAATGACCACACGGAGACGGGGTCTCTGTACGGGAGGATCGAGGCAGATCACTAAGCCCCTTTATTTTAGTCACATCTTTTATAATCTTTTGCTTAATTATGCAAGGTTCTCAAGTACCAATAGCGTCATTTCACTTTATAAGCCAATAATATTGCAAGAAAACCGGAAACTACATATATGTCTGTACCTAGATAGCGTAGAAAGTAGTATAATGGCATATTCTTCAGAGTTTAACATTCCCACCTCCCTTATCTTTGCACCTGATGAGAACAATCTGGTTTCATGACAGCCCATGCCAATTACAAAAATTTATCTTACAACAACAAAACTAAGAAACGAAACCTCAAGAGAATGGATAAAACGAAACTTCAACTCTGATTTTAGCATTAACCCTTCACACTACATCTTAGCTGCACCACAACATCTCTCCCAGAGAAGCGACACTGCAGCGCTCGTCAATCTAATCAGAAACCACAGGTGGCGTCACGTATCATTCACCTATAAACGTAATTCACCCCTTTGCATGGACGCCCAGGGCCATGGAACGGGTCACCACCACCGTGACACATCCCTGTGAGACACCGGCCTGGTACCGATTAGCCCCACTGCCCTGGCTGGCCACCCACACTCCATGTCAGATTCATCTTGGACTTGGGAATTCACGATTTGACTTGATAACCCAGGCATGGTATGATAGAAAGAGCTACATGGACTAATGTGAAGTGTGGCCTGCTGCATCATTCACTTTTGGTGGAGGTGAAGGACACAAGGATAGGGGTTCTTCCTGACCAGGAGCTAGCACTTGATGACTCAGTGCTTGCATTTTTTGAAACTTCAGAAGAGGAGGGCATATTTGCTGGAGTCTGTTTCGGCAATGTAAGCCAAAACCAGTTCCTCATGCTCCGGCTTTAAAAGCGGTTAACCTACTTCCAGAAAAGGTAGCCTTCCAGGCGTTCCAGAGTCAGACCATGACGCAGGCTCAACACCTCCTGCCTTAGCTGCTATTGTGCTTTTGCCACTACCAGCAGATGCACCACCACCATCAGCACCAGCGGCGTCTTCCACCAAACTTCAAAATTTTGCAGAAAATAGACCCAAAATAACATCAGATATATGGCACTGTATCAGAAGCGTACAGCTCTATTCAGTCAAAGGATAATTGTCAATCTCCCTATATATTCCATCAGTCACACAGACGCTCACAGGCTCAGTATGGATTAGACAAGAATATAAAAATTAGACTAAGTGTACAGTATCATCAGATAACAGGTATATATAGTATAGTTTAAACATTCTAAATCTCCATAGATATTTGAGGAGGCACACACAGACAATCTCAGGCTCAGTATTGGATTACAACACAATCTAAAATGCCGTAAAATGGTAATGGATCTCAAGAGTACAGCTGTACACAGTGTAGGTGTCATTGTTGTCAATCTCAGTATTTATTTCCACAGTCAGAAAATAACTCTCAATTGGTCAGTTTGGATTAGACCAGAATAGAACCAGCAGTAAATGGGTAATGTATCACAAGCGTAGAGCTGTATATAGTGTTGGGGTAATTTTTAAATGTACATCTATATTGCAGGAGTAACCCATAGACACTCACACACTCAGGATGGATCACATCACAATATAACAAGAAGATCCGCAAGAAATAATCACACATGTGGGACAATGTTCCAGGTGTCAATGATACACTTAGAGTATTGGTTGGAGGAGGAGTTCCTGGCAGAAAGGGTACAGTATCACCAGATACCAGGTATATATAGCATACTTTAAACATTAACAATGTACGTCTATATGTCAGGAGTAGTGTTGAGCCACCCCGCTAGTGTTTTAGTTCGTCGCACAGGAGGCAAGTTCGTCGAATGTTCGTTGAACATTCGAAGAACACAGTCGAACCCCATTGAAAACAATGGAAGGCAAACACAAACACATACAAACACATAGAAAACAATTACAAAACACCTTTAAAAGTGTCCCAAAGCAGACAAAATGGTCAGAAGACAAAAATTACATATGGAAAAGGGCAACTACATTTAGAAAAGAGGTGGAGGAGTAAAAGGAGGAGGTGGAGGAGACACAGATATAGGCTTGTCATGCCCTTATGAAGTCAAGAAAGGCTGGAATAAAAATGTAAAATACAAACCATAAAAAAAAAAAATTCTGAAATCGAACACGATCATATACCGTCGGACTTCCCACCAATAAATTATGCCAACTGCCGATGGGGCGGCGTTACAAGCTACAGAAAAGATGGACAGATTGCAAGCTTTGTCGATTCTGTGTGTGGTGTGGTATGTACGTTTGTAGTTGTGCTAGTGATTTCTCAGCTTTATTCCGTTAACGACCGAGACTCCGGCATGCCCCCACGGTACGCGTGAGGATTACTAGAGGGATACGCGAGGCTCTGGCACGCGACATCGAGCAATAACAGGTCTATCATGCCCTTACTTGTCCGGGGCTGCATGCGCGCTACACTGAAAGGACCAGCTTTTGTCGCTTACAGGTGCTGATAACCCGCTGAACACTGTTAGTGATGGGGATCTGGGATTCCAATTATTCCCCATGAACGATGATTTCCAAGTAAGTGCAGGGCAACCGCAATTATGGAATTAGGCCTAACCGGCATTCCTGAAAAAATGAAAAAAATTAAGTGTCCAAACCACAGGTGCTGTAGCTTGCTTAACAGCTTGACAGCCGTTCTCAGGCCCAGTATGGATTAGACATGATTGGACAAAGGTGAGAAAGGGTACCGTATCCCCGGATAACATGTATGGATAGCGTACACATTCAAAATATATGTCTATACATCAGGAGGCAGGCTCAGACGGTGATAGGCTCAGTATGGATTGCACGTGATTGCACAAAGGTTAGAAAGGGTACCGTATCCCCGGATAACATGTATGGATAGCGTACACATTCAAAATATATGTCTATACATCAGGAGGCAGGCTCAGACGGTGTTAGGCCCAGTATGGATTGCACATGATTGCACAAAGGTTAGAAAGGGTACCGTATCCCCAGATAACATGTATGGATAGCGTACACATTCAAAATATATGTCTATACATCAGGAGGCAGGCTCAGACGGTGTTAGGCCCAGTATGGATTGCACGTGATTGCACAAAGGTTAGAAAGGGTACCGTATCCCCAGATAACATGTATGGATAGCGTACACATTCAAAATATATGTCTATACATCAGGAGGCAGGCTCAGACGGTGTTAGGCCCAGTATGGATTGCACGTGATTGCACAAAGGTGAGAAAGGGTAACGAATCACCAGATTACAGGTATGTATAGCATAGTTTACACATGAAAAACCTATGTCTATAGATCAGGAGGCAGGCTCAGAGGTCTCAGGCCCAGGATGGATTAGACGTGATTGGACAAAGGTGAGAAAAGGTAATGAATCACCGGATTACAGGTATGTACAGTTGTGGCCAAAAGTATTGACACCCATGCAATTGTGTCAGATAATACTCAGTTTCTTCCTGAAAATTATTGCAAACACAAATTCTTTGGTATTATTGTCTTCATTTAATTTGTCTTAAATGAAAAAACACAAAAAGAATTGTCCTAAAGCCAAATTGGATATAATTCCACACCAAACATAAAAAAGAGGGTGGACAAAAGTATTGGCACTGTACAAAAAATCATGTGATGCTTCTCTAATTTGTGTAATTAACAGCACATAAGTGGGATGCTCATGCTTATGATGGCATCGTCTGCGCTGATCAGCCGTGTGCATTCCTCAAAACAGTGAAGGACTTTACAGAGGTCTTTCTGCTTCGACCACTGCACACCTGTCAACTCCATGTCTGCCCTCAAAGTGCCTGCCCGTGTATCCTCCCACAAATGCATTACAGCCTAGATCTGTTCGCACAGCCGCTCAACCATGTGCAGGGTGGAGTTCCACCTTGTTGCAATGTCGATAAGTAGGCGGTGCTTGGGAAGTTGGAGCAATCGCTGCAGCTTCTGCATACGACTGAAGTGTACCGGCGACCGGCAGATGTGCGAGCACAGTCTTCGAACCTTATGGAGCAGGCTCGTTAACTCCGGATAATTATTGAGGAAGCACTGCACCACCAAGTTCAAGGTGTGAGCCAAGCAAGGTATGTGGCTGAGTTTTGAAAGGGCTATGGCTGCCACAAAATTCCTGCCGTTATCACTAGCTACCTTGCCTGCCTCAAGATGTAGACTGCCCAGCCATGACTCAGTTTGTCGCTGAAAGTAGTCGGCCAGTACCTCCGCGGTGTGTGTGTCGCCCAAACACATCATCTGCAACACAGCCTGCTGACGCTTTCCACTAGCTGATCGATAGGGGGACACCTCGTGTGCAACACTGGCAGCCGCGGATGGAGTGCTCGTGCGACTGTGCTTTGTGGATGAGCTTTCGCTCGTCCACAGAGCCAACTGTTTCCTATACCGTGGGCTAGGCAGCACTGTCCCACCACCGCTGTCCCCTGTGGACCCTGCATCCACCACATTAACCCAGTGCGCAGTGATGGACACGTAACGGCCCTGGCCATGCCTAATGGACCATGCATCAGTTGTGAGGTGCACCTTTCCACTCACTGATTGCTTGAGTGCATGGACAATGTGGTCTTTCACCTGAAGGTGGAGGGCTGGGATGGCTTTGCGAGAAAAGAAGTGGCGACTGGGTAGGTCATAGCGTGGTACTGCGTAGGCCATAAGTTCGCGGAAAGCTGCGCTTTCAACCAAGCGATAGGGCATCATCTCTAACAAGATTAGTTTTGCAATGTGGGCGTTCACAACCAGTGTACGCGGATGAGAGGATGAGTACTTTCTTGTCCTACTCATAGTCTCTGGTAGTGTGAGCTGGACTTGAGAGCTGCATATGGTGGAACTAGCGGTGGACATGGCGGACTGAGAGAGGGTTGATGATGGTGATGGAGTTGGTGTTCTTTCTGATGGCCTAGATTCAGTCTTTCGTAGATATAACATTGTGATTCCGTGACTGCTTTGGCCTTGCGACGACACCTCAACATTTACTGCTGGTAGTGTGCTAACCGTTGGACTTACAGTGGGGGACACAATGTAGCGTTGCTGACTACCTTCTTTGGGAGCAGTTGCACATGTGGTACGTGAGGTTTGGTAGTCTGTCCACGCTTGCAAGTGCATGGTGGTTAAATGTCTAAGCATGCAACTGGTATTCAAATTTCTCAGATTTTTCCCTCGGCTAAAGGTCTTTGCGCACTTCTTACAGATAACCTTGGCCTGATCATTAGGATTTTGTTCAAAAAAGTGCCACACTGCACTCTTCCTACTAGGGAAGACATTTTGAGGCCTTGCACGCTGTGCTATATTGACCACCTGGCCAAGCTGTCCTGCAACTCTTTTGGCTTTTGCAACCCGTTTTTGGACTTCTCCGGGCCTGCCAGATAACAGCTGTTGCAATGTCGATGCCTGCTGCGGATGCTCCTCATCCTCTTCTGAGCTATTGGCAGCAGCACCCTCTTCTCCCAATGGATGCCAATCTGGGTCAACAACTGGCTCATCCATCACCTCCTCTTCAATGTCATGTGCACCTTCCTCCGTGTCACCATGTAAGGTGTATAGTATGCGGGAAGGGGCACCTGAGTTTTATCAGGGTCAGATTCTGGCTCAGTACACTGCGAGGACAATGTAGTGAATATACCAGCAGATAAATCTAGCAGTGGCAGTGCATCAGTGCACTCCATGTCAGATTCATTTGGACTGGGGAATTCACGATATGACTTGATAACCCAGGCATGGTATGAGAAAAGAGCTCCATGGAGTAATCTGTAGTGTGGCCTGCCGCATCCTTCACTTTTGCTAGGGGTGAAGGACACAAGGAAAGGTGTTGTTCCTGACCAGGAGCCTCCACTGACGACGCAGTGCTTTTATTTTTTGAAACTTCAGAAGAGGAGGCGATAGAGCTGGAGGCTGTGTCAGCAATGTAAGCCAAAACTTGTTCCTGAAGCTCCGGCTTTAAAAGCGGTTTACCTACTCCCAGAAAAGGGAGCCTACGAGGCCTTGTGGAGCCAGACAATGACGCAGGCTCACCACCTCCTGCCTTAGGTGCTATTGTGCTTTTGCCGCTACCAGCAGAAGCACCACCACCACCATCAGGACCAGCTGGCAATCCCCGCCCACTTCCACGGCCTCTTCCACCATACTTCTTCATTTTTTTGAAAAAGGTACCCAAAATAACAACAGCTATATGGTACTGTAAAACAAGGTAGAGGGTCTATAGAGTATTGGTGAGAATTTGAAGCTCACTATAGATTGGAGGACGCTGAACTATTGTCTCAGGCTCAGGACAGATAGCACCGCAATGTGACAGGCAGAAATTGGCTGGTGTATGAGAAGGCAGAATCTGTATATAGTATTGGTGAGAATTTGAAGCTCACTGTAGATTGGAGGACGCTGAACTATTGTCTCAGGCCCAAGACAGATTACACCGCAATGTGACAGGCAGAAGTTGGCTGGTGTATGAGAAGGCAGAAGCTGTATATAGTATTGGTGAGAATTTGAAGCTCACTGTAGATTGGTGGATGCTGAACTATTGTCTCAGGCCCAGTAGAGATTATACCGCAATGTGACAGACAGAAATTGGCTGGTGTATGAGAAGGCAGAAGCTGTATATAGTATTGGTGAGAATTTGAAGCTCACTGTAGATAGGAGGACGCTGAACTATTGTCTCAGGCCCAGGACAGATTACACCGCAATGTGACAGGCAGAAATTGGCTGGTGTATGAGAAAGCAGAAGCTGTGTATAGTATTGGTGAGAATTTGAAGCTCACTGTAGATTGGAGGACGCTGAACTATTGTCTCAGGCCCAGGACAGATTACACCGCAATGTGACAGGCAGAAATTGGTTGGTTTATGAGAAGGCAGAAGCTGTATATAGTATGGTGAGAATTTGAAGCTCACTTTAGATTGGAGGATGATGAACTATTGTCTCAGGCCCAGGACAGATTACACCGCAATGTGACAGGCAGAAATTGGCTGGTGTAGGAGAAGGCAGAAGCTGTATATAGTATGGTGAGAATTTGAAGCTCACTTTCGATTGGAGTATGATGAACTATTGTCTCAGGCCCAGGACAGATTACACCGCAATGTGACAGGCAGAAATTGGCTGGTGTATGAGAAGGCAGAAGCTGTATATAGTATTGGTGAGAATTTGAAGCTCACTGTAGATTGGAGGACGCTGACCTATTGTCTCTGGCCCAGGACAGATTACACAGCAATGTAATATCACTGAATATCACAGCGCTATGTCACAGGCAGAAATTGGCTGGTGTATGACAAACTACAAGGTGTATATAGAATTGGGCAGAATTGGAATCTCCCTAGAGTGTAGGTCTGTAAGAACGGACAAACTCCTCGGCTTTTTCTTACAGAGTCACACACAGATTCAATTTGGCCGCTGAACTAGTATCAAGCGCAGTTGAGATTACACCGCAATGTCACAGTCAGAAATTGGCTAGTGTATGACAAACTACATGGTGTATATAGAATTGGGCAGAATTGTAATCTCCCTAGAGTGTAGGTCTGTAGGAACGGACAAACTCTTCGGCTTTTTCTTACAGAGTCACACACAGATAGCTTCAATTTGGCCGTGATAACAGCCGGTACACGGTACTGTGTGAGGAGTGTACACCGCTGTACGGTGTGTGAAAAAATGAATGCTCAGTAACTCACCAGGACAAAACAATAAAATTTGGATTGCTTTGAAAAAAGCAGTTTGCTCAGCAGTGTGAAAACAGCAATGCAGCTATCAGGTAGCCTTAAAAGGCAGTCTAATAACCCACAGAGCTGATGCACCAAAATATAGCCTCCCATTGCACTGCACAGTAACTGGTGTGTTGTACAGGCAAAATTGCTAGCAGCAGAAGCAGTTTTTGGTATCTTCTTCCCTGCCTAACGCTCTCCCTACAGAATCAGCATCAGCTCTCCCTATTCTGAGATCAGCATAAGTAACATGGCGGTCGTCGTGCACGCCCTTTTATACCCCCTGTGATGCCACACAAAGCAAGCCAATCACTTGCATGCCCTTCACAAACATGGTGGTAACCGCTGCCTATGTCATCACGTTGCCCACAGTGTCCGTTCTTCCTGATTGGCTGAAAAAGGGCGCAAAAGCATCTTTTGAAACGCGACTTTGGCGCGATGGTCGCCGACCTCATGGCCGACCTCACGCTAAGGTCGGGTTTCGTTGCATGAAACCCGACTTTGGCGAAAGTCGGAGACTTTCGAATTTTTTCGACCCGTTTCACTCAACTCTAGTTCTGAACACATTCCACTATGCAATGAATAAAAATTTGCAACTGGAATATTTCATTCAGAGATATTTAGGATGTGGTATTTTAATATTCCCTTTATTTTTTGAGCAGTGTATATTGTGGGAGCACTAATGACTATATGCAACACTCTGCAGGCAGTGATGTTCAGTAGGGGCACTGTGCCGGCTCTAGTTATAAGGGAGCGCTCTGCTGTTTTACTTATATATACCATATGTCCAGCCGCTGGCGAAATTATTTATTGGGAGTGCTCTGCTGCCGCTCTATATTAAATCCATATAACCCCTATATATAGAAACTGTTGTGTAATTGGTGTTAAGAATTTTTCCATTATTGTTTCACACATTTGAAAATTTCCTTTGCATTGATATTTTCAGCTACTTCTGTAATGAGACGAATAATGAAATTCTGTGTATTCTTTGACCGTTACCAATAGATACAATATAATGTGTTTTTTTTCTTTATAACAATTCTATTCTTCGTTACTGTAGCTCTTTAAACTCGAAAACAATCTAAGGCTTAAACAGGAGGACATTTTATAATATGCCCAGCAGATATAAGACAGTTCACACTATGTGTGTGGTTGGGATGTGAACACCTGCCAACCCGTAATCCTCTCCGCGCTCAATGTTTTGGTACAAGCTTTAATTGAATTCGTTCTGCAGCCAATGCAGATCTTGTCCTAATTCCCAGACCTCTGTCAGGATTCATAAGGACCTGGCAGGGCCAATACAAGCAAAATGCGTCCCGGTACAGTTTAACCACTTCTTCGACTGATTATATTACGCAGTATATGCATTCATATGCATATATTCATGGATGAATCTACTTCATTTAAAGAGCTTTTCACAATATGGTCTCATAATAATATACACAAATTTATTAAATTGTGCTAATATAACCCAATTTTAAATATGTCTCTTTTTGCACACACAACACCCCCCAAGGATGACCCTCCAGGTTTTACTTACCCCTGAATTAGTACAGAATTAAGGATATATAGACCCATTTGAATCAAAATATTTATAAATTATGAACATATCCAGTAATATATCATGTCCAGTCTGTTACCACCATTATAAAGGTAAAAAAATAATCTTTATACCACTATTAGATTGTATCAAAAGTTTAATTCTTTATTATGTCACACAATAAACAGTACAGACAAATTTCAATAAAACAGTCCCTTAAAAACCCTATTAAAGCTGTTTGGACAGTGTGGACTGATTTTAAACAATTGACATCCACTGGATATCCCAATGCCATGTACAGGTACGTGGTAGGGATAACATATAGCCATGAATCCTTATATGAATTTGAGAATATATAATCAAAGCTACAGATAAAAAAATTAACATACAATATCTTTATTAAATGCCAGGTTCTCTCATCCTCCGCAGGTAATTAAATCGATTCCTTCAGGACAATTATTAAGGACGCGACGTATCTGCTCGACTAATAAATAATTTGATGATCAAGCTTATGAACTTAAGAGACGGTTTAAGGCTCAACATTATCATAATGATGTCATTCAACAGGGATATGACAGCAAAGGTGACTCCAAGGGACGGACCAACTTCTTAAACCAAGCCAATGGAAAAAGGCTATCAGGAGAGACAAGTCACCCCTTATCATGCACAGTGAAGGGAAATTATGGATCTTGTTAAAAGATATTGGCCAATCCTACTTTCAGATCCAATAGTAAACAACGTGATACCCCTTAATCCTTCTATAACTCCAAAGAGATCCCAAACACTAAATGATATAAGGGTATGTTTCCACAGTCCAGAATCCCTGCACTTTGGACACAGCGGAAAGCATCTCCGCAAGATTAATAGACATGCTGCATTCTATAAAGAAGCGATGCATGTCCGGATTCGTGGGTGTGTCACCCGCATTTTAGTACGCATAGTGGAGACGAGATTTCTTAAAATCCCCTCCACTATGCTGTAACATCTGGACGCTGTGGATTTAACGCTGCAGCTGTATGCAGCGTTCAATCTGTAGCTAATCCTGATGTAATGCAAACCGTTGAAACATACCCTAATAGTTCACAGTCACTACATCCCTCCGCCCTTAAAAACATATTTTCTGGGCTCTTCTGGTCAAATATGGGGTTGTTATCCCTGCGGATCAAGTGGAGCCTGTCCTCAAATTGACAGAATGTGGTGTGGTTCAACAATATAGCACGTGATCTCTGGGTTTTTTTTAAACATGGCTGCCCATTATGACTTGGGCACATTAATGTATTTGCGGTATGCCTGATCAGCACAGTAATATTGAGAATTTGCCTATTGCGGTACAGTTTTGACTTTACAATATTGGATGTTATTTTTTTTATTCTGTAGCTTTGATTATATATTCCCAAATTCATTTAAGGATCCATGGCTATATGTTATCCCTACTATTTACCTGTGCACCTATACATGGCATTGTGATATCTAGTGCTATATGAGTGCTCATTGTTTAACCCCTTCACCCCAAGGGTGGTTTGCACGTTCATGACCGGGCCAATTTTTACAATTCTGACCACTGCACCTTTATGAGGTCATAACTCTGGAACGCTTCCATGGATCCTGGTGATTCTGACATTGTTTTCTCGTGACATATTGTACTTTATGATAGTGGTAAAATTTCATTCAAATAACTTGCGTTTATTTGTGAGAAAATTGGAAATTTGGCGAAAATTTTGCAATTTTCCAACTTTGAATTTTTATGCCCTTAAATCACAGAGATACAGCACACAAAAAACTTGATAACTAACATTTCCCACATGTTTACTTTACATCAGCACAATTTTGGAACCAAAATTTTTTTTTGTTAGGAAGTTATAAGGGTTAAAAGTTGACCACCAGCGATTTCTCATTTTTACAACACGATTTTATTTTTAGGACCACATCACATTTGAGGTCACTTTGAGGGGTCTATATGATAGAAAATACCCCAAAGTGACACCATTCTAAAAACTGCACCCCTTAAGGTGCTAAAAACCACATTCAAGAAGTTTATTAACCCTTTAGGTGCGTCACAGGAATTTTTTTGAATATTTAAAAAAAAAATGAACATCTAACTTTTTTTCACAAAAAAAATACTTCAGGTTCAATTTTTTTTATTTTACCAAGGGTAACAGGAGAAATTGGACTGCAAAAGTTATTGTGCAATTTATCCTGAGTACGCTGATACCTGATATGTGGGGGGGAACGACTGTTTCGGTGCATGGCAGAGCTCAGAATGGAAGGAGCGCCGTTTGACTTTTTCAATGCAAAATTGGCTGGAATTCAGATCGGACGCCATGTCACGTTTGGAGAGTCCCTGATGTACCTAAACAGTGGAAACCCCCTACAAGTGACCCCATTTTGGAAACTAGACCCCCCACGGAACTTATCTAGATATGTGGTGAGAACTTTGAACCCACAAGGGCTTTACAGAAGTTTATAACGTACAGCGGTACAATTAAAAAAATCATATTTTTTCCACAAAAATGATCTTTTCACCCCAATTTTTATTTTCCCAAGGGTAACAGGACCCAAAACGTTATTGTGCAATTTGTCCTGAGTATGCTGATACCCCACATGTGGGGATAAACCACTATTTGGGCGCATGGCAGAGCTTGGAAGGGAAGCAGCGCCATTTGACGTTTTTGGCTGGAATTGAGATCGGACACCATGTCGCGATTGGAAAACCCCTGATGTACCTAAACAGTGGAAACCCCCCACAAATGACACCATTTTGTAAACTAGACCCCCAAGGAACTTATCTAGATGTGAGGTGAGCACTTTGAACCCCCAAAGGCTTCACAGAAGTTTATAATGCCAGGGCATGAAAATAAAAAAATCGTATTTTTTCCACAAACATGATCAATTAGTCGCCAATTTTTTTATTTTCCCAAGGGTAACAGGAGAAATTGAACCCCAAAAGTTGTTGTCCAATTTGTTCTGAGTACGCTGACGCCCCATATGTGGGAGAAAACTACTGTATGGACACACGTCAGGGCTCGGAAGGGAAGTAGTGACGTTTTGGAATGCAGACTTTGAGGGAATGTTCTGCGGGTGTCATGTTGCCTTTTGAGAGCCCCTAATGTACCTAAACAGTGGAAACCCCCCACAAATGACCCCATTTTGGAAACGAGACCCCCTAAGGAACTTATCTAGATGTGTGGTGAGCACTTTGAACCCCCAAGGGCTTCACAGAAGTTTATAATGCCCGGGCATGAAAATAAAAAAATCGTATTTTTTCCACAAACATGATCAATTTGTCCCCAATTTTTTTATTTTCCCAAGGGCAACAGGAGAAATTGGACCCCAAAAGTTGTTGTTCAATTTGTCCTGAGTATGCTGACGCCCCATATGTGGGAGAAAACTACTGTATGGACACACGTCGGGGCTCGGAAGGGAAGCAGTGACATTTTGGAATGCAGACTTTGATGGAATGGTCTGCGGGTGTCATGTGGGTTTGGAGAGCCCCTGATGTACCTAAACTATTGAAACTCCCCACAAGTGAACCCATTTTCGACACTAGGCCCCCCACGGAACTTATCTAGATGTGTGGTGAGCACTTTGAACCCCCAAGTGCTTCACAGAAGTTTATAACGCTCGGGCATGAAAATAAAAAAATCATTTTTTCCACAAAAATGATATTTTTGCCCCCAATTTTTTATTTTCCTAAGGGTAACAGGAGAAATTGGACCCCAAAAATTGTTTTGCAATTTGACCTGAGTAGGCTGATACCCTACATGTGGGGGTAAAACACTGTTTGGGCGCATGGCAGAGCTTGGAAGGGAAGGAGCACCATTTGACTTTTTCAACTCAGAATTGGCTGGAATTGAGATCAGACGCCATGTTGCATTTGGAGAGCCCCTGATGTGCCCAAACAGTGGAAACCCCCAATTCTAACTCCAACCCGAACCCCAACACACCACTAACCCTAATCTCAGCCCTAACCCTAACCCTAGCCCTAACCCTAATGGAAAAATGGAAATAAATACATTTTTGTTATTTTATTGTTTTTCCCTAACTAAGGGGGTGATAACGGGGGGTTTGATTTACTATTTATGGCGGTTTTTATGTTTGGTGGCTGTCACACGCTAAAAGACGCTTTTTATTGTAAAAATAGTTTTTGCATCACCACATATTGAGAGCTCTAATTTTTCCGTATTTTGACCCACCGAGTCATGTGAGGTCTTATTTTTTGCGGGACGAGTTGACGTTTTTAGTGGTACCATTTTCGGGCACGTGACATTTTTTGATCGCTTTTTATTCCGATTTTTGGGACGCAGAATGAACAAAAACCAGCGTTTCATGAATTTTTGTTTGGGGGGGTGCGTTTACACCGTTCCGCGTGCGATAAAATTGATAAATCAGTTTTATTCTTCGGGTCAGTACGGTTACAGTGATACCTCATTTAGGTCTTTTTTTATGTTTTGTCGGTTTTATGCAATGAAAACTATTTTATATAAAAAATTATTATTTTTGCATCGCTTTATTCTGCGAGCTATAACTTTTTTATTTTTTTGCGGATGATGCTGTGTGGCGGCTCGTTTTTTGCGGGACAAGATGACATTTTCAGTGGTACCATGGATATTTATATGCGTCTTTTTGATCGCGCGTTATTACACTTTTTGTTTGGCGGTATAATAAATCATTTTTTGCTTCGTTTTTTACTTTTATTTTTTAAGGAGTTCGCTAAAGGGGTTAACTAATGGGAGAGTTTTATAGGGTGGGTCGTTACGGATGCGGCGATACCTAATATGTGTACTTTTATTGTTTTTTTTTTTTTTATTTCTAAAAAATGGATTTATTTGGGGGAATTTTTTTTTTTTCTATTTTTCTAATTTATTTGGCGATTTTTTTTAATTTATTTTAACACTTTTATTTTTTTTTTTACTTTATTAAATAGTCCCAGGTGGGACATCACTGTCCTGTGACAGATCGCTGATCTGTCACATCACAGATCACTGTGACAGATCTGCAAACTGTCACAGACACTGCAGAAGGCTTCCTCATGCCTGCGCTTTGCAGGCACTGAGGAAGCCAGCTTCCTGCAGGCCCTCGAAGGCCCCCGTCGCCATCTTGGATTCGGGGGCCTGCAGGAAAGGAGCCCCCGGCAGCAGCGCTGTACATTGCACTGCCGTGGGGGGCTCAGGGAAGCACGGAGGGAGCCCCCTCCCTGCCAATGCTTCCCTTTAACCCCCGGTACACCGCGATCATGTTTGATCGCGGTGTGCAAGGGGTTAACGTGTCGGGGGCGGTCCGTGACTGCCCCTGACACATTGTGCCGGGTGTCAGCTGTGATAATCAGCTGACACCCGGCCACGATCAGCGGCGCTCACGACGTGGGCGCCGCTGATCGCGGTAGACGTACTATCCCGTCCATGGGCATAGGGGCCCGGGTCCCATGGATGGGATAGTACGTCTCATGTCAGGAAGGGGTTAAAATCAGTCTAGAAGCCACACTGTCCAAACTGTTTTTAATAGGGTTCTTAAGGGGCTGTGTTACTGAAATTTATCTGTTTGCTTGTGTGACATAATAAAGTATTAAACTTTTGATACAATCGAATAGTGGCATACACATATATTTTTTATTAACCCCTCAGTAGCTTCTCTCCCAGGAGAAAGGGGCAGAGCAACTTTAAAGGGTTGTCCGGGCTTTTCACATAATCTCAGTACATATCTGGGCTGCAGAATTATGACAATAAGTAATTTACTTTCTGTCACTAGTTTTCACGGTTTTCTAGATATTCTGAACAGAACGTGCAAGGGGAGGGGTGTTATGGCATTGAAATGAGAACTAGTCGTAACCTCCTACTCTACTCCAAACATGCCCTCTATAGCATCAACCCCACCCTCCATAGCTACAGGCCCTCCCCATCCACATGAAGAAGCCCTCATCACACAGTAACAAATCCTCCCCCTCTAGCAGCCTCACTGCAGAGAGCTGCTCCTCCCCCAGACACATGCTGAACAGTGATCTATGGAAAGTGAAACTAGTGAGGAGTGAAAATTGTCCTGTATTCTGGGACACTCAATGATTACAATACATAACTCATTATCAGTAATTCCTTCCCTCACTGTCCCAGGCTGCTGGCAGCAGTGAGAACAGACTGTATGATGGCCAGTGATGGGGGTCTGCAGGTTCTAATCTGCACAGGGGATGGCAGTCACTGATGTAATCTGTTGTGTGACAAAGCCTCTGCTGTGTGAATGAGACAGTTCTGAGTCACTGATGTCTTCACACAGCAGCAGATTTGGTGCAGTGTATGTGCGAAGCGCCACCAAACTCCCAGCAAGCTCCAGTGACCAGCACCACCCACTGCCCACTCATTGGCTGGCAGTAAACTGCACCAGCACTCATCTTTATCATCATTCCAGCATTGGAAAGAACACAGCAGTGATCCTGTATTTGTGAAAACAGCACAATACATACATACATACACCCCCCAACACTTCACACTGTAAAGCTGGAGTCACACATAGCAATCTCGCTAGTGAGATCGCTGCTGAGTCACAACTTTTGTGACAACAGCGATCTCACCAGCGAGATCGCTGTGTGTGACAGCGATCAGCGACTGCCCCCCTGCCGGTATCGTTGATCGCTACAAGAAACCTCTGGACTTTTTTTCGTCGCTGGTCTCCCGCTGGCCAGCATGCATCGCTGCGTGTGACAGGCGGGAGACCAGCGATCAGCTGTAAAAAAAAAATAAAAAATATTGTTATTCTCACCTTCCGACGTCCCGCGCAGCCATCCCGCCTCTCTCCACGCTCCCGGTCCCAGTGATCCTTTGCACGAATGACTGCGAGACGTCGCACTCCCGCGAGACCGTGACATTCTCGCGGTCATTCTCGCAAAGGATCACTGGGACCGGGAGCGTGGAGAGGGGCGGGATGGCTGCACGGGACGTCGGAAGGTGATCAGCTAACAATAGCTGATCGCTGGTGAAGCTGTCTGTGTGACAGCTCACCAGCGATCACATAGCGACTTACCAGCGATCCTGACACGTTGATATCGTTGTCGGGATCGCTGGTAAGTCGCTATGAGTGACTCCAGCTTTATAGCTGCTGATTGGACAGGCTGCTCCCATCAGTATTTGTGTCATTAGAGACACAGTGCTCACATACACTGCACCAAATCTGCTGCTGTGTGAAGACATCAGTGACACACAGCTGTCTCATTCACACAGGATGAGGCTTTGTCACACAACAGATTACATCAGTGACTGCCATCCCCTGTGCAGATTAGAATACAGGACGATTTTCCCTCCTCCTCACTGGTTTCCCTTTCCATAAATATAGATCACTGTTCAGCGTGTGTCTGGGGGAGGAGCAGCTCTCTGCTCTCTGCACTGAGGCTGCTGGAGGGGGAGAATTCGTTACTGTGTGATGAGGGCTGCTTCATGTGGACGGGGAGGGCCTGTAGCTATGGAGGGTGGGGTTGTTGTTATAGAGGGCATGTTTCGAGTAGAGTAGGAGGTTACGACTAGTTCTCATTTCAATGCCATAACACCACCCCCCCTTTGAGTTCTGTTCAGAATATCTAGAAAACCGTGCAAACTAGCGACAGAAAGTAAATTACTTATTGTCATAATTCTGCAGCCCAGATATGTACTGAGATTATCTGAAAAGCCCGGACAACCCCTTTAATTACAGTGCAGAGCTCATACCAGAAAGCAATGTTGTGCCTGTGTGCTGGTAATTAAGAATAAGAGTTAGAGACGTTCACCAGCATGGGCTGTGTGCAGGGATGAGGCGGATTGATACACTGTGATGGGGCTCTGTACGAGGGGCTAATAGAAGAATTAAATTGCAGGTGAGGGCTGTATACAGAGGGCTGAGAGTAGAGAAATATTGCAGGAGGGGCAGAAAAGAGAGCTATACTACAGAGTTGTTTGTAGGGGGCTGAAAGGAGGGACACACTGCAGAAATGACATCAGACAGGAGGCTGAAAAGATAAAAATACTACAGTAAAGACTGTATGCAGGGGGCTGAGATAATATATTGAGGGATGAGGTTTCATACAAGGGTTGAGAGGAGAGATGTACTGCAGGGTGAGCTATATCTATCTATCACATATCTATTAGCTCTATCTATTATCTATCAATCACATATCTAGTTATTATCTATGTATCTATCATGTGACAAAGTCACTGGCAAAGGAAGAATGCCCGGGTGAAGGAAGAGGAAGAATGCCAGGGTTACTAGGTGTTTTTTAGTGCTCCAGGACTTCAGCTTTCATGTGGAGTACAAGCCTCAGATGCCCTATCTAGACTTCTGTCACGTCGCCGTCGGACTCGGGAGCTGGTGTTCCTGCCTCGGCCGCTGGGAGGCGCCGGACTCCTTCGACTGGTGGTGCCGGCGATAGGAGGGCTATGTGGTCCCGCTCCTTTGACGCATGCCCCTGTCATTGGGCATCGCCGTTTCTCTCCTGTGGGTGATGGTGGCGACAGAGAAGGGGCCCCTGCGCAGGCGTCTGGTGGGCGCAGGCTTCGATCTTCTGTCAGAGGTGAAGGGGTTGGTGTATTGCCATCTGGCCTGGTTCTGGGGGCGGTCCAGATTAGGTCATCAGGCTGTGAGCCTGTGAGGGATAGCCGTATCCTTCAAATACTTTTGGAGCCTGTCCTGCAGGCCGCCAGATATAGTCTTGGTTTCCCCAGTGTGCTAATGCTTATATTGCTATTTTGACTCTGACTTTAGCCTGGATTTCTGACCCTTCTACAGCCTGCCGATTTTGTACCACTGCTGCCCGCCCAGTTTTGACTTGGACTCCTGACTACGCTTTCGGTCCTGTTTATTAATCCCTTCCTGGCGACCGTCCTACTCCGGTCCGCTGCTCTCATAGGCAGCTACCCGTTGGGCTCCGCTGTAATTTTCTCTCCTGCCTCGCTTTCTCTGAGTTGATTCTGTGGCTAAAGCACCTGTGTCCAGCTTCATTGCTCAGCCCTGTGGAGGATCACTCCCATCTTGCACTAACATGCTGCACAAGACACAGTCTAGAGACCTCTGGGAAAATGCTGGACGTCAGAAGTCTTCACTCCCGGGATGTCAGCACATGGGTAGTTCTGGTCATGCCGGCCCAGGTGCCCTGGTAATGCCAGCTAATGCGGCCAAAGTCTTACCTATTTCTTTGTCCTGCCTTAAGAAATCTGCGTGTTTCGAGGCTTATGTAGATAGTGATTCTGAAGGGAACTTCATAGATTTCCTGGTAGCAAGGAATCTTGGCGTACCACTGCTAAGGCTTAATGCCCCCATTAAAACCACTGCGACTAATGGCACATCGATTGTCCAGGGTGGAGTGGAGTTTGTCACTGAGGAAGTATCAAAGTCAGTGGGATCATTACATGCTGAACATGTCATTTTTTGTTATCGATAATTTATCATCCGCAGTTATTCTGGGTATACCATGGTTACGCAAACATAATCCAGTCATTGACTGGCACTTGGGTGATATCGTGAGCTGGACCCCAGTTTAAGGCAAACCTCCCTTTGTACCTTATGCTTTCAGGGATTATGAGGATGTCTTTTATATATTAGAATCAGAGAAATTACCCCCTCACAGAGAGTACGATTGCCCCATAGACTTGATATCGGATTCTCGTCTCCCAAAGGGGAGAATATTTAATCTCCCTGGTCCAGAGCATTAGGCCATGAAAGACTACATAGCAGACAGTTTACGAAAAGGGTTTATTAGACCATCCACCTCACCACTTGGGGCCAGGTTCTTTTTTGTGGAAAAGAAAGATGGTGGTCCCAGACCTTGCATTGATTACTGTGAGTTAAATGCAATCACTGTGAAAAACCAGTTTCCGCTTCCACTCATACCTGATCTTTTAAGTCAGCTGTTGGGAACCCATTGGTTTACTAAGCTTGACCTCCAAGGAGCATATAATCTTGTTCGTATAAGAAAGGGAGATGAGTGGAAGACCGCATTTAACACACCCCTTGGCCACTTTGAATGCCTCATAATGCCGTTAGGGCTCAGTAATGCACCTGCATTGTTTCAGAATTTTGTGAATGATATCTTCAGAGACATCTGTGTGGTATATGTAGTCGTTTATTTGGATGACATCCTGATTTATTCTGCTTACCTTATGACGCACATCCAACATGTCTGTTCTGTCCTCCAGAGACTTAGAGAGCATTCTCTATTCGTCAAACTAGAGAAATGTGTTTTCATGGCTGAGGAGGTACAGTTTCTGTGATACATTGCGTCAGCTAAAGGGTTTCGCATGGATCCTGCTAAGATCCAACCCATTAAGGAATGGGTACAACCCAAGTCCCTAAAGGAGCTGCAGCGATTTCTAGGTTTCACCAATTACTATCGTAAATTCATTAAAGGTTTTTCTGAAATAGCCAAACCACTCACTGATCTGACTCAGAAAGGGGCGGATGTGGTTAACTGGAAGCCTGAAGCACTTCATGCATTTTCTGTATTAAAGGAATGCTTCTCCTCTAACCCAATATTGGTTCAGCCTGATCTGGACCGCCCCTTTGTTGTAGCGGTAGATGCCTCTGAAGTTGGGGTAGGAGCAGTGCTATCGCAAGGCACTGCATCCCTCACTAACTTTGTCCATGTGCCTTCTTTTCCCGAAAATTCTCTTCCACCGAGAAGAATTATGATATAGGTAATCAGGAATTATTGGCAATCAAATGGGCCTTCGAGGAATGGCACCACTTCCTTAGAGGTGCCAAACATAAGATCACCGTGATTACTGACCACAAGAACCTGACCAACTTGGAGTCAGCAAAAAGACTGAATCCTAGGCAGGCAAGGTGGGCCTTGTTCTTCTGTAGATTTGATTTTGTGATCACCTTCCGACCAGGTACTAAGAATGTAAGGGCTGATGCCCTTTCTCGAAGTTTTTGCCCCTCACAGATCGAGGGCTCTGAACCGACTCCAATATTAGCTAACGGGATTGTTATTTCAGCCGTGTCTTTGGATCTTCTGGAAGAAATCCGTAGATCCCCAGAACAAGCCCCTGACACTACTCCTCCCCAAAAATTATTTGTCCCGGCCACATTCCGCCTTCAAGTTCTGAAGGAATCGCATGATTCTGTCCTCGCAGGGCATCCAGGCATCAATAACACCATCAGACTTGTAACAAGGAATTTTTGGTGGCCAACTATAGCAAAGGACTATGTACTGGCTTGTGAAACCTGTGCTCGCGCTAAGTCTCCCCATAATCACCCTGCCGGGTGGCTCCAGTCCTTAACTACCCCTGAGGGTCCTTGCACTCACATTTCCATGGACTTTATTACTGACTTACCGCTCTCAGAAGGGAAGATGTGTATCTGAGTGGTGGTGGATAGATTTAGTAAGCAGTGTCATTTTGTTCCTCTGACTGGATTACCTAATTCCGAGACCCTGAGCAAACTGTTCAATACTCATGTTGTACGACTGCATGGTGCTCCTGTGAATATTGTGTCCGACAGGGGTACCCAGTTCATTTCGAAATTTTGGAGGGCATTCTGTAAACAGATTGGAAATGAATTGTCCTTCTCCTCTGCCTATCACCCTGAAACCAATGGTCAAACCGAGAGCAACAACCATGCTCTTGAACAGTATCTCCATTGTTATGTCTCTGAGCATCAGTCCGATTAGGTGGAACACCTGCCGTTAGCAGAGCTTGCCATGAATAATCAGTGCCAGGAGTCCTTCAAGACTACCCCTTTTTACTGTAATCATGGGCTGCACCCACGCTTTGGTTCATTCTCTTCTAAGATGTCAGAGCTCCCTGGGGTAGAAAGATCCATACATCAGTTAAAAACTATCTGGTCAGAAGTCAATGTAAACTTAAAAGGGGGTCAGGCTAGACAAGCTTGTTCTTCTAATAGACGGCGCTCCAAGGGCCCGCACCTGGGAGTTGGAGACAAAGTCTGGCTTTCTACCAGGAATATTAAGTTTAAAGTGCCGTCTGCCAAACTGGGTCACAGGTTTATTGGTCCATATGAAATTATTGAGGTGACTAACCCAGTAGCCTTTTGTCTGAAACTCCCTCAATCATTTAAACTGCCTAATGTATTCAATAAGTCCCTTCTCAAATTGTACCGCTCTCCGATTCATCCTGTCCAGTCCCCTCCTCCTCCAGTTTTGGTCGGGGGTACCATGGAATATGAAATCCAAAGAATACTTGACTCCCACTTAGTGAGAGGATCTGTGCAGTATCTGGTGCAAAGGAAGGGCTAAGGGTCCAGAGGAAATGTCCTGGGTGCCTGCCAGTAACATTCATGCCAAGGGTTTGATCAGGAAGTTTCATCTCCTTCATCCCAACAAACGGGGTTTTGAGGGTCCAGAGGCCCCTCTTAGAAGGGGGGTACTGTCACAACGCCATGGGACTCGGGGGCTGGTGTTCCTGCCTCGGCAACTGGGAGACGCCGGACTCCTTCGACTGGTGGTGCCAGCGATAGGAGTGCTAGGTCCTCATGTGGTCCCGCTCCTTTGATGCATGCCTCTGTCATTGGGCATCACCATGTCTCTCCTGTGGGTGATGGTGGTGACAAAGAAGGGGCCCCTGTGCAGGCGTCTGGTGGGCGCAGGCTTCGCTCTTCTGTCAGAGGTGAAGGGGTTGGTGCATCGCCATCTGGCCTGGTTCTGGGGGCGGTCCAGATTAGGTCATCAGGCTGTGAGCCTGTGAGGGATAGCCGCATCCTTCAAATACTTTGGAGCATGTCCTGCAGGCCGCCAGATGTAGTCTTGGTTTCCCCAGTGTGCTAGTGTTTATATTGCTATTTTGACTCTGACTTTAGCCTGGATTTCTGACCCTTCTACAGCCTGCCGATTTTATACCTCTGCTGCTCTCCCGGTTTTTGACTCTGACCTTGGCTTGGATTTTTGACCCTTTTTCAGCTTGCCAATTTTGTACCTCTGCTGCCCACCCGGTTTTGACTTGGACTCCTGACTATGCTTTCGGTCTTGTTTATTAATCCCTTCCTGGTGACCGTACTGCTCCATTCCGCTGCTCTCATAGGCAGCTATCCCTTGGGCTCCGCTGTAATTCCAGATCCCTGTGTAGGGGTGTAATAACGTGCAGGAGGAATATATGTCATCATGGAGCAGGCAGACCAACAGTAAAAGGGGAGGCTTATTTACAGGGAGTAATACTGGTAAACATACAATATAACAGAGAAAATGCTGTAAAAGGTTATATCAGAAACTGGAGAAATAACAGAGGTGCAAAACAGAAATTTATTCTCTTATGGGGAAGAAACTTATCAGTTCCTGGAGGTCTTGATTGCAGAGATCACTCTTCTCCCACATAGTGTGGCGCGCCTGAGGCTCAGTCGCCACAGAGGTACTGCACCTCCTCCTGAGGTGTGGTGCCCCACCATCCAGGTAAGGTGGAGACTCCCAACCACACGCCAACACCTGCACCCCACACCACAAAGTAGTGTAGCAAAGCACATTCGGCGGCTCCCTGCTTGGAGTGTAGCATAGCACCCCTTGGTGGCTCCCTGCTTGGAACACGAAACGTGCTGGGAGGTGGGTGGAGTTAGTTTATATTACAAAGAGCGGGAAGAGTTGAGATTCAGTCATTCATTCAGTCAGTCACTGAGAGTGAGTGAGGATGCAGAAGGACAGAGAGTGAGACAGAGAAGATCCCCGGGAGAGGGATGGATGAAGGAATTGCTGCAGCAGGCCACAGTGACCTGGGTCTGCTGGCACAAGAAAGAGACATAGAAAGGAAACCTGATTTTTCCATAGAAAGAAAAGATTAGTACGGAACGTGAGGAGTAGAAGAGAGCAGAGGACGTGGGTTAGAGGAGAGCCCTTCCTAGAAGTTCTAAGCGCAAGGCCGGGGACCGGTCCCCGAGGTTGTATGGATACTAATGATCCTGCAGCAGACACTGGAGGAGTAGAAGTTAATAATACTTTATTCCCACATCAGACTTGGGGGGCACAACAGCATCAGAGAAGTGAGCCGGGACTAGAAAGCAAGGAGTCCCCGAAGCAGGCTACAGCTGTCTGTCGTACAAGGAAAGTTCTTAAGAACATTGAACAGGAAGAATTCCAGTGTAACTTAGTACTAGGAGTACTTCATTTATAGGCGCTATAAGAGGAGACGTTCAGAAAGGCACATGTTGGCGGAGTGTTGGAAAGGAGTGTTCCATCTGGCCTGGATGTTGACTGAGTCCCTGACCCGGAGAACACGGCACGGAGGCAGGCACCTGTTAGCACAACAGTCTGTGAGTAAAGCTTTGGAACTACATGCCCTAGTGTCCGCCACTTATTCCTGTGCCAACACACCCGGCACTGCTACATCTTGGTGCCCTACATTGCCTCATCTACACCTTCCCTTTGCCTCTACATCTACACTGCCCTGGGACTACAGCTCCACCTGTGGGGAGCTATAACTTCTTTGCTGCACCATACCATCAGTCCCAGAGGATCTCCATGCAGCGTCGGCTTAACACCTCCCTTGCCGAACACCACAGGTGGCATCACGAACTATTCATTTAATCAACTACATTCCACCATTCAATCTCCCTTTTACTTGGGCGCCCAGGGCCACGGACCGGGTCACCGCTGCTGTGACATTCCTATCTGAGTGACCAGCCTGGTACCGAGTACCCCACAGCCCTGGGAGGGCGACCCATAGGCACCGAGGCACAAGTGGTGCTTGATGTCCTCTGTCTCTGAGGTCCTAGGTATTGTCTGTCGTATGGGGGTTAACGTGGGAGCCCAAGGAGTATGCGGATGGCGGTATCCCCCTGTACGCAAGGTCCTTCCCTCTGCTGTGGCAGTGGAGTTCTCTCACTGGGGTCAGGGGCTCTTCCTGGGACAGTCTCTCTTGGCAGGTCAGTGTCACGTTACGGTACATCCCTTGGTCACAGGGAAGCATCTCAGAGTAAGGCAGGGTCTCACTGCAGGGGAGTGTCTTGTCAAAGCACGTGGTCTGTCGGTGTGACAAAGTCTCTACTGGGAGGGGAGCGACCAGCCCTCCAAGTGGTGCAGTGACAGGCTTCTCGTACTCAGTCCCATGCTCAGTGCTCATCGCCTGTGTCTGCGGTCCCTCAGTGTTCGGTCGCTGCACCCGTCTCCTCTCCTGTGTCAGCGTCCTCTCTGCTCCCGTTCCTTCGCGGCTCTGCTGAAAGCACGCGCAATTTTCCCGCTCCCAGTCCTGCCCTCTTCCTGTTCCTGGTTCTAGTACAGTTCCCTAAAGCATCCCCCGGGGAACCTAATGCCCTGCTCGATGGTTCCGGGCATGGAGCTAGGAAGGCAACTCCCCCCTCGGCTCCTTCGGTGCTTCACCCCCTTACAGGGGTAAATGTCTCAGGGTTTCTCGGGGTGCTGTCTTACTTGCAGCTTAGACTCGCACCAGACGGACGTCACAAACTCCCTGTTTGGTAACCGAAGGTGCCAAAACCCACGGCTTTGGGCAGGGGGGGATGTCACAGTCACTGGCAAAGTACTTTAGGGGAGATATGTGTCACCAAGGTTGTTAGCTTCAGTGATGTAAACCTAAGAAAATTCTCCAGCACACTAAGTGCTGAGAGGGGTTAATCGGCCATGTTAAGGCCTAGGTTTTATGGAACACCTGAAGAGTGGGTGGGAGGCTGTTCACAATATCTCCACCCCAGGGAGGAGTCTAGATGATAAATACACAGCTTTCTGGCTCATTCAGCATTGGGTGTGCCTAGAGAGGAGAGCTCCAGATCTGTGTTTTGTTATAAGGAAAGCTGAACCTTTTAATGTTTGTTTCCTGAGCAGACAGATCCCTATAGCAACACGGACTATGCCATATGTTATGTTTTGCTTTCCCATTTGGCCAGAAAGGCTGTGTTTATTTTTGCTAACTCTGCACTGGTTTATGCAGTACATTTAATAAACCATTGGAAGATTTAAAGAAACAGTGTTCCTATGTCTACCTCTGTGTGCAGCAGTGTGAGCCGATCAACCACAATAGAGTGAGAGAGGGGCTGAAAGGAGAGATTTACTGCAGGATGGATTGTATACAGGCTGCTGAGAGTAGAGATTTTATGGAATATGGAGCTCAGTGTACAAGAACTAAGAATAGAGACCAGTAATGTGAAACTGCAAATGCCGTTGTATTGATGCACATGACGGAAGATAATCCTGTGCCATATGCATCAATAGAGTGGCATTTGCTATTTCCTAAAACTGATCTGTCAGCAGCAGGTAACAAAAACAGCTCTACACCACTGTTGTGGAGGAGGACAGGAGAGTTGAACTCTACAGGACCCAGCTAATGATGTAAAACCTCTCAAGCAGCTAAACTGATGTGGATGGCAGAAGATAAAATTGGTTAGACAGAGTACTGTACAGGAGTATATCATGTACAGAAGGTGAATTCTACACTTAGATTAATAATTCAGAAAATGAGGCTAATCAGGAACACATAGGGAAGGAGGGATGAGTCTGCTGCACTGAAGAGAAGCAAGTGGTGCTGGGTAATGTAGTTTTAACAGATAAAAATAGGACCGCCCTACAAACTCCGCGTATTAAGCTAGAAACACTGCAAAGAAATAAAACAATGGTGGGCCTTGCAGTTCCAAATCCGTTGGTATATTATATGGCAGCTCAACTCCAGCATATTCATGGGTGAGATGACCCTGGGAGTTGAGGAGCTCAACATCTTCTACTTCAGCATCATGTTAAGCCAAATAAGTTGTATAAGGCGTTGGAGGCACATCAATTTAAGAACTCTGCAAGTAAAATTACAATTAATTCACAAAGTTTGGTGGCCGGTGAGAAAACTACAAGGCATATATTGGATTTCGCAATTTAGATAATTATGGCAAACCCCATGGTTCTCCAACATGTACCAATTAGAAGGTTATGGAAATTGGAGTTTACAGGGGTTGAATAGATTGATTCATGTGTTAAAAGGCAAATCGATTACGGAATTTTCAGAACTACAATGTGAATTTGGACTACCCCACTCTGATTTTTATAAGTACCTTCAACTTAGGCATGCATATCAGGCAGAGGGTCTCACTCTAAAAGAAATAAGAGGACGTCATTGTTATAAGATGACACCCATTAGACCAAAACCGGACCAGGACCGCCCCCGGGTTAGTATAATATAACTCGTTTTTCATCTCTTTCAGGCTACATCGGGGGCTTATCTACAGCATTACAGAATGCTGTAGATAAGCCACTGATGGCGGTGCCGGCAGCTGATAGTCGAAAAAAAGGTGACAGATTCCCTTTGCGTGAATCCCATAGATTACCTCATTTATATGTACTACATCAGGTGAGAGAGAAAGGTTGAATTTGATGGACCCAGATCTTTTTTCAACCTATGTAACTATGTATATGACTTTCTATATGGATCACCCCCAGGGCAGGTGTGGAGATCACTCGGTACCAGGCCGGTATCTCAGGGGGATGTGTCATGGTGGTGGTGACCCGGTCCGTGGCCCTGGGTGTCCATGCAAAATAGGTGGAATGGAATAGAGTTTATATGTAGGTAGTTAGTGATGCCACCTGTGGTGCTCAGCAATGAAGGTGTTAAGCCGAAGCTGCAGTGCAGATCCTCTGGGACAGATGGAATAAGGCAGCAAAGATGGAATAGCTCTCCACAGGTAAAGCTGTAGTCCCAGGGCAGTAGTAGAATAGATGTTGAGGTAGATGGTGTAGTGTTAGGCACAGAGGTGTAGCAGTGCTGAGTGGGTTAGCGCAGGAAGAAGGCAATGACACAGCTGAGTGCAGTTCCAATTCTTTTACTCACGTTTCTGGCACAGACAGGTGCCCGCTTCAGTGCGGCAGCCTCCAGGTCAGGGACTCAGCCAACTCCCAGGCAGATGGAATTAACCCTTCCAGCACTCCCTTTCTTGTGCCTGTTCTGAATTTCTCCTTTCTAGCGCTAATCTGAAGTACTTGTAGTTCTGAATTACACTCAAGTTCCTCCTCCTTGATGTTACCTAAACTCCACTCGTATGACAGGTGGCTGAAACCTGCTTCAGGGACTCCATCAATCATGTCCCGGCTCACACATAAGTTGCCACTGTCTTCGAGTCTTTGGTGAGAATAAAGTGGTCACGACTTCTATTCCTCCGGTTTCTGCTGTAGGATCATTAGTATCACACACAGCCTCGGATACCGGCGCCCGACCTTGGCGCATTAAACTTAGGAAAGTGCTCTGCACTAGCCCCAATCCCCAGTCTTTCTCTTCCTCACATTCTGTTCTTATCTATCTTCAATCTGAACAACTGATCCTTCTCTTTCCTTGCCAACAGCTCCAGCTCACAGGGTGCTGCTGCAACCACGTCCTCTCTCCATCCCCCTCTCTACCCTCTCTGGAGATTCTGACCTAACTTCCTGTCAGCTTTCCCCTCTAGTGTTTCTATGCTCCACCCACCACTCTTCATGAACTAAAGCAGCTGCCATAAAGGGTGCTCTGCTGTTCTAAGGTGTCTGTGCTGGATGTAGGTGCTGGAGTCTGGTCAGGTGTTCCATCTTACCTGGGAAGTGGAATACTACACCTCAGGAGGAGGTGCAGTACCTCTGTGGTGTCTGAAGCCTCAGGGGTGCCACATATACAATACTGGGTTTCGGCCAAGTTGTATTTGCTCTAGATATAAAGTATATTCAGCAGATATGATCCATATAATGTGGATGTGCCCCAATTTGAAGGCCTTCTGGAAAGAAGTACTAGCAATTAGTAATAGAGTTTATTCAGTAAATGTGGATCCATCACCCTTCGTATGTATGCTGGGATATGTTGAAGATTTGAAAACTAATAAACATGGCAAGATAGCAGTGTCAGATATGCTTTATGTTACTAAGAAATTACTATCAGTGTCAGATCAGACGCCCACGATTCCAAAATTCATAAATTAATTCTGGAAAGAAGCTTCTACCTAAAAAGGAGAGCTATTCCTAAGTTTGATAAATTGTGGGCCCCAAGGATTGAGGGTTCTGGCTTGGTGTCTAAAGAATTGCAGAGATTTCATATGGGCATATTTTAATCACTGTCACTACATATTTTTGTAATACATTATCAATATTCTGAAATGTTTTAAAATGCAAGATAAACCGGTATGTTGTTAACCCCTTTCTGACATCAGACGTAATAATCCATCCATGTAACTTTGGTCTATCTGACCAGGGATGGATTATTACATTCGCGCAATCGCCCGCTGGGTGTCAGCTGACTCTGACAGCCGACACCCGGAACTAAGTGCCAGGAGCGGTCACGCACCGCTCCTGGCACTTTAACCCCCGAAATGCTGCATTCAAATGAGATCGGAGCATTCCGGGAGCAGGTAGAGAGTTGAAAGCCCCTCTGCCTTTCAATCGGAGACCCCGTGGCGTGACTCCGGGTCCCAATAGTTGCCAACTTGCCATGGTGACTCGATGTCACATAGTAACATAGCTAGTAAGGCTGAAAAATACATTTGTCAATCTATTTCATCCTATATTCCGTCAGAATAAATCCTCAGATCTATGTCCTTCTAAAGAACCCAATAACTGCATCATGACGATATCCGGGTCACCAGAGCTAGGAAACTTGCTGATCATGTGCAGTGCATAGAAGCGATCAGCCTGCAAAAAATGATTCTCCCATAGTGGGACTAAGTAAAAAAAAAATTATGAAATAATTGTAAAAATATTTAAAAAAAAAAAATCAAAAATAATAATAAAAAAATCAAAAGATATTGTATCTATAAATAAATATTTGAATGAAAAAAATAAATAAAAGTGCACATATTTGGGATCACCGCATCCGTATTGACCCGACCAATGAAACTGTTCCACTAGTTAACCCCTTTAGTGAACACCATAAAAAATAAATAAAACAAGGCATCTTGTCCCGCAAAAAACAAGCCACCATACAGCTCCATCAGCAAAAAATTAAAAAAGTTATAGCTCTCAGAATAAAACGATGCAAAAATAATTATTATGTCTATTAGGGCAGCACGGTGGCTCAGTGGTCCTGGGTTCGAATCCCACCAAGGATAACATCTGCAAGGAGTTTGTATGTTCTCCCCGTGTTTGCGTGGGTTTCCTCCCACACTCCAAAGACATACTGATAGGGAATTTAGATTGTGAGCCCCATCGGGGACAGCGATGATAATGTGTGCAAACTGTAAAGCGCTGCGGAATATGTTAGCGCTATTTAAAAATAAGGATTATTATTAAATAGTTTTATTGTGTAAAAGCACCAAAACATGAAAAGATATAAATGAGGTATCGCTGTAATCGTACTGACCCGAAGAATAAAGCTGCCTTATCAATTTTATCACACACGGAAAATTGGAATAGAAAGCGATCAAAAAAGGTAATGTGCCTGAAAATGGAGCCAATAAAAACGTCAACTTCTCGTGCAAAAAACAATACCTCACATGACTGTCAGCCAAAACATGCAAAAATTATAGCTCTTAAAATACGGTGATGCAAAAACTTGTTTTTGCAAGAAAAAGCGTCTTTTAGTGTATGACAGCAGCCAGCAACCCGATATAAATCTGGTATTGCTGCAATCGCACTGACCTGAAGAATAAAGTCGCCTAATCACTTATACTGCACGAGAAACGGCATAAGAAATAAATAAAACTAATTCTTCACATGGTGTTGATTTTTTTCATTCTGCCTCCCAAAAATCGCAGTAAGGCTTGGCGCACATTTATCCTGCGCTCTTGCATCGGGGTTTCCATGTACATCTCTGAAATACGTGATTTAGATGGATCCTCTGGCAGAGGATTCCCTATAATGTGGCAGATGGAGGCACTGTAGACGCTGTCTGACCTGTGATCCTGCGGTGTCTGTTTTGCATAAAAGTGCTGTCAGCCACAGTTTCATGCACTTCTGAAAAGAAGGACACCGCTGAACAGAGGCCAGACGGAGTACAGAGTAACTCTGCCACATCATAGTGAATGGATACCTCTGGGGTTTCATCTAAATCACATCACTTAGAGATTTAGATGGAAACCCAAAAGTAAGTGGTCAGCATAGAGCGCCAGATAACTGTGATCCAAAATGTTATGTAAAATGTTCCCAATAAAAGTTTCAACACAATCTCCAAAAAAAAGCAAATCCCCACTCAGGTCCGTCATCTGTTAACGAAAATATAGGGGGCTCACATGTTACTGGTAGTACAAAGGCTTTGGAAAAGTGAAATGGCTCCTCACCCGCCAAAAGAAATTCAGCAAATTCTTCGTTTCCAAATCCAAATGCCCCTTCTTCTGAGCCCCACCATGTACCTAAACCACATATTGCATCCATGCTTGGCATTTCTGAAGGGATGAGAGCCCGACTAACTTACTGGTGCATGCCTCAAGAAGCATGAGCTAGGCATAACGTATTGGTGACTGCAACATACTGCTCACTACAGCGTACTGGTCACTACAACTGCAGTTTTCAATTTTCTCTTGACAACATTCATTGCTGCCTGTTTCTGAAAAATACCCATGGAATCAAAATTGTCACTACACCTGTACATAAATTCCCCAAGCGGTAAAGTTTTCAAAATGGGGTCACTTGAGGAGGTATTCTGCTCTTCTAGCAATTAGGGGTTCTGTATATGGAGTCCACAAACTGTTCTAGGAAAATTTGCACTCTAGGAGTCAAATAACGCTGTGTTCCACCCAAGTTTCTCTGTATGGCTAAGTAGTACTGTACAGCCACATATGGAGTATTACCAAGTTCAGTAGAAATTGTAGGCCAAATTTTGGTGCCATTTTTACCCACTTCTTGTGTGAAAATGTAAAATATATGGCTAAAACAAAATTTGGGTGGGAAAAATCAAGTTATTTTTATTTCCAATGTCCAATGGTATAAAGTTCTGTGACACACCCGTGGGGTCAATATGATCACAACACCCCTAGATGAATTCATTGAAAGGTGTAGTTTGTAAAATAGGGTCACTTATGAGGGATTCTGCTGTTGTGGCACCTCGTGGATCCTCAACAGTGCACATAAGGAAAAAATTCCCAAAAAAAACACATTTGAAAGGTTGGCTCACCAAACCCTGACTAATCCACTAGCAGGATGCAGCAGACCTCCATTGATAAAGGCTAGGGCACCACAGGTGCAAACCACTGATGAAAATAGCCAGTAACCCAAGATGGTCTGGCTGCCTAGTGGAAAAAATGCACACAAATAGGGCTTGCATAGGACATCAGTCACACAGATAAGTGTGGTGCAAAGTGTCTGAGCAGCCTATTAATGACGCCCATAATATAAGCAGGCGGGCTGCTCAGCACTATATATATGCATTACATAGGAAAAACCAAGCCAACATGAAGAGGTCTAGCTGCATCCTGCAAAAATTATAAAAAGTACAAAAAAATAAAAAGATATGGGGTATTAGTTACTATTTTGGCCAAAGCAGATAGGCTCGCAACCCAACATCAAGGGTCAGCAAATTTTGCGAGTCCCTAACACTAAATCTGAACAGCACACAAAAGGAAAAAATTCCAAAAAATTCAAAAAAACACATTTGAAAGGTTGACTCACGAAACCCTGACTAATGCACTAGCAGGATGCAGCAGACCTCCATTGATAAAGGCTGGGGCAGCACAGGTGCAAACCACTGATGAAAACAGCCAGTAACCCAATATGGTCTGGCTGCCTAGTGTAAAAAATGCACACAAATAGGGCTTGCATGGGACATCAGTCACACAGATAAGTGTGGTGCAAAGTGTCTGAACAGCTTATTAATGACGCCCATAGTATTAGCAGGCGGGCTGCTCAGCACTATATATACCCCAGTCTTTGCGAAAACCGAGCATTTTTACCGCAACTCCTCCCGGAGGTCCTTTTAAAGTCTAAAAATGTCTAAAAATGTTGGAAACATTGCTCATATGCGATGGGAACATCATGGGGATCGTCCCTGGAAGCATTTCTGACTCCCAGGTCACAGCTGTGAACAATGTTGTCAGAGTCTTACGTCATTTTTACAGGCGCATCAAAAAACGAAACCAAAATGGATTTTCCTGGGAAATATGTTAAGGAACATCCTTTCCAGGGTAATGACTTTTATATAAGGCAAAATAATTAACCCAAAACAAAAATGTTCCTCCACCACTTGGGCTATGTTCACACGTAGCGTTTTTGATACGTTTTTCAACTTTAGCAAATGCATTCACTGGGAAATGTCATTTTAACCGTTTACAACCTTCTTTGGCCATGTGGTGTGTAACACATAATCAGACACATCCTGTTTCAATTATGAAGGAGGGACTCTGAAAGTCACAAAGTTTATTGTTAGAGGGCCAGCAGTCGGCCCTCACTATTCTTAGAGAGACATCAGCTGGCTATGCTTTGTTATTCCCATTATTAAACATTGGGTATCTTATACTGTTATTTCGTATGCAGTGAGTAGCAGGGCTGCCCAAAATTTTGACGCACCCCAACAACCCATTGAACAGACGTCATGGGTGACCACATGCAACCATAGTTCCCAGTATTCATTTGATACTTCCATACTGTTTGCTTATGCATTGAATGCAAGGCCTGTCTTGCACCAAAGTTACATGCACCCAAATAAGCCTTTGAAGCCACATACTGGATGGCCATGTGAGGGAGATACAGGGCGGTAGTCGTGGCTGAGAGCATTTGCGTTAGTGCGCCCTGACATCCCATGACATGCCTACACTGTCCATAGCCCTTTTCTCTGTGTCACATGATGGATGGCTTGGAGGTGACGCCCAGAAGCAAGACAGAGGCATGATTGACTGCTGGGAGGTGGCTGATACAGGGGGACACACCATACCTATGGGACGCAATACAGGTATGGGGACCTAGTTGTAAACGTCAATATTTCGACCTTACTAGGGGTCAGAAACAGAAGAGACACCTTCACAGAATGCAGCCTTAGTGCTGCTGAAGGTGGCTCTTTTACTTAAAAATGCCCTGGGGGGGTGACAGGTTCCCTTTAAGGATGCAGAACAGTCCCACTAGTTACTTCAACACTATATAGTGCAATGAGCACAATGTCTTATTACTTATATTTATACTATTAATTCAACGATCGTCGTCCCGGACTCCTTTGTCCCTCTTGAGACTCCATGCCCACGTTCAGGCTGAAGAGGACTCTGCAGCCGCAGAGTCCATAGGCTGCAAAGGGGCAGCAGAGGCTGCTTGGTGCTGGGAAGTAGATGGCGTGCAGGGTACCGACCGTACTAGGTCCGGGCCCGCATACAGTTCCATTTCCTCCGTGGTGCATAAAGTCAATGCCACTGCAAAATAGCCCCTGGGACAGTCCTCTTTATAAAATGAGACTCAGTCCCCTTCATCCAGGGGTCTCCCATATTTCACAGAGGTGGCGTTTACGTAGACTTTGTCGTTGGTTCCTGCCTCACAAATCCTCTGTCTACTTCGGTGTGTACAAGCTGGCCATAAGTATGATGACAGCCATAGCCCAAATTTCTTTCTATGGCTGCTTTTTCTTTTCAATAACGCCTGCAATCCAGGCGGACTGACCGGGGATGGGAATGGGCTCTCTGCTGCCTGGGCAAAATGGGAGGTGCCCAATGATGCACTGGTGCTAATTGTAGGTCTGGCCTCCTGGGCACGATGGCCAGATGACAGATCAAGAGGCCCGCTTCCTGGGACACATGACTGGGGTACAGGCCGACTCTGGGGTGAGAGGACATGGTGAGGACCATCCCTCCGGGATCAAGGGCTAAGGTGTACTCATAACCTTCTGATACAGCATCCGGTGCACGCCCATCCCGTTACCGCTGAAGTCTTACGCAGCTGCAGCTGCGCAATCTGGCTTTCGAATATGTAGTTCAGGATTGGCTTTTACTTCTGGCATGGATTCCTCTGGGGCGGTGAATGTTTCTGGTCCCCCAGCCTCCAGCTCCCTTTGACGAGGTCCTTGTTCCGGAAGATGTAGCAACTTTGGCTCCGAAAGAAGAGGTTCCGGCCCCTGCTGATGTTCCTACTCCTGAAGAAAACTTCCCGGCTCCCGCTGACATTCTGGCTCCGAGTACTGTATGATTTTTTTTCTCGCATCCATTGGCGAGTCTTGGCCGAGTCTTGGTGACAATCGCAGAATGCTGTAATTTTACACAGACGCCGAATACTGCTGAGAAAATAAACTCTGATGTGAGCTGCCCCATAGATTAACACTGGGCCGAGTGCTATGCGATGTTTTCTCGCATAGTACTCGCCCTATTCTGTGGTAGTATGACTCCGGCCTTAGGCTAATAGAAAAGAGTTTCCTCCAATTGGGACCCCCTTCTTTAGCACCTTAAATGTCTATATGGACAAAGTTATCTATATGAACCAGAACAGAGAGACACTCTGTCAAGGCATCTTATGTTGTTATGAACTGGAGCTGTCTGTGTAAGTGTAGGAGAGAGAGAGAGAGCTCCGAGATAAGGGCCCGCTGTATATCCGGGCCGGAACTAAGGGGTCTGTCACCTAGGTTCCCAGAGAGTCTGTTCCCGGGGGAAGTAGTTACATGATGGGGCAGAGACTCTTCTAAAAAATGTGGGGGCGGGTCGACTATAAAAGAGGCACAGGAGGCCAGTAAGCAGCATTCGACGGGGAGAGAGATAAGAGGCAGGAAGGAGGCATCTAGGTGGCACTGGAGAGCAAGAGGAAGCCAGGGCCTTCCAGAGAGACAGGACGGGGGATCACCTGATCCAGGGAGAGGACGGTACTGAGCGACATGGGGAAGAGACACAGCGCAGCCCGTGGCCGCCTCTGCCCGCTCCATACCGCAGCTGCGGCCCATCCGCTGAGACCCGTGGCAGCCTCTACCCCACTCCATACCACGGCTGCAGCTCATCCGCTGAGACCCGTGGCTGCCTCTTCCCCGCTCCATACCGTGGCTGCGGCCTGTCCGCTGACATCTGCGTCCGCCACTGCTCCGCTCCATACCACGGCTGGGGCCTGTACACTGACACCTTGGGCTGCCACTGCCCCACTTCTGACCGCGGCTGCGCCCTCTACGTCATTGTCCACGGCGATCACTACCTCATCTCGTAGAGGGGCAGCCCTGACGCTGGGGGACTCTCCTGGGGCCTGCTGTGCCCCTCCTGCACCTGGTCGTAGGAACGCCCGAAGCCTCCGACAGCACCTCGTCGGCTGGGCCCAGAGGCTGACACGCCGAATGGACACCTCCCGGCACTTGCCTAGTAGTCTTATATCGTGTTATTTGTGTATTAATGTCTAGCTTCCTTGCGTGGAAAACTATTGTCAGCTTTACCATTTATCCATGTAATCCATATATAAAGGTTGAATTTGAGCTTGCTCCATCTCTGGCTCATCACTGCATCCAGCGTACCTGCGAGTACCACATATTACTTAGACAGCCATCATGTAATAATATGTTTTCCACGTAGAGGACAAAAAAGGCTCTCTGGAAGCTGCATCCTCTGGGAAAGTCAGCCAATGGTGCCAGTAGCTGTGCCCACAGAGATCAGTTGATCGTTTCTGTGCTAATCTAATGGGAAGCTTCTCTATTGAGATAAAAGTTAAAAATGATGCAACATGGAAGTGTATTTTGTCTCCATGTCTTCTGGGTTTTCTGATGTGCTTGTGGTGGTTGTATTACTGCCGTTACTGTTCCTTCTCATTTGTATCACAGGAAAGAGAGGCATCAAGAGCAAGCCTTTATGTTCTCTAAAACGGGTCACATTTGTGACAACTTATATTTACATCTGTGTAAGGCCCCTTTCACACGTCAGTGTTTCCGGTACATGTGGTGACAGTTTTCTCATGTACCGAAGACACTGACACATGTAGACCCATTCAAATGAATGGGTTTATATACATGAGCGTGTTTTTTCACGGACTGTCTGTCCGTGTGCAAAACACACAGACATGAATGTGAGGAACTGAAATACTTTCCCAGCACAGATGACTAGTTACCTCAATTTATGTTGTATTTACATGCAATGACCTTATCTGGTGGGGGAATATGTGCCTTTCTTTCTCTCGGCAGGGGGGCCACTTGGGTTCACACCACTCCAGATTGGCCGGAGACTTCACTGGCTGTGAAGTCAATGTACATTGGTGAAGGGGGTTGGAATGTTGGATTTGGTTAGGGGGTTGGGAGTAGAGTTGAGAGACTTGATGGGGGAGTGCAGTTGTGTCTGGGGATCTGAAGCGAAAGGAGCAGAGTTAAGGCCGCTCCTGGAACCCATGAATGGACTATAGAACTTGGAACTAAGTTTTCTCGGGCTTCGGTCGTGAGATCTACATTCTCCTAGGAATTATCCCATGGACTATTTTTACCGACTTGTTGCTGATCTCGTGGACTGGGGCATTACATTGGGGTCATCTACCTGGACTTGCTAAAAATGCTGGTATGGATACAAATAAAACTTGTTGCATCGTTAACCTGCCTAGGTGATTACTAACACCCACAACTCTACATCTTCACAAGTGGTGGCAGCGGTGGGATCACCTATCTCTGAACAGCGTAACAGAGAAAGTTACTGATGGTGACTTGGCAGAAGAGATGGCAGACTCCATCTACAAGAGACTCAAGTAGGAGCAGCTGAGAGCCCTGTGCTCTGGGAGAGAGCTGGAGTGGTCGATGGCGGACAACCGGATGGCCCTAATACAACGCTTGGACGAGTGGGATCGAGAACACCCATAGGAGGAGATCAGTCCAGATGTAGAAGAGGACAGCCCAGTGGACAGACAACAGCCGCGTGCAATCATTCCAATGGCAGAGGATCGATTGACCGAGTTGGGGTGGGTTCTGGCTGCGCTAGGAGAGCGGGCCACAGAAAGAGAACGGGCGGCTGTGATAAGCAAATATCTGGGTGTCCATGTAGCCGTAACCCCACCACCCTCTGCGCAGATGACAGTGGAAACGGGAGAGGGACCCGCATCTTTGAGGTACCGGGACATGCCACAGTTTAATGAAGACACCACTGGTATTGATGACCATCTTCGATTATTTGAGAACCTCTGCCTGCTTCATGAGGTGTCCATTGAGGACTGGCCGAGATTTTTGAGTGTTGGCCTGACCGGGAAAGCCAGAGAAGCTTTTAATAACTTGTCTTCTGGGGATCAGAGGTGTTACGCTACCATTCGCAGCGCATTACTGGAGAGGTATGCCGTCACACCTGAAACCTACCAGAGGAAGTTTCGGGAGACTGAAAAGCCCAATGCACATACGTACCGGGAGTTTGCCAACACATTACGTACAGCATGTGCTCGTTGGATCGAAGGACTGGGAGCTCGGGAAGCTGAACATGTCTTGGATATATTCATGCGGGAGCAATTTATCTCCAAGCTCCCACATGACATAAAGGAATGGGTGGTGGATAGAAAACAACGGAGTCTGGAGGAGGCTGCAAGATTGGCTGATGATTGGTCTGCCAATCGTCCAGGGCGGTGTGGGAGAACAGCTCCGGCAAGTCGGGAACAGGGGCTTCCCGAGAGGCCAGCGAGACCCATGGTCCAGTGAGAGGAGGAACTGCGAGGATTTCGTACTCTACAAAGAGGAGGAGGTCTCCAAAAACCCCAAGTACGGCCAGCATCAGGGCGAGGGGGATTAAGCTGCCATAGCTGTGGATGCATGGGACACTTCGCCAGGGAATGCCGGGCCCATTCAGGTCCACGTCGTCCGCATTTCCAACCTGTGAACAGTGTACTGCAATGGGGCTGGAATGCTGGGGGTGAGAAAAGAGGGGGAGGTCCCCCAAAACACCAAGTACGGGCCACATCAGGGCGAGGTGGATTAAGCTGCCATAACTGCAGACGCGGGGGACACTTCGCCAGGGAATGCCGGGCACATTCGAGTCCACGTAGCTGGAGGAGAATCTCTGAACATTCGGACAGCCTGACTACATTTAGACTGGGGACACAGCAAGGGAATGATGGATGTGGGCTTAGTGCGACACCTACCTGTGGATGTGTTGCTGGGCAACAACTTAGGAGCAGGGTTGGTGTGCCACTGGACCAGTGTCACAACCCGAAACTAAGGACTCATTCCCGCTGGATCAGAAGACCTCGACATGCCAAATAACGTCCCGCCAGTGTGGGAGAGACCACGGCAATGCTGATCAACTATCGAGACAGACTGAGGAAGCCACAAACTCTGGTAATTGTCGTCAGAAGAAGGATAGTCAATTTCATGAATTGGAGCCCAATACTTGCTGTTCTGGAAAAGTGGGGGAGGAATGTGAGGAACTGAAATACTTTCCCAGCACAGATGACTAGTTACCTCAATTTATGTTGTATTTACATGCAATGACCTTATCTGGTGGGGGAATATGTGCCTTTCTTTCTCTCGGCAGGGGGGCCACTTGGGTTCACACCACTCCAGACTGGCCGGAGACTTCACTGGCTGTGAAGTCAATATACATTGGTGAAGGGGGTTGGAATGTTGGATTTGGTTAGGGGGTTGGGAGTAGAGTTGAGAGACTTGATGGGGGAGTGCAGTTGTGTCTGGGGATCTGAAGCGAAAGGAGCAGAGTTAAGGCCGCTCCTGGAACCCATGAATGGACTATAGAACTTGGAACTAAGTTTTCTCGGGCTTCGGTCGTGAGATCTACATTCTCCTAGGAATTATCCCATGGACTATTTTTACCGACTTGTTGCTGATCTCGTGGACCGGGGCATTACATTGGGGTCATCTACCTGGACTTGCTAAAAATGCTGCTATGGATACAAATAAAACTTGTTGCATCGTTAACCTGCCTAGGTGATTACTAACACCCACAACTCTAGATCTTCACAATGTCCATTTTGACCGGGACACACGAGCTGCAACACATGCTGCACACGTGCCTTCAGAGAACAGTACTGTAAGCGCTGTTCCCCTGCATGTGGTTCTGAACACGGCTGTCATTCTCCCCTGCTCTGCAGGCAACAGCGCGAACAAGGAAGAATGAATGGAAAAATAAACGACGTGGGGTCCCTCTTATTTTTTGAACCAACCCGGCAAAACTAACAGGAGTGGGCTGCTATTCTCAGGCTGGTAAGGGGACATGAATATGGGCCTTCCCCAGCCTAAAAACAGCAGCCCACAGCTGCCCAGAAAAGGTGCATCTATTAGCTGCACCTTTTTTGGAGCTTTGTCGGGTTCTTCCCACTAGCCCTGTAGTGGTGGCAAGAGGGGTAATAAGGGGTTAATGTCACCTTTCTTTTGTAAGGTGACATTAAGCCCAGCTTAGTAAATGAGAGCTGTCAATAAGACCCCTATCCATTGCTAATCCTATAGCAAGTAAAGGGTTAAATAAACACATACATAGTAAAAATAAAGTCTTTTAATGAAATAATACACCACACATTTTTCCATCTTTATTACACTGTTAATCCCATCTCGAATCCCTCTATCTCCTGTAAAAAAAAAAAATAAAAAAAAATAAACCAACAACATATCATATCTGTCTGGCATACAGTCATTCTCACAACGCAATCCATATCTGGGGATAATCAGTTTACAACCAGAGCGTTGCTAATTAGTGTTGAGCATTCCGATACCGCAAGTATCGGGTATCGGCCGATACTTGCTGTATCGGAATTCCGATACCGACATCCGATATTTTTTCAATATCGGGCATCGGAATCGGAAGTTCAAAGTTGATTGACAGCCGAAATGACGTCATCATGATGCGCGGTGTGTGCGCATCATGATGCGCCGTCATTTCGGGCCTTCCGGGGGTCTGTGCTGGCCTGCCGGGGGGCTGTGCCGGCCTGCCAGGGGGCTGGCTGTGTGGACTGCCCAGGGTCTGTTCCGGCCTGCCGAGGGGCTGTGCCGGCCTGCCGGTGGTCTGTGCACCCTGTGGGGGTCTGTACCGGCCTGCCGGGGGGCTGTGCCGGCCTGCCGGGGGGCTGTGCACCCTGTGGGGGTCTGTACCGGCCTGCCGGGGGGCTGTGCCGGCCTGCCGGGGGGCTGTGCACCCTGTGGGGGTCTGTACCGGCCTGCCGGGGAGCTGTGCCGGCCTGCTGGGGGGCTGTGCTGATGTCCGGGGGTCTGTGCAGGCATCGTCCGATGGGACTACAAGTCCCATCTGGCGATGCCTGCTACCATGACAGTGATTGACACATTAGCCAATGATGGGACAGTAGTAGTCCCATCATCCGGCTAATGTGTTAAATGTTAAAAAAAAAAAAAAAAAAAAAAAATACTACATACATACTACATGCATGCTACATGCTACATACATACTACATATATACTACATGCATGCTACATACTACATGCATGCTACATACATACTACATGCTACATACATACTACATACATACTACATGCATGCTACATACATACTACATGCTACATACATACTACATATATACTACATGCATGCTACATACATACTACATGCTACATACATACTACATATATACTACATGCATGCTACATACATACTACATGCTACATACATACTACATATATACTACATGCATGCTACATACATACTACATACATACTACATGCATGCTACATACATACTACATGTTACATACATACCACATATATACTACATGCATGCTACATGCTACATACATACTACATATATACTACATGCATGCTACATACTACATGCTACATACATACTACATGCATGCTACATACATACTACATGCTACATACATACTACATACATACTACATGCATGCTACATACATACTACAAGCTACATACATACTACAAATATACTACATGCATTCTACATACATACTACATGCTACATACATACTACATATATACTACATGCATGCTACATACATACTACATGCTACATACATACTACATACATACTACATATATACTACATGCATGCTACATACATACTACATGCTACATACATACCACATATATACTACATGCATGCTACATGCTACATACATACCACATATATACTACATGCATGTTACATGCTACATACATACTACATATATACTACATGCATGCTACATACATACTACATGGTACATACATACTACATACATACTACATGCATGCTACATACATACTACATGCTACATACATACTACATATATACTACATGCATGCTACATACTTACTACATGCTACATACATACTACATACATACTACATGCTACATACATACTACATATATACTACATGCATGCTACATACATACTACATGCTACATATATACTACATGCATGCTACATGCTACATACATACCACATATATACTACATGCATGCTACATACATACTACATGGTACATACATACTACATACATACTACATGCATGCTACATACATACTACATGCTACATACATACTACATATATACTACATGCTACATACATACTACATACATACTACATGCTACATACATACTACATACATACTACATATATACTACATGCATGCTACATACATACTACATGCTACATACATACTACATACATACTACATGCATGCTACAGCATGCATGTAGTATGTATGTATTATATATGTGGTATGTATGTAGCATGTAGTATGTATGTAGCATGCATATAGTATGTATGTAGTATGTATGTAGTAAGTATGTAGCATGCATGTAGTATATATGTAGTATGTATGTAGCATGTAGTATGTATGTAGCATGCATGTAGTATGTATGTAGTATGTATGTAGCATGTAGTATGTATGTAGCATGCATGTAGTATATATGTAGTATGTATGTAGCATGTAGTATGTATGTAGCATGCATGTAGTATATATGTAGTATGTATGTAGTATGTATGTAGCATGTAGTATGTACAGTATGTAGCATGCATGTAGTATATATGTAGTATGTATGTAGCATGTAGTATGTATGTAGCATGTAGTATGTATGTAGCATGCATGTAGTATATATGTAGTATGTATGTAGCATGTAGCATGCATGTAGTATATATGTGGTATGTATGTAGCATGTAGTATGTATGTAGCATGCATGTAGTATGTATGTAGTATATATGTGGTATGTATGTAGCATGTAGTATGTATGTAGCATGCATGTAGTATGTATGTAGTATATATGTGGTATGTATGTAGCATGTAGTATGTATGTAGCATGCATGTAGTATGTATGTAGTATGTATGTAGCATGTAGTATGTATGTAGCATGCATGTAGTATATATGTAGTATGTATGTAGCATGTAGCATGCATGTAGTATATATGTGGTATGTATGTAGCATGTAGTATGTATGTAGCATGCATGTATGTATGTAGTATATATGTGGTATGTATGTAGCATGTAGTATGTATGTAGCATGCATGTAGTATATATGTAGTATGTATGTAGTATGTATGTAGCATGTAGTATGTATGTAGTATGTATGTAGCATGTAGTATGTATGTAGCATGCATGTAGTATATATGTAGTATGTATGTAGCATGTAGTATGTATGTAGCATGTAGTATGTATGTAGCATGCATGTAGTATATACAGTCATGGCCAAAAGTATTGACACCCCTGCAATTCTGTCAGATAATATTCAGTTTCTTCCTGAAAATGATTGCAAACACAAATTCTTTGGTATTATTGTCTTCATTTAATTTGTCTTAAATGAAAAAACACAAAACAGAATTAAGCAAAAAGCAAAACATTGATCATTTCACACAAAACTCCAAAAATGGGCGAGACAAAAGTATTGGCACCCTCAGCCTAATACTTGGTTGCACAACCTTTAGCCAAAATAACTGCGACCAACCGCTTCCGGTAACCATCAATGAGTTTCTTACAATGCTCTGCTGGAATTTTAGACCATTCTTCTTTGGCAAACTACTCCAGGTCCCTGATATTTGAAGGGTGCCTTCTCCAAACTGCCATTTTTAGATCTCTCCACAGGTGTTCTATGGGATTCAGGTCTGGACTCATTGCTGGCCACCTTAGAAGTCTCCAGTGCTTTCTCTCAAACCATTTTCTAGTGCTTTTTGAAGTGTGTTTTGGGTTATTGTCCTGCTGGAAGACCCATGACCTCTGAGGTAGACCCAGCTTTCTCACACTGGGCCCTAAATTATGCTGCAAAATTTGTTGGTAGTCTTCTGACTTCATAATGCCATGCACACGGTCAAGCAGTCCAGTGCCAGAGGCATCAAAGCAACCCCAAAACATCAGGGAACCTCCGCCATGTTTGACTGTAGGGACCGTGTACTTTTCTTTGAATGCCTCTTTTTTCTCCTGTAAACTCTATGTTGATGCTTTTGCCCTAAAAGCTCTACTTTTGTCTCATCTGACCAAAGAACATTCTTCCAAAATGTTTTAGGCTTTTTCAGGTAACTTTTGGCAAACTCCAGCCTGGCTTTTTTATGTCTCGGGGTAAGAAGTGGAGTCTTCCTGGGTCTCCTACCATACAGTCCCTTTTCATTCAGATGCCGACGGATAGTACGGGTTGACACCGTTGTACCCTCGGACTGCAGGGCAGCTTGAACTTGTTTGGATGTTAGTGGAGGTTCTTTATCCAACATCCGCACAATCTTGCGTTGAAATCTCTTGTCAATTTTTCTTTTCCGGCCACATCTAGGGAGGTTAGCCACAGTGCCATGGGCTTTAAACTTCTTGATGACACTGCGCACGGTAGACACAGGAACATTCAGGTCTTTGGAGATGGACTTGTAGCCTTGAGATTGCTCATGCTTCCTCACAATTTGGTTTTTCAAGTCCTCAGACAGTTCTTTGGTCTTCTTTCTTTTCTCCATGCTCAATGTGGTACACACAAGGACACAGGACAGAGGTTGAGTCAACTTTAATCCATGTCAACTGGCTGCAAGTGTGATTTAGTTATTGCCAACACCTGTTAGGTGCCACAGGTAAGTTACAGGTGCTGTTAATTACACAAATTAGAGAAGCATCACATGATTTTTCACACAGTGCCAATACTTTTGTCCACCCTCTTTTTTATGTTTGGTGTGGAATTATATCCAATTTGGCTTTAGGACAATTCTTTTTGTGTTTTTTCATTTAAGACAAATTAAATGAAGATAATAATACCAAAGAATTTGTGTTTGCAATCATTTTCAGGAAGAAACTGAGTATTATCTGACAGAATTGCAGGGGTGTCAATACTTTTGGCCATGACTGTATGTAGTATGTATGTAGCATGCATGTAGTATATATGTAGTATGTATGTAGCATGTAGTATGCATGTAGCATGTATGTGGTATGTATGTAGCATGTAGTATGTATGTAGCATGCATGTAGTATGTATGTAGTATTTTTTTTTTTTTTAACATTTAACACATTAGCCGGATGATGGGACTACTACTGTCCCATCATTGGCTAATGTGTCAATCACTGTCATGGTAGCAGGCATCGCCAGATGGGACTTGTAGTCCCATCGGACGATGCCTGCACAGACCCCCGGACATCAGCACAGCCCCCCGGCAGGCCGGCACAGCCCCCCGGCAGGCCGGTACAGACCCCCACAGGGTGCACAGCCCCCCAGCAGGCCGGCACAGCCCCCCGGCAGGCCGGTACAGACCCCGGGCAGTCCGCACAGCCCACCGGCAGGCCGGCACAGCCCCCCGGCAGGCCGGCAGAGACCCCCGGAAGGCCCGTACAGACCCCCGAGAGGCTGTACAAGGGCAGGAAAGGGTTTTTCCAATTCCGATACCGGAAGTCTGATAGACTTGAATGGGACTTCCGGTATCGGCATCGGCGATACCGATACTTTTTTTAAAGATCGGCCGATCCATTCCGATACGATATTTTGAAGTATCGGACGGTATCGCTCAACTCTAGTGCTAATGCGACCGCTCGGGCTGTAAACTACTGGGGAATGAATGGGAAGCAGCGCGCACAGGCTCAGTGATGTCACCGCTTTTTCTGGGCAGCTGTGGGCTGCTGTTTTTAGGCTGGGGGCCCATATTCATAGCTTGAGAACAGCAGCCTGCACCTGTTTGTTTGGCCAGGTTGGTTCAAAAAATAAGGGGGACCCCACATGTTTTTTTTTTTCATTAATTCTTCCCTGCTCGCGCTGTTGCCAGCAGAGCAGGGGAGAAGGACAGCCGCGTTCAGCACCACATGCTGGGGAACAGCGCTTACAGTAGCGCTACTTCCCCTGCGGTCGTCCGTGTGGTACTGATGCTGCACACAGGCGGGACACGTGTGCTACTCATAGTACACACACGGACACGGATATCTCCGGTATCAGTTTTTCCAGCACCAGATATATCAGGACGTGTGAAACCGGCTTAAGAAGCATAATCAGATTCCCAAATTCCTGTCAATCAAGTAATGCTTTCAAAATATATCTTGTCTTCATAGGGAAATCAGACCATTTGTCGCTCTGTGACCACAAGGATTTCTGCTTAGCTCTATGTCCTGGATATTGTTCAGCAGAAATAACCTCGGAGAGATCTTGTAGAAGCATCGGCCTCCAGGGTGGGGTTGGATGCAGGATGAAAACTAAACACTTTGACCAGAGGTGACCTGATCGCTTGGAGCTGTACATGGGTTCTCACTTCACTTTTTCATCTGCTGCACAGGCTCAAATTAATTTGTAAAGTTTCCTTTTCACTGAGGCCAGAGAAAATGAATAGCTGCATGTGACATCAACCGGAAAGGCTGAATAGAACATATATGTTGCCATTATTTCTACAGGTAGGTCTTGTAACAGATATAATACTACAAGGCAAGGCTATTGCAGCTTACAATGGCAGACTCAAGGCTCTTGTAATATCTATCTAATACATCAGGTGACACTGTCATTACTAGTACAGTCATTTCCAGAAAATACTATATGATTAGTGATATGGAAAACATGGAAAGTGGTTATTCTTTTTTATATTAGGCCTCATTTAGACATCCGTTTTTTTTTTGCACACGTGTTTCAGACTAAGGCTGGAGTCACACGTAACGTATCAAAAAACTGTACGATTTTGACGGCCGAGAATCGCACAAATGTTCACTGAACAGAGATCTGTATGTAATCCGTTTGCAATGCGAGGATGCGATTTCCTCGCAGATAAAGTATCTGTGTGACATCCGTATGGCATCCGTATGACGAGATTTTATCGCAGCCTTGCAAAGTAAACATTTAACTGATCCATGGTCTCAAATATTCGTCCAAACATATATACAGTATATATGTATATATGTCAGTGAGACACATATATATATATCTTGATATTTCATAGATAGATAGTAGAATAGCTGATAATTCATTTGTCGGCTTTTATAAAATCATTACAGAACCCGACAGGATAGGAGACATGGTTTACATACAGTAAATCCATGCAGAACAGTTAGATTTATATATCTCAGTGTCTAATACTGTTAGAAGTATGTGTGTGTAAAATTTAGGACCTGTATGTATTTATTAAAAGAATGTATTCAACAAAAAAACTGGCGTGGACTCCTGCGCAATTTTCTGCACCAGAGAGGGAAAGCCAGTGACTGAGGACAGATATTAATAGCTAAGAGAGGGACCATGGTTATGGGCCTTCACTGGCTAAAAACATCTGCCTCCAGCCACCCCAGAAAAGGCGCATCTGTGAGATGCGCCAAATCCAGCACTTAGCCTCTCTATTCCCATTGCCATGTAACTGTGGCATATGGGGTAATAAGGGGTTAATGTCACCTTTGTATTGTAAGGTGATATTAAGCCTGGCTTAGTAATGGAGAGGTGTCAATAAGACACCTATCCATTACTAATCCTGAAGTTTGTAAAGGGTTAAATAAACACACAAACAAGCAGAATAAAGTATTTTAATGAAATAAAAGAACACAATTTTGCATTGGCGAGTCTCGTCCGAGATACGCAGCAATACGCAGCATGCTGCAATTGTTTTCTCAGTCCGATTTCAGATTTTAACGGATTGCACGTGTCCATATTTCTCGCAAGTGAGTATGAGCCCTAAAATTGGCATTGCAAGTCTATGCGCCAGAGCTAGTGTTTTATCAGATAGCACTCAGACAAATGTTATACTGTGGGGCAGTGCTGATCTGTGTTATTTTTGGCATTAGAAAAAAAACGCAGCATGGTGTGAATGGTTCACCAAATCGGATCGCACTGACACATTCAAGTCTATAGGTGCGTGTAAAACATCGAACTGCAATCGGATGTCATCTGAGTGCAATCCAATTTACACAGACATAGACAATGGAGAAGATGAAGAAATTACGTTCTCTGTCTTCTCCACACCTGTGATACGATTCTCTCATGTGAGTAAACTGTCACTAGGTTCACACACTGATCAGAGTCTAAGCCGAGTGTCATTACCATAATTGATCTGATTTTCTTGGAAGAGAGAATCATAACTCGTGTGAGTGAGCTTTTAGAGACAAAAAAATCGGACAGCACTTGAATGCCATCCAAGTGTAGCCTTATTTTCACCGACTGTTAGGTAGGAAAAGAATAGAGAATTTTTTTTCACATACCAGAAAAACTGATTATACTATGACCGAAATGAGACCAAACACTCATAGATGACAGACAGACAAATAGGCTGTATGTTGGTGATTTACAACAGTATCTTATTTCCACAATGTGAGAACTTCTACTCTCATTACTTACTTATAATAAACTCTGGCTAGGTCTGGATAAGGCATTATATTAATCTATATTCTGGCTGTGACTTGTTGATTGTTTTGCCTGCCGCTGTGCCAAACTCTTTTGAGCAAGAAAAATCATTTTTCCATGACTACTATAAATATGACAGATCTTGCTGCTCTGGACTTGTTTTCCAAGTTTCAAGTAATTCATAGTTTCTAAGGAGCAGACAAATTAGATAGAAGATAGATTGATTGATAGATAGATGGATGCAGGTGCTTCTCACAAAATTAGAATATCATCAAAAAGTTAATTTATTTCAGTTCTTCAATACAAAAAGTGAAACTCATATATTATAAGAGTCATTGCAGAGTGATGTATTTCAAGTGTTGAAAACCCAAAGTAATTATCTCAGTAAATTAGAATAATTAACAAAAAGCACCTTCAAAGACTTCTTAAGCATTTAAAAAGGTCCTTTAGTCTGTTTCAGTAGCTCCACAATCATGGGGAAGACTGCTGACTTGACAGATGTCCAGAAGGCAGTCACTGACACACTACAGAAGGAAGGTAAGCCACAAAAGGTCATTGCTAAAGGGGGTTTTACACATAGCGATATCGCTAGCAATATCGCTAAAACGTCACTGGTTTTGTGACGTGCTAGCGATATCGCTATGTGTGATACTTACCTCCGACCGGCTCCCTCGCTGTCCATCGCTGATCGCGCAAGATTGGGCGGCTCCATTTCTCGTCATCAGCTTCCTGCTGTGTGAGACGAGCGACGCTGGATGCGGGCGGGAGGACGCCAGGATCGCTGTGTGTGAAAGGTGAGTATCGTGCACTGCGTCGCTGCTGCATCGCTGTGAGATCTGCCTGTGTGACAGCTCACTAGCGATCATTTAGCGATGCACCAGCGATCCTGACCGGGTCGGATCGCCGGTCGGATCGCTGGTGCATCGCTAAATGTAAAAGGGCCTTAAAGAAGCTGGCTGTTCACAGAGTGTGGTATCTGAGCATATTAATGGAAAGTTGAGTGTCAGGAAAAGTGTGGTAGCAAAAGGTGCACAAGTCACCGGGATAACCACAACCTTGAAAGGATTGTTAATAAAAAGTCAAACAATAATTTGGTGGAGATACACAAGGAGTGGACTGCTGCTGGAGTCATTGCTTCAAGAGCCACCACACACAGACGTATCCAGGACATGGGCTACAAGAGTCGCATTCCTTGTGTCAAGCCACTCATGACCAATCGACAACGCCAGAAGCGTCTTACCTGGGCCAAGGAGAAAAAGAACTGGACTGTTGCTCAGTGGTCCAAGGTGTTACTTTCAGATGAATGTAAATTTTGCATTTCATTTGGAAATCAAGGTCCCAGAGTCTGGAGGAAGAGTGGAGAGACACACAATCCAAGCTGCTTGAGGTCTAGTGTGAAGTTTCTACAATCAGTGATGGTTTGGGGAGCCATGTCATCTGCTGGTGTAGGTCCACTGTGTTTCATGAAGACCAAAGTCAGCGCAGCCGTCTACCAGGAAATTTTAGAGTACTTTATGCTTCCCTCTGCCGACAAGCTTTTTGGAGATGGACATTTCCTTCTCCAGCAGGACTTGTCACCTGTCCACACTGCCAAGGGTACCAATACCTGGTTTAAAAACAACAGTATCACTGTGCTTGATTGGCCAGCAAACTCACCTGACCTTAACCCCATAGAGAATCTATGGGGTATTATCAAGAGGAAGATGAGAGACATCAGACCCAACAATGCAGATGAGCTGAAGGCTGCTATCAAAGCAACCTGGGCTTCCATATCACCTCAGCAGTGCCACAGGCTGATCGCCTCCATGCCACGCCACATTGATGCAGTAATTGATGCAAAAGAAGCCCCAACCAAGTATTGAGTGCATTTACTGAACATACATTTCAGTAGGCCAACATTTCAGATTTTAAAATCATTTTTCAAGCTGGTGTCAAAGTATTCTAATTTACTGAGATAATGACTTTTGGGTTTTCATTGGTTGTAAGTTATAATCATCAATATTAACAGAAACTAACACTTGCAATACATCACTCTGTTTGCAATAACTCTATATAATATATGAGTTTCACTTTTTGTACTGAAGAACTGAAATAAATTAACTTTTTAGTGATATTCTAATTTTGTGAGAAGCACTTGTAGATAGATAGATAGATAGCTAGATAGATAGCTAGATAGATAGCTAGATAGATAGATAGATAGATAGATAGATATGTGAAAGGTCCACACTCTTCAGGACCAAAACGTTGCTGTATGGGCAAATAGCCAGATGGGCTAATAAATAGCACTTTAGCTGGAGTCTCCTTGGTGTGCTGCTTTCATCTTTGAAAGACTATTTTTGAGGTTTGGTACATGCCCGGAAAGCTTGCACCCGCATCATTGTTAATATTTTTTGTGCTGCTTTTTTCCTTTTTTCATAGATAGATAGATAGATATGGGATAGATAGATAGATATGGGATAGATAGATAGATAGATAGATATGGGATGGATAGATAGATAGATAGATAGATAAAACGGACCAGCACCTACTAAAAGAGAGAAACAAGTGTGAAGATTTACAAGTTCCTGTGCCTATATTATACACTAAACAGAAGCATACAGCAGCACTTTGTAAGCATTAAGATGTATGCAAACATTGAATATATGACCTCTTAGGCTAAGAGCCCATGTTGCAGAAATGCTGTGGAAATGTCCGCAGTATTTCCGCAACTCCCTGCCGCGGGTAAAACGCATGCGGAATTTGCATGTGTTTTCCCGCAAAACACAAGCATTTTGCAAGCATTTTTAGATTGCAGAATGCTTGTGGTTTCCAAGTGATTTGAAGCATCTCTTGGAAAAGTGATTGACAGGTTGGTCACACTTGTCAAGCATAGTGCTTGACAAGTGTGACCAACTTTTCACTATTGATGCTGCCTATGCCCCTCAGCGACACTGCATGTGTAAAGTGAGCATTTCAATGCAATACTATGGCGGTGGAATCACCATGGTTCTGCAGAAATAATGAACATGCTGCGGATCTTACCGCTATGCAATTCCGCAGCGGTAAAATCCGTAGCATGGGCACAGCAACTGCAGAATCCCATAGGATTGCATTGGGGTGTGTTTTATTAACGTTTTTTAAGCTTTTCCGCTGCGGCAAAAACGCGGCGGAAACACATAAAAAACGCAATGTGGGCACACAGCCTTAACTGCATTACTGCTATACAGAATATACTTATGAAATAAAGGTACTTAACAACCAAATTGGCCAATTTTTTGTGCTCACTAGCCACAACAAGGAGTACTTTTCTTTGTTTGGACTCTAACCATTTCTATCAGATATGCCTCTTACACTTGCTTCACAATGTTAGACCTCAGACATCTTTGTTGCACATGTTCTATCCATGTCATGTTTTCACTACTCCCTTCAGTCTAAGGGTATATGCACACTCTTTTTAGTGAGCTTTAGCAGAAAACTACCTATAAAAACTCTGAGAAAAAGCTCAAAAGAATAAATATACAATTCTATGTAAAAATGTCTTGCTGCTAAAACATTTAGGCTTTTCAGCATTTTTTAACTGCTTCAAGTTTCCAAAGATGCCAAACAGCTAGGCGAAGTGATTTGATCATTCTGATGTTTTCTGCTCAAAAGAAGCTACCGTATATATTTTACAATATAAATCAATGATAAGGCTCGAAATATAACCAAAAGACGCTTGGGCCTCTTTTGGGGGGTTTTCTCAAGTGTCGTTCCTTTAAAAACTGCTAGCACTTTCTTCATTATTCAGTGGAGTTAGAAAAAAATGACTGGAAAATGCCAGTATGAAAGACAAGTCAAAAACTAAGGGAAAACATTTAGAAAAATCTGTCAGCAGACAGAAAAGCATTTTCAGGAAAAGGCACAGAAACATACAAGCGACGCCTCAAGAAAACAAGTACTAAAGCATATTTCTCCTGTAAAAAAATTGGTAGGTTCAGTTGCCTGAACTTAAATTGCTTTGAAAAGCTGCAAAATTTTTGTGCAACTCAAAGTTGTGCAAACATTTTCTGACTTTTGGTGTTTCATAGCGGTTTCTCCCAGATTCATCAGAATGAGCAGAGTTGGTACGGGACAAGGTTGCAGTTAGGATCGTGATGCCACAGTTCGTCTAGTTCATGATGAGCAGTGGCTCTCCTTATGGCAGAAGTATTACTCAGGGACTGGAACTAGTCATGTGCCTCTTATTGAATTAGGAACACCTGACTCCAACATTCTAAGGGTATGTCTCCACGGTCAGTAAACGCTGCAGATTCGACGTTGCGTACATCCACAGTGTCCAAATGTTACAGCATAGTGGATGGCATTTTATGAAATCCCATCTCCACTATGCGCGCAGGAATGCCAGTCTTTCTGTAACGCAACATGTCTATTTATCTTGCGGAGACGCTCAGTCTCCGCAAGATAAATATCACAGTCGAATGTATGAGACGCAGATTAGATATTAGAAAAAAGTTCTTGACAGGGTGATCAATGAGTGGAACAGGCTGCCACGAGAGGTGGTAAGTTCTCCTTCAACAGAAGTCTTCAAACAGAGGCTGGGCAGACATCTGTCTGGGATGATTTAGTGAATCCTGCTTTGAGCAGGGGGTTGGACCAGATGACCTAGGAGGTCCCTTCCAACGCTACCATTCTATGATTCTATAATTCTAGGATGCGGTGATTCTGCATGGTTCAATGAACACATGCGGAATCACCGCATGTACGAAAGCCGGCAGCGCTTTGGACGGAGCGGATATGTGCTGCAGCCAAAGCGCTGCCAATACTGACCGTGGAAACATACCTTAAGGGTACATGTAAACAGCATCATTTAGAAAGTGGCGTATTTGCTGAGTTTTTCCTACTGTGACATGCAGAAATGGTGCTTACTGCTGTTGCTTCAAAAGCATCCAGCAACTAGAGGGTTTAACACAGGAGGCAGGGAGTGATTAGCAGATCCCCAGGGGGATTATGGGAAACTTGTTTACATTCTGGCAGCAGGATAAGTGGTGTATGATGTGTCTCTAAAATACATTCAGGCAAGTTAACCATAGGGACCCAGGATTCCATTACCTAGTAGAGCTGGGCAACCCCTATACTGCTACTGGAGAAAGTCTATCAGGAGCAGGAAGATAAGTAAGTTAAGAAGTGTGTACAGGGATAATCTCTCTCAGCAACCCTCCCCCCTCCTCCATCTCACTGTGCTACTGTGCACTGCTGTGTACTGCTGTGCCTTTGTAGAGTCTTGATCTGTGCTGAACTGTGTTAACAAAAGAGACTATCAATGTGCCTCTAAGAAGCAGCTGTATTGTTATAAAGCCTGTGCTTAAGGGACTTGAATTGTACTGAATGTGCTGTCACATTAAAGTACACTGTTCATGTTCATGAGGACTCTGTTTGTCATATCTTTGTGAGCAAGTGGACCCATCTTGTGCCTGAGGAAGCTGCATACCTCCCAACTTTTGAAGAAGGAAAAGAGGGACAAAGGTTGCAAATTTTAGGCCACACCCCTGACCACACCCATCTCATGACTAGTCACACCTATGTCCATGCCCAGTCGCACCCATTTAGCACTGCTGATCATACTGACTGCTATTAAGGGCATAGTGGCTGGCATTATGGGCACAGTGGCTGGTACTGTGGGCACACTGACTGGTACTAAGGAAAAGAAAGAAAGAAAACAGAGAGAGAGAAAAAAGAAAATAGAGAGAGAAAGAAAGAAAGAAAGGAGAGCGAGAGAGAGAAAGAACTGAGAGAAGAACAGAGAGAGAAAGAAGAAAGAACAGAGAGAAAGAAAGAGGGGAAAGAAAGAACAGAGAGGGAAAGAAAGAACAGAGAAATAAAGAAAGAAAGAACAGAGAGCGAAAGAAAGAACAGAGAAAGAAAGGAGAAAGAAAGAACAGAGAAAAATAAAGAGGGGAAAAAATGAAAGAACAGAGAAAAAGAGAGAGAAAGAAGGAAAGAACACAGAGAGAAAAAAGCGGGGACAGAAAAAAAGAACAGAGAGAGAGAAAGAAGGAGGGGAAAGAAAGAAAGAACAGAGAGAGAACAGATAGAGAGAAAGTGTCAGGAACACCGCACTGCACTTCCTCACTGAGCCAGTACGCGTGTCCTGAGTACAAAACTTTGCACAAAGATACCTGTAGAATGGGGTAGCAGTGGTGACGATGCATGCTCCAGGCTTAGAGGACCTGAAGCATGTGACTGCTGAGGGCATGGTCTAAACTCCAGAGAGCTAGGAGCTGAGGAAAACTCCTAGAAAGGTAACTACAGGACAATGTTACCAAGGGGCATAGACAGAGACAGAAACCAGATCAAGCCAGGGTCAAAGCACAAGATAGCATGACAGTACCAAAGGGTCAGGCAGAATGGATAGTCAGGACGTAGCAATAGATCAGAAAACCAGAACGGGCAATAGACGGTACAATAGGGACAAACTGTAACGGAGTAACGATAGCCAAGCCAGGAGGTCAGAACCAGAAAAGACAATAATACCAAAACAAGAGACAGAGTACAGAATGAGGGGACGGACCGGGTCATACACGGGAAGCAAACAAGTAATGCAGTGCACACGCACACCAGGGGGGTCAGACACACAATCAGAACAACAGTATAGCTGACAGAGAACCCTGGTAAAGAGTGAGTATAAATACCCCTCCCAGATCCAGCAAGAAGCCACGTACACTTAACCCTGTGAGTGCAGGGCAAGAACACTGTCCAAACCATGACAGTACCCCCCTCTTAACGGGGAGCCACTGGACCCCCAGGCTTGTCTGGGTATCTGGCATGGAAAGCCCGCACCAGACGATCGACAAGTGGCTGGAACCCATGGTCGATCCTCCAGAGAGTACCCCTTCCAGTGTATCAGATACTGGAGTCTCCGGCGCACCCACCGGGAGTCAACAACACGCCCTACTTCATACTCCAGCTGCAGCTCTACCAGCACTGGTGGAGCATTGGATGAAGAATCCTCTCTCACAGTCCCCACAGGCTTTAACAGGGACCTGAGAAAGACATCAGAAATTTTAAAGGAGGTGGGCAGCTGCAGTCGGTAGGCTACTGGGTTAACAACCTCCACAACTTTGTATGGGCCAATAACCTTGGGGCCCAGCTTTACAGATGGTATCTTAAGCTTGATATTGCTGGTAGATAGCCACACCTTCTCCCCTACTGCAAATGCTGGACCTGGCCCCCTCCTCCTGTCAGCAAACCGCTTATAGTCTTCGTGGGCCTTGGAAATATTCCTCTGAACCTCCCTCCAAAGAATTCTAAGACGTTGTGTTGTATCCTCAGCACCAGGACAACCTGAATCCATGCGGGAAAACTCTCCAAAATGTGGGTTAAACCCATAGTTGATCTCAAAGGGAGATTTCCCAGTGGATTGGCTCACACGACCGTTGAACGCAAACTCTGCCATGGGCAATACCTCACACCAGTCCTCCTGCCTGGGAGAGGCCAAGCATCTCAGAATCTGCTCCAATTATTGGTTCGTGCGCTCAGTCTGTCCATTAGACTATGGGTGATAGGCAGAGGAGAAGGACAATGAAATCCCCAGCTTTTTGCAAAAAGCCCTCCAGAACCTGGCCATAAACTGTACCCCTCTGTCTGGCACCACATTCATAGGCACTCCATGCAACCGAATTATATGCTGAATAAATAAACGGGCCAGGGTTTCAGCAGATGGTAACGCGGGGAGAGGTACAAAGTGGGCTTGTTTTGAAAACCTATCCACCACCACCCATATCACCGAGTTGCCCCTGGAAGGAGGAAGATTTGTGATAAAATCCATGGACAAATGTGTCCATGGTCTATCCGGAATTGGCAAAGGCACCAACTCCCCTGCCGGCCGGACCTGAGAACTTTTAGAACGAGCGCACACCCCACATGCAGTCACAAACTTTTTAATATCTGTTACCATAGAGGGCCACCAGAAACCCCTCGCAATTGCCCCCCCGGGTAGCTGCAATCCCAGGATGAGCACTCAACATAGAATCGTGAAATTCCTGAATAAGTCTCAGACGAAAATGTTCCGGTACAAACAATTTACCAGGGGGTTTACCACCAGGAGCCCAAGCCTGGGCTTCCAAAATCCCTCTCTGTAACTCAGATGAGATTTCGGCCACCACTACTCCTGGCTGAAGAATGGAGGAGGGAGGTTCTGGAGGGGACACCGAATCAAAGCTACGGGATAAGGCATCAGCCTTGATGTTTTTAGATCCCGGGCGGAATGTGATGGTAAACTGAAATAGAGAAAAAAAAAGCGCCCACCGAGCCTGTCTGGGGGTCAATCTCTTGGCAGACTCGATATAAGCCAAATTTTTGTGATCAGTGATGACTAGAGTTGAGCGATACCGTCCGATACTTCAAAGTATCGTATCGGATGGTATCGGCCGATCTTTAAAAAAAGTATCGGTATCGCCGATTCCGATACCGGAAGTCCCATTCAAGTCTATGGGACTTCCGATATCGGAATAAGAAAAACCCTTTCCTGCCCTTGTACAGCCTCTCTGGGGTCTGTACGGGCCTTTCGGGGGGCTGTGCCGGCCTGCCAGGGGGTCTGTGCAGGCTCCGGTGGTCTGTGCCGGCCTGCCGGGGGGCTGTGCCGGCCTGCCGGTGGTCTGTGCAGGCTCCGGTGGGCTGTGCCGGCCTGCCGGGGGGCTGTGCCGGCCTGCCGGTGGTCTGTGCAGGCTTCGGGGGTCTGTGCAGGCTTCGGGGGTCTGTGCAGGCATCGTCCGATGGGACTACAAGTCCCATCGGGCGATGCCTGCTACCATGACAGTGATTGACACATTAGCCAATGATGGGACAGTAGTAGTCCCATCATCCGGCTAATGTGTTAAATGTAAAAAAAATTTCCCACGCAGCAATGGCATAAAGTGAGACTAGGGACTTTTTTTTTTTTAAGTGGCGGAGGAATACAGTGCGGAAGGATACCTACCTTCCGTCATTGGATTCCTGCAGCCCGTAGAGAACGGCAGCATCATCTGATGCTGCAGTTCTCTACCCAAGATCGTCGTGGGACACACTCGTGGACTGCTTCGGATCGTGGGTGAGTATTTTTGTGGTTTGTTATGTTAATATTTATTCCGGAAAAGACAATGGCTTCGGGGAACAATGTGACAAGTATTGGTAAGTATGTTACTCTATGTTATATGTACTGTATGTCTATGTATGTATTGTATGAATGTATTGTATGTATGTAGTATATATGTGGTATGTATGTAGCATGTAGTATGTATGTAGTATGTATGTAGCATGCATGTAGCATGCAGTATGTATGTAGCATGCATGTAGTATATATGTAGCATGTATGTAGCATGCATGTAGTATATATGTAGTATGTATGTAGCATGCATGTAGTATATATGTAGTATGTATGTAGCATGTATGTAGTATGTATGTGGTATGTATGTAGCATGTAGTATGTATGTAGCATACATGTAGTATATATGTAGTATGTATGTAGCATGTAGTATGTATGTAGTATGTATGTAGCATGTATGTAGTATGCATGTAGTATATATGTAGTATGTATGTAGCATGTAGTATGTATGTAGTATGTATGTAGTATGCATGTAGTATGTATGTGGTATGTATGTAGCATGTAGTATGTATGTAGCATGCATGTAGTATGTATGTAGCATGCATGTAGTATGTATGTAGTATGTATGTAGCATGCATGTAGTATGTATGTAGTATATATGTAGTATGTATGTAGCATGCATGTAGTATATATGTAGTATGTATGTAGCATGCATGTAGTATATATGTAGTATGTATGTAGTATGTATGTAGTATGTATGTGGTATGTATGTAGCATGTAGTATGTATGTAGCATGCATGTAGTATATATGTAGTATGTATGTAGCATGTAGTATGTATGTAGTATGTATGTAGCATGTATGTAGTATGCATGTAGTATATATGTAGTATGTATGTAGCATGTAGTATGTATGTAGCATGCATGTAGTATGTATGTAGTATTTTTTTTTCTTTTTTTTTTAACATTTAACACATTAGCCGGATGATGGGACTACTACTGTCCCATCATTGGCTAATGTGTCAATCACTGTCATGGTAGCAGGCATCGCCCGATGGGACTTGTAGTCCCATCGGACGATGCTTGCACAGACCCCCGGACATCAGCACAGCCCCCCGGCAGGCCGGCACAGCCCCCCGGCAGGCCGGCAGAGACCCTCGGAAGGCCCGAAATGACGGCGCATCATGATGCGCACACACCGCGCATCATGATGACGTCAGTCTGTCAATCAACTTTGAACTTCCGATTCCGATGCCGAATTCCGATATTGAAAAAATATCGGAAGTCGGTATCGGAATTCCGATACAGCAAGTATCGGCCGATACCCGATACTTGCGGTATCGGAATGCTCAACACTAGTGATGACTGTAATGGGATGAACGGCCCCCTCCAGGAAATGCCTCCATTCTTCAAAATCCAACTTTACCGCCAATAACTCTCTATTGCCGACATCGTAATTTCTCTCGGCAGAGGAAAATTTTTTAGAGAAGAAGGTGCAAGGTCTCAGATTAGTAAGGGTAGGAGGGCCCAGAGACAATACTGCACCCACCCCTACTTCCGAGGTATCAGCCTCCACGACAAAAGATCTTGACGGGTCGGGTTGTACCAATACAGGGGCTGAAGAAAAGCATTTTTTTAATGTCATGAAAGAATTTTTTGCAGCTGCAGACCAAATTTTTACATCAGCTCCCTTGAGAGTGAGGTCCGTTAGAGGCTTTACCACCTGCGAGAAGCCCTTAATAAATTTCCTATAGAAGTTGGCAAAGCCCAAATATCGCTGCAACCCTTTCAAGTCATGAGGCTGCACCCAATCCGTAACAGCCTGGACCTTCTTAGGATCCATGCGGAACCCCTCCCCTGACACAATCAAACCCAGAAAGGATAATTCTTGCATGAAAAATGAACATTTTTCCAACTTGGCATAGAAATGATTCTCCCTCAGTCTCATGAGAATCGTCCACAAATGGTGCAAATGAGATTGACTGTCCACCGAGTACACCAAAATGTCATCTAAATAGATAACCACAAAATGACCAATCAAATCAGAGAAAATTACATTAATAAAATTCTGAAAAACAGCAGGAGCGTTGGTGAGACCAAAGGGCATAACCAAGTTTTCGAATAGCCCTTCAGTCGTCAGGAATGCTGTTTTCCATTCGTCCCCTTCCCGGACTCTTATAAGGTTATGTGCCCCACGTAAATCCAGTTTAGAGATCCACTTGGCCCTGGTGAGTTGGTTACATAGATCAGGAATTAGGGGGAGAGGGTATGTATTTTTCACAGTAATTTTGTTTAATTCCCGAAAGTCGAGGCACGGCCGCAAACCACCATCTTTTTTCTTAACAAAAAAGAAGCCCGCCGCCACAGGTGAAACAGAAGGCCTAATATGCCCTTTGCGGAGACTCTCAGTAATGTACTCCTTAATGGCTAGACGTTCGGATCTGGACAAATTGAACAGGCGAGCCTTGGGTAACTTGGCTCCAGGGACTAGATTAATGGCACAATCAAAGGGTCTATGTTGTGGTAGCACTTCAGCCTCACTTTCGGAAAATACGTCTTCAAAATCTTTCAGGTACTCCGAAATACCTTCCAGACCGACAGACGACACTAACACAGATTTTACTGGGGTGACAAGAGTTGTCAAGTTACAACATAGACCGTTAGCCATACAACCCCACTGAATGACCTCCCCCGTGACCCAGTCAATAGTAGGATTGTGGCGTTGAAGCCAAGGCGTACCCAGTACCAGTTCAGCCGGCAGATTATTTAGAACAAAACACCTTACCTTTTCTCTGAAAGTGAGTTCCACTCACGTAGAAAAATTATCAGTCATGAAACAAATTCCCTCCCGGGTGATAGGAGAAGAATCAATTGCCACAATTTTAACAAGATCTTTTAACCTGACTGTCCCTATCTTATGAAAAGTCACAACTTTGGCATCGATCAGATTAATAGAAGAACCACAGTCAACAAAGGCGGTAGTCACAACCGGACCGGCTGCAAGTTCTAGTTCCACCGGAAGCAGAATTTTAGTAAGCGAGGAAAAAGGTACCTGGGAGTCTGGGCAACCTCCTTGATTGTTACCCAGACTCAGTCGTTTTCCTGATGGCTTCACTGAAGAAGGGCAAGAAGGACAGTTCCTTCTCCAAAGTCCAGAGGATCCACAGTAAAAGCACAGTTGGTTGTTTCTACTGCGTCTCCTCTCTTTTTCCTTCAAGGACGTGGCACCAACCTCCATGGGCTCGGGACTAGATGCAGAGTCTCTCAGGTTGGAGAATAAAGGGGTCTCCTGCAGCATGACCCCTCTCGCCCGCAGCCTATGGTCCATGCGGACAGCCTGGATCATAGCGTCCTCCAAAGAATACGGTGGAGGATGAAGGGCCAGGACATCTTTCAAATGTTTGGACAGGCCTCTACAGAACAAACCCCGGAGGGCAGCATCATCCCAGGAGATCTCCGCTGCCCAGCGTCTGAACTCAGAGCAGAACCACTCGGTCGAGTGTTTCCCCTGGCACACACTCATCACCATATCTTCGGCTAGCCTCACACGATCGGGTTCATCGTAGATGTGCCCGAGTGCCTCAAAGAATGCATTCACTGACATTCTCTCAGGGGAGGTAGGGGGAAGGGAAAAAGCCCAAGCCTGATGGGAATCCCATAACAAAGACATAATGACCCCAACCCTCTGACTCTCATCCCCAGAGGAGCGTGGCCTTAGCGAGAAGAAGAGTTTGCACCCCTCCTTAAAAACCTTAAATGTTTTTTTATCCCAAGAGAAAAAGTCAGGCAATTTAACAGGTGATTCAGGGGAAGTTAAGTAAACATCTGTGGCACCCTCACCCTGGGCCCCAGAAGGAAAAGAACCCTGCATGGCATCAGCAACCTCCCTCTGAACCTGATGCTGCAACTGAGCCAGGGTTCGCAGCTCCACAGACTGGTTTTGCATCATTTGAGTGAGGCTATTCACTTGCTCATAGACAGCATGCAGAGGATCCATGATTCAAGAAAAAAAGTTCAAACCTCGTTTAAATGTTTAGGTCAGCTATAATGTCAGGAACACCGCACTGCACCTGCTCACTGAGCCAGTATGCGTGTCCTGAGTACAAAACTTTGCACAAAGATACCTGTGGAATGGGGCAGCAGTGGTGACGATGCATGCTCCAGGCTCACAGGAACTGAAGCTTTTGACTGCTGAGGGCGTGGTCTAAACTCCAGAGAGCTAGGAGCTGAGGAAAACTCCTAGAAAGGTAACTACAGGACAATGTTACCAAGGCGCATAGACAGAGACAGAAACCAGATCAAGCCAGGGTCAAAGCACAAGATAGCATGACAGTACCAAAGTGTTAGGCAGAATGGATAGTCAGGACGTAGCAATAGATCAGAAAACCAGAACGGGCAATAGACGGTACAATAGGGACAAACTGTAACGGAGTAACGATAGCCAAGCCAGGAGGTCAGAACCAGAAAAGACAATAATACCAAAACGAGAGTCAGAGTACAGAGTGAGGGGACGGACCGGGTCATACACGGGAAGCAAACAAGCAATGCAGTGCACACGCACACCAAGGGGGTCAGACACACAATCAGAACAACAGTATAGCTGGCAGAGAACCTTGGTAAAGAGTGAGTATAAATACCCCTGCCAGATCCAGAAAGAGGCCACGTACACTTAACCCTTGACAGAAAGAAAGAGGGGAAAGAAAGAACAGGGAGAGAAAGAAAGAGGTGACAGAAAAAAAGAACAGAGGGCGAGTGAAAGAAAGAAAGAGGGAAAAGAAAGAACAGAGCGATAGAGAGAAAGAAAGAAAGAGGGGATGAAAGAACAGGGAGAGAAAGAGAAAGAAAGCAAGAGAAAAAAATGAAAGAAAGAACAGAGAGAAATAAAGAAAGAGGGGAAAGAAAGAAAGAAGAGAGAGATAGAGAGAGAGAAAGAAAGAGGGGAAAGAAAGAACATAGAGAGAGACTGAGAAAGAACAGAGGGAGAGAAAGAAAGAAGTAAAGAAAGTACAGAAAGAGAGGAAAGAAAGAAAGAAAGAAAAAGAAAGAAAGAAAGAAAGAAAGAGGGGAAAGAAAGAACAGAGAGAGAAAGAAAAAAAGATTAGAGAGAGAAAGAAAGAACAGAGAGAGAAAGAAAAAGAGAGAGAGAAAGAAAGATTCTATAATGATACTATAGCAGCCCAACTCCCATTGAAGTGCCCACCTGAGCCTCCCAGTGCAGGACATATCATGATCCATCCACTCAAATGGCCGGCATCCCTAATTCCAAGATGATCCTGCTGTCTGCGCTGTCAGAGGAGGACACGGTGATGGATCTGAAGCATTCCTGGTCCCGTCACAATCTCTTCATGAAATTGCCTCATTTCAGGTCAGCTTCCAGCACATCACTTCTGGTGGAACATCATGTGCGAGTTTAAAAGTGCTCCTTGGGGCTCTGCCATGTACTTCTGTGTCCGTGGGAAATGCCCACTTTGTATGCCTCGTACACACTTGGCTCCGCTCCGTACATCCAGTACACATATGGCTCCACTCCGCACACACACGACTCCGCATACCCCATACACACGCGGCTCTGCTCCGTACACCAAGTACACACGCGCCTCCGCTCCGTACACCAAGTACACACATGATTCCACTCCGTACACCAAGTACACACACGACTCCGCTCCGTACACCTTGTACACACGTGGCTCCGTACACTTGTACACACGCGGCTCCGCTCTGTACACCTCATACACGCGGGGCTCCGCTCTGCACACCTCATACACACACACAGCTCTGCTCGGTACACCTCGTACACACGTGGCTCTGCTCCGTACACCTCGTACACACACGGCTCTGCTACATCCACACTGTAAACTAGAGTTGAGCGAAACGGGTCGGTCAAATTCAAATGTCGGCGACTTTCGCTGAAGTCGGGTTTCATGAAACGAAACCCGACCATAGCGTGAGGTCGGCCACGAGGTCGGCGACCCGAGCGCCAAAGTCGCGTTTCAAATGATGCTTCCAGTGCCCTTTTTCAGCCAATGATGGAGGAAACACACTGCAGGCAAAGCGATGACATAGGCATCGGTCACCACCATCTTTGAGAAGGGCATGCAAGTGATTGGCTTGCTTTGTGTGGCGTCACAGGGGCTATAAAAGGGCGTGCACACCGTCCGCCATCTTACTTCTGCCGATCTTAGCATTAGGAAGAGGTTGCTGCTGCTGATTCAGAATAAGGGAGAGCGTTAGGCAGGGAAGAAGAACCAAAAAACTGCTTCTGCTGTTAGCGATTTCCACTGTACAAAACAACACTTTGTGTGCAGTGACAGGGGAGGCTCTATTTTTGTGCATCAGTTCTGTTGGTTATTAGGCTGCCTTATAAGGCTCCCTGATAGCTGCATTGCTGTTTGCACACTGCTGTGCAAACTGCTTTTTTAAAAGCAAAAATACTTTTCTACCTCTTTTCTGCACAGTTACCAAGCGTTCATTTTTCCACCCTTTTGTGTGTGCAGCAGTCCTGCTTATTAGGCTGCCTGCGTCCATACTTGGACTAAGAGCATCATTGTCAGCCTCCTAAAATCTCTAGTGAGATCCAAATTCTCACCAATCCTATAGACACCCTCCACCTTGTCATACACCATCCAATTTCAGCCTGTTACATTGAGGTGTAATCTCTACTGGGCCTGAGATACTAGTTCAGCGTCCTCAAATCTATAGTGAGATTCAAATTCTCACCAATACTATATACACCCTCCACCTTGTCATACACCATCCAATTTCAGCCTGTTACATTGAGGTGTAATCTCTACTGGGCCTGAGATACTAGTTCAGCGTCCTCAAATCTCTAGTGAGGTTCAAATTCTCACCAATACTATATACACCTTCTACCTTGTTTTACAGTACCATACAGCTGGTGGTATTTTGGGTACATTTTCACAAAAATGAGGAAGTATGGTGGAAGAGGCCGTGGAAGTGGGCGGGGGTTGCCAGCTGGTTCTGATGGTGGTGGTGTTGGTGGTGCATCTGATGGTAGTGGCAAAAGCACAATAGCACCTAAGGCAGGAGGTGTTGAGCCTGCGTCATCGTCTGGCTCCACAAGGCCTCGAAGGCTCCCTTTTCAGGGAGTAGGTAAACCGCTTTTAAAGCCAGAGCTTCAGGAACAAGTTTTGGCTTACATCGCTGACACAGCCTCCAACTCTCTCGCCTCCTCTTCTGAAGTTTTAAAAAATAAAAGCACTGAGTCATCAGTGGAGGCTCCTGGTCAGAAACAACACCTTTCCTTGTGTCCTCCACCACAACCAAAAGTGAAGGATGCGGCAGGCCACTCTACAGATTACTCCTGTCACGCGGCGGCTGCCGCGCACTCCTTCCCTTACCTCCCCCCGGCCCCAGCTCACCCGCTCGCCGGTGGCCTCCTCGCCTTGGCGCCGGCTGCTGCGGGCTACGGCGTGGTCTCTCCCGGCCATTCTTCCTCGGCCGGCGACCGCCTCCATCCGGTCCTCTGGATCGCGCCGGGTGCGCGCCCCCGCTCCTCCTCGGCGGGCGCGCGTCCACACTATGGCCGGGCACACCCGCTCCTCCTCCTCCTCCTGAGGACGCGCGCCTCCTCCTCCAACTGGAGGTCACGACCCGGAAGGCCTCCCACTTCCCTATATCAGGCCGCCTCCTCCTGCTGGCGATGCCTGACTATCACTGCGCCTTGCTAGTGACTCTGGCCCGCTCTTCTTGTGCGTCCCGCCGTCCTGTCTGTTCGTTACTCATTCCTCCTTTGTTCTCTCTCCTAGGCTCTGAGTCTCCAAACCGTGCCCGTCACTCCTGTGTCTCCAAGCCGTGCCCGTCACTTCTGTGCCGCCAAGCCGTGCCCGTCTGTCCTGTGTCTCCAATCCGGATCTACCTGTCTGTCCGCTGATACATTCCCTGGGTACCAGCTGCCGTGGTGATAGTTACCCGCGGGCTTTCCCCAAACACTCCCTGTATAGGGGGTGGTCCACCTGGTCAGCTCGCCCTCGGGAGGTTCGTTGCCACGGTCTAGTGGGTCCACCCCAGGAGTACAACTCCATGGAGCTCTTTTCACATACCATGCCTGGGTTATCAAGTCAAATCATGAATTCCCCAGTACAAGATGAATCTGACATGGAGTGTGGGTGGCCAGCCAGGGCAGTGGGGTTAATCGGTACCGGGCCGGTGTCTCAGAGGGATGTGTCACGTTGGTGGTGATGTCCCATTCCGTGACCCTGGGTGTCCATGCAAGGGGTGAATAAAGTTTATAGGTGAATGATACGTGACGCCACCTGTGGTTTCTGATCAGATTGACCCGCGCTGCAGTGTCGCTTCTCTAGGACAGATGTTGTGGTGCAGCTAAGATGTAGAAGCCCTGCACAGGTAGAGCCGTAGTCACAGGGCAGATGAAAGAGTTGGTAGATGGTGTGCAGTGCAGGATGTAACAGAGCCGTGTGCCAGGTGCAGAAGAAAGATGACAGACACAGTTGTGCAGTTCCTTTACCTGTACTTGGTAAGTGCCGTCCAGGACCCAGAGTACAGATGGAGAAGGAGTTGATCAGCCTGGAAGCAAATTTGGAATTCTCTCTCTGCAGATAGTTAGTGTGGCCTCCGTTCTAGCGCTTGTCTGAGGTACTCGCAGTACTGAGATCACTGAAGTTCCCCCGTTGACTCTCTTTTGGAACTTTCTCGTATGGCAGGCAGCCATAGCCTTTTCCTTCTGGCTCACACATGTCGCTGCTGGGGCCTCCGAGCCTTAGTTGGGAACAGAGCATTTACAGCTGCTACTTCCTCCGGTTTCTGCTGCAGGACCGTCAGTGTCCCTACAAACTCAGAGACCAGAATCCAGACCATGCGCTCCAGCTAGGAGTGAGCCTTAACTCTACTCATCCTCCAGCTCCCCTTCTCACGTCCACACACTTCCCCTTCCCTTCACAGACTGCCCTAACTTACCTCCTCCCGACCACAGAGAGCAGTTCCTCAGCAGTCAGGTTCAGAGGTCTCCCTGCTGGCCTGGATTGGGAACTGTGTTGTGTGTTGGTTTAACTGCTAGAGAGATCCTTTGTTGCTCCCAAGCATGACATCACACTCCCTAGGAGGAAGGTAATGCCACTGTGGCGACCATACTCCTGGGTGCACCACAAGTGCACTGATGCCCAGCCACTGCTTGATGATTCTGCTGGTACATTGACCCAGACCACTACATTCCCCTCGCACTCTACACAGCCAGAATCTGACCCTGATGAAACTCAGGTTCCCCTTCCCACATACTATACCACCTTACACGGTGACAAAGAGGAAGATGCAGATTAAAGTGCAGGTTCTTTGAGCAGGTGGGGGGGCATACTCATGGGCGACGGCACTGGCACAGGGCCCCTTATAGTATGCAAAAGTGTCTCTGCCGGTGGGAGAGCCCACCCGTCCCCACCCGTCCCCACCCGCCGTCAGACACACCGCCATACTATGAGGGGCCCTGTGCCAGTGCCATCGCCAACGAGTGGACCCCCTGCTTGCTCAGGATCACAGCACTTGCAAAGTTGAAATACTTACCTCTCCCTGCTCCACCGCCGTGACGTCTTCTGCCTTTCCTGACAGTGACATTCTGGTCAGAGAGCGCGATGACAGCTCGTCTGTACGCCCTCTGTCTAAACAGTCCAAGTGCAGTGAGATGGAAGATGGGGATGACGAGGAGTCCAGACTAGTACAGGGATTCCCTGGCGAGGAGACTTAATTGTTTTCATTGTTGGGACAGCAATTTTTGGGGAGCACTATACTCTGGAGAATGATATATGAGGCCCACCATACACTGGAGCATTCCAAAGGTGGACATCAGACACAGGAGCAGCATTTACAATGTCCATTATACACTGGAGCATTAGAAATGGGGCCCATTATATATGGAGCATTATTTGGGCCCATTAAACAGTGGAGCTTCATCCATGGGGACCAACATATACTGTAGCATTATGTGGAGCTCATCACATACTGTATGGAACATTATATGGGACCAATGATTCTGTATGGAGAAATATATGGGCCTCATTACTCTGTATAGCGCACTATGCGGTGGACATAATACTGTATGGAGTAATATACTGTCCGTTTTTGGAGCTATTGGAGAATTTAAAATGGATATCAGTCATGAGATGTAAGAAGTGAAGTATTTTTCATTGTACTATACCGCTATTTCTCTGCCGTATCATAGGATCATGAATTGTGGCATGTGTTAAAGGAGCCCAGTGACACTTTTTGGCCCATGGCCCACGAAAATCTGGAGCCAGCCCTACCCCCCCCCACAACTTTAGCCAAATAACCCCCAGTTTTCAATGCCTAACTATTATTATAAAGTAAATTAAGGTTGACAAGCTTAAGTAATAAGAATTTATGTTTTTGGCATTAAAATGGGCACTGTAGGTGTGCTTCCTGTCCTCCACTCACTGCTGACCTTGGTTCCCCATTGACTTGCATTGGGTTTCGTGTTTCAGTCGGACTTCGACTTTTCACGATAATCGGCCAATTGTGTTCGACCCGACTTTTGAGAAAGTCGGGTTTCATGAAACTCGACTCAACCCGAAAAAAGGCAAAGTCGCTCATCTCTATGGTAAACCTTTCCTGACCCCACACAGAAACTTTACCTCATCCAGCATGACGACCAGCACAGCAGACCAGACTCCTGCAGTGTGCAGGCAGTCATGGAGTGAGACACAGCCCCTGATCATGTGACCTCTGACTCCTCCCCCCTCACAGGTCCTGTGTGCACAGAACACACACAGCCCAGCCACATAGACACGGAGGGCCCTGATCATGTGTGTGACACCTGACTCCTCCCCTCTTACAGGTCCTCTGCACACAGACAGAACACACACAGCCCAGCCACATCTTTGCAGGCTGCGGTGCGTCTATCTGGGATGGCGAGCATGGCGTCGGTGGATGGGGGGGCGTGGCAGCTCAGTGCAATGCGGGAAAAATGGGATGCGGGAGGGGGTGTCAAAAATGGCACTGTCCCATGGTAATCAGGAGGCTTGGGAGCTATGAAGCTGCAGTACATGGTCAGTCTGTGTAACGGTTCCCCCAGAGTTCCAAAGCATTCATGAGACCTGTTCCGCCCCTATCTGAACTAAGCGGCGTGCACGTAACATTGGTGGCTTGTACGGGGAACTCTGACCGGGAATTAGCGTGTAGAGGGAAAAGAGGAAAAGTGACTGAGAAAAACAGCAGCGCAGCACCTCAACTCTGCTACACCAGATAAAGGAGACTAGCCCTAAAACAGCACAGCACCTCAACTCAACTCTGCTACACCAGTTAAAGGAAAGCAGCCCTAAAACAGCACCATTCTATGATTGTATGTATAGGATGTGGTGATTCCGCACGGTTCAGTGAACACATGCGGAATCACCGCCCGTACAAAAGCCTGCAGTGCTTTGGACGGAGCGGATATGTGCTGCAGCCAAAGCGCTGCCAATACTGACCATGGAAACATACACTCTTTTCTTTTGTGCTGTTTTGTTTTTTTTTAAATTGTATGTATTAATAGTGAGTGGCCTCCAATTGAAAACTGCCCAAAAAATAATTGAGGCACTTCTTTGAAAGTCTGAAGCAGTTAAAAAAGTTGAAAAGTGACTGAACAGATGCGTAGCAAGTTGCTTTACATTGTTATGCATGTGTGCATTCATTTTGTCAGGTTTTTTAGCACTTTTCAGCCAATTTCCAGGTGAAATTTGCTTGAAAAAGAGGTCATGTGCACATACCCTTAAAGGGGTTGTCCGGGCTTTCACATAATCTCAGTACATATCTGGGCTGCAGAATTATGACAATAAGTAATTTACTTTCTGTCACTAGTTTGCACAGTTTTCTAGATATTCTGAACAGAACATCCAAGGGGGGGTGTTATGGCATTGAAATGAGAACAGGTCGTAACCTCCTACTGTACTCCAAACATGCTCTCTATAGCAACAACCCCACCCTCCATAGCTACAGGCCCTCCCTGTCCACATGAAGAAACCCTCATAATACAGGACGATTTTCCCTCCTCACTAGTTTCACTTTCCATAGATCACTGTTCAGCATATGTCTGGGGGAGGAGCAGCTGGGTGGTCTGCTCTCTGCAGTGAGGCTGCTAGAGGGGGAGGATTTGTTAGTGTGTGATGAGGGCTTCTTCACGTGGATGGGGAGGGCCTGTAGCTATGGAGAAAACAGTGCAAACTAGTGACAGAAAGTAAATTACTTATTGTCATAATTCTGCAGCCCAGATATGTACTGAGATTATGTGAAAAGCCCGGACAACCCCTTTAAGCTATGTTCACACGCTGCTAGAGTTGAGCGATACCGTCCGATACTTCAAAATATCGGATCGGAATGGATCGGCCGATCTTTAAAAAAAGTATCGGTATCGCCGATGCCGATACCGGAAGTCCCATTCAAGTCTATGAGACTTCCGGTATCGGAATTGGAAAAACCCTTTCCTGCCCTTGTACAGCCACTCGGGGGTCTGTACGGGCCTTCCGGGGGTCTCTGCCGGCCTGCCGGGGGTCTGTGCCGGTCTGCCGGTGGGCTGTGCGGACTGCCCGGGGTCTGTACCGGCCTGCCGGGGGGCTGTGCCGGCCTGCCGGGGGGCTGTGCTGATGTCCGGGGGTCTGTGCAGGCATCGTCCGATGGGACTACAAGTCCCGTCGGGCGATGCCTGCTACCATGACAGTGATTGACACATTAGCCAATGATGGGACAGTAGTAGTCCCATCATCCGGCTAATGTGTTAAATGTAAAAAAAAAAAAAAAACTACATACATACATACTACATGCATGCTACATACATACTACATGCTACATACATAGTACATATATACTACATGCATGCTACATACATACTACATACATACTACATATATACTACATGCATGCTACATATATACTACATGCATGCTACATACATACTGCATGCATGCTACATACATGCTACATGCTACATACATACTACATACATACTACATATATACTACATGCATGCTACATACATACTGCATGCATGCTACATACATACTACATGCTACATACATTCTACATACATACATACATGCTACATACATACTACATATATACTACATGCATGCTACATACATACTACATGCTACATACATACTACATACATACTACATATATACTACATGCATGCTACATACATACTACATGCTACATACATACTACATACATACTACATGCATGCTACATACATACTACATGCTACATATATACTACATACATACTACATATATACTACATGCATGCTACATACATACTACATGCTACATACATACTACATACATACTACATATATACTACATGCATGCTACATACATACTACATGCATACTACATGCATGCTACATACATACTACATGCTACATACATACTACATGCTACATACATACTACATACATACTACATGCATGCTACATACATACTACATGCTACATATATACTACATACATACTACATATATACTACATGCATGCTACATACATACTACATGCTACATACATACTACATGCTACATACATACTACATACATACTACATGCATGCTACATACATACTACATGCTACATACATACTACATACATGCTACATACATACTACATACATACTACATGCATGCTACATACAATACATTCATACAATACATACATGGACATACAGTACATATAACATAGAGTAACATGCTTACCAATACTTGTCACATTGTTCCCCGAAGCCATTGTCTTTTACGGAATAAATATTAACATAATAAACCACAAAAATACTCACCCATGATCCGAAGCAGTCCACGAGTGTGTCCCACGACGATCTTGGGTAGAGAACTGCAGCATCAGCTGATGCTGCCGCTCTCTACGGGCTGCAGGAATCCAATGACGGAAGGTAGGTATCCTTCCGCACTGTATTCCTCCGCCACTTAAAAAAAAAGTCCCTAGTCTCACTTTATGGTAAAATCTGTGTGGGAAATTCTGATGCTGCAGTTTTCTACCCAATATCGTCGTGGGACACACTCGTGGACTGCTTCGGATCATGGGTGAGTATTTTTGTGGTTTGTTATGTTAATATTTATTCCGTAGAAGACAATGGCTTCGGGGAACAATGTGACAAGTATTGATAAGTATGTTACTCTATGCTATATGTACTGTATGTCTATGTATGTATTGTATGAATGTATTGTATGTAGCATGCATGTAGTATGTATGTAGTATGTATGTAGCATGTATGTAGTATGTATGTAGCATGTAGCATGCATGTAGTATGTATGTAGTATGTATGTAGCATGTAGTATGTATGTAGTATATATGTAGTATGTATGTATGTAGCATGTAGTATGTATGTAGCATGCATGTAGTATGTATGTAGTATATATGTGGTATGTATGTAGCATGTAGTATGTATGTAGCATGCATGTAGTATATATGTAGTATGTATGTAGCATGTAGTATGTATGTAGCATGCATGTAGTATATATGTAGAATGTATGTAGCATGTAGTATGTATGTAGCATGCATGTAGTATATATGTAGTATGTATGTATGTAGTATGTATGTAGCATGTATGTATGTAGCATGCATGTAGTATATATGTAGTATGTATGTAGCATGTAGTATGTATGTAGCATGCATGTAGTATATATGTAGTATGTATGTAGTATGTATGTAGCATGTAGTATGTATGTAGTATGTATGTAGCATGTAGTATGTATGTAGCATGCATGTAGTATATATGTAGTATGTATGTAGCATGTAGTATGTATGTAGCATGCATGTAGTATGTATGTGGTATGTATGTAGCATGTAGTATGTATGTAGCATGCATGTAGCATGTAGTATGTATGTAGCATGCATGTAGCATGTAGTATGTATGTAGCATGCATGTAGTATATATGTGGTATGTATGTAGCATGTAGTATGTATGTAGCATGCATGTAGTATATATGTAGTATGTATGTAGCATGCATGTAGTATATATGTAGTATGTATGTATGTAGTATGTATGTAGCATGTAGTATGTATGTAGCATGCATGTAGTATGTATGTAGTATGTATGTAGCATGTAGTATGTATGTAGCATGCATGTAGTATATATGTAGTATGTATGTAGCATGTAGTATGTATGTAGCATGCATGTAGTATATATGTAGTATGTATGTAGTATGTATGTAGCATGTAGTATGTATGTAGCATGCATGTAGTATGTATGTAGTATGTATGTAGCATGTAGTATGTATGTAGCATGCATGTAGTATATATGTAGTATGTATGTAGCATGTAGTATGTATGCAGCATGCATGTAGTATGTATGTAGTATGTATGTAGCATGTAGTATGTATGTAGCATGCATGTAGCATGTAGTATGTATGTAGCATGCATGTAGCATGTAGTATGTATGTAGCATGCATGTAGTATATATGTGGTATGTATGTAGCATGTAGTATGTATGTAGCATGCATGTAGTATGTATGTAGTATGTATGTAGCATGTAGTATGTATGTAGCATGCATGTAGCTTGTAGTATGTATCATGCATGTAGTATATATGTAGTATGTATGTAGCATGTAGTATGTATGTAGCATGCATGTAGTATGTATGTAGTATGTATATAGCATGTAGTTTGTATGTAGCATGCATGTAGTATATATGTAGTATGTATGTAGCATGTAGTATGTATGTAGCATGCATGTAGTATGTATGTAGTATGTATGTAGCATGTAGTATGTATGTAGCATGCATGTAGCATGTGGTATGTATGTAGCATGCATGTAGTATATATGTGGTATGTATGTAGCATGTAGTATGTATGTAGCATGCATGTAGTATGTATGTAGTGTGTATGTAGTATTTTTTTTTTTTTTTTTTTTTAACATTTAACACATTAGCCGGATGATGGGACTACTACTGTCCCATCATTGGCTAATGTGTCAATCACTGTCATGGTAGCAGGCATCGCCCGATGGGACTTGTAGTCCCATCGGACGATGCCTGCACAGACCCCCGGACATCAGCACAGCCCCCCAGCAGGCCGGCACAGCCCCCCGGCAGGCTGGTACAGACCCCCACAGGGTGCACAGACCACCGGCAGGCTGGCACAGCCCCCCGGCAGGCCGGTACAGACCCCGGGCAGTCCACACAGCCCCCCGGCAGGCCGGCACAGCCCCCCGGCAGGCCAGCAGAGACCCCCGGAAGGCCCGAAATGACGGCGCATCATGATGCGCACACACCGCGCATCATGATGACGTCATTTCGGTTGTCAATCAACTTTGAACTTCCGATTCCGATGCCCGATTTTTGAAAAAATATCGTAGGTTGGTATCGGATTTCCGATACAGCAAGTATCGGCCGATATCCGTTACTTGCGGTATCGGAATGCTCAACTCTACACGCTGCATTTTTTCTGACTTTTTTAATGCAAATTTTAAAGGGGTTGTCCGGGCTTTTCACATAACCTCAGTGCATATCTAGGCTGCAGAATGCTGACAATAAGTAATTTACTTTCTGTGGCCAGTCTGCATGGTTTCCATGATATGATCTCTTGCTTCTATGAAAAACATCCAGGGGGGGTGTATTCTGGCATTGAAATGAGAACTGGTCGCTTCCTCCTACTCTACTAAAAACATGCTGTCTGTAGCAACAACCCCACCCTCCATAGCAACAGGCCCTTTCCGTCCACATGAACAAGCCCTCCTCACAGAGTAACAAATCCTCCCCCTCTAGCAGCCTCAGTGCAGAGAGCAGAACCACCCAGCTGCTCCTCCCCCAGACACACACTGAACAGTGTTCTATGGAAAGTGAAACTAGTGAGGAGGAAACGACCAGTTCTCATTTCAATGCCAGAACACACCCCCCTGGACGTTTTTCATAGAAGCAAGAGATCATAACTTGGAAACTGTGCAAACTGGCCACAGAAGGTAAATTACTTATTGTCAGCATTCTGCAGCCCAGATATGCACTGAGATTATGTGAAAAGTCCGGACAACCCCTTTAAGCTGCGTGTTACAGTACCAGCAAAAGCCATGACATTTCAGAAATCTCTTGCACACACATTGTTTTTTTCCTGACTGTTTTGGAAAACTGCTGCATTTTTGCAAACTGCAGCATTTAACTTCATTTAGCATTTTTCACCCATAGAAAGTAATGAGTAAGTGCAAAAACACAGCAAAAATGCAGGTATCAGGTTTTGCTGCATTTTGGTGCAAAAACCTACGGAAGTTGCATCATCTTTTTTGGAGGGGCGCTAAATTTTATCAGCATGCACAAGAGAAAATAAAAACATAGCAAAGAAAGCAGCAAATATGTAGCAAAACATGTTTTTTAAGATGCTTTTTTACTGCCAAAAGAGCAGGTTTTGCCTGTGGAAAAAAACGCAGCAAAAACGCAATGTGTGAACATAGCCAGGCTGTTTTTCATTACCATTTGATCCTTCCTGCCCTTTAAATTTGTATGCTTTTGGCAAGGGAGAAGCACCTTCATTTTAGAAGTAACTTATACATTACGCTGACTATGATGTTTTACCAACAATGGAGGCTATGCCTTTCCTATGTTGTAGTTTTACTTGTCTGTATCCCACAGACCCTTATGACAATGTCACCCTTTGTAGGTAGCAGACTGACATATTGCTGCAGCTCCCCCCTCCTTGACATTTCTCTTCTCTGTTTTCTAGTGGTCTAATCTGATGTGTCTCAGCTCAAGTGATTAACATAATTAACAAGATTAGATGGCCTTGTTGTTCAGTAATAACATCTTTCTCTAATACACAGCACATGTCTTGGTGATAGAGAATCTGTGCCTGACCATAAGAGGCACCCATCTGTATTCCTGTCAATAATCCCTTAATAGGATGGCCCAAAAGTGTCTGTCCTGTAATACATGACTACTAATCACTCTATACATCACCGACTGTAATTATTGCCTGTTCTCTGATACTTTTAATGACCCTGTTCATTAATTATTGTCACCTATGCACCCAGGATACCATGTGCACCCAGGATACTATGAGGACCAGTACACCATGTGTATCCAGGATCAGGATATTCTGTGCACCCAGGATACCATGTGCACCCAGGATACCATATTCACCTGGGATACCATGTGCACCCAGGATACCATGTGCACCCAGGATACCATGAGGACCCAGGACACCATGTGCACCCAGGCTATCATATTCATCTAGGATACCATGTGCACCCAGGATAGCATATTCACCTAGGATACCATGTACATCCAGGATACTATGAGGACCCAGGACACCATGTGTATCCAGGATACCATGTACACCCAGGACACCATGTGCACTCAGGACACCATGTGCACCCAGGATACCATAGGTATCCAAGATACCATGTGCACCCAGGACACCATGTGCACCCAGGATATCATATTCACCTAGGATACCATGTGCACCCAGGATAGCATATTCACCTAGGATACCATGTGCACCCAGGATACTATGAGGACCCAGGATACATGTGTATCCAGGATACCATGTGCACCCAGGACACCATGTGCACTCAGGACACCATGTGCACCCAGGATACTATGTGCACCCAGGATACTATGAGGACCCAGGATACATGTGTATCCAGGACACCATGTGCACCCAGGACACCATGTGCACTCAGGACACCATGTGCACCCAGGATACTATGTGCACCCAGGATACTATGAGGACCCAGGATACATGTGCACCCAGGACACCATGTGCACTCAGGACACCATATGAACTCAGGATACCATGTGCACCCAGGATACCATAGGTACCCAAGATACCATGTGCACCCAGGATAGCATGTGCACCCAGGACACCATGTGCGCCCAGGAAACCATGTGCGCCCAGGATACCATGTATACCCAGGTACAATGTGCACCCAGGATACTATGTGTACCCGTGTCTGCTCTGCCCATTGTCTCAATATACCGTACCTTCTAAATACCTAGACACAACTAAATGTTCAATAATCATTGAGATTCTTGTGAGCAGCAGTGTCTGCGGGCTATTCACTTTGACTACAACAGCCAAAAGATACAGATGTGACTTTAATGTGAGGGCAGAATATGTGCGTGCTCCATTCCAGCTATTGAACAACTATAAAGGGGCAGTCTGGCCTTATGGGACTCACTAAAATGAGTCTGAGCCAGCAGAATTTACACATCGCTCTTCGCATCATGCTAAGAGTTGCACAACAGCACGGCCTGCAGGTTAACCGGCCCTGTCAATTGTGGATACCACTAAACCATCAGTCATTAACCTGCTGTGTACTGCAACACACTATTTACTGCCAAAATGACTACAGATCTGTCACAATATTTCACAACATAAAGTGTATACATTACTAGATATCTTAGACCTAATGAGGCTGCTGCACTTACTTTGAAAATCCATAACATAAAGAATAAAAAATAATGAACAAAGACAACATTCATAAATATAGGTTTTATATGTGATATTTGTGACATCCTAGCATATAATACAATGAATGGTATTTGATAGGCATTTGCCAATTACCTATTTTAATTCTTATCATTAAGGCTGAGTTGGTGAGGTGGATTTGCTAAGTCATAGGACATAGAGAGAAGCATGGACAGAGACATTGATGCAGCAGAGCTGGACTAGTCAGACGTCATGTGGAACGGTGAGATCCATTCGAACTGGATATGCTGGCTGGCATAGGGATCCTAGAGCTGTGTGATCAATTGTGTGAATATAGGATAAGTTGAGATAAGTAGGCAAACAAGTACATTGATACAGCAGAGATAAGTGTGCAGTTAGTAGCACCTTGAGTCAGCAGAGATAAATCATAGAATCATAGAATCATAGAATGGTAGAGTTGGAAGGGACCTCCTGGGCCATCTGGTCCAACCCCCTGCTCAAAGCAGGATTCGCTAAATCATCCCAGTTAGATGTCTGTCCAGCCTCTGTTTGAAGACTTCCATTGAAGGAGAACTCACCACTTCTCGTGGCAGCCTGTTCCACTCATTGATCACTCTAACTGTCAAAAAGTTTTTTCTAATATCTAATCTGTGTCTCCTCCCATTCAGCTTCATCCCATTGCTTCTAGTCTTTCCTTGTGCAAATGAGAATAAAGTTGATCCTTCTACAATGTGACAGCCCTTTAGATATTTGTAGACAGCTATTAAGTCTCCTCTCAGTCTTCTCTTTTGCAAACTAAACATTCCCAAATCCTGCAACCTTTCCTCATAAGACAGGGTTTGCAGACCGGTCACCATTCTGGTCGCTCTTTTCTGAACTTGCTCCAGTTTGTTGATGTCTTTTTTAAAATGTGGTGCCCAAAATTGGACACAATATTCCAGATGAGGTCTGACCAAAGAGGAGTAGAGGGAAATAATTACTTCACGTGATCTAGACTGTATGCTTCTGTTAATACATCCTAGAATTGCATTTGCCTTTTTTGCTGCTGCATCACACTGTTGACTCATATTCAGTCTGTGATCTATTAGTATACCCAAGTCTTTTTCACATGTGCTGTCACTTAGCCCTATTCCTCCCATTCTATATATGCTTTTTTCATTTTTATTGCCCAGATGTAGTACTTTGCATTTCTCCCTGTTAAAAACCATTCTGTTAGTTGCTGCCCACTTCTCCAGTTTATTTAAATCTTTATGAATCCTCTCTCTCTCTTCTCTAGTATTAGCTATCCCTCCTAGCTTTGTGTCATCAGCAAATTTAATCAGTTTACCCTCAATTCCTTCATCTAAATCGTTGATAAAGATGTTGAACAATACAGGGCCCAGGACAGAGCCCTGTGGTACCCCACTTGAGACATTCTTCCAACTGGATGTGCAGCCATTTACGACCACTCTTTGGGTCCGATCACTAAGCCAGTTATGAATCCACCTAACAGTTGCCTTGTCCATTCCATACTTAGTCATTTTTTCAATAAGGATTGTATGAGAGACTTTGTCAAATGCTTTGCTGAAGTCAAGATATACTATATCTACAGCATTTCCTTGATCCACCCAATCAGTAATACCGTCATAGAAGGAAATTAAATTAGTCTGACATGACTTATTAGTTACAAACCCATGCTGACTCTGTTTAATCACTTCATTCTTATCCAGGTATTGACATACATGTTGTTTAATAATTTGTTCAAAGATCTTTCCTGGTATAGAAGTCAGACTCACCGGCCTATAGTTGCCTGGGTCCACCTTCTTCCCCTTTTTGAAGATAGGAACAACATTTGCTCTTCTCCAGTCTTCTGGCACTTCTCCTGTTCTCCAAGAATTTTCAAAGATTATGGAGAGGGGTTCAAAAATTTCTTCTGCTATCTCCTTCAGTACTCTGGGGTGTAATTCATCTGGACCTGGAGACTTGAATTCATTTAGGTTAGCTAAGTGTTTCCTCACTATCTTTCTGTTTATAGATATCCTGGATTCTTCTATTCCCTTAATAGGACAGTGAATAACAGTTGATGTTACATTTCCTTTCTGAGAGAAAACAGATGCAAAATAGGAATTTAAAAGTTCAGCCTTCTCAACATCCTGTCTTACCATTTCATCATTTTCATCCTGTAAAAATCCTATAGCATCTTTGACTTTTCTTTTACTTTTGACATATCCCCAAAATCCTTTATTATTGCTTTTGACATCTCATTGCAAGCCTCAATTCATTTTCAGCTTTAGCTAATCTGATTTGTGCCCTGCAGGTTCTGCAGACAGCATTATATTCTTCTTTAGATATGCCTCCCTCTTTCCATTTTATAAACATTTTTTTCTTCCTTTTTAGCATGTGCTTAAGTTCTGTGTTCATCCATCCTGGTTTCCTTAAATGCTTCCTATTCTTCCCTCTTTTCGGAATTGTTAACAACTGTGCTTTGAGAATTTCATTTTTCAAGATTTCCCATCCTTCCTGGACATTTTTGTCTTTAAGGATATCCAGCCATTGGATCCCTCCAATTCTCTTTCTGAATCCCTTAAAATCTGCCTTTCTGAAATCTAACCTTGACGTCTGAGTCTTCACAGGTCTTCCGCCTCTAGTTATCCAAAATTCTAAAATAGCATGGTCGCTACCTCCTAGGGTCCCAGCCACTTTTACCTCCTCAACCATTTCCTCCCTGTTTATAAGGATTAGATCCAAGGTAGCAGTTCCCCTTGTTTTCTCCTTTACCTTTTGGAAGATAAAGTTGTCAGCAAGAGAGGATAAGAATTTCCTTGACCTGTTAGTTTTGCCTGAGAGAGATTCCCAACAAATGTCTGGATAGTTGAAATCTCCCATGACAACTATGTCATATTTTTTGGAGAACTTGGCCATTTGATGCATAAAGAGTTCATCCATATCTTCAGCTTGCACAGGCGGCCTGTAGTAAATGCCTACAATGGTGTCCTTTCCATTGTTCTGTCCTTGTATTCTTACCCAAACAGTTTCCACAGAACTCCCAGTCTCTGAAGCTTCAATCTCTGTGCAGATATACGCATTTCTAACATACAATGCGACACCCCCTCCTCGTTTATCAAGTCTGTTTCTTGCAAATAAGTTGTATCCTTCTAGTCTTGTATTCCAATCATGTGTATTGTCCCACCAAGTTTCAGTGATTCCAATGACATCATATTTCTTTTCCTGTGTTAGTAGTTCCAATTCTCCTTGTTTGTTGCCCATGCTTTGTGCATTAGTATAGAAACATTTTAGTTTGTGATTGGTTTCTCTTTCTCCAATATTTTTATTAATTAGATTCTTTCGTCTTTGTTCTTCCTTTCCACTTCTAATAGCAGAGTTCTCAATAGCATTTGTCAGGTGTATGGCTTTTTCTGGTCTTTTGCTTCCCTTCCCATGTTGTTCTAGTTTAAAGCTCTCCTTACAAGTGTAGCAAGGCGACTTCCAAATACCTGCTTTCCAGTCTTCGTAAGGTGCACCCCATCTCTAGCAAGTAGTCCATCGTATAAGTAGTTCACTCCGTGATCCAGAAATCCAAATCGTTGCTGACGGCACCATCGACGTAGCCAGTTGTTCACCTGCAGAATCTTATTCCACCTCCTTGTTCCATGGCCATCCACTAGGTAGGTAGGCAGGTACTTTGATGCAGCAGGGTTGAGTAAACAATCAGGCACCCTGTTGTAGCAGAGCTGGAAGTGAGGATAGAACTTAGAAATAGTATAGCTGGAGAGGCAGTCAGGCATCTCCTTGTTGCAGAACAGGATACTTGGATAGCACTCAGGAACAGCAGAGCTGAGTAGAGAATCAGGTATCTGGCTTTAGCACACTCCAGTTGGATATATGACTGGAAAGCACATAATAGCAGCATAAACTTTTACCTGAATACTCAGGTGGAGCACATATGCCTGAGCTTGCCTTGGATAATGACCTCAAAGTTGCATGCTGGGTTACCATAGCAACCCGCCACGCACTAGCACAGAGTGAACTGACTGTCATTTAAAGAGAAAGCAAAGCCAGACACTGAAGCTGGGACAGATGATTAACCCTTATTGAAGGCTTCATTCATGCTGCCCAAACTGCAGGCAGAATAAATCAGAGACTGGCTTCATGATCGAAGCCTGGTCTATTTTTCTGAAGCGCTGCCCTCTGGTGGTGACTGGCTACTCTCTTCTCTGCCTATGGTCGGATCATTAAAGCATACATTGTCAGAAAATCTGGACTGCTTCAGAAAAAAAGCATACTTGGCTGCAGTTGTGCAGCCAGGCAATGGTTCATGCTGTCTGTGGTATGGGCAGCATGAATCAGTTGACAGCTTCCATTTAATTTCACTTCTTTTTTCTGTGTCCTCAAGTATCACAGCAAGTAGACTACAAGAACATTCCTAAACTATCTACTTGTAATAGTATATATACACATATCAGGATATACATATACAGTGAGTACGGAAAGTATTCAGACCCCTTTAAATTTTTCACTCTTTGTTTCATTGCAGCCATTTGGTAAATTCAAAAAAGTTCATTTTTTTCTCATTAATGTACACTCTGCACCCCATCTTGACTGAAAAAAAACAGAAATGTAGAAATTCTTGAAAATTTATTAAAAAAGAAAAACTGAAATATCACATGGTCATAAGTATTCAGACCCTTTGCTCAGTATTGAGTAGAAGCACCCTATTGAGCTAGTACAGCCATGAGTCTTCTTGGGAATGATGCAACAGGTTTTTCACACCTGGATTTGGGTATCCTCTGCCATTCTTTCTTACAGATCCTCTCCAGTTCCATCAGGTTGGATGGTGAACGTTGGTGGACAGCCATTTTCAGGTCTCTCCAGAGATGCTCAATTGGGTTTAGGTCAGGGCTCTGGCTGGGCCAGTCAAGAATGGACAGAGTTGTTCTGAAGCCACTCCTTTGTTATTGTAGCTGTTTGTTTAGGGTCATTGTCTTGTGGGAAGGTGAACCTTCGGCCAAGTCTGTGGTCCAGAGCACTCTGGAAGAGGTTTTCATCCAGGATATCTCTGTACTTGGCCGCATTCATGTTTCCTTCAATTGCAACCAGTCATCCTGCCCATACAGCTGAGAAACACCCCCATAGTCTGATGCTGCCACCACCATGTTTCACTGTCTGATTGTATTGGACAGGTGATGAGCAGTGCCTGGTTTTCTCCACACATACCGCTTAGAATTATCACCAAAAAGTTTCATCATCGTCTCATCAGACCAGAGAATCTTATTTCTCATAGTCTGGGAGTCCTTCATGTGTTTTTTTAGCAAACTCTATGCAGGCTTTCATATGTCTTGCACTGAGGAGAGGCTTCCATTGGACCACTATGCTATAAAGGCCTGACTGGTGGAGGGCTGCAGTGGTAGTTGACTTTGTGGAACTTTCTTCCATCTCCCTACTGCATCTGTGGAGCTCAGCCACAGTGATCTTGGGGTTCTTCTTTACCTCTTTCACCAAGGCTCTTCTCCCATGATTGCTCAGTTTGGCTGGACGGCCAGGTCTAGGAAGACTTCTCGTTGTCCCAAACTTCTTCCATTTAAGGATTATGGAGGCCACTGTGCTCTTAGGAGTCTTGAGTACTGGAGAAATTATTTTGTAGCCTTGGCCAGATCTGTGCCTTGCCACAATTCTGTCTCTGAGCTCCTTGGTCAGTTCCTTTGACCTCATGATTTTCATTTGGTCTGACATGCACTGTGAGCTGTGAGGTCTTATATAGACAGGTGTGAGCCTTTACAAATCAAGTCCTACTAGTTTAATTAAACACAGCTGGACTCCAATGAAGGAGTAGAACCATCTCAAGGAGGATCACAAGGAAATGGACAACATGTGATTTAAATATGAGTGTCTGAGCAAAGGGTCTGATTACTTATGACCTTGTGATATTTCAGTTTTTTTTCAGTCAAAATGGGGTGCAGAGTGTACATTAATGAGAAAAAAAATGAACTTTTTTGAATTTACCAAATGGCTGCAATGAAACAAAGACTGAAAAATCTAAAGTGGTCAGAATACTTTCCGTACCAACTGTACCTTACTCTATATGTATTTAGTGTTGCCTGACTGATATAAACCAGACAAGCTGTGTGCTCCTAGTTTGCATATTCTGCAATATTTCTCAAAGTAAAGACCTATTTCTCCCTCTGTCTTATATTGCCCCATAAAACTACTTGCCTATAACTCTTGCCAATCCCAGTCCTTTTTACTCACAAGCAGTGGAACTGGAGGATAGTTGCAGGTTTTGATTTATGGCACATTTCAGCCCTATTGATTGAACACGTGCACACACATAAAATGTTCTTCTGCCCCTGGTCGAGACGCTAATTTATATCCCTGTGCCCTTCACTGCCAGGCACAATATATGGGCTGGCCCTCACTGCCAGCTCCGCATTTAACCTTTTAATGGTGTGCACTCTAAACACAGAAATAAAGCAATATATACACACAGAAACAGTGCAATTTGAACATTATAAGGATCATTGGACATATTTCTCAGGTGGATGTGATATGTATGTTTTTATATATATATATGAGACATTGTTTTAGCAGATAGATGCAATGTATATGACATACAGTGTATATAACAGCACATGTAGTATTTAGGCAGATGCCATGAGGTACCACATCAGCTATTCCCAACCCCTCTGTAAAAGCTTCCCTCAGCTAGCAAATATAGTGAGGACAATCCACCCCAAGAACATGTAGGTTATGCTTAAAGGGAACCTATCATGCAAAAATACATTATTAACCTGCATATATTGAGTTAATCTGCATGTTAATAGCGTTCTGAACCTGCCTGGCGCCCGCACAGAGAGCCCCCGGAAGGCTCCTGGCAGCCTCAGGCTTTCAGTCATTGGGGTGGGCAAGCGCGGATTCATTCACGGCTGAGAGCATTGTGAGTGGCAACTGTAACCATGCCCAGACACTGACCGAGAGACGCGTTAGCAGTGTATCAGCTGTCAGTCAGTGCGAGGAGCACAGTTACAGCCCCAGCACACTGTGTACTGAATGACGACTGAAAACGTGCTGGCCGCCCCTATGACTGAAAGTCGGAACCTGCTGGAGGGGAGTAAAGTTAATTTCCTCTCAGCAGCCAGACTATCAGTACAGCAACCGCACTGTTTCAGAATGCTTTTAACCTGCAGATGCCAGAGTCTGCCATTGAAGCTATACACATGTTGGCATATTGCTGCCAAAGATGGGTTTTAAGGCCTGTTTCACACTTGCTTTTTTTTGCAGCGCATTTTTCCCGCAAAAAAACGCATTGAAAAACGCATACAAAAGCATACAACTGCTGCGTTTTTTTCAAGCATTTTTATGAGCATGCATGAAAAAAACGCAGCGTTTTTAAGCGTTTGTATGCGTTTTTAGTGCGTTTTTACCGCGTTTGCGTTTTTTTCCAACATTAGGTGGCCACTCACACTAACCCAAACCATGACTTTACTAACCCTAACCCTGACCCTAACCCTAACCCTAACCCTGACCCTAACCCTAACCCTTAACCAAACCATACTTAACCCTAACCCTGACCCTAACCCTAACCCTAACCCTAACCCTGACCCTAACCCTAACCCTTAACCAAACCATACTTAACCCTAACCCTAACCCTAACCCTGACCCTAACCCTAACCCTAACCCTTAACCAAACCATACTTAACCCTAACCCTAACCCTAACCCTAACCCTGACCCTAACCCTAACCCTAACCCTTAACCAAACCATACTTAACCCTAACCCTGACCCTAACCCTAACCCTGACCCTAACCCTAACCCTTAACCAAACCATACTTAACCCTAACCCTAACCCTAACCCTGACCCTAACCCTTAACCAAACCATACTTAACCCTAACCCTGACCCTAACCCTGACCCTAACCCTAACCCTAACCCTGACCCTAACCCTTAACCAAACCATACTTAACCCTAACCCTGACCCTAACCCTAACCCTAACCCTGACCCTAACCCTAAACCCCCTTAACTAACCCTAACTTTACTAACTTAACTAACCCTAACTTTACCCAAACCCCTAAATTCCATTGTCTAAACTAATGGTAAAAAAAAAAAACTCATGTGCAAAAAAACGCATACATAAGCATGCCAATGCGCACATATGCTCACCATAGACTTATAATGGGTGTCTTGCTGTAAAAAAACGCATTGCGCGCGCATGCGTTTTTTTGAGGCAAATCGGACGCACAAAAAATGCAACAAGTTGCATTTTGTGCGCCCGAGCGCATACCGCAAAAAAACGCATGCGCGGTAAAACGCAGTAAAACGCATGTGTATGCGCACATAAGCGCATCCCATGCAAAGTATAGGAAAAAAAACGCATGCGCTATTTAGCGCTAAATTACCGCGAAAAAAAACGCAAATGTGAAACCAGCCTAAAGCAGCTAAGAGGCATGAAAAAAGAGAAGTGGACTTTCAGATGTTACACACATTTTTACATATATTACATACTGTATATCCTATTAATCATCGTACATTAATGATGCTTGGTAGTAATTCAAGATTTGAATTCTAAAACAGCAGACAGCTCAGTCAGTTGAAGCCTGTTTATATTGCAAAAGAGCAAAGCAACTAAAAGAAGACTGAAAATCCTCCAAAAATTCAAAAACCAGCAGAAAGAAGACAATGATGCTCACCTGCCCAGGCCTCCAGACAAATGCATGCAGAAGAACCGTGTAGTTAAGATGGCGGTAACACAGGTCCAAAAATACTGATGAAACAGCTGTAGAAATCGCAGGAACGCAGGATGTTGCCACGGACAGGAGACAGATCAAAAGTTACAGGATTTTATTAACAACAAATATGCTCCACGCAGGGAGTAGCAGGGCACAGAGGGGTAGTAATAGGACAAAGGACGGGAAAGGGAGTTTGGACGGGGTAGAACTGGGAGTATGACAGGGTTTATAAGGGGTGAACGAGAGTTCAGTAAGAGTTTAAACTTATCGGCATGTAGTCTTCAAACGTGAGGAGGTTCTGGGTTCCAACGGTGGCAGCAACAACAGAGGTGCAGATTGTCTCGACGGAGTCTTGACTTGGCGAGAGTCCAACAGTGGCACCGACAACAGCGGCCAAGGTCATCTCGTCGCAGTCTCTGTGTGACGGGCAGTTTCCCCATGCCTTACGATATCTGGCACGGTTCCGAGTCCAACATGAGATGCTGCCAGAACAAGCCTTTGCTCTACTTCGAATGAAAGTTCTGGCCTATAAAGAATGGGCCCCGCCTGGCCTCTCTCCTGGCGTTTAGTCAACCGTCCGGTCAGTGACTTCAGTTCGGAAGCTGTCAGGGAGGAGGGCAGAGGTCTGTCTGCGGATCGCCTATCAACCGAGAGTGCCACTGCAGGGGGTCTGTCAGGGTGCTCGGCACCCTCGAGATACTCTGTCTTCTTAGCAGTGGCAGCATTCGATCCGCCACTCAGCTTCCCTGTGTGGGCTCTGCCTGTTTTCCTGAGCAGTGCGCTAGTTCTGCCCACCTTTCTCAAGTCAGTCACATGACCCGGTCTGTCCTGCACTTTCAGTCTCCCCCCCTGCAACACGGATGGCAGTTCCGGCATCGGCATGTAAAAGGCACCCCGGCTCTGGCACTGCTCCTTACATTCTCCCTTTCTTTTAGCTCACCATTCCATGGGAGAGAGTTTCTCTATTCTACCAGCATTCTTTCAAACCTTGGACTATCTGTTGTCATACAAATTGATCTTGATTGTAGCGAATAGGGGGTATGCCTGCAGTGGAGCGTTCGGAGCGCCGTAAAGTAGAAGGAGCAGTAGATCCTCTGGGTACAACTAGTTCAGTTTTTTCTTGAGGACTGGTAGAGGTGTTTCCCCCGGCTGGGATTTCAACATCAGTCTCTTCCTTCTCATCTGTTACAAGGACTGCTGGAGCTTCGCTTGAGGTATCCGACAACTCTTGCGCTGGGTTAGAATGTCTTGACTTGTAGGGTCGTAGCATGATCCTGTGTACAATGCGAGTGGGAACTCCATCTGTCCCTTCAGGCTGAATTTCATATACTGGCCCCTTGGCATCTATTCTTCGTTTCACCTGACAGGTGTGCTTCTCCCACCGGGACGCCAATTTGTTTTAAGGGAGTTTTTCCCTCACCAGAACACGATCTCCGGCACGCAGAGCTGTCCCTCGCAGTGGAGCGGTTCGAGGATGTTCCAGCTCCTGAAGCTTGGTCTGCACCAGATGATGTAGGGTCTGTAACCAATGTCTATGCTCACGAACCCTGGAAAACAACCCCATCCATGGGTGGTCCACCTCAGTCTCCAGCTCCAATTCAGTGATCCCTTTCCCTGTATGACCAAACAGGAGAGAGTAAGGGGTATAACTGGTGGTACTATGTCTTCTGTTATTATAGACCCACACCAACTCAGCTACATATTCGGGCCACTGGGCCTTCCTGTCACCTTCCAAAGTTCATAACATCTGTATTAGGGTGCAGTTAAATTGCTTACAAGCTCCATTCTCTTGGGGATGATAAGGTGTCGTCCGGGACTTTCCGATCCCGTTTAGACTGTGAAGTTCTTCCATAACTTTCCCAAGGAAGCAGGCTCCCTTATCTGAATGTATGCGTTTCGGGCACCCATACACCTGAATGAAATTCTTACAGATGGCATAGGCAGTAGATTCGGTGGTTTGGTCTCGAGTGGGAGTCACAACAGCAAACTTCGAGAAATGATCTATCATCACTAAGCACTGTTCATACCCTTGATGTGCTGGGCCAATGGTGAGATAGTCTATCATCATAAGTTCCAACAAAGCAGATGTCCCTATGACTTAGTGAATTCACAGGTTCGACAACGTCGGCAAGCCTCTTCCACTGCTGACTTTAGCTGGGGGTGATAAAACAGGCGCTATCCTATGCTTAGCTTGTACTATACTTTACTCACATTATGCAGTAACACTTCACATGCTGTACATTACCATAATACAGTATATTACATAAGACACACATCATTATTACCTATAAAACTGCACAACATTATTTATTACATAGCGCGATTGTTGTCTTCAGGGGCATTAATAGGGTAAGACAATCAAGATTCCTACACATGCAAACATAGTTTTTTTGAGCAATATTTTACAGCTGGTCTCCTCTTAAAAATTCCTAGAAAAATCATTCAAAAAGTGCTTGAAAGTCTCTTCCTATGGTCATATGTTCAATCTTTTGAGCAGTTTTCTTTCATTCAAGTTTTGAAAAATGTCTGGTTCTTTAAAACAGCTCCTTTATGGATTTCACTCTAAACTTGACTGTCACGTAGTGACAAGAGACTGTGGGTAGTTACTCGATCCCTCGAACTATGGAAGCCCTAGGCTATTCCGTTCCCCGAATTACCATGGATAGTGGAGATGCTGGGGTCTCCTACCTTGCTATGCTCCTATCTTACCCTTATCTATTCTCTCTCCCAGGCAGGGATGTCTGAGGCTGAAGTGTATAGACAAAGATTAACCAGACAGACACAGGTAAACAGACAGGGATAAAAGAAAACTACAATCAGACAAATACACTCACAAAACACTCACAAAACAGTGGGAAACAGGGGAGAGACAGGAAGGAAAAAAACAAATGGGAGAGGAAAAGGATAAACAAGCAAACCAACTCCAAGCAGCAAGCTCCTGAAAAACTCTCCAACTGCCTACTCCAAACACTGAAATCTCTCCTTCAACTCCAAACCAGGTATTAGTAACAGTCACTGGCAGGTCAGAAGCAAGTAGAAGAGTTCTTATACCTACTGGGAGTAACAAACTCAGAACAGCTGATACAACCCAAGACAGAGAAGTGAGGAGTCCAACTAAGCAGTTTAACCCTTGCAGCACCTGAGTAAAGAAAGCCAGAACTGCTAATAGGATGGTGAAGCTGTTCTACCACAGATGTATGTTTCACCAGAAGCGGTGATCATCTCACCCCACTCTGTTGTGGTATTCCCATTGACATCGGCACTGTCAATCAAAAGGGAGAAAACACTTCGAGGAAAAAAAAACACAAAAATGCTTAAAACACTCTTCAAAACTACTTCAAGAAACACTTTAAAAAGTTTCTCAAACATTTCCAAAGAAGGAGAATTTCCTGAAGTGGTTTCCTCCAGAAAAATTGTAATTTTTCACTACCTTAAAATATTCCTTCTGCACATGTCCAAAGAAGATACACTTTCTTTTTACTCATCAAGTGTTTTTTTTGTTTTTTTTAAATCTGAAGTGGAAGACAAACAAGCAAAAGATCAGAATATACTATCAGCAAATCATTATACAATAGAAATGAATAATACGTCTTACAGATGTTTTTTGAGCAATTATTCAGGTGTTTTTCAGAGCAGATCTGCTCCAAAAGACTCCTTAAAAACTTTGTGTACTTATAACCTCAATTTACTGATTAGGTATGCATTTGCCTGTAGTTATGCATTTTCTAGTGATGCCATCCCCTAATATTTTAGCCTGAGTTCCCACAATCACAGCTATAATTAAAAGGAGTTATCAAAGCAAAGTCTACCGAAAATAAGATGACCACAGAATATTCTGCTGCTAGGACTCAAGTGATCAGTTTTAGGCTTCTTTCACCCATCTTGATATTTCCAGTACTGGAAAAACCGGTACCGTAGATATCCGTGTCCGTGTGCCCATGTGTGTAATATGTGCGGCACACATGTGGCAACCGTGTGCTGCCCGTGTGCCGCATCAGTACCACATGGACGGCCGCCGGGGAAGAAGCGCTACAGTAAGCGCTGTTCCCCGGCGGCGGGTGCTGAAGACTGCTCTCATCATTCTGCCCTGCTCTGCTGGCAATCAGCATGAGCAGGGTAGAATGATGAGAGTTGTATTAAAGTCCGAAAGATGACAGAAGGAGCTGATGATCAGGGTTTTCCTCAGCCACCGCCTGCGATCTAAGGAAAAAATGAATGAAAAACCCAATGTGGGTTCCCCCTATTTTCTTGAACTAACCAGGCAAAACTCACAGCTGGGGGCTGCAACCCTCAGCTGTCAGCTTCAGCAAGGTTGATTATCAAGAATAGAGGGGTCCCCTCCCTGTTTTTTTTTATTATTTAAATAAATAATTAAAAAAATGGCGTGGGCTCCCCCCATTTTTGCCAACCAGCTTTGCTAAAGCAGACAACTAGGGGTTGTTAGTCACAGGCTGGTAAGGGGCCATTGATATAGGCCCCCCTGCCTAAAAACAGCAGCCCGCAGCTGCCCAGAAAAGGTGCATCTATTAGATGAGCCTTTTCTGGTGCTTTGCCCGGCTCTTCCCACTTGCCCTGTAGCGGTGGCAAGTGGGGTAATATTTCTGGGGTTGATGTCACCTTTGTATTGTTAGGTGACATCAAGACCACAGCTTAGTAAGGGAGAAGTGTTTATAATACACCTATCCATTACTAATTCTATAGTCACATTGCAAGAAAACACAGACACAGCCAGAATAAAGTCCTTTATTTGAAAAAATGACACAGACTCCTTTATTAATCTCAATTAAACCATACTTACTGCATCACCTAATCCAAGTGAATCCCTCGATCTCCTGTAATAAATATAAAATAAAAAAACAACAATATACCATACCTATCCGTCATTGTGTCCCATGTCATAATCCATGTTTGGGGGCTAAATAGTTTTCAATCTGGACAGAGCCAAGATACGACCGTCCCAGCTGAAAAACAATGGTGAATGAGTTGCTGAGAGTGCAGCATCATTCACCAGCGGTGACATCATCACTGGCATTGTCCTGAGGTCACTGCAGTTCAGTCCGACCTCAACGATGATGCTGACATATGTGAGGTTCTTGAAAACTTTGAGTACTGCACCAAGATGGTGAGCGCTGATGACGCTATAATCGGCATAACCATCCCACTGCTCTATTAAAACACTTGCTACAGAATCTCAAAGAGGAAGCTTTGAATGCTGACCAGGTGGCTATGGAGCATGATTTTACAGTGGTTGATACCGCACAGCCTAGCCTCACACAATATTCTCAAGCCACATTGGGTCATGAGGAGGAACAGGAGATGGAGGAGGCGGAACATGAGTTTTTGGTCTGCTCTACAGAGAGGACTCCCAATCCCAGCTTCATGCCTGTCCAGCATGGATGGCCTGAAGAAGAGGAGGCAATGCGTCGTGAGGAGGAGAGAATGGTTAGTATTTGTCCTGGTGGGGATACTGAACGCTTGACTCTTTGTAGTCTGCCACACATTGCACAGTTCATGTCCAGATGCCTTTCCCAAGACTATCGCTTGAAACATTTTGTCTACCATGAAATACTGGCTTTGCACCTTTCATGGCCCATGGTACAAGGAGAAATTTCCTTCTCTCATGTTGGAGGTAGATGTGCCATTTTCAGTGCATTTGAAAACAGGAGGATCTACTAAATAATATAATACTTTTTATTATTAAGTAGTAGGCACAAATAGAAACAGACAGGTATAAAACAATGATATCAACTGATTATTTGATGTGGAAAAAAGTGGCACAACTACCCATAGAAAAAGGCTGAATGGTATATGGTAACCAGAACACTCACATGGTAAAGATTAGGACTAAGTCCAAGTAATAAAGCAGTGAGGTCTGAGGCGTCTAATCCTCGACAAAAAGGAGAGAGGTAACAGAGCTGAGGCAAAAAAAAAAAAGTGTAAACCAAGCATGTAGTTGCTCGCCACAGCAATGAACTTCACTCACAAAAATCCAGTTAAACATGCCATAAATAGGACAGAACACGGAGGTGCTCTAATAATGACCCAAAAATAAATAAGTATGTGGGTGCATGCTCAGTCATGCCATAAAGTGAAATGCCATCATGCAAACCCCAAAGTGCATAAGCTGGACCAAAATATAAATAGTAAAGCCTGCACTGTCCAAGACCCAAAGGATAACATTTGAAAAATGCATAAAGATCTCAATAATTACCCATGGTGATAGATGTAGGGTCGGAATATACCAGCCAACTGTCCCCAACGCACGTTTCACAAGCGAACTGCTTCTTCAGGGGGTGTGGCTAAGATTGTCAAAGAGTGCCTCTAAGTACAAAGGACCTGGCGGTCACAAGTTCAGAAAGAGCCAATAGTGGCCAAGATACCGGCACATGTGCAAATCACCCCAGAAAATACACGCCCACCTGAATGCCAATAGATCCGATGCGGTCACGCGGGGACGGCCGGCGCCTAGCCATCACCCAGCAACCGCACCACGTCCAAGACAGCAGGAGGATATCAGGACAGTTTGGGTGAGAAGAATGCACAGGCATGAATCAAAGAGTCGCAATAAATGCCAGACATCAATGTATATAAATAAATAATAAAGACAAGTACAATCATGAGCAAAAAAAAAAAAAAGAGGAACAAAATAGTTATTGGTCAAAGATATATATATATATATATATATATATATATATATATATATATCTATGACTGGAAAAAATTCCCATTAACCCCATAGAGGACAATCAATAATGGGGCCACAATTTATTTGAGATCAAATGCAAATTAATCCAATATTTGGTATCAAAGGCTAATCAAGCTAAATAGTCCAAAAGAGGTAAGGATGAGATGACAGACTAAGGTCGTACTGTATCCTCTCTGACCAAATTGAGTCACTAAGTAGAACGCTGGGAATCATCCAGAGAAGCTGATGGTACATGACAGAATGCATATTGTCAGTCCATAAGATGGTTTTCACGATGTAGCTTCACCGAAGGAAAACAGCCCTCCAAATGCCAAAATATGTGAAAAAACTGAATCACATGAAGAGGCACTGTAAAATAAAAAGGAAACAGTTAAAAACAAGAAATTAAAAGGTAGAAGCAGCGGAGATATGGAAACCATCAGAGAAAAGAAAAGCATTCTCATAAAAAGATGCAAAACCCAACGATTCATTGAGGCCCGAGGGGGCCATAGTTCCCAAAATTGAAATCCATTTGCACTCATGCTGAGCAAGCAAACGTTTAATGTCACCCCCTCGGATGCTGCACTGAACATGTTGGATGCCTCTGACCGCAAAGCACTTGGGATTGCACTGATGAAAATTCTTGTAGTGCCTTGGTATGGTTTTAAGTTGTGAGGCATCAGTGGCTGCAGATGCAGCCAAGATGTCCCGCACATGTTCCCTTGTGCGTATTTTAAGTTAGCGGGAGGTCATACCAATATATATCATGGGGCAGCTACAAGTGGCGAAATACACCACCTGTGATGTATTGCATGTTATATGCTGTTGAATTGAAAATGTGCGGGAACCATCTACTGATGTAAAAGAAACTGCACGTAAGATGTTCCTACATGCAACACAATTGCCGTACAGATAACATCCGTGGGGTGGTCCACGAAAGTTAAAGTGACTCCGTATTGTGGGGATATAGTGACTATGCACCAGCATATCACCCAAGTTAGAGCTCCTTCTCGAGGTCATGAGGGGACGAGATGACAAATGTCTTGACAGACTTGGCTCAGTTTTTAAAACATCACAATGTTTTGTAAGACATTGTCGCATTGTTGTCCATTCTCCATTAAAATTGGAGATAAACCTCATTTGATCTTGTGCATCTTTATTCTTATTTCTCAAGTAGGATGTAGCAACATGGGTCGATTGCTATGGTTACCTCTACGGTAACCCCTTTTTATGTTCCTGTTGCTATATCCTCTCATTTTAAATCTTTCCCTCAAATCCTCCGCTTGTTTCTGGAACCTTTCTTCAGATGAACAAATACGTTTCATACGCAGGTATTGTCCAAGAGGGTTGGCCCTTATGGTTGCAAATGGATGGCAGGAGTCAGCATTCAAGAAAGAGCTGACCGATGTGGGCTTCCTTAACACATCGGTCTGCAGACACAATTGAGCGTCAACACATCGGTCCTGACAATCTAATTGTTTTGTACAAAATTATTTATATGATACGTGATTGGGGCATTTTTCTTACATTTTCAGTGCATGCAGGCCAGAGGGCTGTTGTGGAAGACTTGATGAATAGATTACCCTCAGACAACCCTGCTGGCAGAGGTGTAAGGAAGAAGCAGGAATGTGAGATGCATTGAGGAGCAGAAGGCAGAACAAGAGTTAACGGGTATTTTATGCAGAGATTAATCAACAGTCAGTACTCCATGCAGGGAGGATGGAAAAGCACAATAATACAAATACAGGAAAGATGAACAGTGTAGCTCTAATGCTAACAATGATTGGTAAAGGAATGGATCAACACTTATCAGTCTGTAGCTCCTGGCCGGTCGGGGTTACACAATTTCACGGTGTCGACACAGGTGACAGGAGAAGTCTCAGAAGCGATCCTGGATGACGTGAAAGCAATGTCTCTTGAATGAAACGGCGATTCCTGGCTTTTCTGATGAGGGGTTCAGTCCCGGAACACGGGATTGCACAGGGTGTAAAAGATGGAAAAACACGTGGGCCACAAAGTTCCGGAGAGGAAGCCGATGAGGGTACCTCGTAGTCAGTGTGTTGCGTGTGGTCTGTTGGATAACGACTGTCAGGCTCTGTGAAGGGTGCTGACCAATCAGAGCTCTCAGGTGTGGAAGTCTGTGGTGAACTCGGCTCTGTCTGGATGCAGACTATGCACGTAGAAGCGGGTAAGCTGTGGCGTCGGCTTGCTGATTGGCATGGAACAGGGGAGACGGACTCAACCTTCTCCTTGTGTGCTCTCCATCTTCCTACCAGAAGTCCCCCTTTCATGCGCTCAGCCCCTTTTATCCCCAACCCGCCCACTGCAGTCAGGTGAAAAAGTCTGCTCCAGTCAGAAAGTACTTCCCACCGCAACAATGGTAACAGCCATGATGGGTCTAGCCCATACACACAAGAAGCTGCCCCAGCCCGGTCCATCTCCTTACAGAGGTACCGACTCTTTTAATTCACAAGGATTACTGGGAAGGGCCACGCACACCAGGTGCAATTCAGGGGGGGGGGAATGTAAACAAACTGGGCCATTTTCATGAAACCGTCACATCAGCAAGAGCTATCTGTGGGTGTAACTATGAAGAAGAGGGAGAAGTTGACCAAGATGGTGAAGGACTACTTAAGTGACCATACCAGTATCCTTTCTGATTCTTCAGTGCCCTTTAACTATTGGTTGACCAAGCTGCACACTTTGCCTGACCTCTCCTTGTACGCCTTTGGAGGTGCTGCCATGCCATGCTGCAAGTGTGTTGTCTGAGTGGGTTTTTAGTTCAGCCACTGCAATCATAATGGATAAGCGCACATGCCTGTCTACGGAAAATGCAGACAGGCTGACTCTTCTAAAATTGAACAAGTACTGGATTTCTTCTGACATTGTAATGATGACAGCAATGTAACGTAAATGTCGCCCAAATTTTTTTTGGAAAGTTGTCTTAACGTCTATGCCTTACTATCCAAACCCATTTTGATCAGGAAATCACTTCCTACTCCTGTTTCTGCACCAAGTATTTAGTGGTCATATATGAATAACCCACGTGGGTAATGATTTTTAATTTTTGGAAACCTTTGTACATTGTGCAATGGTGAATCTTGTACTCTCTATCGCTACCTATTGTAATAACTGCAAAATCTATTTTGAGGTCCCCATCACGGTCTCTTTCAACGTGTATGATACAGACCTCTTGCGTAGTTTTTGGAAAACTTTGCACATTGTGCAATGATGAAACTTGTACTTCCTATCTCTACCTATTGTAATAACTGCAAAATGTATTGTGAGATCCCCATCATGGTCTCTTTCAACGAGTATGATACAAACCCCTTGGGGTAATTTTTGGAAACCTTTGTACTTTGTGCAATTGTCAAATTTCTACTCTCAATCTCTATATATTATATTATTATAATTTTTGTTATTGTGTTGCCCTTCTCACCATCTCTTTAAGCATGTATCTGGGAGCCTGATGTTGATTTTTGGGTCTGGACTTGGACATTGTGGAACATCAATGCATTAATATGCTCCAAACACTTCTTCAGGTTTCAGCCTTACACAGAATAATAATATTTGTAATGAAACATGCTTTATATATATGCTGCTAGTTTGAAAATCTTACCCACACATCCCTTTATAAAGGGAAATTTGATATAACTCTGTTAGCATATGCCATATACTGCTCATGTATGCAGCACCCCAGTAGGTGGGTGGAATGCCTGTGTACAGTGTCTGAAGGTGAAACCACTAGCCATTCCCCTGTGTTATGTCCTTCCCAATCTGCTGTCCAGGAAGCAGGCACTGATGCCTCCTGCCCAAAACCTCCAGCCTCCAGTTGCACAGACACAACAGTCAGCAACCACGTCCAGTTTGTTGTCCCAGCACAGCTTTTAGCTGTCTCACGTCAGCATATGTAACATGCTGGGTGGTGGAACCACTGTGCCAAAGCTCAAGGAAGACCTGGAGGGGCGTGACTAGGAGCCTCACCCAATCAGACCATGGACATGCAGCAGCTAGCGACACTGAGGTACATGGAGAGACAAGGGAGGTGATCCATGTGCTACTCCTGGACTGACCTTGAGTAGATGGCAGCTGACCCCTAGGAATGAGTAGCTAGGATGGCCCGGGGGAATGTCCAACATATGCAGGCAGGCAGATAAGATGACAGGAACCGCAGGTACAGGCAGGAGTCTGACGCAGATGTCATGGTTATTCAGGATCTTGGACAAATGGTGCAGGGGTTAATAGGGAAAGCCTCTCTTTGACGCCAGGGAGAGTTTTTATAGCTTCAGGTGAGCACCCCTCCCTGTCGTTTATACTCCTTGCTTGAGTGTTGCCGACCCTGCTTTGTTTGTGCTCTCTCCTGTCCCTGTGTGCTTGATTGGTATATGACTGTTTTGACTACGGTAACGTCTCTTGGATTGTGATTCTGTTCCTGCGTGACCTCCTGTATATGACCCCTGGCTTTGTCTGACAACGGTTTATTCTCCTCTCCCAGCGGTGTCTCCAAGCACTGTCATCAGTGCTGTCGGAGGCTGGCTGTAAGCCCCGCCCACCTTCTGATGCGCGGTCACATGACCGTAAGGTCCTGCAGGCATCAGCGTGCTTTGCTGTCGCTTCTCCCCTCCCGCAGGTCCTAGAGCAAGGTTTCCATCGCTATAGCCACGCTCTTGCCCAAGCAGACAGTGAGTACCATTTCTCTGTGTTACTGTCCATACCTGGTCCCTCTGCAAACCTGTCACTCACTCTTGCTGACAGCAGAGATGAGCACTGGCGGGTGCAGCAAGCTCAGCTGTCATTGAGGTGAGCACTGGCAGATGCAGTTGGCCCGGCTGCCACTGAAATGAGCACTGGTGGGTGCATCTGGCTCACCTGCCGTTGAGGTGAGAACTGGTGGGTGCAGTTGGCTCGGCTGCCGCTGAGGTGAGCACTGGCGTGTGCAGCTGGATCGACTGCTGTTGAGGAAAGCACTGGTGGGTGCAGCAGACTAATATACAAGTACTGGGACCTGAGAACTAACAAGAGTGTTAGGAACAAACTCACAACATTGCACAAGCACCATACTGGAAGAGGCGCTTTAAATAGTAAAAGACATCCAGCTATTGGCTGGTGACAGTTTAGAGGAACGTGCGCAGATCTTTTAAGAAAGAGGAAATGTGCGCATGTGCCTTAAGCACAGTGCCTGGAGACCTACTAGGAGTGCACGCACCCCAGGCAGCAGCAGATCCGTAAGAAGCATGACAGGAGCCTCGGGGGTAAGCTGGTGTTTCTGCATGGAGAGAGGGACTGCAGGCAGAGATGCGGGTGCTGCAACATATATATCTCTTCCCAAATTGTTAGTTAGATAGGCCATACTTATTAGCACTTTACGTTGTGCGGTGCTGGACAAAGACCATTGCTGGCTTTTCCAGGCTCCTAAATGAGACTTTTGTTTCTGTTAAACTTCCCTTAAATTTTCTACATTTGGGTCCAAAAAAAATGGATGGTGGTGGGGTACTGCCCAGATACTGTACATTTTAAGCATGTCAAAGACACTGAGTTAACATGATCTACAGACCTATTCAGGTCGCAGATTTACACATATTGGAACATGGTCATTGCCACGCTAAGGCTTTTACCTGAGCTCTGTAGCACTGCCTGTTACATGAGTAATACACTCCACAAACCTCAACACTCTGGGACATATCCTTAATTACTCCATTGTTGCTCAAAACCATGCAAAAAAATAAATTCTGTCTGGTTGAGTAGTTTCCAGAAGAAGTGCGTAGGCTTGTGCAGATTGGTCAATGGCACGCCTGTCTCTTTCCCTTGAAATGATGTTTGTACACGTTCCTGACATGGGTTTCAGGCCTGACACACTGGTCACAATACAGGCCCTCGCTTGCATTCTAATGCTTTTGGTGTCTAGTAGAATCCAAGTTACTGACATTGATCATACAGCTCCCTCAACTCCTGTATTATTCACCTTACAGTGGCTTCACCCACTATGACAGTGGCTCCATTGGTATCCAGTGGCTAAAATGAAATGTGGAGCTCAGAAAACTCAGGTTTCACGGCACCTGCTGGCACTCTGAAAATGTCAAGCGGGGCCGCATGATGACATGGCGGTAGACGTGGTGGTGGTGGGCGAAGCCCAAAATTCAGATGGGCATGTTTGAAATAGCATTGTAAAGGGATGGGAAATATGTATTCCAAAATCTTTCTAACAATTTGGAATGAGGGAGGGTCCTCCCAAATGTAGGAATGAGAGCCCTCACAAATGTTAAAACAAAAACTAAAGCCGAAAGGCTCCATGTGATCGTATGCTAAAGGGAAGGTATCTTTTTTATTTTTTTTTAAATTATTATTTTGCATTACATATGTGCAATTATGAAGGAAAACTGTTTCTTAGCATTTTTCCCTTTTTTTAAAAAAAATAGGTTTGGATTGGTAGGTCCTTTTATAAATCTGTAAAACTGGCTCAATAGTTTGTCAATATTATTACCACAAACCATATGTGAGTCAGAAAGGCATGCAGACATCTTCTCCATACTGTTCCCATTTAGTTTTCGCTCTTTTCCATCAATTTCAGCTTTTTTCTCAGGCCCCCAGACTTGTTTGTTAGGTCCAGCAGAAAATTTTCAGCTTTCCCATTGACTTGCATTGGATTCATTATTTGGTACGAATGCATGAATATTACAAATAATTTGTGCCGATTTTCCCAAATCCGAATATTTCATTATTCGCTCATCATCACTAGTTATATTATACTTGGATCAAGATTCCTTGACTTCAAAACAGTTGATATCCAAAAATGTTTGTCTTCTTTAATGTTCTTTTTTCTAAGTGCAACATTTATTGCAATCTATTCTGTGTAACGATCTGCCAAATGATCTTGGCTATTCTGAGATGCAGGTGTCTTAAATGACCTGGCTAAGCACCGCTTTTAATGTGCAGCATTTCTTTGTAGTGTTTATTGACAGTGATAATTACATTTTACCATATTGAGCAGCCAGGCTGATTTAGTATTTTGCAAGGTGTCCTCTCTACGCTAAAGGTAGTGTCACACTTAGCGATGCACCAGCGATCCCGACCAGCGATATTACGCTAGCATAAGTGGTCGCTAGTGAGCTGCCACACAGGCAGATCTCACCAGCGACATCGCAGGGGTCGGGGGTCACTACTTACTTGTCAGACGAGGTGATCCTGACGTCCTCCCGCCCGCGTCCACGCGTCGCTCGTCTCCACAGCAGGAAGCCCCAGCAGGAAGCTGACGACGAGAAACGGCCCAGGATGTTCTCGTGCGATCAGCGATAACTAGCGGGGGAGCGGTCGGAGGTAAGTATCAGCATAGCGATATCGCTAGCAATATCGCTATAACGTCACAAAAACCAGTGACGCTATAGCGATATTGCTAGCTATATCGCTTAGTGTGACAGGCCCTTAAGGCCAGTTTAGGATGGTTGTAATGTGGCTGCACTACGGTTGTAATACCCGGACTTCCTCTAGTTCAACTAAACCAAATTTAGTTTACTATAAGATTTTATAATAATCTAAGTTCAGAATAATTGGCTTAATTGTATTATGATCTGACTAATGCAAGCTTAAAGTGATTTTCTGGGATTATACAAAAATGACCATAAGGTAAGGAATGTTATCAAATAAAAGAATAACAATTTAATAACTTTTAATATTTCTGATATTCCAGCATCATTCCTCCAGAGATGACTGACAATATTGGCAGTGATGGTGTCTCATCCCAAAGGCACCTGACTGCTGCAGTCAATCGGGCCTCCGCATGCTGTACATGCAAACATCACCTCTATGGTCAGTGATTGGCTGAGGAGGTCAGGTGACTGATAGATGGTTTATTACCAGGAGGAATCACCATGGAAGTGATACTGCAACGATGGAAGAATCAAGGGGTAAGTAACTGTTATTTCTTTATTTTATATCCTTATCTTATGACTTGTTTTGTATAATTCCCCAAACATTTTTTAATACTTATTGCAAAAATGTGATCACATTGAGGTCATTTGAAACCAGCATGGTGCAAAAACAAAGCTGGGAGAGTGCAAGTCCCCTAGATGCTGGATGAGAGGAAACCTTGACCAGAATATATAAATATATATGAGTCGAGGGAAGCAAGTGCAATTTTTGCCCAGGTAAAGGAAAGCCTATTTAGGACTCTCTACCTAAGTGCTCATGCAGATGTTTGTGGATCTTGGTTAGATCACAAACTACAAAGCATATACTGGTCGTGGGTCTCCCAACCAGAGCAAGACAGTGTCATATATTTCTATGAAGCTTTCACGCTCAAGTCGGGAGACTCATGGCCAGTCCTTGATCGGACCAAGACCCACAGATGTCTGCTTGAGTCCTAAAGGTAATTATGCAAATTGTCCCTTCAGAGAGGAAGAGGACTAGAACTCTAGTGCCACCTATTGGAGGTAGCAATCCTAACAGTCAATGTTGACCCTTTAACGAGCCTTCTTACATGACTTAGGATAAAAGCCAAGCCAGAATCTCCATTTGCAGACACTGTGTTTCGGGGTACTGCCCCTCACCAGTGCAAAGTGGGAGATCTGGCTTGGCTGTGAGAGGGGCGTCTGACCGATATCCAAGAAGTATCATTTCTCCTTGCGGAGAAAGACATGCTAAGCATGTCGAGGTGAGGAGACTTAAAGCCGCAATGCTCCTCTGGGAAATATGCTAATTATGCAAATTGTCTCTTCAGAGAGGAAGACGACTAGAACTCTAGTGCCACCTATTGGAGGTAGCAATCCTAAAAGTCAATGTTGACCCTTTAACGAGCCTTCTTACATGACTTAGGATAAAAGCCAAGCCAGAATCTCCATTTGCAGACACTGTGTTTCGGGGTACTGCCCCTCATCAGTGCAAAGTGGGAGATCTGGCTTGGCTGTGAGAGAGGCGTCTGACCGATATCCAAGAGACTCTGAGGCTAAATTGATATAGCTAAATCACACCCATCCGTGATGGCTAATAGCCACACAATTTGACAGCAAAATAGTGTGGCTATTGGCTAACCCAGGTAGGCATGATTTTTTCTTCCAAATTTATTGGATCTGAATCTGATGAATCGATTTGAATGCTGGTGAGACAAAATCTTTTTGTCCATTTATCAAAAACAGGCAAGGTTCATTCCTATTGTCTCAAGCTGGGGGCAAATTAAAAAAAGAAGAGTTTTCGCAATGAACAGTGTGCCATGCTATGTTTTCATATCTGAGCACACTTTCCTGATTGCAGTATCAGTTTGGTGAGTGTGTTGATTCACAAGCCACATACTCCTGATTAACTATTGGAAGTAATGTATTCAAAAGTGAAGCTGCAATACATAACAAAAATCCATAAAGCATTTATGTCCTTTTTAGGTTTTGAGGTATTACTTTACTTGCCAGAATCAGATGAATCAACCCCATCACCATATTTTATCTCACAAAACCTAAGATAAAAGCAAAATGAGCAAATACCTTGCAGTAAGTTAATAAATAGCAGTAGTTCATGAAAATAACATAGGGTATTTAGTTTACAGTGACACAGAAGCACAGTGCAGGGGTTAACAATTACTCATTTTATCAATACAGGGGTAACCTCCTTTCAAGGAGCAACAGGAAATAAACAGGTAAAGGATGAAGGATATACAGGCAAAGAGTAATTCAGAATGGCAGTGTATATATTAAATCCACTTAGCGTGACTTGATTGTCTGTTTATTTTCCTGAGTCAGAGGGTTGGTTGGCGGCTGGCTGAGGCCGGTGCTGAGTTCTTCCGGCTTCCCCGCATAACAAGTTGGTCTCACTTCTGGTGGCAGCGGGCAGTCACTAGTCTTACCCGCTGAGCCCCTAGTCTGTTATACTGCAGCGTAGCAGAATGGAGTCCACCGCAATCCTCCACTCAGCGGGCATGCAAAGGAAACCTGGGAGTCCTCGCCATACCCGGCCATGATCTCTACTATGCGGCCTATTGTTCCCCACAGCCTGGCACTGGTCCTAACTGACTCCTCTCTCTTGCGGGAAGCCCCCTTCTTTTCATACGCAAACCCATTTTATACCTCCTTTCTCGCCACTCCCCTTCTACACAGATTAAGGGTCTGCTCCATCTCCAATCTCCTTCCCCTCTGCAACAGTAAGTTCAGCCCCAGCAGTTCTGGACCTGGTCCTCTATCAGCACCCACAGCCCAGTCTTCTCCTCTACAACCCTACTAGGGATGGTCCTAACCTCTAGTAGTAAAAACTTGCCATACTGTATGTCAAATGACGTAAATGTGGATAAGGGCCGAGCTGGACTGAGGCACCGACTAATGGACACCTAGCCATGGGGAGCTTTATAAAGGTAATTTAAAGCTCAAAGAAAAGGGAGTCCACATCCTTATTTGCACAGAGTGAAAAAACCTAAAGCCCCAAAACCTAAATCTATCACATGCCTAATTCCATGCCAAAAGGTTGGATGCGTAAATATTCCTTATTCCCCTTCTCTCCTGAATCTGATGGTGATCCAGGTAATAACTAACAGGAATATCGATCAGAACAATTATATGCTAATATATGATATATAATATATAAATAAAATTATTTAAATATCTCTCTGGTAGTGGAGATCACAGTGGTCAGATTTGAAAAATCAACTTTTTTAGCTTTTATTGTGTGTCGTACTAAAAGTACCAAAACACTAATGTGATAAAACTTTACTCCTAATTAATCAATTTAAAAATTTGTCTTGATGCTAAATAAATTTGGCTTCAATCAGAAATATGCCTGATGCAGGGACGGAAACAGAAAAAAGACAGCCTGTGCAAGAATAGCAAATTGGCCCTTTGCATTCCAATAGTCCAACAAAGTACGCTCTTTGTTGGAATATGCTTGGTGCAACAACTCCATTCCTGTCTATGACTGTTTAGTTGCTAGATTTGTATGCTGGTTATAAAGTTAGAACAAAAAAAACTCCCAGAGGCTCACACAGGCAGAGCATGTGACTTTATTTCCTGTTTTCCTGTGTCTGCTGTGTCTGTGTATGAGAGAAGCAGCCTGCTGCAGATGCTGCACAGATAGAGACACAGAAATGATTTATTCCTGATCTATTAAGCTTATCATATATTGTTCCTGATTGTTCCTGAATAAAGCCGCTGCAAACACCCTTTTATATGTGAAAGAAGCTGCTTACTGAATTGGAGGTACAAGTAGACCCCTTTATCTCTTGGACTCTTGTCTGGTTGGACATTTTGCACCAAATGTATTGTATATCTGCCTCTGCCAAGATAATATTACATAATGGATAAGAATTTGCCTGTGATTTTCAGCATTGAGGACACCAAATACTAACAGAGATATTACTATCTCCACGATCTTATCCCAATATGTAGTGGGTTAATTAATAGTAATATTAGCAAATACCTCCAATTAAAATGTAGTACAATTCTTCAGATTGACTACGTCACTTACTCCATGTGCAGAGCATTGCAGTAGCTTAGGTATCCATAGTTAACTCCACTTATGACTAACTAACTGTCGCTATATGAGTGGTCATAACCACAGATACCTAAGCTACTGCAATGCCTCCACATGAGGAAAGAGACAAGAGAATCAGAAAATCTATATTTCATTTCTAATTGGAGGTATTTGCTAATATTATTATTATACTTATTACATATTGGGATAGCATCTTGGAGATGGGAATACCTCTGTAACTTCATTTTCTGCAATACAGCCCCAAACCTGCAATGAACCTCCACTATGCTTCACTTTTGCCAGTAGACAGTCATTATTGTACCACTCTCCACTCGTTTTGCGAACCATCTGCCAAATATTAAAAATTTCACTCATCAGCTAACGTCACCTGCTTTATGCACCCCAGTTATGCTTTTATGCATATTCCAATCACTTAGACTTGTTTCTCTGTTGAAGATATAATTTTGACTGCAATTCTTCCATAAAGACCACTTCTGGCAAGACATCTCCGAACTATAGCTACACATGTGGTCAAAATTGTTGGTACCCCTCGTTTAATGACTGAAAAACCCACAATTGTCACAGAAATAACTTGAATCTGACAAAAGCAATAAATAAAAAATCTATGAAAATGAACAAATGAAAGTCAGACATTGCTTTTCAACCATGCTTCCACAGAATAAAAAAAAAAATAAAACTCATGAAATAGACCTGGACAGAAATGATGATACCCTTAACTTAATACTTTGTTGCATGACCTTTTGAGGCAATCACTGCAATCAAACGATTCCTGTAACTGTCAATAAGACTTCTGCACCTCCTGACAGGTATTTTGGCCCACTCCTCAGAAGCAAACTGCTCCAGTTGTCTTGTGTGAAGGTTGCCTTTTCTACACAGCATGTTTCAGCACTTTCCAAAGATGCTCAATAGGATTTAGGTCACGGCTCATAGAAGGCCACTTCAGTCCAATGTTTTCCTCTTAGCCATTCTTGGGTGTTTTAGCTGTGTGTTTTGAGTCATTATCCTGTTGCAAGACCCATGACCTGCGACTGAGACCAAGCTTTCTGACACTGGGCAGCACATTTCTCTCTAGAATCCCTTGATAGTCTTGAGATTTCAACCAGTGAAAAGAAGTAAGACTATGTCTTTCCCATGGATGGGAAGCAATGCCAAAAGTGCACTTGGTGTTATTTTCTTATTCCAATTAAAAGCTTATCCATAGAGTATTTTAACTGTTTTCTTTGTAGCTTTTGGAACCTCTGCTCCAAAAAACTACTAAAAAACCTCCATGTGAACATCTATAATATAACACGCTAATCGTCACTCTTTCCGAAGTCTTTATAGACTGTGCAAGCTAGACGCGCCTGCTCAGTCTGGCTCCAGACAGAATGAGGCAACCAGCGGTGAGGAGTGTGTATGGCGTCGAAGATGGCGGTACATGTACACACTGCATACCGCTATCTCGGGTGCCATACTTACATACTTACTTGACCGGGAGGAGCGTTGCCGTGGCTCTTCTCTTCGGCCGGAGACGGGGCAGGAGTGCGGCCGGAATCGCGCATGCGCACAGCGCGATCCGGTGCCATTTTACTGATGACACATTTGCAATGTGTCTTCAGCAATATGGTGTCGGACAGCGCTATGGGCATGCGCGTACTCCTCCCCCGGCCTCCAGCAGAACGTGACAGCACTGGAGCACAGGAAAGAAGGGTGAGTATAATTTTTTTTTTGTATGTGTGTAGTTTAATAGGGGTGAGGGGGACCATACATATCAGGATAAGGGGGAGAGGGGACCATTCATACCAGTAATGGGGGTTGAGGGGACCATGCATACCACGAAAGGGGAGTGAGGGGACCATGCATACTACGAAAGGGGGTGAGGGGACCATGCATACCACAAAAGGAGGGTGAGGGGACAGTGCATACCATGAAAGGAGGGTGAGGGGACCATGCATACCACAAAAGGGGGGTGAGGGGACCATACATACCACGAAAGGGGGGTGAGGGGACCATGCATACCACAAAAGGAGGGTGAGGGGACAGTGCATACCATGAAAGGAGGGTGAGGGGACCGTGCATACCACGAAAGGGGGGTGAGGGGACCATGCATACCATGAAAGGGGGGTGAGGGGACCATGCATACCACGAAAGGGGGGTAAGGGGACCATGCATACCACGAAAGGAGGTTGAGGGGCCCATGCATACCACGAAAGGGGGTTGAGGGGCCCATGCATACCACGAAAGAGGAGTGAGGAGACCATGCATACCATGAAAGGAGGGTGAGGGGACCGTGCATACCACGAAAGGGGGGTGAGGGGACCATGCATACCATGAAAGGGGGGTGAGGGGACCATGCATACCACGAAAGGGGGGTAAGGGGACCATGCATACCACGAAAGGAGGTTGAGGGGCCCATGCATACCACGAAAGGGGGTTGAGGGGCCCATGCATACCACGAAAGAGGAGTGAGGAGACCATGCATACCATGAAAGGAGGGTGAGGGGACCATGCTTACCACGAAAGGGGTGTGAGGGAACCATGCATACCATGAAAGGAGGGTGAGGGGACCATGCATACCACGAAAGGTGAGTGAGGGGACCATACATACCACGAAAGGGGGGTGAGGGGACCATGCATACCATGAAAGGGGGGTGAGTGGACCATGCATACCACGAAAGGGGGGTGAGGGGACCATGCATACCACGAAAGGAGGTTGAGGGGCCCATGCATACCACGAAAGGGGGTTGAGGGGCCCATGCATACCACGAAAGAGGAGTTGAGGAGACCATGCATACCACAAAAGGAGGGTGAGGGGACCATGCATACCACGAAAGGAGGTTGAGGGGCCCATGCATACCACGAAAGGGGGTTGAGGGGCCCATGCATACCACGAAAGAGGAGTGAGGAGACCATGCATACCATGAAAGGAGGGTGAGGGGACCATGCATACCACGAAAGGGGTGTGAGGGGACCATGCATACCATGAAAGGAGGGTGAGGGGACCATGCATACCACGAAAGGTGAGTGAGGGGACCATGCATACCACGAAAGGTGAGTGAGGGGACCATACATACCACGAAAGGGGGGTGAGGGGACCATACATACCACGAAAGAGGGTGAGGGGACCATGCATACCACGAAAGGGGGGTGAGGGGACCATGCATACCACGAAAGGAGGTTGAGGGGCCCATGCATACCACGAAAGGGGGTTGAGGGGCCCATGCATACCACGAAAGAGGAGTGAGGAGACCATGCATACCATGAAAGGAGGGTGAGGGGACCGTGCATACCACGAAAGGGGTGTGAGGGGACCATGCATACCATGAAAGGAGGGTGAGGGGACCATGCATACCACGAAAGGTGAGTGAGGGGACCATACATACCACGAAAGGGGGGTGAGGGGACCATACATACCACGAAAGAGGGTGAGGGGACCATACATACCACGAAAGGGGGGTGAGGGGACCATGCATACCATGAAAGGGGTGTGAGGGGACATGCATACCACGAAAGGGGGGTGAGGGGACATGCATACCACGAAAGGGGGGTGAGGGGACATGCATACCACGAAAGGGGGGTGAGGGGACCATGTATACCAGGATTGGGGGGTGAGAGGACCATGCATACTAGGATTGAGGGTGAGAGGACAATGCACACCAGGATTGGGGGGTGAGGGGACCATGCATACCACAAAAAGGGGGGTGAGAAAACCATGCATACCAGGATGGGGGGGAGAGGACCATGCATACCAGGATTGGGGGGTGAGAGCACCATGCATACCATGAAAAGGGGGTGAGAAGACCATGCATACCAGGATAGGGGGGTGAGAGGATCATGCATACCAGGATTGGGGGGTGAGAGCACCATGCATACCAGGATTGGGGGTGAGAGGACCATGCATACCAGGAAAAGGGGGGTGAGAGGACCATGTATTAAAGGTTAGGGGGGGTGAGAGGACCATTTATACCAGGATAGGGGGTGAGAGGACCATTCATACCAGGATAGGGGGGTGAGAGGACCATGCATACCAGGATAGGGGGTGAGAGGACCATGCATACCAGGATAGGGGGGTGAGAGAACCATGCATACCAGGATTGGGGGGTAAGGGGGCCATGCATACCAGGATAGGGGGGTAAGGGGACCATACATACCAGGATAGGGATAGGGGGGTACTATGCATACCAGGATTGGGGGTGAGGGGACCATGCACACCAGGATGAGGAATAAGGTGCCATGCTTATCAGGATTGGGGAACGGGTTCATAGCTAGTACCTTTATAAGATGCTCTAGAGGAGCTTTTTTCTTCTGTCCATTAAACTACAGCACTCAACCTCTCTGCAAACTAATTTACTGCTAATCAGTTTCCTCTTGCTCTTCGCTGACACAATAACTGTAGTTTCAGCATCAATATTTTTGACAGGATTTTTCTCACTGCATCAATATGTGGATGGGAATATGAGAGAAAGGAAAGACTGACCATATTAATTATTGGAGTTAACTCCTTATCTGGCTGTCTTTGGTGCTATGCAATCCTTGTTAGTGTAGGAGTGTCTAGCAGGGTTTATGTAGACCACACCTTTTAAGCATAACTGAATTTGACATAATTTTTCCCGAAATTTGGTACATTCCTAGCATATCTGGCACTGTTGAGAACTCTGCTATAGTTATACCCCTGGCCTTGGCATCATTATATTAATGTGACTGATAAAACTGCATACTGTACAAAAAAAGAAAATCCAACATCATAAAGCCTACATTTATGGGTTGGCCAGAACCTGATGTGATTAGATGTAATTAAAATCACTGTACGGATTAGGGCGGAGTGCTCAGTTAGAAAGCTAGCATACAAATAACAGAAAACAGACCGGCACATCTAGAACTAATCTGAACAAGTGCATACCAAACAACAGCTTACATATCAAAATGAGGAAATGGCTGCACTCAATTGCATTAAGACATGTCAGTGTGAAATACATGAAATGTGAATAGCATAATGGCTTTTGAAATTTAGGAAAAACACATGAGCTGCTTAGCACAAAATTTGGGCAGTTAGGTCAGGGACCCATCCGATCCATGAGATTACCTTGATGTTGTTGGATGGGCTCACAATTTTTGGCCAAATTTTATTCAGACTAGTTCTTGATGTGCCAGTCAGTTTTCTCTAATTTGTATGCTAGCTTTTTGACTGAGCACTCCGCCCTTCACCATTCAGTGATTTTAATTATATCTAACTACATCAGGTTCCGACCAACACATAAATGTAGGCTTTACCAAGAGACTAGCCATAGGTAAGTGTTCACACTGGGCAGTTAGGTCAGGGACCCATCCGATCCATGAGATTACCTTGACGTTGGTGGATGGGCTCATATTTTTTGGCCAGAACCATCATTAGGATTTATCATCAGTATCACATGAGCAAATAACCGCTTTACAGGGAATGTATGAAAATAAAAACAAAGTTAAACAATTTAAAAATGTAATGCATTTTTTTATTATTTAAATATTACAATTTTGAATTATAGGAAATATGAAAAATGATTACAAAAGTTTTGAAATGTCTCTCTCTTGTCCCTGCCCTTTGTACAACAAAAAAAATGCAGTGTGTAAATGCAGTTCCTCCATTTTTTTTGGGGGGGGGTGGAAGTGGCCAGGTGATTTGTTTACTGCATTTATTGTATAATAAAAACAACCTTCCATCATGATTCTCCAGGTCGTTATGATTCTGGTGATGCCAAACTTATATTGATTTTTTATACTTAACATTGCTAAAATAAAATAACAAGTTAAAAAAAAGAAAACAAATGGTTTGTGGCACCATTTTCTGAGACCTATTAAAATGTTATTTTTCTGGCCAAAGTGATGTACTAAAGCTTCTTTTTTTTGTGTGGTGAGCTGTTTAGGGCATTTCCTGTAGGGAATTTATATTTTCATAGACAAGACTTTGTTTCTTTCTTTATTTTTAATGGGGGAAAACTGACAGTAATTTGAATTTTATATATTTAGTCATGGCCGAAAAGTATTGGCACCTTTAAATTGTTCCAGAAAATTAACTATTTAGCCCCCAAAATTATTGCAATTACACATTTTGTTATACATGTTTATTTCCTTTGTGTGTATTGGAACAACACGGAAAACACGGACGTCTTTCTCTAGATAGTGCATTGTGGCCCAGGAGCTTTATGTTATGCCTATACTGGCACGTTACTTTGTATTTTAATCTCCTATAATAATCCCTATCATTAATGTATATATTAAATTCCAAGAGCGTAGCAATGGCTGTAATTCAGTATTAAAGCGATAAATGGCAATGTCTGTGTTCAAATGAGGATCGAATGCTGCTCCTCACCCACGTATCCCTCAGGGATATTATAAAAAGAGGTTAGTGTGTCAATCCCTTTACACTAATCATAAAGTAAATTAATGATCTGGTATTTCCCAAAGAAAACAAATCTTTCAACCCCCCCACCTTACCCCCACGCCAGAGCCTCTTCATTTCTGGCTAATTAGCATTCATTTCCTTTAAACAGTAGACAGCAAGGGGCCATGCTCATTTCTATGGCCCCAAGTTCATTACCTCTTACAGACCAAGCGAGGAGAAGGAGGCAATTAGAGCCATGGGATGTGTCCTTCATTTAGAATGCCTAATAAGGAAAAGCCTCGCATTTAACCCATGCAGAATAATCACACGTGTCCTCTGCTGACACTCTGTCATGTCACATCCTTCTTTCTTCATTAATCCCTTTTCATCTCGATCCATCTTCTTGCCCTCTGACATTTTCTCATTATTCTGTTTTCCCTTCTTTTTTTCACCTGCACAATTTCTTAAAGAGCATTTCCTTGAATGTTTGGTTAACCCTTTCTGTCAAGATTCTAAAAATACAAATTTATTCATCTATTTCTTTAGGTGACAATGAATATAGCTGCCTTGACAGCTTCCACAGGGATTTTGTAAAGAATCCATCAACTCAAATAGGCATCCATGAACAGTCCTCGCGCTAGTTCCTCCTCTTAGCAGGACCCAAGGGCTTCCTGTTATTCAACTTTTTGCCCCCGCACGGGGATCTTGCCTTAGCTATCTGTGTCCTTAGGCTATGTCTATGGAGTAGCCAATGGAGAGAAAACTTCAATTGAGGGGAAATTATTTGTGACTGGGTCCAAGTGAGAGAGATAGAGACAATGATACACCTGGAAGTTATTACATAGTCATTGGATAGCCAAGTTAGGCTACTTTCACACATCAGGTTTTCGGCGTCAGGCGCGATCCGGCGTCGTGCCGGAACGCCGGATCCGGCAAATGTTTAGTAAAACCGGATGTGACGGTTCCGGTTTTCTGCCGGATCCGTCTTTTTCTTGACAGACAAAACCGGATCCGTCTCATCCGGTTCATCCGTTTTTCTATCCGTTTTTTGACGGATTACGCCGGATCCGGTTTTTAAAATTGACCCTTGTGGCCTTCCGAACGGGATTGGCTACTGGAAAACTATATATAGCATGTTCCTACAGCCCTTCTTTGACAGGTTGTAGAGGAGAAAGTGCAGGTTGGAGAGAAGAGCAAGTTACTGGAGAAGATGGATGTTGTCATTGGAAATATTTTGAAGAATTTGGCGGATTTTATAGCGGAGGCGAATCGTTTGAGGGTGATTGTTCTAGAGAAGGAGAGAGCAAGACAGCAGCGCATCAGGCATCGTAGATGACGTTTGTGGATCCACCCCATCACAGCCAAGAGAATGACGCGTGGGGTCTATTCTACACTCTGCATGGACCTTCGACGAAACCCGGATAAATTTTTTGGATATGTTAGGATGAAAATGGAGAATTTTGATTACTTGGTGGAGCGCATTGCACACCTCATAAGAAAAGCGGACGCCTATTGCCGCTTCTCTGTTTCACCCACAGAGCGTCTGATGGTGACTTTAAGGTAAGCCACATTTATTGGATGTGATCGCATCAGAGCACACTTTCACTGCAATCTTGTTGGTGGTAGTTTGTATCTCCAAGTGTTATAGCTCAGTTTTGGTATGTAATGCTGTGATTTAAAACTAATTTATTGTTTTTTAATTCCCCACAGATTTCTTGCAACTGGAGAATCCCTTTCGTCACTGCATTTCCAGTACAGACTCGGGATTTCCACCATATCTGGAATAGTGAAGTACACATGCCGTGCACTGTGGGACTCCTTAGCTGAAGAGTTTTTACCAGAGCCCACAACAGAGAGGTGGATTGAAATTGCTGACAAGTTTCAACAGATATGTCAGTTTCCCAACTGCTTGGGCGCTGTGGACGGGAAACATATCCGCATTGTAAAGCCAGCTGGATCGGGATCGGAATATTTCAATTACAAGAAATATTTTTCAATTGTCCTCATGGCCATCGCTGACGCGGAATACAAATTTATTGCGGTTGATATTGGGGCCTATGGCCGCTCCAATGACTCTCAAGTTTTCAAACTGTCTGCCATGGGGCGTAAACTGTATGGAAACACCTTCCAGTTCCCACCACCCAGACCGCTGCCGCAAACATCTGGTCCACCTATGCCATTTGTCTGTGTAGGGGATGAAGCCTTCCAGCTGTCAGAACACCTTTTGAAACCGTACTCTAGCAGAGGATTGACAAGACCAAAACGCATTTTTAATTACCGCCTCACAAGAGCAAGAAGAATGGTTGAATGTACCTTTGGTATTCTGACAGCCAAATGGCGGGTCCTATTGACTGCGATCAACCTCAAGACAGAAACTGTGGACGAGGTGATCAAAGCGTGCGTGGTACTCCACAATTTTGTTATCTGCAAGGAACCCATTTCCATTGAGGACACCTCTGAAGAAACCACCTTGCAAGATTACCATGAAATTACCACTAGAAGTTCTGTGACGGTTTCAGTAATGAGGGACAATTTTGCACTATACTTTATGTCACCTCAAGGCAGAGTACACTGGCAGGATGACAGAGTGTGAAAGATTTGTGCCCTAACCAAACTTGTGTACCTTCTGTACCAACAGTATATACCTTTGCCAACCAAAGTTGGCTATCTTGTCATGGTCTCTATTTTTAGCTTTAGGCCACAGGTGTGTACCTGGTTGTGTTTTATGCAAAGTATTTCACCTTTTAACAAAAGTTGTGTACATTGTTATGAAATCACCAACAATAAACACAACTTTTTAGGTGAAATACTTTACTTTGCTTCAAACACAACCAGGAACACAACTGTGGCAAAAAGCTAAAATTTACCCACAGTTATATACCTAGTTTTGAATACCATTTCACCTTTTAAATACCCTGTATTTAACCTTTTTCGCCGCAGAAAGAAATGACAGACAACCAGTGTAAAATAATTTAACTTTTATTGAAAAATGTTTTTTTTAGTAAACTTTTTTAAAATTTTAATAAACTTGTTTAATAAAGCTTTGAAACCATAAAACTGGTCATTTTTATTTAAATACACACATTATAAATCTGTGTAGTGTGTGGTGGAAATACTGCTGTAGGGGCTGCGGGACACTTCGACACTGGGAGTGTGGAGAGAGGACTGGGATCGTGGTGGGGAAGGAACAGTTAGAGGTGAAGGTGTGGAAAAAACTACAGAATGGGTGGACATGTGGGAAGCAGAAGAGGTGGTGGGTGGTGGAGTGGAGGGTTGGGCATGGACTGTAGGAGCAGATGATGTTGATGGCAAGTTGTATGGGGAAGGAGTTTGGTACGGGGCAGGTTGCTGGAAGTGGGGAGATGTCTGGTACGGGGCAGGTTGCTGGAAGTGGGGAGATGTCTGGTACGGGGCAGGTTGCTGGAAGTGGGGAGATGTCTGGTACGGGGCAGGTTGCTGGAAGTGGGGAGATGTCTGGTACTGGGGAGGTTGCTGGTACTGGGGAGTTTGCAGGTACTGGGGAGGTTGCAGGTACTGGGGAGGTTGCAGGTACTGGGGAGGTTGCTGGTACTGGGGAGGTTGCTGGTACTGGGGAGGTTGCTGGTACTGGGGAGGTTGCTGGTGCTGGGGAGGTGGATGGTGCTGGGGAGGTGGATGGTGCTGGGGAGGTGGATGGTGCTGGGGAGGTGGATGGTGCTGGGGAGGTGGATGGTATGTAATAGGAGGGGGAGGATGGAAAGTGGCTGGAGGGGGTGTAGATGTAATAGGAGGGGGAGGATGGAAAGTGGCTAGAGGGGGTGTAGATGTAATAGGAGGGGGAGGATGGAAAGTGGCTGGAGGGGGTGCAGGTGGAGGAACTACTGTGGTGGGAGGAGGAGGTTGGGAGGTAACTTGCTGGAGAGCAGCGTGGCATGAACGCATTACATGCATCTGCTGGGCAGGAGAGAGCGTTTCCATGCGCTCCACAACAGACCTGAAAAAGGTGTGGTTTGGCGAAGATCTTGCTTCTGAATGCATGGTTTGCAGAAGTGTCTTCACCTCCAGAATGCTGGAGTTGATCTGCTGAAAGCCTGCGGAGATTTGCTCTGACAAGACTTTTAGACAGTTCTGGAAAGATGCATTCAGATGCAAGAACTCTGGCGCCTAAGTCTTTTCCTGACCCCTCTGCCGCTGCCGCCCAGTACCCGCAGGTGTACTAGAGGTGGCAGGGGCAGAAGGGTGGGGTAAAGGGAAAGCGATCTCCTCACCAGCAGCTTCATGTAATGTAGGCGGCCACGATGCTCCTGTGCTGGTGGATGGGACAGATGGGTCGAATGTGTGGGAAGGCTGGGAAGGTGCAGATGTACCGGGGCGGTCGAAGTGTCCCTCGGTGCCGGTCTCCTCAGGGATCGCCTCAGAAGGGTCCAATCGTGCAGGCTCCCGAGTGCTGCTCACCGTGCTGTGGAATAAAGAGAAAAAAAAACAATTAAAATAGTGACATGGTATGGCCCTGGCTGAAAAAAAAAAGTTACATCTAAACATTTTTTTGTCACATGTGGTGTGTAATATTTACCTTCTGGTGAGCATTGTCTCCCGGAGGAATGACAGGGCTCGTGCGTACTTGTACTTGCTCCTGCGTCCTCCAGATCCACTCGGGGCCCGCATCTCTTTATTGAACTCCTTCTTGAAACGATCCCTCACAGACCGCCACCGCTTCACAATTCTCTCCCCTGAAACGAGAAAGGACAAAGTGGTTAGTATACAACATCAGTGTTTCCCAAACTCCAGTCCTCATGGTCCCCAGGGGTCATGTTTTCAGGATTTCCAAAGTAAATAGAAATCCTGAACACATGATCCGTGGGGACCACGAGGACTGGAGTTCGGGAAACACTGGTTTAAATCAAGCAACCGGTACTGTATATACTTACGCTCTTTAATCTGGGCCCGAGCTTCGAGGTCCTCCCAGCGGTCCACAAGGAGCGAACAGATTTCCTCCCAGAGTCGTCGGGTAACGATCAGGTCAGCGTGGCGTCGGTCAGCCATATTCCAGAGCAGCTCCCTTTCTCTGACGAGATCGATGAGGCGGTCCACATCAATCCCTCCATCCTCACCGTCAGAGTCGGGAGCACGCTGTGAAGGCTGTTAAAGAAAAAGACAAAAATAACATAATTAGCCTCCACAAAAGAAATGAAATAAAAAGTGCAAAAAAAACAAAGCAAAAATATTTATACTTACACGCTGGTGACCGCCGCGTTGCTGTCGCCGACGACCCTGGGAGGCACTGCGAGGACCTCTTGGCCGAGCACCAGATTGGGAAGACTAGAGAAGAAAACAAAAAATGTTATGTCTTTGGATGTAGGCATTTGTTTGCTGTGTGTGGTCTGCAGAACATTGTTTTCTATGTGTTGTGTGTAGTGTGATGTTGTGTTTCTGCGTTTGATGCAAAAAACTTACCAATTGTGAGCCCACTCCAAGTGTCTGTCCACCCCTTCCTTCTTCTTCTGGGAGCTCCTCTTCATCTTGTGATTCCTGTTTTGAAATAAAAGGCAATGAATACACATATATTACAGAGATGATGGATTTTGGAAATAAAAACTTACCGTCAAACGCTGACGATGCGAGGGAGTGCTCCCAGAAGATGTGCTGTCTTCCTCATGGCCAGACTCCATGGCTGTGGGTGGTGTTTCTGCTGCTGCCATTGCTGCTGCTGCTGCTGCATCTATTAGGCGGCTGTTGAATAAAGAGAAACAAAGGGCCAATGAATATCTTGATATTCCATAGCCCTAGTTTGGAGGAATGGGGGATTTGATAATTACCGTCTCTCATCTGCTGCTGGACTCCCCTCCCGTTGTTCAGCATGCTGCTCCATTTGGGGTGGTGCTGATGGTGCTGCTGCTGCAGATGTCTGCTGCCTTCTCCTGCTCCTGGTTCTTGGCTTGGGTGGCATGTTGGGTGTGGCTGAGGGTCCCATTGTCTTGCTTTTATATATGTCCTGTGGGCAGAGCTACTGAGCATGCTCAGACCAAAGAAACCGGATCCGGCCGCCGGATCCGGCGCATTGCGGCGCTCATAGGCTTTCATTGTATGAAAAAGCCGGACACGCCGGAACCGGCGTGTCCGGCTTTTTCGACGGATACAAAAAACGTTACAGTCACCGTTTTTTCCAGACGCTGGATCGCGTCACATTGCCGGATCCAGCGAAAATCGAATGAAACGCATGGCCATCCGGCTCGATCCGGCTCTAATGCAAGTCAATGGGGGGGAAACCGGATCCGGCATTGCATTTCGACGGATCCGGTTTTAGTCAAAAGCGCCGGATCGCGCCTGAAGCAGAAAACCTGATGTGTGAAAGAGGCCTTAAAGTCCAAAAGTGAGGCAGAGAAGTAGTGCAATCCTAATAGACATCCAGACAAAAGATAAGAACCTAAGTCCAGTCGAAAACAGAGGTCAATCCAGTAATAAGGTCATCAGGGCAGTATAACAATTTAAAAGGTGGCAAAGGCAGTATATGCTGGGAAGATTTATATAGGGTGCTATGAGCCAACTTTGATTAACACCTTTAAGTTTGTTATTACTATTGGAAGGATGGCGTGGAATTCTCCATCTAGAGAACCTGCTGACAGTTTGTAGAGTGGTCAAGTACCCACCAGTAAGATGAAATTGCTTTCTCCCCTACCAGCGCCACATACCGGAATTGAGTGGTGACTTGATAGAGGCAGAAATCACTGCAGGGGCAAGGACTGATGATTATCATACATTGTAAATTGTTTTAGGTTATTTCATTTTAGAGAAAATGCTACTTAAGTATTTTTTCATAATTTAATTACTTTTGTAACACCATTTTTACCACCATGCATAATGGATTTTTCTTAGGGGCAGCACGGTGGCTCAGTGGTTAGCACTACAGCCTGGGGTCCTGGGTTCAAATCCCACCAAGGACAAGATCTGCAAGGAGTTTGTATGTTCTCCCCGTGTTTGCGTGGGTTTCCTCCGGGTACTGCGGTTTCCTCCCACATTCTAAAGACATGCTGATAGGGAATTTAGATTGTGAGCCTCATCGGGGATAGTGATGATAATGTGTGCAAACTGTAAAGCGCTGCGGAATATGTTAGCACTAGAGATGAGTGACTTTGCCTTTTTTCGGGTCGAGTCGGGTTTCATGAAACCCGACTTTCGCAAAAGTCGAGTCGAACGAAATCGGCCGACTATAGGGAAAAGTCGGCGTCCGACTGAAACACGAAACCCAATGCAAGTCAATGGGGAAGCAAAGTCGGCAGGGAGTGGAGGACAGTAAACATACCTACAGTGCCCATTTCAATGCCAAAAACATCAATTCTTATAACTGAAGCTTGTCAACCTTAATTTACTTCCTAATAATAGTTACGCATTGAAAACTGGGGGTTATTTGGCTAAAGTTGTGGGGGGGTTGGGCTGGCTCCAGGTTTTCGTGTGCACTGGGCCAAAGAGTGTCAGCACGCCCCTTTAACACATACCACAACTCATGATGCTCCAATACGCCACAGAAATATAGGTATAGTACAATGACACATACTTCACTGCTTACATGACATGACTGATCTATTTTAAATTGTACAATAGCTCAAAAACAGGACAGTATATTACTCCATACAGTGTTATGGCCACCACATTGTGCGCCATACAGAATAATGAGCCCCATATACTTCTCCATACCAAATAATTAGTCACATATAATGCTCCATACAGTATCTGATGAGCTCCACATAATGCTCCACATATAATGGGCCCCATTTGTAATGCTCCAGTGTATAATGGGCCCTTAGATGCTGCTCCAGTGTCTGATCTGCCCCATTTACAATGCTCCAGTACATGATGGGCCTCATGGTTGATGCTCCAGTGTATCATGGGCCCTAATAATGCTCCATATATAATGGGCCCCGTTTGTAATGCTCCAGTGTATAATGTGCCCCTTAGTTGCTGCTCCAGTGTCTGATCTGCCCTATTTACAATGCTCCAGTACAAGATGGGCCTCATGGATGATGCTCCAGTGTATGATGGGCTCTAATAATGCTCCATATATAATGGGCCCCATTTGTAATGCTCCAGTGTATAATGGGCCCCTTAGATGCTGCTCCAGTGTCTGATCTGCCCCATTTACAATACTCCAGTACATGATGGGCCTCATGGATGATGCTCCAGTGTATCATGGGCCCTAATAATGCTCCATATATAATGGGCCACATTTGCTGCTCCAGTGAGTGATCTGCCCCATTTACATTGCTCCAGTACATGATGGGCCCTATTTTTAATTAACCCAGGCATGGTATGTGAAAAGAGCTCCATGGAGTAATCTGAGGTGTGTGCTTCCAGATCCTTCACTTTTGGTGTGGGTGAAGGATCTGGACAAGGAAAGGGGTTGCTCCTGACCAGAAGCCTGCAGTTACGACTCAGTGCTTGCATTTTTTACAACTTCAGAACAGGAGGCGATAGAGCTGGAGGCTGTTTCAGCAATGTAAGCCACAAACAGTTCCTGATACTCCGGCTTTAAAAGCAGTCTACCTACTACCAGAAAAGGGAGCCTTACAGGCCTTCCAGAGCTACACCATGATGCTGGCTCAACACCTGCCTTAGCTGCTATTGTGTTTTTGGCACTACCAGCAGATGCACCACCACCACCATCAGTACCAGGTGGCCCTCCATGCCCACATCCGCATCCTCTTCCACCATACTTCCTCATGTTTTTGAAAATGGACCCAAAATACCAGCAGATATATGGTACTGTATCAGAAGCGTACAGCTCTATACAGTCTATGGATAACAGTAAATCTCCATATATATTTCATGAGGCATACACAGATGCTCACAGGCTCAGTATGGAATACCCAATAAAATAACAAGTTGAAAAAGGGTACAGTATCACCAGATAAAAGGTATATATAGTACAGTGTAAACATTCTGATTCTCCGTATACATTTCAGGAGACAGACACAAACGCTCTCAGGCCCAGTATGGATTACACAAGGATATGAAAAGCTGTAAATGGGTTATGTAACACAAGTGTATAGCTGTATACAGTGTTGGGGTAATCTTAAAGTTCCAAATATATCGCCGGAGTAACAGACAGACGTTTACAAGCTCATTATGGATTACACCAGAATCTAGATAGCTAAAAAGGTTACTGTATCAGAAGCGTTCTGCTTTATACAGTGTTGGTCAAATTGAATATATCGGTATATATTTCCATAGTCACCCTCAGACGCTCACTCAGGTTGGATTTGACCATAATAAAAAATGTTGTAAAAAAGTTCCTGGATAACAAGATAGCAAGTATATATTTTTTAGGGGACAATTGAAATCTCCATATAAATAGTCCCATAGTCACTCTCAGACGCTTACACAGTATGGATTGGACCGTAATGCTAAATGTTGAGCAAAGGTACTGTATAACAAGATACAAGCTGTATCGTGTATAGTGTAAAAATTTGTTTCTCCGATTCACCATATATTGAGAAGGTGTAATCCACACACGTTCACTCACTATGGATGATGTAGGGAAGGTGGACTGACAGACAAACCAGCCTGTAGTGAGAAGCAGAGGTGTAGTGCAGTGTAGGTGTGAAACCGCTAAGATAAAGAGAAAGGGTGCAGTGTTTTAGCTTGCCCATTGGAGGGCAGTGGAGAGTGTAGGAGTGGGACTGAATAACTTCCATTGGTCAGAGAAACTGTTAGGTGATGGTGGGCGGAGTTACCAGAACTGGAAGTATAAAAGGCTGAGGGAAGGTTCTGGAAGAGTCAGTCAGCGAAGGGAGCACAGTAAAGAGGAACTTCTGCTGAGGAAATAGAGACAGAGTAAAGGCTCCAGAGAGGACTGACAGTTGAGACGGTCACGAGGGGTGGGCCAGAAGACGGTAGCCGCAGACGAAGATGGCCTGGGGCTATCATACGGACGGTGTGCTCAGACTGGTGCAGCGCTGTGGTGGTTGGGCCTAGGCTAGCCACAGTGGAAGAGCTACAGAGGATGCCGCGATTATAGTTACCAAGGAAGTGAAGGTACTGAGGCCTGTGTACAGAGAAATGTGAAACGGCTGTGGTGAATTGCTGTTGTTGACAGAAGGATGGGCACTAAAAATGGACCTGTTCAATACAAACTCTGTCTCAGTCTCGTGTTTGTCTGCGGCAAGAAGAGGGTCCCCCCCACAGTTGGTTATCCTACAGATGATACCTTAATACAAATTTTTGAAACAAGGTACTCTATCAGCACATACCAGGTGTGTCCAGTCTAGGGTTAAATTTCTGTCTATACTTCCGGAGTCAGACACAGACACTCACAGGCTCACTATGTATTACACCAGAATTAAAAAAGTAGAAAAAGGGAAAGGTATTCATAGCGTTCATCAGTATACAGTGTTGTGGTACTTTTAAATCTTCGTATACATTTAAATCTCAAGAAAAAACAAAAAAACTGAACTGAAGTAGAATTGAATGACATGCATGATGTAAAAGCATGTTCACATTGGCCATAAAAGCAAGCAAAACCAAAGGAAAAAAAACAATGTATGCATATACCCTAATAAAAATAAATAAGTAAAAAAGCAAGTGCATTAAATAACATAGGGTACTTAGTAAACACTATTTTGATCAAAAAAGTATAAAGCTGTCCCACCACGACAAGGTGTACCCATTTGAGACAGTAACTACACTAACGGTTAAAACCTACCTAGTGTGAATAGTAGCAGAGTCTCTGGGTCCCAAACGGACACCCAGCTTCAGAGGGACTAAATAAACTACACAGCTCAGTAGAATGGAGGCCACACCCTATTTGTACTGAATACAAAAATGCTGAAGAAAAAACAAAAAAACTGAACTGAAGTAGAATTGAATGACATGCATGATGTAAAAGCATGCATACATTGTTTTTTTTCCTTTGGTTTTGCTTGCTTTTATGGCCAATGTGAACATGCTTTTACATCATGCATGTCATTCAATTCTACTTCAGTTCAGTTTTTTTGTTTTTTCTTCAGCATTTTTGTATTCAGTACAAATAGGGTGTGGCCTCCATTCTACTGAGCTGTGTAGTTTATTTAGTCCCTCTGAAGCTGGGTGTCCGTTTGGGACCCAGAGACTCTGCTACTATTCACACTAGGTAGGTTTTAACCGTTAGTGTAGTTACTGTCTCAAATGGGTACACCTTGTCGTGGTGGGACAGCTTTATACTTTTTTGATCAAAATAGTGTTTACTAAGTACCCCATGTTATTTAATGCACTTGCTTTTTTACTTATTTATTTTTATTAGGGTATATGCATACATTGTTTTTTTTCCTTTGGTTTTGCTTGCTTTTATGGCCAATGTGAACATGCTTTTACATCATGCATGTCATTCAATTCTACTTCAGTTCAGTTTTTTTGTTTTTTCTTCAGCATTTTTGTATTCAGTACAAATAGGGTGTGGCCTCCATTCTACTGAGCTGTGTAGTTTATTTAGTCCCCCTGAAGCTGGGTGTCCGTTTGGGACCCAGAGACTCTGCTACTATTCACACTAGGTAGGTTTTAACCGTTAGTGTAGTTACTGTCTCAAATGGGTACACCTTGTCGTGGTGGGACAGCTTTATACTTTTTTGATCAAAATAGTGTTTACTAAGTACCCTATGTTATTTAATGCACTTGCTTTTTTACTTATTTATTTTTATTAGGGTATATGCATACATTGTTTTTTTCCTTTGGTTTTGCTTGCTTTTATGGCCAATGTGAACATGCTTTTACATCATGCATGTCATTCAATTCTACTTCAGTTCAGTTTTTTTGTTTTTTCTTCAGCATTTTTGTATTCAGTACAAATAGGGTGTGGCCTCCATTCTACTGAGCTGTGTAGTTTATTTAGTCCCTCTGAAGCTGGGTGTCCGTTTGGGACCCAGAGACTCTGCTACTATTCACACTAGGTAGGTTTTAACCGTTAGTGTAGTTACTGTCTCAAATGGGTACACCTTGTCGTGGTGGGACAGCTTTATACTTTTTTGATCAAAATAGTGTTTACTAAGTACCCTATGTTATTTAATGCACTTGCTTTTTTACTTATTTATTTTTATTAGGGTATATGCATACATTGTTTTTTTCCTTTGGTTTTGCTTGCTTTTATGGCCAATGTGAACATGCTTTTACATCATGCATGTCATTCAATTCTACTTCAGTTCAGTTTTTTTGTTTTTTTCTTCAGCATTTTTGTATTCAGTACAAATAGGGTGTGGCCTCCATTCTACTGAGCTGTGTAGTTTATTTAGTCCCTCTAAAGCTGGGTGTCCGTTTGGGACCCAGAGACTCTGCTACTATTCACACTAGGTAGGTTTTAACCGTTAGTGTAGTTACTGTCTCAAATGGGTACACCTTGTCGTGGTGGGACAGCTTTATACTTTTTTGATCAAAATAGTGTTTACTAAGTACCCTATGTTATTTAATGCACTTGCTTTTTTACTTATTTATTTTTATTAGGGTATATGCATACATTGTTTTTTTCCTTTGGTTTTGCTTGCTTTTATGGCCAATGTGAACATGCTTTTACATCATGCATGTCATTCAATTCTACTTCAGTTCAGTTTTTTTGTTTTTTCTTCAGCATTTTTGTATTCAGTACAAATAGGGTGTGGCCTCCATTCTACTGAGCTGTGTAGTTTATTTAGTCCCTCTGAAGCTGGGTGTCCGTTTGGGACCCAGAGACTCTGCTACTATTCACACTAGGTAGGTTTTAACCGTTAGTGTAGTTACTGTCTCAAATGGGTACACCTTGTCGTGGTGGGACAGCTTTATACTTTTTTGATCAAAATAGTGTTTACTAAGTACCCTATGTTATTTAATGCACTTGCTTTTTTACTTATTTATTTTTATTAGGGTATATGCATACATTGTTTTTTTTTTCCTTTGGTTTTGCTTGCTTTTATGGCCAATGTGAACATGCTTTTACATCATGCATGTCATTCAATTCTACTTCAGTTCAGTTTTTTTGTTTTTTCTTCAGCATTTTTGTATTCAGTACAAATAGGGTGTGGCCTCCATTCTACTGAGCTGTGTAGTTTATTTAGTCCCTCTGAAGCTGGGTGTCCGTTTGGGACCCAGAGACTCTGCTACTATTCACACTAGGTAGGTTTTAACCGTTAGTGTAGTTACTGTCTCAAATGGGTACACCTTGTTGTGGTGGGACAGCTTTATACTTTTTTGATCAAAATAGTGTTTACTAAGTACCCTATGTTATTTAATGCACTTGCTTTTTTACTTATTTATTTTTATTAGGGTATATGCATACATTGTTTTTTTCCTTTGGTTTTGCTTGCTTTTATGGCCAATGTGAACATGCTTTTACATCATGCATGTCATTCAATTCTACTTCAGTTCAGTTTTTTTGTTTTTTTCTTCAGCATTTTTGTATTCAGTACAAATAGGGTGTGGCCTCCATTCTACTGAGCTGTGTAGTTTATTTAGTCCCTCTGAAGCTGGGTGTCCGTTTGGGACCCAGAGACTCTGCTACTATTCACACTAGGTAGGTTTTAACCGTTAGTGTAGTTACTGTCTCAAATGGGTACACCTTGTCGTGGTGGGACAGCTTTATACTTTTTTGATCAAAATAGTGTTTACTAAGTACCCTATGTTATTTAATGCACTTGCTTTTTTACTTATTTATTTTTATTAGGGTATATGCATACATTGTTTTTTTCCTTTGGTTTTGCTTACATTTAAATCTCAGTAAGCCAGTCAAGAATCTCTGCTACTGGAAACTACATGGATACAAGTATAGACGCAAAGTCGAGTGTTAGCAGAAATTTTGGAATTACTCATCGCGGGGAAACCTCCCGGTATATGTTGCAGAGGCGATGCAGACCCTCAATTACTGTGTCTGTGGAGAAAGCGAAAAAGGTTCTTTGTGAAGAAAGGATTGCTTTATCGCAGTAGCGTGGATCACATCACTGCTACTCGTCTCCATCAAATTGTGATCACAGGGAGAGATGTACCCATGGTCCTCACTGCCTATCATGATGTGTCTGGTCATTTTGGAGTGAAAAAGACAGAAGCCACAGGCCGAAGGCGATTTTAATGGATTGGCATGAGAGGAGACATTGAAAGATGGTGGCAGGAATGTCACACGTCTGTGACTATCACAACTGTGAAAGGTGATCATAAACCACCACTGCATCCGCTTGTAAGTTGACGTCCATTTCAAATGGTAGCCATTGATCATCTGAAGGTAGAGGCCAGCAGGACAGGCCATAGCTACATCTTAACCATCATTGATCAATACACCAAATTTCAAGTGGCCGTCCCTGTGAAGTATTTAACTGCCCAGATTACACAGCAGTGGAGCAGGGAGAGGTAAGTATTGCAACTTGCAAGTGCTGTGGCCATGACCAAGCAGGGGGGGCAAAATCGTGGTCGACGGTACTGGCACAGGGCCCCTCATAGTATGCTGGTGTGTCTGATGGCAAAAGGGCCCTCCCACCATCTGAGACACTGTATTGTGCTATGAGGGGCCCTGTGCCATTGCTGGCGGCCATGAGTGGGCCCATCCACCTGTTCAGAGCAACGGCACTTGCCGGGGTGCGCCAGGTCTTGCCCCCAGCCGTTGGGGAAGGGGTGGGCAGCACAGTTAGGGAGGTTTAAAAATTGGCATATGGGTCGCCCTCCCAGGGCTGGTGGGGTACCCGGTACTGGGCCCGATGAGCTTCAATGGGAGATGTCACGGCAGCTGGGACCCGGCCCGTGGCCCTGGGCGCCCATTGTAAAAAGGGGGAAGTGTTCAGTGTGCTTATGATGGTTACAGTTTATGAGTGAATGATTCGTGACGCCACATGTGGTGTTCGGCAAGGGAGGTGATAAGCCGACGCTGCAAGCAGATCCTCTGGGACAGATGGTTTGGTGCAGCAATGATGGTGTGGCCCTCCACAGGTAGGGCTGGAGTCCCAGGGCAGAGTAGGTGAAGTGATGGTGAGGGGGAGACGTAGATGGAGCTGTGTCAGGCGCGGAGATGTAGCAGTGCTGAGTCGGTTGACGCGGGAATAAGTGGAGGACACAAGACATGTAGTTCCAAAGCTTTACTCACAGTCTGTTGTGGTACAGGTGCCCGCATCCATGCCGTGTCCTCCGGGTCTGGAGCTCAGCCAACCTCCAGGCAAGATGAAGTCCTCCTTTCCAACACTCCGCCAACATGTGCCTTTTCTGAACGTCTTCCTTCTTGCGCCTATAGTGAAGTACTCACAGTACTGAGTTACACTGGAGTTCCTCCTGTCAGATGTTCCTATGAACTCTACTTGTACGGCAGACAGCTGTAGCCTGCTTCGGGGACTTCTTGCTACTAAGTCCCGGCTTGCTCACGATGCTGCTGCGCCCCCAAGTCTTGTGTGGGAATAAAGTGGTGACAACTTCTATTCCTCTGGTGTCTGCTGCAGGACCATTAGTGTCCATACAACCTCGGGGACCGGACCCCGGCCTTGCGCTGTGAACTTGGGAAGGGTTCTCCTCTAACCCTAATCCTTAGTCCTCCTCTCCTCACGTTCCGTACTAATCCTTCCTTGCTTATTCAAGCTTTCTGAAAACTGTCTCTTTCCTGTGCCAGCAGACCCAGGTTACTGGGGTCGGCTGCAGCACTTCCTTCCATCCATCCCTCTCCGGGGATCTTCTCTGACTTTCTCATCAATCCTAAACTCTTTCCGCTTAGGTGCAGACTAAGTGTGGCGCCCCTGAGGCTTCAGTCGCCACAGAGGTACTGCACCTTCTCCTAAGGTGTGGTGCTCCACCATCCAGGTAGGCTGGGAACTCTGTTGTGAGTTCATTCTCCCCTTCACCTTTGATGTCTGATGAACTCCCTGTGCTGGTGAAGAGAGGTAGTGAAATTGATTGGGATGGGAAGAACCTGTCATCTGAACAGGCGGAGGGTGATTGGACATCTGGAATTTCTGAGTGGATATAATGCAGCCGACGCCCTGCAGGGCTGCTGGTGATCCTTTCTGCTCTGAGCTCTTGCATCCAGTTTAGTTCCTGTCTACTAAAAGCTAAGTTTTTTGCCCTGCTATTATTCCATGAGATTTTGTCTGGTTTCCTTAGTGTTTGTATTCAGCCAGTCCTGGTTGGGACTGGCTGAATTCCATTTTTGTCTCTGATCAGTTGATCTCTTTGCCCTGTTTTCAGAATATACCTGAGTGCTGATATAGTGATTTTGAAGTCTAGCGACTTCAGGGCCTTTTTCCCTATCAGACGGTTGGGACATTTTTGGTAGGGTTTTTTGCGGATTGCAGCCAGCATCTTTTCTGTTCTGTCCTATCTAGTTAGTTGGGCCCCATCGTTTGCTCAGCCTGTCTTTCTGTCTGTGTTTGTGTTTTCATCTGTTTTTCACCGACAATACATGTTGGGGGCTGTCTATTGCTTTGGGGTATGCTCTGGGGCAGTTTAGATTTCCCCTTTCCTTCCCCTTCCCCTTTAGGCTTATGGAGTTCTCCGGCTGTGGCGAGGGGTCTAGGGCACCGTAGGAACCCCCCACGGCTACTGTTAGTTGTGGTGTATAGGATCAGGAGTCTGCAATCCGATAGCTACCAACCTCTCCGGTTTTCTGGTCTTAGTTTGTATTTTTGTTTTCTCCTCCGGAGACTCATTCATAACAGAATCACCAGCCATACCGCAGATTGTAGGGTACTCAATAGCAGGAGAGAATTGTAGAGAAAAAAAAAAAAGAAAGGTGTCAGAATTTTTTTTTTTTTTGTTTTTCTGTGTATATTTTTTCCTCTATTTCTCTGAGGCCAAGGGGGAATTTTTTCTCAATGGAGATTAAGCAATTGTTTGATCGTGTGGAGCAGCTTACTGTTGAAGTGCGGGGAATTTCCGCCTATCTTGCTCATTCACATGCTGCTGAACCAAACCCTACTCCTGATGTGTTTTTTTGGGGATCGGTCTAAATTTTTGAATTTTAAGAATAATTGTAAATTATTTTTTGCCTTGAAGCCTAACTCATCGGGGAGCTCCGCGCAGCAGGTTAAAATTGTCATCTCTTTGCTGCGCGGCGATCCCCAGGATTGGGCGTTTTCTTTGAAACCTGATGACCCTATTCTAACTAATGTGGATGCATTTTTTCAGGCCTTGGGGTTGTTGTATGGTGAACCTAATGCTATTGATCAGGCTGAAAAGGCCCTGTTGGCATTGAGCCAGGGTCAGGATTCTGCAGAGATGTACTGTCAAAAATTCTGAAAGTGGGCGGTCCTTACTACCTGGAATGATGGTGCCTTGGCAGCTCTCTTTTGGAAGGGTTTGTCAGAAACCGTAAAAGATACTATGGTGGGATTTCCTGTTCCCTCTGGTCTTGACGATTCTATGTCATTAGCCATTCAGGTTAATCGGCATTTGCGTGAATGCAAAACTGCATGAGAGGTGTTGCCACCTGTTGAACAAATGTCTGAACCTATGCAATGTGATAGAGTTTTGTCTAGGGCGCAACGTCAGGAGTTCAGAAGGAGTAATAAGCTGTGTTTTTTCTGTGGAGATGCCTCTCATATTATTTCTGTCTGCCCTAAATGAGAGAAACGTTTTGCACACACATTTGCTGTGGGTAGTGTTCAATCTAAGTTTCTTCTGGCAATTACTCTGATCTGCTCCCTGTCCACATTTTCCGCTAAGGCTTTTGTGGATTCAGGAGCAGCTCTGAACCTGATGGACTTGGATTTTGCTAAACGTTGTAGGTTTCCTATGACGCCTCTGCGGATGCCTATCCCTTTGAGGGGTATTGATGCTACTCCTTTGGCGAAGAATAAACCTCAGTTTTGGACCCAGGTCGTAATGCGGGTCGCCCCAGACCATCAAGAAAATTGCAGATTTTTGGTGTTGCATAATTTGCATGATACCATCGTTCTGGGGTTTCCCTGGTTGCAAATCCATAATCCAGTTTTGGATTGGAAATCTGTGTCTGTGGTGAGTTGGGGTTGTCGTGTGCCCTTAGTGACGCTCCTATTTTCTCCACCTCTCCCCAGTCGCATGATGTTCCTGACTATTTGGCTGATTTTTTTGATGTATTTAGTGAGAATGAGTCTGCATCTTTGCCTCCTCATAGGAGTTATGACTGTGCAATTGAGCTGAGCACTGGGTGTAAATTTCCCAAGGGTCAACATTTCAATTTTTCTGTACCCGAGCACGAGGCTATGCGATCCTATATTAAGGAGTCGTTGCAGAAGGGTCATATTAGACCTTTCTCTTCACCCTTAGGTGCTGGGGTTTTTTTGTGGCCAAGTAAGATGGTTCATTAAGGCCTTGTATTGACTATCGTTCCCTCAACAAAATTACTGTTAAATATCAGTATCCGTTACCCCTGATTTCTGATATATTCTCCAGAGTTAAAGGTGCTTGCTGGTTTACCAAGCTTGACCTCAGAGGGGCGTATAATCTTATTCGCATTAAGCAGGGGGATGAATGGAAGATGGCATTTAATACTCCGGAGAGACTTTTTGAGTACCTGGTGATGCCTTTTGGGCTCACTAATGCCCCTTCTGTCTTCCAGTGCTTCATGAATGATATTTTCTGAGACTTTGTGGATACATTTTTGATCATCTTTCTGGATGATATTTTGATCTTTTCCAAGGATTGGGACTCTCATGTGGAACATGTTCGGATTGTGTTCCAGATTTTGAGGGAGAATTCCCTGTATGTCAAGGGATCGAAATGCCTTTTTGGTGTACAGAGGATTTCATTTTTGGGATTTATTTTGTCTCCGTCAACTATTGAAATGGACCCGGCCGAGGTACAGGCCATTTATGATTGGGTTCAGCCCACTTCTTTGAAGGCCCTCCAGAAGTTTTTGGGTTTTGCTAATTTTTGTCGTATATTTATAGCTAATTTTTCTGGTATTGCCAAACCATTGACTGATTTGACTAAGAAGAGGGCTGATGTGCTGAATTGGTCTCCGGAGGCTGTTTCTTCCTTTCAGGAGCTGAAGCGAAGTTTCACTTCTGCTCCGATTTTGCGGCAACCTGATGTCTCACTCCCGTTTCAGGTAGAGGTGGACGCTTCTGAGATTGGTGCAGGAGCTGTTTTGTCCCAAAAAGATCCTGTAACATCTAAAATGAATCCCTGTGCTTTCTTTTTCCGAAAGTTCTCCCCATCCGAACGTAACTATGATGTGGGGAATCGGGAACTGTTAGCCATGAAATGGGCATTTGAGGAGTGGAGACATTGGTTGGAGGGAGCTAAACATCAAGTCGTGGTCCTTACTGACCACAAGAATTTGATTTACCTGGAGTCGGCCAAATGCTTGAATCCTAGACAGTCTAGGTGGGCCTTGTTTTTCACACGTTTTGATTTTGTGGTCTCTTTTCTTCCGGACACTAAGAATGTCAAGGCAGATGCCCTCTCTAGGAGTTTCTTTGCTGATTCTCCTATTGTGACCAAGCCTGCTACCATCTTAGGTGAGGAGGTAGTTCTTTCTGCCATCTCGCCCGATTTGAGACGTGTTCTGGAAGAGTTTCAGGAGGACAAACCTGAGCGTTGTCCCATTGGAAAATTGTATGTTCCTGACCAGTGGAGGAAGAGAGTGATGTCTGAGGTTCATTGCTCCACAGTGGCTGGTCATCCAGGTATTTTTGGTACTAGAGATTTGGTGAGTCGGTCTTTTTGGTGGCCCGCCTTGTCTCGTGATGTCAGGAATTTTGTGCAGTCCTGCGGGACTTGCTCCCGGTCTAAACCTTGTTCTCGCTCTAGTGGGTTGTTGATGTCTTTGTCGGTGCCCAGGAGGCCATGGACCCATATTTCAAAGGATTTTATCTCTGATATGCCTGTCTCTCAGAGAATGACTGTTATTTGGGTGATTTGTGATAGATTCTCTAAGATGATCCATCTTGTACCACTCCCTAAGTTGCCATCTTCCTCAGAGTTGGTGCCCTTGTTTTTGCAACAGGTGGTTCGCTTGCACGGGATTCCTGAGAACATTGTATCTGACAGAGGAGTTCAGTTTGTTTCTAGATTTTGGAGGACTTTCTGTTCCAAGCTGGGAATTAAGTTGTCCTTCTCCTCTGCGTTTCACCCTCAGACCAATGGGCAGACGGAGAGAACAAACCAGACTTTGGAGTCGTATTTGAGATGTTTTATTTCTGCTGATCAGGATGATTGGGTTTCATTTTTGCCCTTGGCCGAATTTGCTTTAAATAATAGAGCTAGTTCTGCCACTTTGATGTCACCTTTTTTTTTGTAACTTTGGGTTTCATCCTCGATTCTCTTCAGGGCAGGTGGAGTCTTCTGCCTGCCCAGGTGTTGACACTGTGGTGGAGAGAATGCAACAGATTTGGGACCAAGTGGTGGATAAGTTGTCTCTCTCCCAGGAAAAGGCCCAGCGGTTTTCCAGCCGGCATAGGACCATTGGTCCCCGGTTTAAGGTGGGTGATATGGTTTGGTTGTCATCAAAGAATATCTCTATGAAGGTGGCTTCTCCAAAGTTTAAACCTAGATTTATTGGACCTTACAAGATTTTGGAGATTTTTAATCCGGTCTCTTTTCGATTGGCTCTTCCTGTTACATTCAAGATCCATAACGTGTTTCATAAGTCTCTGTTAAAGAGGTTTGTTGAGCCAGTAGTTCCTGTGGTGGCACCTCCTGACCCTGTATTGGTTGAAGGTAATGTGGAATATGAGGTTGAGAATATACTGGATTCTCGTCTGGCTAGACGGAGACTCCAGTATTTGGTTAAATGGAAGGGTTATGGCCACGAGGATAATTCTTGGGTCCCTGCATCCGATATTCATGCCGAAAGATTGGTTCGTGCTTTTCATCGGGCCCATCCTGATCGCCCTGGTGGTGAGGATGAGGGTTCGGTGACCCCTCCTCAAGGGGGAGGTACTGTTGTGAGTTCATTCTCCCCTTCACCTTTGATGTCTGATGAACTCCCTCTGCTGGTGAAGAGAGGTAGTGAAATTGATTGGGATGGGAAGAACCTGTCATCTGAACAGGCGGAGGGTGATTGGACATCTGGAATTTCTGAGTGGATATAAGGCAGCCGACACCCTGCAGGGCTGCTGGTGATCCTTTCTGCTCTGAGCTCTTGCATCCAGTTTAGTTCCTGTCTACTAAAAGCTAAGTTTTTTGCCCTGCTATTATTCCATGAGATTTTGTCTGGTTTCCTTAGTGTTTGAATTCAGCCAGTCCTGGTTGGGACTGGCTGAATTCCATTTTTGTCTCTGATCAGTTGATCTCTTTGCTCTGTTTTCAGAATATACCTGAGTGCTGATATAGTGATTTTGAAGTCTAGCGACTTCAGGGCGTTTTTCCCTATCAGACGGTTGGGACATTTTTGGTAGGGATTTTTGCGGATTGCAGTCAGCATCTTTTCTGTCCTGTTCTATCTAGCTAGTTGGGCCCCATCGTTTGCTCAGCCTGTCTTTCGGTCTGTGTTTGTGTTTTCATCTGTTTTTCACCGACAATTCATGTTGGGGGCTGTCTATTGCTTTGGGGTCTGCTCTGGGGCAGTTTAGATTTCCCCTTTCCTTCTTTAGGCTTATGTAGTTCTCCGGCTGTGACGAGGGGTCTAGGGCACCGTAGGAACCCCCCACGGCTACTGTTAGTTGTGGTGTATAGGATCAGGGGTCTGCAATCCGATAGCTACCAACCTCTCCGGTTTTCTGGACTTAGCTTGTATTTTTGTTTTCTCCTCCTCCGGTGACTCATTCATAACAGAACTCCTTTCCGCATTCCAACACCTGCACCCCACACACAGGATAGTTCAGCAGGGACCCATCCACGCTTTATGCTTTAAAGGTCATAGGGTGCCTTTTGTGGTCCCTGGCTTCGTAACACGAGAGGTGCTGGGGAGGCGGGTGAAGTTAGATATAAAAGAGAGGGAAGGTGTGGGATTTCAGGTCAGTCTGACAGAAGGTCAGTCTGGGGTGAGTCCCAGAGAGAGCAAGCTGACAGCAGGTCAGCCTGAGAGGAGGAAGGCAGTCAGTCAGGAGAGGCTGAGGACTGGTCTTAGTGGAACGAGCTCCCTAGGGAAGGAAGAGAAAGAGAAAGAGACGTAGACTTAAGACTACAGATTCCATAAGAGAGATAGAACAGAATGGAATGAAGGAGAATAGAAGGACGGTGGGAAGCAGGTTGAGAAAGAGAGAGAACCCTTCCAGTCCAGAGAGCGCAAAGGCCGGGGCCCGGTCCCCGAGGTTGATTGGATCTTTATGTCCCGCAACAGACACCAGAGGAGTAGTGAGCCGCTAACGCCTTGCTCCCATCATAGACTTGGGACACAACAGCAACCATATAGAGAGCCGGGACGCAGTGAGGAGTCCCCGAAACAGGCTACAGATGTCTGTCATACAAGTAAAGACTAGGAACACCTAGAGAGAGGCATTCCAGGGTAACTAAGTACTGGAGTGCTTCGCACCTAAAGGCGCATTGGAGGAGTCGTTCAGTAAGATACATGTTGGCGGAGTGTGGAAGGGAGAATCCTATCCTGCCTGGAGGTTGGCTGGAGCCCTGACCTGGAGAACACAGTGCGGAGGCAGGCAGTGGTGTGAACTGCAAACAGTGAGTAAAGCTTTGGAACCGCATACTCTGGTGTCCTCCAGTTATTCCCGCACCACTACACCTGGGTACCAGCCTCCATACCATTCTGCACCTCTCCTCATCCATTGCACCTACACTGCCCTGGGACTACAGCTCCACCTGTGGGGAGCTATACCATCTCTGCTACACCACACCCTCAGTTCCAGCGGATCTGTATGCAGCGTTGGCTTACCATCTTACTTGCCAAACACCACGGGTGGCGTCACAAACTATTCATAAAAACTTTAACACCAGTAACATCACCGCCATTGATATTGGGCGCCCAGGGCCACGGACCGGGTCACCGCTGCTGACACATTCCCGTCTTAACACCAGCCCGGTACCGAGCACCCCGCTGCCCTGGGTGTGCGAGGGCGACCCATAAGCTCCACCCACCTCCCAGCACGCTTCGTGTTCCAAGCAGGGAGCCATCAAAGGGTGCTTTGCTACACTACTATGTTGTGTGGAATGCAGGTGTTGGAGTGTGGTCAGGTGTCTCCACCTTACCTGGATGGTCGGGTACCACACCTCAGGAGGAGGTGCAGTACCTCTGTGGTGACTGAACCCTCAGGGGTGCCACACATATGTAGATGTGTTGGCTCAACATTCAGCTGCTGCAAAGGGCGTAATTGGGCAAGTCCGAGGAAGAGGAGGTGTGCTTAATGGTGGCAGTGGTCTTACAGTGGGGGTAGTGATGGAGCATTGTTGGCTACCTTCAGTCGGAGCAGGTACACATGTGCTACCTGAGGTTTTGTAGTGCGTCCACGCTTGCAAGTGCATGTTGATTAAATGTCTAAGCATGCAACTAGTATTCAAATTTCTGAGTTGTTTACCTCGGCTAAAGGTCCTTCCTCACGTCTTACAGGAAACCTTTGCCTCATCAGTAGGATTTTGGACAAAGAAGTGCCACACTGCACTCTTCCTACTATGGTAAACATTTTCTGGCCTTGCATGATGTGCTAAGTTGACCGTCTGGTCAAGCTGTCCTGCAACTCTTATAGTTTTTGTTCCACGTTTTAGGACAGCTACGGGCCTGCTAGATAACCGCTGCTGCGATGTCAATGCCTGCTGCGGATCCTTCTCCTTATGTGAACTATTGCCAGCGCCACCCTCCTCCCCCAATGGATGCCAATCCGGGTACAGAAATGGGTCATAAATCACCTCCTCTTCAAAGTCATCTGCACCTTCCTGTTTACCTTCCTCTGTGTCACCGTGTAAGGTGGTATGGTATGCGGGAAGGGGCACCTGGGTTTCATCAGGGTCAGATTGTGTCTCAATAGACCATGAGGGCAATGTAGTGCTGTGGGTCAATGTACCAGCAGAATCATCTAGCAGTGGCTGTGCATCAGTGCACTCCATGTAACATTCATCTTGGACTGGGGAATTCAGGATTTGACTGGATAACCCAGGCATGGTATGTGAAAAGAGCTCCATAGAGTAATCTGCAGTGTGGGCTGCCGCATCCTTAACTTTTGGTGGGGGTGAGGACACAAGGAATTGGGTTTTTTATGACCAGAACCCTGCACTGACGACTCCGTGCTTGCAGGTTTCGACCGTTCAGAAGAGGAGGCAATAGGGCTGGTGGCTGTTTCGGCAATGTACGCCAAAACCTGTTCCTGATCCTCCGGCTTTAAAAGCGGTTTTCCTACTCCAAGAAATGGCAACCTTACAGGCCTTCTTGGGCCAGAGGATGACACAGGCTCAACACCTCCTGCCTTAGCTGCTATTGTGCTTTTGCCAGAACCAGCCGATGCACAACCACATCAGTACCAGCTGCGCCCCCCTACCCACGTCTGCGGCCTGTTCCACCATACTTCCTCATGTTTGAGAAAATGTAACCAAAATACCAGCAGAGAGATGGTACTGTATGAGGAGCGTCCAGCTGTGTAAGGTGTATTAAACAAATTAAATCAACGTATATCCTGTATTATGTTAGTCACAGAGGCTCTCACAGTATGTATTGGACCGTAATCCAACAAGCAGATATACGGAACTGTTTGAAAAACGGACACGACTCTAAGGTGTAGGTGTGGAAAAACGGACAAACTCCTCGTTTTTTTTCCACAGTCACACACAGGTAGCTTCTATTTGTCCGTGCTAGAAGGCGTTACACGGTAGTGTGTGAGGAGCGTATGGGTCGCCCTCCCAGGGCTGTGGGGTACTCGGTACCGGGCCGGTCACTCAGATGGGAATGTCACAGCAGCGGTGACCCGGTCCGTGGCCCTGGGCGCCCATTAAAGCAAAGGAGAATAAAGTCTATTGATGATTCGTGACGCCACCTGTGGTGTTCGGCAAGGGAGGTGTTAAGCTGACGCTGCTTGCAGATCTTCTGGGACTGATGGTATGGCGCAGCAAAGATGTTATAGCTCCCCACAGGTGAAGCTGTAGTCCCAGGGCAGTGTAGATGTACATTGCAGGCAAGGGTGCAGTGGTAGGCACAGGGATGTAGCGGTGCCAGGTGTGTTGGCGCAGGAATAAGTGGAGGACACCAGGGCATGTAGTTCCAAAGCTTTACTCACAGTCTGTTGTACACACAGGTGCCTGCCTCCGTGCTGTGTCCTCCGGGTCAGGGACTCAGTCAACCTCCAGGCCAGGTGAAATACTCCTTTCCAACACTCCGCCAACATGTGCCTTTCTGAACGTCTCCTCTTATAGCGCCTATCAATGAAGTACTCCCAGTACTGAGTTACACTGGAGTTCCTCCTGTCTGATGTTCTTATGAACTCTACTTGTACGGCAGACAGCTGTAGCCTGCTTCGGTGACTTCTTGCTACTAAGTCCCGGCTCACTCCTCTGATGCTGTTGTGCCCCCAAGTCTTGTGTGGCAATAAAGTGGTCACAACTTCTATTCCTCCGGTGTCTGCTGCAGGACCATTAGTATCCATACAACCTCGGTGACCGGGCCTCGGCCTTGCGCTTAGAACTTCTAGGAAGGGTCCTTCTCTAACCCTTGTTCTCTGTTCTCTTTTACTCCTCATGTTCCATACTAATCTTTCCTTCTATGGAGAATCAGGTTTTCTTTCTATGTCTCTTTCCTGTGCCAGCAGACCCAGGTCACTGTGGCCTGCTGCAGCACTTCCTTCATCCATCCCTCTTCCGGGGATCTTCTCTCTCACTCTCTGTCCTTCTGCATCCTCACTCACAGAATAAATGGGACTGAATGACCAAATGACTAAATCCTAAACTCTTCCCGCTCTTTTAGTTTAAACTAAGCTCCACCCACCTCCCAGCACGTTTTGTGTTCCAAGCAGGGAGCCACCAATGGGTGCTTTGCTATACTCCAAGCAGGGAGCCACCGAAGGTGCTTTGCTACACTACTTTGTGGTGTGGGGTGCAGGTGTTGGAGTGTGGTCAGGAGTCTCCACCTTGCCTGGATGGTGGGGTACCACACCTCAGGAGGAGGTGCAGTACCTCTGTGGCGACTGAAGCCTCAGGGGCGCCACACGTACACCGCTGTATGGTGAGTGTATGTAAAATTGTCAAGCTCCGTGTATTTGTATACGGACTGACACACACTGTCTCTGTATATTTTTGACCGTAATCAGACAGCAGATATATGAAACTGTTTGAAAAAGGGACACGACTCTAAGCTGTAGGTGTGGAAAAACGGACAAATACCTCGTTTTTTTTTTCCAGACTCACACACAGGTAGCTTCTATTTGTCCATGCTAGAAGGCAGTACACGGTAGTGTGTGAGGAGCGTACACCGCTGTACAGTGTGTATGTAAAATTGTCAAGCTCCGTGTATGTATTTGTATACAGTCTGACACACGCTGTCTCTGTCTAGTTTTTACCGTAATCAAACAGCAGATATACGAAACTGTTTGAAAAACGGACACGACTCTAAGGTGTAGGTCTGGAAAAATGGACAAACTCCTCGGTTTTTTTTCCACAGTCACACACAGGTAGCTTCTATTTGTCCGTGCTAGAAGCCGGTACACGGTAGTGTGTGAGGAGCGTACACCACTGTACGGTGTGTATGTAAAATTGTCAAGCTCCGTGTATTTGTATACGGACTGACACACGCTGTCTCTGTCTATTTTTGACTGTAATCAAACAGCAGATATACGAAACTGTTTGAAAAACGGACACAACTCTAAGGTGTAGGTCTGGAAAAACCGACAAACTCCTTGGCTTTTTCTTCCAGAGTCACACCCAGATAGCTTCTATTTGTCCGTGATACCAGCCGGAATACATGGTAGAGTGTGAGTAGCGTACACCGCTAGACGATGTGTGAAAAAATGAACGCTCAGTAACTCACCAGGACAAAATAATAAAATTTGGAGTGCTTTGAAAAAAGTAGTTTGAACAGCAGTGTGCACACAGCAATGCAGCTAGCAGGTAGCCTTAAAAGGCAGCCTAATCACCACCAGTGCTGCTGCACACAACAAAAATTGTCCCCTTTCACTGCACACTAACTGTACAGTGAAAAGCGCTATCAGCAGAAGCAGTTTTTTTTTCTTCTTCCCTGCCTAACGCTCTCCCTGTTCAGAATCAGCAGCAGCACCTGTCCCTGTTGTAAGATCGGCAGAAGTAAGATGGCGGTCGACGTTCACAGCCTTTTATACCCCCTGTGATGCCACACAATGCCAGCCAATCACTTCAATGCCCTTCTCTAAGATGGTGCTGGCCGCTGCCTACAGTTGTGGCCAAAAGTATTGACACCCCTGCAATTCTGTCAGATAATACTCAGTTTCTTCCTGAAAATGATTGCAAACACAAATTCTTTGGTATTATCTTCATTTAATTTGTCTTAAATGAAAAACCACAAAAAGAATTGTCCTAAAGCCAAATTGGATATAATTCCACACCAAACATAAAAAGGGTGGACAAAAGTATTGGCACTGTTCGAAAAATCATGTGATGCTTCTCTAATTTGTGTAATTAACAGCACCTGTAACTTACCTGTGGCACCTAACAGGTGTTGACAATAACTAAATCACACTTGCAGCCAGTTGACATGTATTAAAGTTGACTCAACCTCTGTCCTGTGTCCTTGTGTGTACCACACTGAGCATGGAGAAAAGAAAGAAGACCAAAGAACTGTCTGAGGACTTGAGAAACCAAATTGTGAGGAAGCATGAGCAATCTCAAGGCTACAAGTCCATCTCCAAAGACTTGAATGTTCCTGTGTCTACCGTGCGCAGTGTCATCAAGAAGTTTAAAGCCCATGGCACTGTGGCTAACCTCCCTAGATGTGGACGGAAAAGAAAAATTGACAAGAGATTTCAACGCAAGATTGTGCAGATGTTGAATAAAGAACCACGACTAACATCCAAACAAGTTCAAACTGCCCTGCAGTCCGAGGGTACAACAGTGTCAACCCGTACTATCCGTCGGCGTCTGAATGAAAAGGGACTGTATGGTAGGAGACCCAGGAAGACCCCACTTCTTACCCCGAGACATAAAAAAGCCAGGCTGGAGTTTGCCAAAACTTACCTGAAAAAGCCTAAAACTCTGTTCTCTGGTCAGATGAGACAAATGTAGAGCTTTTTGGGCCAAGGCATCAACATAGAGTTTACAGCAGAAAAAAAGAGGCATTCAAAGAAAAGAACACGGTCCCTACAGTCAAACATGGCGTAGGTTCCCTGATGTTTTGGGGTTGCTTTGCTGCCTCTGGCACTGGACTGCTTGACCGTGTGCATGGCATTATGAAGTCTGAAGACTACCATCAAATTTTGCAGCATAATGTAGGGCCCAGTGTGAGAAAGCTGGGTCTCCCTCAGAGGTCATGGGTCTTCCATCAGGACAATGACCCAAAACACACTTCAAAAAGCACTAGAAAATGGTTTGAGAGAAAGCACTGGAGACTTCTAAGGTGGCCAGCAATGAGTCCAGACCTGAATCCCATAAAACACCTGTGGAGAGATCTAAAAATGGCATTTGGAGAAGGCACCCTTCAAATATCAGGGACCTGGAGCAGTTTGCCAAAGAAGAATGGTCTAAAATTCCAGCAGAGCATTGTAAGAAACTGATGGTTACCGGAAGCGGTTGGTCGCAGTTATTTTGGCTAAAGATTGTGCAACCAAGTATTAGGCTGAGGGTGCCAATACTTTTGTCTGGCCCATTTTTGGAATTTTGTGTGAAATGATCAATGTTTTGCTTTTTGCTTCATTCTCTTTAGTGTTTTTTTCATTTAAGATTAAATGAAGATAATAATACCAAAGAATTTGTGTTTACAATCATTTTCAGGGAAGAAACTGAGTATTATCTGACAGAATTGCAGGGGTGTCAATACTTTTGGCCACAACTGTATGTCATCGCGTTGCCCATAGTGTGCGTCCTCCATCATTGGCTGAAAAAAGGCGCTGAAAGCATAATTTGAAACGTGACTTTGGCGCTCGGGTCGCCGACATCATGGCCGACCTCACGCTACGGTCGGGTTTCATTTCATGAAACCCGACTTTGGCGAAAGTCGGCGATTTTTGAAATTGAATAGCCGGCGATCCCCAGGAAGGCTTGCACCTGCTTCTTGTTGACAGGTTGCGGCCAGTCCTGAATCGCTTGAATCTTATCAACCTGGGGTTTAACAACACCCCTCCCAATTACATACCCCAAACACCGGGCTTCTTCTAGCCCGATGTGACATTTCTTGGGGTTCGCAGTTAGACCTGCCTCCCACAGGTCGTCAATCACAGCTTGTACTTTCTGGAGATGAGTTTCCCAGTCCAAGCTGTAAATGACAATGTCATCCAAATAGGCCGAAGCGTACTGCCTATGCGGCCTCAGGACTCGATCCATCAGTCTCTGGAAGGTCGCCGGTGCTCCGTGCAGTCCAAACGGCATATACACATACTGAAATAGACCTTCCGGCGTAGCAAATGCCGTCTTTTCTCTGGCAGCCTCCACCAGAGGGATCTGCCAATACCCCTTTGTTAGGTCTAGGGTCGTAATATACCGGGCTTTTCCTAACCGATCTATTAACTCGTCGACCCGGGGCATAGGGTAGGCATCAAATTTTGAGACTGCATTCAGTTTCCTGAAGTCATTGCAGAACCGGATTGTGCCGTCAGGTTTAGGAATTAACACAATCGGGCTGGACCAAGCACTGTGCGACTCCTCAATGACTCCTAACTCTAACATTGCCTTTACTTCTCGGGAAACGGCTTCACGGTGCGCTTCCGGAATTCTGTAGGGTTTCACATGAACTGTCACATGTAAGGATATGCCAGCCTACAGCCAGGTTCTACGGGTACCCCATTTATCACTTTTACATTTGTCTTAGCCTGAGAAAGGGTAGGATCCTTTATTTGCTCGCTTTGGAAGTCATCTTTCTGAACTTCCAAATCCGGCAAACGGGGAGGTGGACGGCTGTCGGCCTCCTCCTCTTCCCTGGTCTCCTCCGTATCACCCGCCATGACTGAAAACGGGAACTGCAGGTCATATCCAGCAGACTCTTCCCCCGAGTCTTCCGGGGAGACCTCTTCCAGGGGTTCGGGACCCACACGCGCCCTGGGAGAAGAATCAGGTACACTATTACCTGAGGGCATCAACTGATTCTCCCTCAATTGCCAGAAGTGGGGAAAATCCCGGCCCAAGATAACATCATGCAATAATGCAGGGACGAGTCCCACTTTATGTGGCACAGACCCATAGGAAGTAGTAATGCATATGACCGTGGTGAGGTATGAACAGGTGTCTCCATGCACACACGTTACGGAAAATTTGTCTGATGGTCAAGTCGGGGCTGACACCAGACTGGCCTTCACCAGAGTCACCACACTTCCCGAGTCTAACAATGCCACCACATTTTTGCCATCAACAGTTAAATCACACAAGTGTTTTTCCACATCCTTTTGACTGGCATTCACACTCACTACCCGTGCAACCATAGACATGCAGTTTTTAGAGTCTGCGACGTCGCACTGCATGGGTTCAGTAGTGACTGGACAGTTCGCAGCAATGTGGCCCATCTCTTGGCAGCGGAAACACCTAACGGGCCCCTTGCTTAGACCATAGTTCGTTACTCTCGGCCTCGCATTGCGGGCAGTCCCGGTTTCCTCCCCCACTGTCTTAGGGATTTTTCCTTCTCCCCTACTCCCTGGAACAGTCTTACCGGTTCCACGTGGAGATGATGAAGAACGAGGTGGGGTAGCATCGTCTCGGAGTCCTTCCGCCACGGAGTAACGTTCAGCCAGATCCACCAGTTGATCTGCCGTCATATGATTTCCATGGCTTACCCACTTCCTCAGGGCTGGCGGTAGAGCTCTCAGGTACTTGTCCATGACGACTCTCTGGATTATCTCTGGCGCTGTCAACACCTCGGGTTGTAGCCACTTCTTCGTCACGTGGATCAGGTCGAACATCTGTGACCGTGGTGGTTTATCTGGCTGATAAGTCCATTGATGCACTCTCTGTGCACGGACAGCGGTCGTCACTCCCAGCCGGGCCAAGATCTCGGCTTTCGGTTTGTCAAAGTCCTGCGCTTCAGGCTCTAAGTCATAATAAGCCTTTTGGGCCTCACCGGCCTTCGGCCATTTTTCTCGCACCGCCGTCCGTTCAAACGTGGTCAGGTTTGCCTCCACGTCATTTTCGGTCGTCATCTTCTGCCAGTACCGACTCACGTGAATCACTCTCGACTCTGCTTCCAGGTTAACCTCAGGTAAGCTTGCCAGGCGCTGCGCCACCTGCTGGAGAAGCGAACGATCGGTAGCTGTCATGTCCACCAACTCCTTCAGCTGGGCCATCATCACCCGATTAGCTTCTTGCTGGACGGCGGTGGACTGTACCAGCGCTTTCACCATGTCCTCCATGCTCATGCTTGCAACGTGATGCCCGCGTTCTCCACCACAATGTGATAAAACACTCCAGGATCGCTTTTGCTGGGGTCAAAGGTCACGTGCGTTTAGCATGAAACTCAGGCGCAGAGCCGGGATCTGGGTATAACTGACACTGGGTCAGGTTTGTTAACGGTGAAAGCAATGCATAAAGGAAAAAAAAATAAAGCAAATTCCTGCCTGTCCGGCACTAACTAAACAAAGTACAACCTAACTACCAACTGGCGGGCTTCTCCCATCCAACCAAACCACAGTTGCAGTGGGCACTGCTTTCACTCACGTGTGTCTCTCACACAGACAGGCTCTCTGTGTTCCCAGGCTGAGACACTCACACAACCACCTGGCATCCTTTTATATCCGCCTCCCATTATTCATTAGTCACCAGGTGAGATACTGACCAGACTAGACCACATAGGAAATGTATCGTGGCGAGATATACCTGCCCTCATCCACTATTTCCATATGATTCTCACAGTAGTGACAGTTTCCTCACGAACAGGAGACACTGACACACGTAGACACATTAAAATGAATGTGTCTCTGCACATGTCAGCATGTTTTCATGGATCATGTGTCCGTGTGAAAAACACGGAGACATGTCAATGTTCGTGGGAGCGCACGGATCACATGGACCCATACAAGTCAATGGGTGCGTGTAAACATGTACTGCACATGAATAACGTCTGTGTGCGATCCGTGTGCGTTTTAAAACTGATATGGTTAACATTCAAACCAATTGTATCAATACCAGACAGGTGTCTAGCCAGTTTATGGGCCAAACTTTGGCATAAGAATAGACAGCATTTTAGGCTCTGAGGTGAAGTTGGCAAGTTATCAGAGTGCTAGAATCTTTCTACTCTGGTGACTTTGAATAATATAATGGCCCCACGGGTTGACACAGAACGCCTAATCAGTTTGGTGGAGCAACATCCCGAACTTTGGGACACTAGATCCGAAGGATACCACGACAGGCTGGCAATTGAATGCGGTTGGTTTTCTTTAGCTGAGCAGCTCTACCCCAGACCTGGTTAGTCCACATATTCTCCAGAAAAGCAGGCAAAGTTTGGTAAGTTACCCCATAGATGTTCCTTTTTAATTTGTACATGTAATTAATCTTAACAAATGTAAATAGTTCACATAGTGCTTTATATATGTCATGTTACATGTCTTACCATCAGAAACATTAGGCTGATGTGTTCTTAACGTTTGTATTTCCAAGCACCTTATTATATGTACTTTATAATATTCTTAGTAGTTTAGAGTATGTTCCCTGTGGTTAATATAAAAAATACTCATGAACCATGCTTGTTAGAAATGGGCAAAAATGCAGTGTGTGTCTGTGGTAGCAGTTTAGTGCTGGTGTGTATCTTTATTTCTTCAAAAACTTTTTTTGGTGAGTTATTTGTGCATCACTACAATAATACCTAGGTAACTCAAGGGCTACTTGTCTGCCATGTGCACAAACTCTATTGTTTCCCCACACTTCCCTGGCATACAAAGTGTGTTAGATCAGATTTTATACTGTATACTTTATTCAAGTATATCTCTCCAGATAGCTCACATTAGTTGGTCTTAGCCTTAACTATGTTAGAATATTTTTATATGTGTTAATAGACTGATGTAATATATGCAAAAATGTTTGCAATTAAAGTGTCTCAGACATTGTTAAAAATAAAGTTTGGTAATCTTCAAATTTTAAACCTGTAAGGATCATCACATGCTGCCTGCTATGCTTAATCCAACATACCCAAAATATTCTAACATAGTAGCCCCTTGGAGTGTTTGCTTTTAACATTTTTTGCTGGCCACACCACAGTTTGTGTGTGACTGTGGTTAATCCAATGTTTAGACTTCATTAATAACATCAGACAAAATTCTTCACACAAGGCAAGACCATACATATGGCTAATGGTCATTCTTAATTGTGGTAATGTTTGTCCAAATGGTTTAGAACACTGCTTATGGTGGACAATCCTTAATTTTGTGGCTTACACCATGGCTCAAAGTGGTCGCACACTTTTTAGTCTCAATGTCCAAACTATTTTTGGCATATGTTTGTTTTGACTAGGCATGATGATCAGAACCAAAGAACTTTTGAAACCTAAAATAGCTGAACCTATTGTGTTGTTGTTTAAGTAAGCTTTTGGTCTTTGCACAAATGTGACTTGTTGTTTTTACACTTTCACAACAGTTGATTTGGTTAAACGGCGATGGCGCTCAGCGAGGGACCAGCTTTGGCGGGAATTTAATCCCCTCCCCTCCACGTCCGGTGCTTCAAAAAAGTGTCAATATGTCTTCTACAGAAACTTATCCTTTCTCAGGCCAATCCTGGAGCTAAAACCATAAGTGGGACTCAGTATGATTTTTCAAACATATTAACCGAACAACACTGTATTTTACCACATTTCCATAGATCAAACATTTGTAAACCTTCATGTAAATCTGTGATCAATAGTTATCTTTCAGTACATTTGTGTTTTACATCATACACACGTGTATATGTGAAACTACCAAAAAACCACATGTTCGAGACCTAGCTTCATATGTTATCACAAACTAGTCACTTTTAACAAGTTTATATTTGTAATAATTTTTACCCAATTAACAGTTTATGTCACATTGCTCTTTATCCTAGGACTGATGACAACCTTGAATACTCTGATGAATCGCCAACAACAGCAAGATTTGTGCCATGTACCTCTGCATCAGGGACCGAAGCCCCAGCGGACACGACTCCAGCAACACAGCCTGATGAACAAGTGTCTGATGCTGCTGAAGCCTCCACTGATGCTGGTCATGGAAGCACACAAACAACCGCCCCAACAATATCTCAAATAGCAGCCCCAGCACCACAGGTATCAACATCCAATCTACCTCGGTATCTTACACACACTCTCTGAGATAGACGAACCAGGTGACATGAAGAGCCACGTGTGTTGCCAGAGCTCATTGATGCTAGAGCTTTAGCCATACTAAATTCCATGACACCTGAAAATTCTGCAGATCATTTTTGTAGGTCCCTCTCTCCTTGCCTAGCCAAAGTTCCGGATGAACTGCAGGAACCAGTAAGGGCTTCAATATTGACCCTCATTGCTGCAAGCCAAGGAGAGCAGGAAACAAATCAGGTAATCAGGTGCTTTTGCCCATTGAACAATGGCAAGCTGGCCAGCATCAAATACAGATGCCATCTGCTTTCAACATTACACATGCCCAAAATGTAGGTATGCTATCTTCAGGGGCTGACCCTGGAGCAGCTACACAACAATCACAGCACATGCCTGCACCCTTGTCCATGCCTCCACCTCCTGCCTCCAGACATCCTTATCCCCAAATGTATGCTTCTGTTTGGTTTCCTCCTGCCCGTTGCTCCATCCATGATTATGTGCAAATGTCTGATCCTGCCTCAGTGCCTCATGTCCATTCCAGTAGTCAGCAATATGGGCAAATGTCTGACCCTGCCTCAATGCCTCATGCCCGTGCCAGTAGCCAGCACTATGGGCACATGTCTGATCCTGCCTCAGTGCCTCATGCCATTGCCAGTAGCTAGCAGTATGGGCGCATGTCTGATACTGCCTCAGTGCCTCATGCCCGTAACAGAAGCCAGCAATATGGGCACATGTCTGATCCTGCCTCAGTGCCTCATGCCTGTGCCAGTAGCCAGCAATATTGGCAAATGTCTGATCCAAGCACCTCATACAGCCAACATTCTGAATCAATCTCCTCCAGCATGTCTGTGGGGGATAGTAGTGGGGGTAATTTTGCTATGCCACAGCCCTACAATCTGCGCTCAAGTCACCAGACACCTTTGGTGAGTCAATTTGGTCAGCACAGCCATATGACAAGAGGTGATAACTATAGTAGTTCGCAATCATATCTGAGCCAGATTGCTGACTCACAACCATTTTATCTCAGACACAAAGTGTTTCAGAAACATTTTTGGGTGAGTCTTACAAAACACAAACTTATCCCCCATCTACATCTGATACACCAGCAATTTTTCCAACTCAACCTCCTCAAACAACCACACGCCAGCCCACAATGTCTACAGAACAAATGGCCACACAGTCCTCCAGCCCTGAACGTGGAAGTGCAGAAAATACCATGGATGAATCTTTCTCAAGTGATGGGGGAGGTTTCTCCTTGTGGAGAGTGACATACCAGCTCTGACTTGTCAAGGTAAGGAGGCTTATTCGCTGTGCAATGCTCCTCTGGGAAAATAATATGTAAGATTATAAGATCGCTACTACCAACTATAGAGATCAAGTCCTTCCTCTCTGAAGAGGCAATTTGCATCTCAAGTCATGGTGCCTCAGTTGATTTATGAAGAACCTAAATAAGTAGTATACCTTCATTATATTTGCATAATTTGTGTTTTGTTTTGCTACACCCTCAGATGAATACATGTGTTGTATTAAAAATAAAACACATTTGTTACGTGTTAATCTTTCTTGTTTATTTGGAAAAAAATATGTAAGTGTCAAAATATGTCTTTGATCTGACCGAAAAAAACCCTTACAAAGCAAACAAGCAATATACCATACCTGTCCACCGTTATGTCCCACAAAGTAATCCATAACTGGCCCATAAACACTTTACAACCAGGATGGTGATAATATTAATCCGTCCCGGCTGAAAAGTAATGGAAAAGGAGGAGATGGTGGTGGCAAACGCTGCTTCATTGACTAGTTGACTAGCGGAGAGGTCATTGAAGCTGTGCCCCCTCACAGCCTCAACTGCATCGAACTATTGACCGTGGTAAAATGCTCATGAATTTGGACACTTCAAGGTCAGTAGGTATGAACAAGATGATTGCATGGTGAGCCACTCTCCTTCAAGAACACAGACAATGAGTGAGGGTCTTAGGTATTTGTTGATAGTCTACAAATATCACTACAAATACATACTTGTATACATGGCATATGTAACGTGCCCCGTCCTGAGTGACACGGCCAGCAGGCCGGTAACTGATACAACAGGACGCGGCACGTGTAATTGTCCTATGTGACGCCGCCCGCAGACCGGTAACTAATGCAATAAGACAAAAGGGAAATAGGGAAAACCTGGGTAACAATAACAATGGTGGCCCTGCGATAGGGAAACGGGGAAGTGGAGACATCCTGCACTCCCCTAAGTCAGTGTCTCTACACTCCTAACGTTCCCTAGGCCGGTTCCGCACCGAGCGACGATCAGGAACCTCAAAACCCTGACTCGCCCTGCACCTAAACCCTCACTATAATAATAATTTATAATAATAATAATAATTTTTATTTATATAGCGCCAACATATTCCGCAGCACTTTACAATTAAGCGGGGACATGTACAGACAATAAATTCAATACAAGTTAAGACAATTCAAACAGTGACATTAGGAGTGAGGTCCCTGCTCGCAAGCTTACAATCTACAAGGAAATGGGGGGACACAGTAGGTGAAAAATGCTTGTTAATTCAGGTCTGGCAATTATAATAGGGATTTTCATATAAAGCTGCATGATCCGGTCATCAGCCCGTGTGTTTAAGTGCAATAGACAAGTATCAAGTGCAGTTATCCTGTGCATGAAGGGTGTGGAGACAGATGAATAGTAGGGTGCAGATTCAGAATAATATTTGGAAGGAGGGAACAGGGCAAAGTTAGCTTGCTGGGTAGTTGATGTGGTAGGCTTGTTTGAAGAGATGGGTAGGGGAATCACTAGGGAATTGATCGATGCGGAAACTAATCCCACCACTGCACTAAACACACAAGCAAAAGTGACAAAACAGGGGAACACCACTTAGCTTTGCTCTGTTGCTTACGCTCCCAGCAACAGAGCCCACCACCTGCATGCATCTTTTCCTCCACCGTGTCCGACATCTGGGTGCGCTGTCCAGAAACGGACCTTCTCAGCATCATAGTGCAGCCTTGGAGCAAACAGAGTCCACACCTGCGTGCAGCTGTCCAGAACCAGAGTCCCGCAAATGAGTCCAGCTTTTCTGCCAAAAAGTCCAGCATGCTTGAGTCCAGCTCTCAGCAACCAAGTCCAGCATTTTGAGTGCAGCTCAACACCATAGCTGCCACTCCACCAATCCATGCATGAACTCCTTGCTGACACCATAGCTGCAACTCCACCACGCCATGCCAGCACTCCTTGCAGACACCATAGCTGACACTCCAGGAATCTAACTGAGCTGCCCATGACTCTCCTTTAGCTCCATCCTTCACCCAGGCTTGCTTGCAAATGAATACCTTATCACCAACAGTGATTAACACACCTGATACTCTCTTATAGAGCTACCACACCTGATACCTAATTACGTGCACAAACTAAGGTAACCAAAGTGCAATGACCCTAATGGCCACCGGGGGGAAAACTACAACTGAAATTACCACAGTGCAATGACCCTAATGGCCACCAGGGGCAAAACCACCTTTGGCACCCAGCCAAGGGAAAAAAAGGTTACTTTGTGCATTTACTCTGTCAGATCCAACCTGGATCGTGACAATACCCTCCCCTTAATGAGGGGCCTCTGGACCCTCAAGACCACCCGCCATCAGGGCACCACCTACAGTGGAGATGCCTAGATCCAGAGTTCACCCCAACCACTACCTGCACTTTAGGTTTATGACAAACTCACCGCTGATATTGGCAAAGAAGTTCTGGAGGCACGACTCATCTCCAAAGCGTCGACCTGGGGAACGAGTTATGTATGAGAATGTGTATGTTCGGTATGAGCTGGTAAGACTCCGCAACACACTTCCACAAGATGTTTTTTGGTGGCCACCCATACATGCTCGTTCACACACAGGTCCGAACCTGAACGTTTATTGCCACACATTCGTTTGTCATATTTCGGCGAACTCATTCTAGGATCGACAACAGAGGCATCCCCCTGTGTCACCACACTCACACCCCCCGCACTGCACCAAGGGGTACACCACCCCCCAACCCTTTACACCACAAGGTCTGTGCCTCCCAGGGTTGGCTAATGGCGAGGGTTGAGATTTGCCCCTACTCCCCTGCAGCACACCTTCTGCTCACACCGGTGAGGGAGGGGCCTGGGAAATGAAGGAAAAATACACTCCCTGGTCGCCTTCCTCCGAACGACCAGGAGGGGTGGCTACTTCGGTGGTATGGAAGGTTTGGCGTAAACCCTGCGGACTATCACACCAGTCTACTAACTACAGGGACGCACCCCTTCACCTCGGGGAACCACAGACAGCACCATGGGGACCAACTCCACCCACCTGTCTGGGTACGTCTGCTTGTAAAAGCAAGTCCCGCTCCTCAGCAGCGACTCTAGGGGCTTCATTGCCAGCCGCTATTTGATTTCCTGGTTGAGCCAAACGGGAGGACCCAGACCCTGATAATTGCTGCTGAACTGCTTCACACCATGCAGCTCCTCACTCTCCTCAGTGAGGCCCAGCAGCCAATACTCACAGGTCTGAACATGGCCTGAGGCTAACCAGAAAAAAAAAGTAAGGTTGGTGATAATGTAACGTGCCCTGTCCTGAGTGACACGGCCAGCAGGCCGGTAACCGATACAACAGGATGTGGCACGTGTAATTGTCCTATGTGACGCGGCCCGCAGGCCGGTAACTAATACAATAAGACAAAAGGGAAATAGGGAAAACCTGGGTAACAATAACAATGGTGGCCCTGCGATAGGGAAACGGGGAAGTGGAGACCTCTTGCACTCCCTTGAGTCAGTGTCTCTACACTCCTAACATTCCCTAGGCCGGTTCCGCACCGGGCGACGGTCAGGAACCTCAAAACCCTGATTCGCCCCGCACCTAAACCCTCACTAGGGAATTGGTCATTGCAGAAACTAATCCCACCACTGCACTAAACACACACAAGCAAAAGTGACAAAACAGGGGAACACCACTTAGCTTTGCTCTGTTGCTTACACTCCCAGCAACAGAGCCCACCACCAGCATGCATTTTTTCCTCCACCGTGTCCGACATATGGGTGCGCTGTCCAGAAACGGAACTTCTCAGCATCATAGTGCAGCCTTGGAGCAAACAGAGTCCACACCTGCGTGCAGCTGTCCAGAACCAGAGTCCCTCAAATGAGTCCACCTTTTCTGCCAAAAGTCCAGCATGCTTGAGTCAAGCTCTCAGCAACCAAGTCCAGCATTTTGAGTGCAGCTCTACACCATAACTGCCACTCCACCAATCCATGCACAAATTCCTTGCTGACACCATAGCTGCGACTCCACCATGCCATGCCAGCACTCCTTGCAGACACCATAGCTGACACTCCAGGAATCTAACTGAGCTGCCCGTGACTCTCCTTTAGCTCCATCCTTCACCCAGGCTTGCTTGCAAATGAATACCTTATCACCAACAGTGATTAACACACCTGATACTCTCTTATAGAGCTATCACACCTGATACATAATTACGTGCACAAACTAAGGTAACCAAAGTGCAATGACCCTAATGGCCACCGGGGTGAAAACTACAACTGAAATCACCACAGTGCAATGACCCTAATGGCCACCGGGGGTCAAAACCACCTTTGGCACACAGCCAAGGGAAAAAAAAGGTTACTTTGTGCATTTAGTCTGTCAGATCCAACCTGGATCGTGACAGCATATTTATCACACACACAGTAAACACATTATAATGTGGTATTAGTTATTTGGTATGGAGAACAATAAGGCTTTGAGATGGCCATGTATCAGTTACCCACATCAAATGTAAGCTCGCAACCCATGTCAAGGGTCCTCATTGCCTTGCGAGTCCCTAACAAATTTGTAAGGAAAGGCCAAAAAAGTGTATGAAAATAAACAAATTCCACTTTTGGACATAATACATAATTAAGGTTAACATTAGTTGTTCTCCATTTGCAAAGGTACACTACCCAGACATGTGTCACAAAATAATCAGCAAATAGATTCCTGACTTGAAGGGAAGAGTGAGCAACTCAGGGAGCATGTTGGCTTTCCTTTAGTAATGCCACATTAATCACTCTCCCATCATCAACATCTTCCAAGGCTGCTTCTTGTTGTTGGCAGAAATTGTGCAAAATAACGGCAGCCTTTATGACTACCTGTACATTTTCTGGATGCATCTGGATTTGTGTTTTAAAGATACGCCATCTTGAAGTCAAGATTCCAAAAGCACACTCAACCAATCGACCGGCTTTCATCAGTCGAGTGTTAAAAATATGCCTGCGGTTGTCCAAACTTCGACGTGGAAATGGTCAAAGAACATGCCTTGAGAGCACAAAACCCGATGCTCCAGGTAGCACACATGGTTGGGGCAGATTTATATTAGTGTCAGCAAGTCGCCTAGCTAATCTTGAAGCTCTAAAGATGCGAGCATCAGAGGCACTCCCATATGCTCCAATGTCACCAAGAACAAAAGAGTAGTTGCTGTCAGCTACAGCCAGCAGCACTACAGAAAATTTTTTTTTGTAATTAAGGTAACGAGACCCAGAGTTTGGTGGCTTCTTGACATGAATGTGTTTACCATCTAGGGCACCAATGCAATTTGGGAACTCTGAGGCTTCCATGAAACCCTGGCAATCCGCAACCAGTGTTCTGTGGTTGGCTGAGGCATGAAGCGGCTCTTCAGCTTGTCCCAAATCAGATCACAGGTTGTGCGCACAATCCCAGATGTGTATGACGTTCCAAGGAGGAACTCAAAATGAAGTGAAGAATATGAGTGGCCAGTAGCTAGGGATCTGTAATCAAAACCATAGTTTTGATGTCTAAACATCACCATCAATTGTGGAATATGATGATAAATCAAACAATTATTACACAGTGAAGGTCATACAGCACAGAACCACAGAAAATATAGGTATTGGCCAATAGAAACCCCACCCATGAATGAAGCACACAGGTGTCATGTATAATGTACATTTCACAAATTGGGCATGATACGAGTTGGTTTGTGGGGGGCCTACTATTTGATTGTTTGTATTAATACATATACCAAGTGCATGGTGTATTTTATTTCTAGCGCAATGGTTAACAAAGACATGTCTGTGTTAGGCATCGGATTTCTGCGTTTACTCCGCAGGGATCAGACCCTCACATTCTGCAGTCTCCTGCTGTTTATCTACTGCAGAGGAGATTGCCTTGCAGCAAATCTCTCCTGAGGCTAAGTCCTTCTGTCCTCCTACTGAGCATGCTCATGGGACGATCTCCCATTGAAGATCGGGAGTCATGTGATCAGGTCCCGTTCCAGATCTCATTGGTCCATCTCAGAGATCTGGAGGCTTGCAGAAGGTCCCGGCTGCTATAAAAGGCGCACATGGCTATTCCGCCATGCGCTAGTATAGACTTACTTGCTGCTGTGTGTATGAGGACAGATGTATGATTCTGGTGAATGACTTATTATAAAACCCCTTCCCTCTGATATTACGTATGTGGTCAGGGACTGAGTTAGAATCAGCGCCAGCTCTCCTCTGCTGCAACATCCACAGCTGCTAGCGTCCGACATTGCGCTTGCACCTTAGCCTTGTCATTTAGCGGCAGTGTCCACGCTGCGCTGCAGTAGCAGCCCCTTTGCGTCCGCAGTTGCGATGCTCCGCACACGGTAGGTCTAGACGGACGTAGTGCCGCCGTCTTGGGCTACTCCTGTGACCTGATACCGTGTGTGTGTTTTTACTGAGTACTGTGACCTCAACAGGCTCAGACTTTTGTGTTTGTACTTATTTGGTATCTCTGTGAATTAACTGAGATTGCTCTGCGCACCTGGGTGAAGTTTAACCCTGTGTGCAATTCCGCCATATTGCTCCTGCCACCACTTAGCAGCGGTTATATCACCTACTGCACGGTGGACCCCGAGCGGCGAACGCACTTTATTATTATTTTTATTTAGTGCTTTCCGCCGTTCCTAACAGTCTGTCAGTTACGATTATGGTCATTGCCTAACCTAGTGAACTGAAAAATTACACAAAAGAAAATTAACCACTTAACCCACAGCGGTGGTTTGCATGTTAGTGGGCAGAATATAATGTGCTGCGCAATAAAATTACCTCAAGGTTACTAGCAAACGCTCCTCAGGAGAAATGCTTAGTCGCATGAAGGTGCCTTGTCTGAGAAGGTAAGGACGCAAATAATGAAGTATGTCGTCAAATCCGGTAATGGAAAGACGACAAAAAGCAGCAAACTTCAACGGGTATCTGCAAAGTTCTTTATACAATTTTTTAAAATGACCATATGCCCCATGTAGCAAAACTAGAGGGTGAACCCATAGCCTCTTTTGCAGCCGTGGTTCTTCATCAAGCATATGTTGGCGAACCCCAATGCGACGTGACACAAGCCATGCCAACCACAACAATGCCTCATTGTCAATAGACATATTTGTGCCGCTAAAGGAGTCCTAATACACACCCCTAAGATGATATGTCATTGTCCAAAACATTTTCGGCACTGTTTTAAGCCATAATCAATAATGGATCACCCCTTTGCCAGTTCCAAGCCTTTAATTAATGCCTTAACCCCTCATTTGGCCGTTAAAACCTTGGTGTGTGATGCGTATTCACACGGACAGCACACGGACACCACACAGACACCACACGGATGTGACACATGGACACACAGACAGCACACGGATGGCCTATGTATCCACACGGACACACGGACATGGATAGCTCCGGGACCGTTTGCTCTGGTACCGGAATTATCTGGGCATCTGAGACTGGCCTAAGCCTGAAAGTGACGCTGCAGTCGGATGTCACCAAAGTGCAGTGCGATTCCCGCTGATGCAGGCAATAGAGGTGTGCTCCAATTTTCTGATAAGAGACAATCGGAGCACAATGCACTGACACTTGTCTCATGCTCGCAGGAGAGCAGGAGCCAAGTGTCGGATATGATACACTAATGTGACTCCGGCCTCTTGCTGAGCTTCTCAGGAGGATTAAAATCGTAGTTATGAGGGACGAGCAGGCACATTGGCTCCCTCTGTAACCCGTCTGCTCTCCACCCACTATTACGATACAGGAGCTGGTGAGCATACACACATGCAATGGTGTAATTCAAATGCCGCTGTCACTGGTTAAACTTCAGTGATCAAAGCTAGCTTCAGTCACTGCAGTTAACGGAATAAGCATGGTATGAAGCAGGCTTTGCTTCTGAGCCTGTTTCATAATGCCCTTATTGTAAAAATACAGTTCTGGCAAAAATTAAGAGATGACCACATCAAAACCCTGTCATGGGCAGCCCATTCTCCAGACCTGGACCTCATTGAAAACCTCTGGAATGTAATCAAGAGGATGATGGATAGTCACAAGCCATCAAACAAAGAAGAACTGCTTACATTTTTGCACCAGAAGTAGTGTGAAAGACTGGTGGAAAGCATGCCAAGACGCATGAAAGCTGTGATTAAAAATCATGGTTATTCCACAAAATAATGATTTCTGAACTCTTCCTGAGTTAAAACATTAGTATTGTTGTTTCTAAATGATTATGAGCTTGTTTTCTTTGCATTATTTGAGGTCTGAAAGCACTGTTTTTTTATTTTAACCATTTCTCCTTTTCAGAAAAACAAAACAAAATTTAGTGCTTGAAAATTTGGAGACATGTTGTCAGAAGTTTGTAGACTAAAAGAACAATTTACATGTTACTCAAAAATAAAAAATCAGACAAGCTGAACATTTGAAAGTGGTCTCTTAATTTTTGCCAGAGCTGTATATATAATTATCAATTTTCTTATGATGTCTTGAGGAGCTTCAAGGGGTTGTATGTTTTCATAAAAAATTGGGACCAAAGCTGGTAATTAGTGATAATCGAACATGCTCAGATAATGTCTTATCACTGCATGTGTGAGGGAGGTACAGGGCGGTAGTCCTGGTTGATAGCATTTGTATTAGCGTGCGATGCCCTTCCGTCACATACACATACTGGCCATAACACTTCATGTAGGGTTTTCCCAAACTTTTTGGAGGCGGCATTAATATACACCTTGTCATTGGTGCCATCCTCCCATATGAAGCCAAATCACCGGTCAACGTTGGTGAACATTAGCTGACCGTAAGTGCAGCACTCCGCTAAAGCGTTCTCTTCATACTGTTGCTGCTGGGCCCAGATTTTCTTTTCCTGCTGCTTTTTGCCCGCAATCACATCCGCTATCCAGGTGGACTGCTCAGATGTAGGAAAAGGGCCCTCCTTGGTTTGGTAAAAATGTGAGGTGCCCAGCACTGGGTCCACACCAGACATGGGCCTGGCCTCTCATTCATGATGGCCACATGATAGGTCAAGAGGCTCAGTCACGGAGGCAGAAGACCAGAGGATGGTCTGGTAAGGGGAGTAGAGGGCTGTGGTGGGGGACAGCCTTTCTGGGTCAAAGGCTGCAATGGACTCACCACGGTAGATCTAGATAGTCCTGCTGCTCCCGGCCCATGTACAATGTATCCCTCCGTGTACATGGCAAGGCCTTCTGGCTCATAATGGCGCAGTTCCGGTCAGATCCTCTCTTCTGGTTCGGGCTCCTCCGGGGCTGTCGCTGAATCTGGTCCACGATGATGCTTCAATGCTGGCTCCAGGTGCAAAGGTTCTGGCTCTCCAAGTCATTTCGGTCGTCGTGGACGTCTCAGCTCTGGGTCCCATGGAGGTTCCTGCTCTGCTGGGCCTGTTCATTCCAGTTCTTCCGGTCTGTGTTCCGGCCCCGGCAGCCACAGGGATCCTACAATTTCAGATGTGGGGTACACTCTGGCAGCATCGCTTCGCTGTCGCCCGGGTCAGGCCCACTCCTCCTGCTGCCACTTCCACTCAATGCGACCTACTCCTCTGCAGTGAAGTGTGCAAGAGTGATGCATCACTGCCCGCACCATTTTCCATAATGAAGTTGTGCAACCGCACCCAAGGTATTCTTCCGGACCCCGCCCGCTGCAGGGCAGGGTCGAATCCTGCCACTCCACCCATTCCCTTGCGACCTGGTTTAGGAAGCGTGGTGCTCATGGCTCTCGATGCACCCTCCGGGGGCGGTACCAGAGACATCTCCTGGCAGGTCTTTGCGCCATCTGAGCTCTGTCACACCCACAAAGGATGAAGTCACATTGGTTGTCTTCTTCTTTGACGCCATTTTCCATCATCTTCATGGCCGCTATCTTTTTCAACACATCATCAGTCCCAATCATTTCAGACAAATCCAGGATTCCAGTCACATTTGCAAAATCCTTAGTTCTTTCCTTTCTGGTCACATCATCTTTTGTTGTCACATCACTTTCATTACTGGCAGCATTCCCACACTGCACGGTTTCGGCATCCTACCGACTACGCCAAGTGTGAGGGAGATAGAGAGCGGTAGTTGTAGCTGATAGCATGTGCAGTAATGCACCCTGCCCTCCCATCACATACACATACTGGCCAGAACACTGCATACCTGTGGCTTCATCACCAGCACCGTCAGTGTCTTCTGTTCATTTCTGGAGGCTTCCTTGGTCCGGTTTAGTACAAAATGAGCTACAGTCCAATTCAACTTTCAAACAGGTAACTTTACTGATTCTGCTACACAGCATATTCGTATTCTTTCCAGCATCAACATCAGGTTTCACAATGTGCAACTCATCCTCTGTCCCTGTCCTTCTCTCTGTCACTAAGCTCGCTTCCGGGACGGACCATAACTTTCGATCACTCAGCTTCCTCTTTGTTCAGCCTTTCTTCATTAGGGGACTCCCTCAGCCATTTTGCCCCGGTCCTGAGGCCATCAGCCCACACAATAAGCTGCCACATAATGAGAGACCTGCCTGTACTGCTTAGTCTTCCCGGCAACTGCAGTCCCACTAATACTGCACCGCTAGCACTGTTGCTGTTGCTCGTTCTGGTGTAATCCTGGCCATGAACACTATATGGCTGGGCATTAACCTTTGGTAACGTTGCGTGACACGATGTGGCCTGGGGCTAGCTAGCCCAAGTGAGCTGCACGCGTGCCCTGGCCCCAAATGACTTCTATAAGGAAGTCCTTACTACCTTATCTACCGTGCCCCCCATCATAACTATTTACACTACTATTCCTACCACTAAAATGTACCCCATCTTGTGGCCAAACCTGGGTACTATGCTCACCCTACCAGTACAATAACATACATATATATATATATATAGATATACAACCTTTATACATACTGCAACTGGGATGTAAATTAAGGAGTTAATGATACTTTACAACCACTTACACACACTCTGGTGTTATCCGAGTATCTTGGGCGTACTCATATATTATGTTTGAGTCCCTGCGATTGCATGATTTGCATTGCTTGACAGCCTGAACATATGTGAGGATCCCTAACAAACAAGCAATCCCCACATATGTTGAGGCTGTCTACCACCACAAATCATGCAGCCACAGGGACTCGAACATAATAAACGAGCACTGCCAGATGCTCGCATAACACCCGAACATGCTCAGATAAGACGTTATTGGAGCACATTCGCTCATCAATACTGGTAATGCTTTAAAATAACAAAACAAAGAGCATATGGTAAAGCTCCTGACACTCAAGCACCATCTCTCCATTGCCCTTGCTTTTGCTTAGAAGTCTGAAGCACTGATGGTCTCATGATCAAACATAGCTAATTCAGTTAAAGATTGCCCCCAGTGATCAATTCATCACAATAGTCAGTTGTTGTGGATGAGCCATGACTGCTTCAGCCCTGGAGACAAAGAGGGGGCAAGAGAGAGGTAACAGAGAGGCAACAGTGGAGAGCAACATGGCCTTCAATTGGGAAGTAATTAGCTACATTAAACATTTAACAGCATTTTTTATAAATTACCCTTGAGTTGCACCATCTGTTGCTGGCTGTGGAGCAGAGGTGTATCTAGGCTTTCTGGCATCTGTGGCAAGAATTCAGTTTGTCACCCCCCCCCCCCCCCCAAAGCACGCATGTGATTTCTACCCTTAGTTATGTACCGACAAGGTGCTCTTCCTAATGCTCTCAATGTTCATTGAAAAACTGAGAGAAGCAGGAAGAGAAGCTTGTTGTCACAGGACAATAAGTATGAAAATTGCCTGAGTGAAGTGTCCATGTGATGACTACTGGAATCTGCAGAGCTGAATCCTGACATTGCAGGCTTCTGAATTCTCACAACGAATGCACTGCACACTTTTAGGATTCTCCCGTACCGGTGGCAAGAATACATGATCACGTCAGCACAAGCATGTGATTTATATACTTCTGGCCACATTCCGACTAGACGTGCCCAGCCTCACTCGGTTCATTTTCATTGAGTGACGCCACGCATGTCTAGTCAGCATGTGACCGCATGTATGTAAATTACCGGCACGAGAGAATCCTGACAGCGTTCAGTGAGCACTGTGAGAATTCAGAAGTCTGCAGTCACATAGAATGACTGCAGACTCCGTACAAACCTGGACAACACCTTTAATGCTCCTAACATAAATAAAAACATGAGAATTAGTATCACAAATAATATTTACATCCAGGTACCTTATAGATGTCGTCGTCTCTGGAGTTGTTCTTTTCTTCTTCTTGTCCAGACCCCATGATGAGTTTTCTCATCCACATCTCATCTCTGCAGACTTCCATCTTCTCTGGTCTTCTGCAGCAAATCTCCACACGATCCCCTTAAAGATAGAAGTGTCATTATAATGCTCCTAAATTAAAATATCTGCAATATACTATTGCCTCACACTATTCCCCTCCTCTTCATACTGTCTCCTCTAACATCCTCCTGTTCACCATACTGTCTCCTCATATATTTTCCCCCTCACTCTCTATACTGTCTGCTCACACATACCCCTGACTCCCCATACTGTGTCTGCACACATCCCATCACCCTCACTCCCCATACATTTTTCGCATCGCTACTCACTGTGTCCACATACATTTACCCGTTCTCTCCCCATACTGCCTGCACCCAACCCACCACTCACCATAAAGTGTCTGCACCCATCCCCCATGCTGTTTCCTCATACATACTTTTCATTTTGTCCTCAAATCTCTCCATACACATTAAATCCCCATCCTCACTCCAAATCCCCCACAAACATTAAATCCCCGCATCCCCACTCCAAATCCTCCCACATACATTAAATCCCCCCATCCCCACTCCAAATCCCCACACACACACATTAAATCCCCCATCCCCACTCCAAATCCCCTCACACACACATTAAATCCCCCATCTGCACTCCAAATCCCCCCACATACATTAAATCCCCACTCCAAATCCCCACACACAATAAATCCTCCCATCCCCATTCCAAATCCCCCACACACATTAAATCCCCCATCCCCACTCCAAATCCCCCACACACAATAAATCCCCACTCCAAATCCCCACACACAATAAATACCCCCCATCCCCATGGCAATTCCCCACACACATTAAATAACCCCCATACCCACTCCAAATGCCCCACACATTAAATAATCCCCCATCCCCACTCCAAATCCCCTCACACACATTAAATCCCCCATCTGCACTCCAAATCCCCCCACATACATTAAATCCCCACTCCAAATCCCCACACACACAATAAATCCTCCCATCCCCATTCCAAATCCCCCACACATTAAATCCCCCATCCCCACTCCAAATCCCCCACACACATTAAATCCCCCATCCCCACTTCAAATCTCCCCACACATTAAGTACCCCCCATCCCCATGCCAATTCCCCCCACACATTAAATAACCCCCTTCCCCACTCTAAATCCCCCCCACGCATTAAATACCCCCCATCCCCATGGCAATTCCCCACACACATTAAATAACGCCCATACCCACTCCAAATGCCCCACACATTAAATAATCCCGCATCCCCACTCCAAATCCCCACACACACATTAAATAACCCCCATCCCAACTCTAAATCACCCCACACATTAAATAACCCCCATTCTCACTCCAAATCCCCCACACAATAAATTTCCCCCATCCCTACTCTAAATTCTCCCCACATATAAAGTACCCCTTCATCCCCCCTCTAAATCACCCACACATTAAATAACCCCCATCCCCACTCTAAATCCCCCACACATAAAGTGCCCCCATCCCAACTCCAAATTCCACCACACTTTATGTATCTCCCATCCCCACTCCAAATTCCCCCACATTTTATGTATCCCCCATCCCCACTCCAAATCCCCTCACACTTTATGTATCCCCCTTAATCTTCGGTGGTTCTTCAGCTCCAGAGTGGAGCAAACTTACCACCAGTGCCCTGGGTGCCGGAGAGTGACGTCAACAGCGTGATCACATGACCTGATCACACTGCTGATGTTGCTCTAACCCGGCGGTCAGAGCTTCTATTGTACTGGCGTCTGTACAGATGACAGTACAATTGCTCCCTGGGAGCCAGCACGCGGCAGCTTCTCTGTGCCAGCTATCAGCTGTGACAGAGAACGGCCAACTCCCAGCCCGGGGGCGGCAGAATGCAGCTGCCATGGGAGACACTGCGGACCGCTGCATTAGGTGGCCCGACTGTGCCCCCCTGCCAGCTGTGCTTGGGGCACATGCCCCAGCTGCCCCCCCTGAATACGCCTCTGCTGGGGAGTTACTTGAGAATCTATCCATGAGCTTGTACTGATTAAAAAGTGTATGACTCCTATATTTGTCTTTTTGATTTATGAATCAACTGAAAGGAACTCATAAATAGAAAAACAAAAGAGTTAGGCTATGTTCACATGCTGCTTTTTTGCACCATTTTTCTTTTTGCTAATTTTTAGCTGCTTTTCATAGTACCGGCAAAGTCTATGAGATTTCAGAGGTCTCATGCCCACAGCTTGCTATTTTTCCTGACTGTTTTGTCAAAGAGCTGTGTTTTTGCAAAATGTAGCATGTCACTTCTTTCAGCGTTTTTCACCCATTTTCAGCAATGGGTTTTGCAAAAAAAGCTGGAAAAAATGCAGGCATTAGGTTTTGTTGCATTTTTGGTGCCAAAACCTGATGAAGTTGAATCAGATAATTTTTTTTATGCACTAAACTTTATCAGCATGCACAAGTGACAAATGTACCCTGAGAAAAATGCAGCAAAAACTTTGCATAAAAATATGCACCAAAAACCTATCATGTGAAAATAGTCTTACAAATAGTCATGAGCAAATAGATTGCAAGCAAATTGATTTTGTATCAAATTTCATGAAATTTGCAGATCCCATTGATTTTCAACAAGTTGCAATTTGATTCGCACAAACCACCCAAACCTTACCCGGCACCATTTTACGCATTGAAGATTGCGTTAGTCAAAGAGGGATCACATGGCTGCACAAGCTTTGCATCTATCACATCACATGGTGTAGCTCAGCTAAGCAGGAGTGACTACAATATCCGCTATAAAAGCTGAGGTAGAGAATGCAGCAGCCATTTTAGGTGTTAGGCTATGTGCACACGGTGCGGATTCTGCTGCATATCCGCAGCGGTTTTGGCCCTGCGGGTCCGCAGCAGTTTCAGCAGCGTTGTACAGTACCATTGTTTTCAATGGTAAACTGGAAAACGCAGTGCACATGCTGCGGATTTGCTGCGGGTTACAATCCGCAGCATGTCAATTCTTTGTGCGGATTCCGCTGTGGTTTCACACCTTATCCATTATGAGGTGTGAAACCGCAGGCTTATCCGCAGGTAAACCGCAGGTCTTTTGACCTGCGGATTTACCTGCGGATTTTACAAAATCCGCAGGGAGAAATCCGCAGCACCTAAAAACTACGTGGGCACATAGCCTTAAAGGTTATGGAGAGGACCACAAAACATTAGAGGGAGGGAGAGAAAAAAGCTAAAACATTGAACAACTACTCCTGACAAAGAGTGGTGCATAGCTGCAACAGTGAAGATAGTACGTGGCAGTAGTAGTCTGTGAATAATGTATAGATTCAATTGATAGGTGAAAATATAAACCAGTGGAAGAATCAGAGGATACAGAGGGTAAGCATAATAGAAATATGTGCAACTCTTCTGTATTTATCACTCACTCCTGGTTTGGTTTACAGATACTGAGATAAAATACTGATCAAATACTGAATGTATGAACGTGGTCTAAGTGCGACTGTCTACCTTAGGCCCAGTTCACATGTCTACAGTATGTTTGCAGTCTGTGAAAAAAAAAGTATGCCACATGAACCTATTATAACCTATGCTGCTGTGCACATGACCTTGTTTTTGCACAGACCGTGCATCCACGTACACCACATGTAGATGTGTCCATTTTTTACCGACATCATGGACGACGAGGGCCAATACAAGCCTATGAGTAAGCGTAAAACAAGTACAGCACAAGGATGGCATTCTTCTATGATTGGGTGTCTCCATCTGCTGTTTTGCCTGTAGTGGAACCGGTGTCGGTCACTATTATACTATTTCTACTCTGGGGAAATTGATACTTCAGTATTTATAAGTCAAAACCAGGAGTGGGTGATAATTTCAGAAGTGGTGACGTGTTTCGGTTATACTTTTCCTCTGATTGTCCCACTCCTGGTTTTTTTTTTTACGAATACTTAAGTAAAATACTGACCAAATACTGAACGTGAGACCGTGGATTAACAGTTACACTGTCAGCTTGAGTCAGCGTTTAGTACTGTCCATTTCCTCTGTTTCTGTTAACACTTAATTTTTTACTTTGCAGACTTTAAATTCCACCAATGACATCTAGATCTGTTCTGCCCCTTAGTCCCCTAAGCAACAGCACTCTGGAGGCTAAGGAAGATTTTTCACAACTTCTTCCTATTGATTTTCTGGATGAGATGAACAGTTAGCCTTTATACCCAGATGACAAGGGGCCAGAGGAGATGGATTCTACGATTCAAAGACCTAGCTGTGTAGTTGGCTTTGTCACCCAGAAATCATAGAAGCCCTGGCAATGGTAGTAGCACTCTGTGTCAAGGCAAATCTAGAGGTGGCAATCAGGTGGGTGGCAAGGAGCCCAGGATATTTCTCACAGTGAGGCAATTGTCATCTGAGGCAGGGATGATATGTGATGGGTAAGACCTGAGAAACAGAGGCGGGTGCCAAAGAGGTGATTTCAAAGTAAAGTGTTAGCCTTGCCAATAAACAATGCAGACAACATGAAGCCAAAAAAATCTGTCAAGACTAAATTTGCTTCTTTTGTGGTCATCTTAGGAGCAGGTGATTCCACATGTGCAGTTGGTGCAGGAGGCTCATCAAAACCAGAAAGGTGTCGTCATGGGGAGAACTACAAGCAGCCATATTGGGTGTGTGAGTTTTTTCCATGTTGGTGACAGACAAACCACCAGATATCTATCCCTGATTGTGCATTGAGGAAACAGATGTACACTCCCACTCATCCACTTGTGTACAAACTCAACTCCAACCAGACCAAGTTGTTGGTGGTGCAGTGGTTACCGTACCACCTTGTGGAGTTTGCTACTTTACTGGAAGACACCAAGCTCTCGACATGTCTTTGCGCTTCAACGTGCACTGCATTGTAGATACAGTACATGGTGCATAAACTACTGTATGGACAAGGACAGTGAATTTCTTTAATAGCCCACATAGGGTGGCAGCAATACAATTCCACAACCAGGACTGGTGATGAAGCCTCCATGGTTGGGTGCTACATCTGATTCCACTGCCAGATGGCAGTCAACAACCTCTTCCTATAGATCAATGGGGAGCAACAAGGCCCAGTGTTTCATTCAATCTTCCCTTAGTCTTTTGCTGTGGCTTCTTCTGGGATCTGGATCCCATACACATGTGAATCGCCCGCGGGGTACTCGGAACCGGGCCGGTAAGTTCTTAAAGGGGAAGTCACGGCAGCAGTGACCCGGTCTGTAGCCCTGTGCATCCAATTAAAGGGATATTTACAAGGAAATAAAGTTTATAATAAAGTGTTCGTGATGCCACCTGTGGTATTCAGTCAGGGGACTGACACTGCTATGCGGATCCTCTGGAATGATGATAGGGCAGCAGAAATGGTTAAGCTTTCCACAGGTAGAGCTGTATCCCAGGGCAGTTTGGATGATGATGTTAAAGGTGAGGTTGGGGAATGTGGTGTAGGACAGGTGATGCAGGAATGATTAGAGGACACAGCTGGGTGCAGTTTCCAAAGCTTTACTCACAGTTCTGGTGTGCGCAGATGCCCGCTTGGCGCTGTGTCCTCCAGGTGAGGGGTCCAGCAAACTCCCAGTTAGATTGAGCTACACCTTTCCAGGACTCCTTTCTGTATATGCCTCTCCTGGCCATCTCACTGTGCTGGCTTTCTGCCCTTCCTGCCCAATGCCTCACAGTCAGTGTCCCAAGCCAGTAGCCACAGAACCTGTTGGGTGATGTCCTCTCTGTGTCCCCTTGCTCCTATGTGGCTGCCTTTTCAGCGATGTGGCTGTGGCTGGAGCACCTAGAGATGCCCTGCCTCTGGCTTTCTAGCTGAGTCTGGTGACTTATGCACTAGTCTTATCCACTGCGACCTGGTCCCTTCACCTGACAGCAGTCAGCGTGGTTACGGGCCCCACAGGTGGACTTCTCACTACCCTTGACCCAAGGACCCCTTCTCTCTTCTGGGAGCTTCCTTCTGTCTCTCCCTTTCAGCTTTCTCTCTGCAGCTCCTGCTGACAGGGAGCTGCCTCACAGCACGTCTGCTTACTTTCACTTTCTCCTCATGTCTGACTCACTATCTCTGCACTGTTCTTTCCTGCTCTGTTAGCTCCTCCTGTCTCTTCCTACCTTCTCCACCCACTCCGCCAACACCCTTTACTACCCAGCCTGGGATGAGACCATCCTCCTTTAGGGTACGTCCAGGGTGCTTCCTTCTTACCTGAGAGTGGGTACCACACCCCTGGATGAGGTGCAGTACTTCTGTGGTGACTGAACCCTCAGGGGCACCACACATGAACCTGACTAACTTGGGTTTAACACAGATAAGTACTTTTACAGCTACATGTACCAACTAAAGAAAACCACTGAACCAATTGGTAAGTTGAGAAAAGAGATTCTTTGTGGGGAGAAACAGTCTTTCTTTGCATCGTGTTCCTGTAACCATTTCTCCCTCATTTTGGCTATTTTCTCTATACCAGCCTCAACCATAAGGTTGACATAGTGACCACATGTAGGAACTACAGCATTATTTGACAAATTCGCCTTCTCTTGCTGTGACATAGTCTATAATTATGATGTGTTCAGACACGTATTCTGCTGGTGGTCCTTACATGTATCCAAGTGGGTTTTCCCTAAAACTTCACTGAATTTGCTTTGGTCTGGAGAAACTCTTGGCTCATGGCTCTTTCTCATGTGACTTTTCAGGAACACCCAATCTCATGGCTTGGGATCATGTGCTCCTGACACTGATTCAATGTCTAGAATTGAGGAATACACCTGTTTATCACACTGTTTCATCCATTATGCAAAGCTTGTATATCATTGGTCGAGGAATCATGCTTCATCTGAAGTCATTATGGGATATATAGTACTGTTTTACTTCAAGTAAAAAAAAAACTTTATTATTAAAAAAATTACATTTTTTTGTGAAAAACATGACTGTATTGTCATCCATGTGCTTTGTGTGAAATTATGGGAGTTTTAAAAGCCACTTGGCCTGCTGTTGAAAACCAATTTTTTTTTATTATTATTAAATAATTTTATATTATTATTTTTTTTGTTTTAATTAATCAAGTAAACTTGGTTTCCAGAGACCTAGCAATTACAAAATCCGTAAGGCGTGCAGTAAGGGACAACAGGAAAGTGTAAGTGCTGATGATGACGGTATCACTGATTGGGTGGATCAAGGAAATGCTGTAGATATAGTATATCTTGACTTCAGCAAAGCATTTGACAAAGTCTCTCATACAATCCTTATTGAAAAAATGACTAAGTATGGAATGGACAAGGCAACTGTTAGGTGGATTCAAAACTGGCTTAGTGATCGGACCCAAAGAGTGGTCGTAAATGGCTGCACATCCAGTTGGAAGAATGTCTCAAGTGGGGTACCACAGGGCTCTGTCCTGGGCCCTGTATTGTTCAACATCTTTATCAACGATTTAGATGAAGGAATTGAGGGTAAACTGATTAAATTTGCTGATGACACAAAGCTAGGAGGGATAGCTAATACTAGAGAAGAGAGAGAGAGGATTCAAAAAGATTTAAATAAACTGGAGAAGTGGGCAGCAACTAACAGAATGGTTTTTAACAGGGAGAAATGCAAAGTACTACATCTGGGCAATAAAAATGAAAAAAGCATATACAGAATGGGAGGAATAGGGCTAAGTGACAGCACATGTGAAAAAGACTTGGGTATACTAATAGATCACAGACTGAATATGAGTCAACAGTGTGATGCAGCAGCAAAAAAGGCAAATGCAATTCTAGGATGTATTAACAGAAGCATACAGTCTAGATCACGTGAAGTCATTATTTCCCTCTACTCCTCTTTGGTCAGACCTCATCTGGAATATTGTGTCCAGTTTTGGGCACCACATTTTAAAAAAGACATCAACAAACTGGAGCAAGTTCAGAAAAGAGCGACCAGAATGGTGACCGGTCTGCAAACCCTGTCTTATGAGGAAAGGTTGCAGGATTTGGGAATGTTTAGTTTGCAAAAGAGACGACTGAGAGGAGACTTAATAGCTGTCTACAAATATCTAAAGGGCTGTCACATTGTAGAAGGATCAACTTTATTCTCATTTGCACAAGGAAAGACTAGAAGCAATGGGATGAAACTGAATGGGAGGAGACACAGATTAGATATTAGAAAAAACTTTTTGACAGTTAGAGTGATAAATGAGTGGAACAGGCTGCCACGAGAAGTGGTGAGTTCTCCTTCAATGGAAGTCTTCAAACAGAGGCTGGATAGACATCTGACTGGGATGATTTAGCGAATCCTGCTATGAGCAGGGGGTTGGACCAGATGGCCCAGGAGGTCCCTTCCAACTCTACGATTCTATGATTCTATGATGGTGACAGCAAGGATGTGGGGCAGGTGCGAATGCGCCTGTTGCTGTAGCACAAGCAACACGCCCATCCATGACACATAGTTTCCTGTCCCACTTTGCAAGGAGGCATTGGTCACCACTTCTGAAGCCACACCAGTGCAAACAGGTGGTCATTTGGGTAGCTGATAATGCTCGCCATCACCACTCCGTTTTCTACATGGTTCAGTCTCACCACCCAAGAGTCTGTATCACTTAATCTTCAACCTTATCCTCTTTTCTCCCACCATGTCGAGTTTCAGGATACCAGTGATTCCATGCTAGGACACTCCAAGGATCTCGTTACATCATCATTTCTTGATTGTGACCTCCCACCCTGCATATTAAAAGAGGGACAGAAGGACATGCTGTTTAGTGATGCAAAAAACTTAGAGCAGCCACGATCACAATAAGATGATAGTGGGAAATTGAAAAATTTTGCTTAACCCCTCAACGACCAGAGATATTTTTGGTTTTGCATTTTCATTTTTTGCTCCCCTTCTTTCCAGAGCCATAACTTTACTTTTTTTGGTCAAAATGGCCATGTGAGGTCTTGTTTTTTGCTAGACGAGTTGTACTTTTGAGCGACACCATTGGTTTTACCACGTCGTGTACTCAAAAATGGGATAAAAATTCCCCCCCCCCAAAATTTTGAAATTGCAAAAAAAGTGAAATCCCAGTTGTTTTTTTAATTTTTTTAAATTTTTTTTACCATGTTCACTAAATGTTAAAACTGACCTGCTATTATGATTCTCCTGGTAATTACTAGTTCATAGACATCAAATATGTATAGGTTCTTTTTATTTAAAAAAAAATTCCAAAGTGTTTGTAAAAAAAAAAAAGTTCCGATACCTGTAGTGTCTCCATTTTTTGTGATTTCGGGTTGGGTGAGGGCTTATTTTTTGTGCGCCGAGCTGACTTTTTTAATGATGCAACTTACTGCGACCAAAAAAACGTAATTCCGGCATTTTGCCTTTTTTCTCGTTACGCTATTTAGGCAATTCTTGCCATTTGTCTTGACACTATTTTAATGCCATTTTTCAAAATTGTGTCCATGGTATCATCATTTCTCTAAATATTTAAGTTACAATTAGTGTTGAGTGATACCTTCCGATATCGGGAAATATCGGATTGGATCGGACCGATACCCAAAAAATATCTGATATCGCCGATTCCGATACCGGAAACCAATGCAAGTCAATGGGGCAGAAATATCGGAATGAAAATAAACCCTTTCTTTCCTTGTAGGTTAATTCTACATGAAGGAAAACAATTAAGAATAATGTAGAATGTATTGGGGGAGGTGGAGGAGACATTAAAGCCATAGAGGTTTAGCCCAATCAAATGGAATAGCAGGAATTAATTTTTTTTTTAAGACGTTCGGAGTTAAAGATATTGACCATGTTAAAGGGGTTGTGTAGCAATAGAGGGAGATGTTCAGAAAAGGCACATGTTGGCGGAGTGTTGGAGCTGAGTGCTTCATCTAGCTTGGAGGTTGACTGAGCCCCTGACCCGGAGGACACGGCACGGATGCGGGCACCTGTATGCACAACAGACTGTGAGTAAAGCTTTGGAACTACATGCCCTGGTGTCCTCCAGTTATTCCTGCGCCAACACACTCAGCACTGCTACATCTGTGTGCCTGGCACTGCACCATCTACGTCTCTTCACTACCTCTCCATCTGCACTGCCCTGGGACTACAGCCCAACCTGTGGAGGGCCACAACATCATTGCTGCACCACACCATCTGTCCCAGAGGATCTGTCTGCAGCATCGGCTTAACATCTTCATTGCCGAACACCACAGGTGGCGTCACAAATCATTCACTCATAAACTTTAATCATCCATACGTTCAACATTTCCCTTTTACAATGGACGCCCAGGGCCATGGACTGGGTCAGAGCTACCCTGACATCTCCCATTGAAACCAACGGGCCCGGTTCCCGAGTACCCCACCAGCCCTGGCGGGCGATCCAACTTGGTGGAAATACATAACAGAACAGGTTGTCCGGGCTTTTCACATAATCTCAGTGCATATCTAGGCTGCAGAATGCTGACAATAAGTAATTTACATTCTGTGGCTAGTCTGCACGGTTTCCAAGATATCATCTCTTGCTTCTAAGATAAACAACCGGGGGGGGGCTGTTCTGGCATTGAAATGAGAACTTGTCGTTTCCTCCTCCCTCACTAGTTTCACTTTCCATAGATCACTGTTCAGCGTGTGTCTGGGGGAGGAGCAGCTGGGTGGTCTGCTCGCAGCCAATCACAGCCTTGCCATTAGTTAACATGCCTACATGCCTAACAGGATGTGCGCACACTTCTTAGGATTCCTCATTGGCTGAATCAAATCAAACTGGCTCATTGCATTATGCGAACTTCCGATTCCGGTATTCGATATGCAAAAAGTATCGGAACTCAGACGTGAATATCGGCCGCTACTTGATATTTACAGTATCGGAATGCTCAACACTAGTTACAATGTATTATATCTGATATGGATTTGAAATAAGTGCTATTGTCATGATCACGTGTGTCAGGACGCAGATGTCACCGCAAGGCGGACCCATAACACACGTGACCCTAGATACAGCGCCTCCAGTGGGGCGCATTTAAATAATAAAACGTGCAGGTGGATACGCCGCCTCCACCTGGCGAATTTTGGTATTACACGTTATACAATAAATCTGGAAACCCCGCCTCCAGTAAGGCGCATTTAAATAATAAAGGGGGAACCTGGGAAACTTTAACAATGGTGGGCCCTGCAATAGGGAAAAGGGAATTGGAGACCTCCTGAGCTCCCCTGAGCCAGTGTCCCTGCACTCCTAACGTTCCCTATGCCGGTTTCGCACCGGGCGCCGCACGCGTACCTTAACGCCCTTGCTCACCCTGACCCTAAACCCTCACTAGGGAATGGGTCGGTGCGGAGACTAATCCCACCACTGCACTAATAACACACATGAGGAAAGAGACAATACAGGGGAAACACCACTTAGCTTTGCTCTGTTGCGTGCGCTCCTAGCAACAGAGCCCTCCACCTGAGTGCATCTTCTCCTCCACCCGGATCCATCACCATAACAGGATCCTTCACCTTAGTGCAACCTTGGAGCAGAGTCCAACACAAGTTGCAGCTGCTTAGAACCAGAGTCCCAAGGACGAGTTCAGCTGCTGACACGAAGTCGAGCATGATTGAGTCCAGCTCAGCGGCCAAGTCCCACATGGTGAGTGCCACTCTCCATAGTCGCCACTCCACCAGCCCATGCAGACACTTCCCGCTGACACCATCACTCCGACCCCACCACGCCATCCCTTCGTCCAGACACCATAGCTGCAACATGTCCCCCCTGGCTAAGCTGCGCAGGACTCCTCACCAGCTCCATCCTTCATCCAGGCTCTCCAAAAACAGAGTGGAACAAACTCACAATATCACAGGCAGTGAGTGAACCCCCTGAGCACACCTTTATAGGGTGTCACACCTGATCCATAATTAAGTGCAAAAAACCCTAAAGTGCAATACCACTCACCACCACCGGGGACAGTCAAGACACCTTGGAACTTTCCAAAGTAAAAAAAGTTCACTTTGCATTTAATACCGCCAGATCCAACACAGGATCATGACAGCTATAAGTTAGAACTAAGGTCGGTTGATCTAACAATTTTTTATTGTGTATTTTTTCATCATTAGATCCAGAGTTGGAAACAGGAGTAATAATATCCACTCTAGACTTAGGGTGAGTGCGGATTGACCTGCAGATTTTTCCGTGTGGATTTGCAGGTAAAACCGCAGGTAAAGAAACCACTGGAGCCATAGGGGGAGGAGGACATGACTTGGGGATGGGTGGACTTTTACTCCTGCAGCTTTTTGGTATAGTGGTGTAGATTTTAAGCACGAGGGATGTTGCTTTCAGAGTAAGAAGCCCAGTATGTCTGTGCCTGGGGGTTACTGTGAGGAGGATGGGGCGTATATAGAACAGGAAATCTGTGTCTCTCCCTCTTTCTTACACAGGATGAACAGGAGGAAGCATGTCTGCAGTTTCAGGGAGAATAATACCGGGGTTATCACCTCACACGACAGATCGACAGAGGATAGGAGCACATTCACCTCAGACATCATGTACCAGTGTAGTATCAGCTCCTACATTATGTATGGGACCAATATTACCTCAGCAATTCTTGTAGCTGCCGTGTCCCTCATGTGCATGCTACATTTTCCTCACAGACTGTGAGACAACTTCTGTGTGACCTCCCTGCAGACATGTTTGATATACTACTCTGCATTCACCTCAGACATTGTGTAGTGTGTACTAGGGTAGTATCAGCTCCTACATCATATCTGGGATCAAGATTACCTCAGAAATTCATGTAGCTGCCATGTTCCCTCACTTATTGCAGAGGCAGCTTTTGTGTGTCCTCCCTGCAGACATTTCTGATATACCACATTACTGCTGTATTATACAGAGTCTTCATGAGTTCTTGGTTTATGTATGATAGGACAGAGCAGGGACGCATACAGTGTCTGCCATTACTATGGTGGAGCTGGGCAGTCACATGTATTAGAGACACTGGTGAGAGGAGCAGTCGGGGGATGGTATATGTATGATGGTGAGAGGAGCAGGGACACATACATTGTCTGCCATTACTATGGTGGAGCTGGGCAGTCACATGTATTAGAGACACTGGTGAGAGGAGCAGTCGGGGGATGGTATATGTATGATGATGAAAGGCTGCACTTCATGTCAGTGCACTGTATACTGACCCTGCTGTGCGCTGATTACCCCCCTTCCCAGTTATGGAGTCTGATGATCTGTATGTGACCTCATCTCTGTTACATACTGTGAGGCTGGGTGTACAGATCCAGTGTAACCAGGTTACTCACTATATGTGGTATATGTGTAAAGGCTCTATTCTTGTGCTGTATACTTAACCTGTACCACAGGTCTGTATACATGATATCACTCCTCACTCTGCTATATACGGATCATGCTGGGTATAGACATCCTGTGTCTCCAGGTTATTTTCCTGGCTGTACATATAATCTGGACATGACTTCCAGCTTAGGGCCCCGTCACACATAGCGACTTACCAGCGATCCCGACAACAATATCAACATGTCAGGATCGCTGGTGAGTCGCTACATGATCGCTGGTGAGCTGTCAAACAGACAGCTTCACCAGCGATCAGCACCAGTGACGCCGAGCACGTGGCGTCGCTGTGTACTTTAGTTACCAGCACGCTGATGCAGGGAGCTGGTGACTAAGGTACACATCGGGTTTCTAAGAGGCGTGCGTCACTTAGAAACCCGATGTGTACCTTGGTTACCAGCTCCCTGCATCAGCGCGCTGGTAACTAAGGTACACAGAGGGTTTGTAAGCACCGCTCGATGCTTAGAAACCCTGCGTTTACCTTAGTTACCAGCGCGCTGATCGCTGGTCTCCCGCCTGTCACACGCAGCGATGCGTGCTGGCCAGCGGGAGACCAGCAATCAAAAAAACCTGGCTATTCCAGGACGATCAGCGATAACCGGCAGGGGGGCCGGCCGCTGGTCAGTGTCACACACAGCGATCTCGCTGGTGAGATCGCTGTTGCGTCACAAAAATTGTGACTCAGCAGCGATCTCGCTAGCAAGTACGCTATGTGTGAAGGGGGCTTTAGTGCTTAATTTCTGTAGCTATTGCTGCCTTTAGTCCTCTTATGTTACATGCTGTCCTGCCGGATATATCCATCCTGTTTCTGTATATTGTCTCCCTCGTATGTTGCATGATCAGAGTGTACCTACCAAGAGCTTATTTTATATTACCTAAGATGGTGGATAGCACAGGCCTGAATGGATTATGTTTTATCATGTGTAAAATAATCGGGGAGTAACTCGGCACATTTGAGTGGGCACTAATAACTCAGCACATGGCGGGCAGTGAGTGGGCACTAATAATTCAGCACATGGCGGCAGTGAGTGGGCACTCCTAGTGTGAGGCTGCACATTGCTCTGGAGGACACCTCATGGGCCCAGTTTTCAGCCTTGTCTCTCGTCTATTGTAATTGTATGTAGTAGAGTGACTGGGATACAGAACTTGCAGTTTTCTGCTCACACACCTATGGCTGCAGGCAGCTTATATTAGACCTACATGTTTCTTACCATTTATACGCAGCTGGTGATAGAGTCTGTCTGTAACTGCTGTAGAGGAGCAGGCGGCTTCTCATTTATGGTTACAGCATATAACACAGCATTGCCCATCTCTGTCTATTTCTGGACCTTATGATGGGGTATTTTCCATTAACCTGTTGTATACCTTGGTTGTAAACCTGCATGGTTTTCACCCTCACTTATCCCACGTCTTGTGCGGTTGGAGGGGTCCTAGAAGTTGGTTAAATATGGTCTTGGGGATCCAATGGGATATGGTTTCCTCCTTTTGGAATTTAGTATGTTTTTGGATCTGTTGAAAGATGGAGGGTAGTTTCGGCAAGGGTTTGTCGGATCACCAGGAAATTCAAGTGAACATTGGAACCCTTGTGGTTATGGTGCTCCCGAGCTGGTGGGGTAACGGCTGGGAGTAATTGTTGGTACATTTTATGTTCACTTTGTGTTTGGTAATCACCAGATTTTGGGAGCTTCAAGGACTCCTACCAGCGTGTTAATATTATTTATGCTTTGATGTTTTATTGTATGATTGTTTTAATAAAGGCGTGAATAATAATTAAAAAAAAAAAAAAAAAAAGGGATCGGTGTATATCCATGAAAACCACAGAAAGAGGAAAAAATACTCTACAAAGATCAGGAAAAAAACAGACAGGCCTAAATGCATCTGCACTAATACAGGGTGCAGCGGACCCAAGTAAAATGGCAACTGCACAGGTGCAATAATACCAAATGAGGCAGCCAGCCTACAATCAGGGATTGGCCGTGTGGTACACCAGTGGAGAAAAAATAATCCGTATGTGGCAGTATTCACACAGGGAATGCAGAGCTTCTGGTTCACAGCCTCTTAGTAACACCATATAGGGGGACTGCCCAGTGCCAACTAGAATGCATCCCGTGTGAACAGAGGACACAAGTTTGCAGAACCATTTGGGCCCAACTGCACCCTGCAAAAATATATAAAGTGCATAAAAACATATCAATATATGTAAGGTATTGGTTGATATTAAAGCCTTAATACGGAAGCTGGCAAACTGCGTCAAAGTTCCTTACACTTGTCAGTCCTACTCTAACATGAAAACCACAGAAAGAGGAAAAAATCCTCCACAAAGATTAGGAAAAAACCAGACAAGCCTAAATGCATCTGCACTAAAACAGGGTGCAGCGGACCAAAGTAAAATGGCAGCTGCACAGGTGCAATAATACCAAATGAGACAGCCAGCCTACAATCAGGGATACCTTACATATATTTATATGTTTCTATGCACTTTATATATTTTTGCAGGGTGCGGTTGGGCTCAATTGGTTCTGTAAACCTGTGGCCTCTGTTCATACGGGATGCAATATAGTTGGCACTGGGCAGCCCCCCTATATGGTGTTACTAAGAGGCTGTGAACCAGAAGCTCTGCATCCCCTGTGTGAACACTGCCACATACGGATTATTTTTTCTCCACTGGTGTACTACACGGCCAATCCCTGATTGTAGGCTGGCTGCCTCATTTGGTATTATTGCACCTGTGCAGTTGCCATTTTACTTGTTTACTTGGGTCCGCTGCACCCTGTTTTAGTGCAGATGCATTTAGGCTTGTCTGTTTTTTTTCCTGATCTTTGTGGAGGACTTTTTCCTCATTCGGTGGTTTTCATGTTAGAGTAGGACTGGCAAGTACTTTGACGTTAGTTTGCCAGCTTCCGTATTAAGAATTTAATATCCACCAATACCTTACATATATTTACCGTAAACTGTTGGGATCCCTCAGATTACCTCTTTCACCTGAAGGACCGATGTTCTTGGGTTTGAGACACCATATGTCTCTAATTGATTGCTCCGTCGAGAAGAATAACACAGACTTACGCTGTATTGTACAACTCGGGAAGCCTGCTGAGACGCCTCTGGCTTATCAGTTAGGTTTCCATTCTTTATAGCAAAGAAGTTAAACATTTACAGACATGCGTAGTATAAAACAATTTCACAACTGGTTTCAACAAGACAGAGGAAGCCACGTAGGCTGAAAAACAGGAATTCATCTGTTATCTGGTTTTAGTTCTCAAGGGAACAAGTAAGATGAGTCTAAACAAGAAAATACAACATAGACAGAACTCAATTTAACTCCTTCAGTTCCTATCAGTCCCCCCTTTGACATCTTCATTCTTCACAATCTGGAACACTGGATCCTGTAATGACAGCTGATAGTGTCCTATTCACCAGGTACTATCCCAGGCCGACGGGTTGCCCGAGGGAGACAGATATCTTCTTTTACCCTCTCCATCCCCCAGTTACTAAGGCCACGTCTGTCATTACAAGAGTAAGCTCCTTCATGCCAGAAATGAGATGTCAACCTAAGACTTAAAGGAAACAATTATCAACTTTGGTAAGGGTTCTGTCATTAATTCATCTTTCTCATCTGTTTCTGTATCTTTTCTTACACACAGTTAAACACCAAAAAACAAATTTTAAAAATACATATATTACGAAAAGACAAACAAAGATACGTAGTAAGCTTAATATAATTCCAGCTATCCAGCCCCCTTTACCTTTAAACCAATTGGCTGGATTCAAAAAGGAGAAGGTATCTGACCACCAACTATCTTTATTGCGATCATTGTCTTTATCATACTGATCTCTGAGTCTTTGAACATCCTCTAATTTTAGTTTTAATCTTAAAGTTTTGTCAGGATCGATATAATGACAACAGGCGGGTCCGATGACTTGACACATACCTCCTTGTGCTGCAGTTAAATAATCTAATACTATGGTATGCTGATTAGTGACTATGATAAGCTGATTTTGAACAGCAACAGTGGTGTTCAGTATATCCAATATATCCCATATTTGGTCATCTAAATAATCTGTAGCTCTAACTAATTTATCCCACATTTGAGTGATCATAGGGTAGATAAAAATAGAGCTAACAATTTTATTGGCCACACTCATCTGCACTATGTGTGGTCTTCCAGAGAGACGAGGTGTATTATCAGCAGCTTTTTTGTACAACGTGTGTTTAGGTATGCTCTGAGTACTCAACTGGTCATTCGGAATAACAAAGGTAGCTGGAGTCAAACGACCCAGAGTACAAGCACCTTTTACCCCTACTGGCAACCATTTATATGCATTGTCTCCACATACCCAGTACATGTCACTAGGTAGGTCCCATAGGGCTGAATGTTGTAGTACCAGTCTATGAACTAAATCTATGAACGCAGATGCATTCTGGAGCATGCACCAAGGTGAAAATTGTCCTAAAGGACTACAATAACCTGCATCAGGGTTTCCACAAGGGGAGGTTCCCTTCTTATATTCCGAGGACTCGTTACAAGGCATATTACCAGGAATATTAATACAAGTTTCGTTAGTGCCCTGGGGAAATAAATTGGAGTACTCCCATGACATATTATGTAACTTTCTTTCTAGCAACATTGGTTTGAAGGCATCAGTAGAATGGGAAGTTACATTAAAGCTAACTTGTAAACCATACGTTGGAACTTGTCCCAAGTAGGTTAACCGGGTTCTATTCCTAGGTACCCAAGCCCCCCCCTTATATGCCAGATATTGAAGGTGAGTACTACTTCCTGAAAGGTTACCTTGCCACCAGGGATATCCTACCCATCCCACAATGGGTATACCAACCGTTGTGTTCCATAACTTCACATTATTTGTGGCATTATTAGCAAGTGTATCAGAACAACTGGTCCAGGCAAATAATTCCTTGGGTGGCACAGGAATAACAAGGAACGGAATACTAGTGGCTGATACTGGTGAATGTGTGCAGATCCAGCAATCTGCTGGAGACTGAGTGTCATTTGACCAATCATTCAGTAATTTTTTATGATGTTGTATAAACTTATTATTCAAGGACATTGGAGAATTTAGACTGTCCCACGTAGCTACCATTATTACAGATAATGCAACAAAACCAAACCAAAACATTATGCACTCTTATGCTTTGTTAATTCCTGTGGCTAGTTTGCAATGCGATGCGTGGATCCAGGTTGGTCTTCCTTCCAACTTAACAGAAGTAGGCGTTGTTAGGAGTACTTGGTAAGGTCCTTGATATCGGGGTTCAAGGGTCTTTCTGGAGTGTTTCTTGACATATACGTAATCACCGGGTTGTAGACAGTGAGTTCCTTCCACACTATCTGGATCTGGAATGGAAGAGAAAACTAGAGAATGCATTTGAGTTAAATGCTTTTGCAACTGGATTACATAACTTGTCAAATTATCCACATTGAGTGTTAAGACCCGTGGGTAGTACAACCCTGTGTTTGGTGGTCTTCCAAACAATATCTCGAAGGGTGACAGTTTAGTTTTCCCCGTGGGTGTGTACCTTACTGAGAATAATGCTAACGGAAGACACTCTGGCCATGGTCTATGGGTCTGTTCCATGGTTTTCTGTATTTTTAATTTTAGTGTCCCATTCATTCTTTCTACCTTCCCTGAACTCTGTGGGTGATAGGGTGTATGAAATGTTTGTTCTACACCTATCATTTGCATTACATTTTGCATTACCTCAGCAGTGAAATGTGTGCCTCTGTCTGATTCAATTGTTTCAGGAACACCGAATCGTGGTACTAGTTCCATCACTAGTTTCTTTGCAGTGGCTCGAGCTGTAGCCGTTTTCACCGGGTAGGCCTCTGGCCATCCAGAGAACACGTCAACACACACCAGAACATATTCATATGGTCCACTTCTGGGGAGTTGAATGTAGTCGATCTGTAGTCTCTGGAAGGGATATAACGGCCTAGGACTGTGTTTCCGTGGAGTTTTCACTACCTGTCCGGGATTGTGTGCTAGGCATATGGGACAGGAGATACAGTGTAGCTGCGCCACCTTCCCAAACCCAGGAGCAATCCAAACCTTCGTGACTAGGCGCATCATTCCATTGGCGGACATGTGAGTTGGAAGGTGAACTGCTTCTGCCATCCTTGGGTACAAAACCCTAGGCAAGCAGTACTTCTGATCTTTCTTCCACATTCCGTTCGTCTTCTCAGCTCCCATCTTTTCCCAAGTTTCCTTGTCCGTCTGAGCGGAGTCTTCTTGGAACTTTTGTAAGTCTGTAAACAATTCTGATGCATCCTTGTGCACTATGTTTACTTTTTCTGGAGTCCCCAAGGCAGCTTGCTTCGCCGCCTGGTCTGCTTTCTCGTTGCCTTTTGCTTCCATGTTGTCTTTTCTGGTGTGTGCTGGCACCCTCATAACGGCCACCCCCTGTGTCTTTGCCACATTCTCGAGGATGTCTCTGATCAGTGTGGCATGTTTTATGGGTGTTCCTGCTGCTGTCATGAAACCCCTTGTGCGCCACAAAACCCCAAAATCATGTACTATCCCAAAGGTATATCTTGAGTCAGTGTAGATATTTGCTGTTTGTCCTTTGGAAAGTTTTAATGCCTCATTCAGAGCTGTCAGCTCAGCCTCTTGTGCGGACATGTGGGGTGGAAGTGCCTTTGCTACAATAGTCTCATGTGGTGACACTACCGCATATCCTGTGTGGAATTTTCCACTTTCATCGGCATATCTGCTGCCATCCACAAAAAATATAAAGTCTGGATTTGACAATGGTGTGTCTGTGACATTGGGCAAGCCAACAACTTCTTGCTGCATCAGTTCTATGCAATCATGTTCAACCTCGTGTGGGGGCTCAAAAGAAAGCGATAATGTGTTCTCATCTATATCCACCCTTTCAGAATCTGCAATTGGCAACAATGTAGCCAGATTCAGATTCTGAGTTTTAGTAAACGTAACATTAGGAGGCATAAGCAAGGCACATTGCAATCTGAGTTGTCTTGCCATAGAAATATGTTTAGCAGAAACCTGATTCAGGATACCGTATATATCATGTGTGGTACAGACAGTTAGTGGGTTATCCAGTACAATATCAGAAACTTTGTCAAGTAGCAATGCGATTGCAGAGACTGCTCTAACACAGGATGGTGTTCCCTGTGCTACTGAGTCTAGTTTGGCAGAATAGTATGCAAGGGGTCTATTCTTTTTGTCATGTTTCTGTGTCAAAATGCCAGTAGCATGCCCTCTAATTTCAGCGGCCATCAGTTGAAAGGGTATATCATAGTTAGGTATACCTAATGCTGGGGCTGACACTATGGCCTTCTTCAGATACTGGAATGAGTCTCGTGCAATGTCAGTCAGTTGAAAAGGTATTGTGTTGATGCAATCATACAGTGGCTGCATATGTTCACTAGCATGTATGACCCATTGGCGGCAAGACGAAACTAAACCCAAAAATGCTCTCAACTGCTTGTGGGTTGTCGGTTCCTTCATTTGTTGTACAATTGTAATTCTGTCATTGGTTAAGTGTCGGGTACCGTGTGATAGACAATGTCCTAAGAATACGACTTTTGGTTGGCAAAACTGTAACTTTTCTCTGTTGACCTTACATCCATTGTCTGATAAAAAACATCAGTAGTGAAAGTGTATGGATTCTACAGTTAGCCTCATCAGGTGCACAAAGCAACAGGTCATCCACATATTGTAAGAGCACTACATCAGGTGGGTGTGGCCAGCCGGCCAACACAGACTGCAATGCTTGCGTGTACAATGTGGGTGAATGCTGCATGCCCTGTGGCAGTCTGGTCCAGGCATATTGTTTGCCCTTAAATGTAAAAGCGAACAGATGCCAACAGCTTTTGTGGAGAGGCACTGAGAAAAATGCGTTTGACAAATCAATCACTGAAAAACATTTCGATTGACTAGGGATTTTTGCCAATAGCGTGTGTGGGTTAGGTACTACTGGTGTCAAAGGAACAAGGACCTTATTTATCTCTCTCAGATCATGTACCATGCGATATTTCGGGGCATCACCTGGTCCTCCTTTCTTTTTGACAGGAAACAATGGCGTATTAGCTTGTGATTTAATTGACACCAATGCTCCATTGTTTACAAGATCAGTGACTTGTGCCTCAATAGCAGCCTCTTGTTGGGCACTGATAGGGTACTGCCGCAGCTGTGGCAATCTTGTGTCTGCGGGCACCTCTACCACAACTGGGGATACGGGAAGTAAGCCAATTTACGCATTCCCTTTTGCCCATAAGGTATCAGGTAATTTGTCTAGGGCTGAGTCCCATGGTTGTGATGTGGTGTCATCATGATTTTGTGACTCGAGAGCTTGAATTATCATGCAAGCCTCAATAGCATCCCCTTCCTCATCTGGAATGGTAAGGTGTACTGTACCATCTTCAGTAAATTTGATATCTGCCTGCAGTTTCTTTAGTACATCTACTCCCAATAGGCAAATTGGTGCTTTTTTGACAAACAAAAATTTATTCAGAAACATTTTAGGTCCTACTTTAACCGGCAGAGGTTTGCTAAAAGGGATTAAGCTAGATTGTCCACTAAATCCTGAAACAAAGGTCGAGTTTTCTGAAAGGAGATTTGGAGTTATTACTTTGTCATTAACCACTGAAGAGGTTGCTCCGGTATCTACTAGAAAGGGTACCTTTTTTCCATTTACTTTGATTTTAACTACTGGTTCCCTAGAATCAAGTTGCATTCTAACTGCACCTAGTCAGTTAGTAGGTTCCTCCCTCCTAGGCTGAGATTCTCTATCCGCTTTTTGTTTACGGCAATCTCTCTGGAAATGACCTGGCTTTTTACAGTAATGACATGTAAAAGTTCTCCTCCTAACCTCATTGATTGGATGTCCTTGGTTGTCAAATTGGGTCACCGCTACTCTTGTTTTGGCCGGTGGTGCATTCTTCCTTTCCTGCAAATCTAATTCAATGCCCATAGCTTTTTGTCTTAATCCATGGACATCAGGTACTGATCTCCAATCAGGGGTGCTTATTTTCAGGGGATCTCGTATTTCTTTGAGCAACCCTTCCATTAAAGCTTTTGCCAATAGTCGTGATAACCCCTCATTATTTGTATCAAGACCCTCATCTTGGAACGCCGTTTCCAATATCCGAAAGAAATCGGTCACTGACTGTCCCGGTTTCTGCGGTATGGCTGTCATGTTACCTCTCTGTCTCTGCTTCGTCTGCATAAAATTGTCAAGGGCAGTTAAAAAGGGCTCTCTTGAAGCCTGAGTTCGAGGATTACCTTCTTGATCATTATCAGCGGGTCTATTTGGTCCAACAATCTGTGAAAACTCCCCTTGGGTAGTTATTGGTAGTTTTAATCTGCATAAGTCTTCCCCATCCAACCAGGTCCCTCTGTGTACAGTCAGTACTTGTCTTATGTACCGGGCAAACCCCATAGGAAAGGTAGTGGGATCTGGAGCATTAGACAATAATGCCATACATTCTGGAGCGGACCATGGAGTATAATGGGTGGTCTGAATCTGTCTGGTGCGGGTAACACCCTGTTCATCTGTTTCCCTGAAAGGGCGTGTTTGGGTCCTAACGGGGGCTAATCTGCTAGGGTGATGGTAACGGGGTGCTCCACAGGCTAGACATGTCTCTCTCCAGTCTGGATTTTGTTGACCACAATTATTACAAGTCCATCCTAGATTGCCATTGCTAGGTAATGGTGATTGTACATCAGGGCACAGTCTGGTGGGCAGTGATATAACCGGTGCTGCAGGTGGGGTTGTTATACGGGCTGGGGCAGGATATGGTGGTGGTTCCTGCTTCTCTGACAAAGGGCTAAATTCTTTGGGACGAATCCATCGTTTTGTTTTCTCATTATATGCCCAGTTCTCTCGCTTAGCAACCTGTGATACTTTAATGCATGCCTCCACTTGTTCCCCCCACTCATTGTCTGCAATTCTTCCTGATTTTATGTCTTTTATCTCCTTCCACTTTTCTTCATCTAGAGCTTCTTTACCTTTTAACTTAAACTCTCTTAATACTGCTTTTAGGTCCTTTGCTGCACTACTTCCACATCTGTCCTTTATTATCTCACTTAACAATTTTCCTTCTACCACTGTTTTCCCCTGACTGTTTCCCATTTTCTTGTCCCGTATCACTTATCCCTTCTGTTAGTCCCCTGCCTTAGGTGGTGTATTGGGTAAGCTCAAGACTCAGCTCTACTATACCTCGTTACCTTCTTCCTAAGGTGCTAACAGACTGAATGGAGTTTCTGTTCCTCTTTGTATTATATGTTTCGTATACTTATACGCTATATACACTGCAAACAGAAGCACTCCCACGATACACAGGGATGTGAACAGGACATCCATTCACTGGGTTTCTTCAGTCATATCTTGTCACAGGCTTATATTGTTATCCTGTGCTCATTCAATCACACTCTTATCTGTCACAAGGTTTATTCGTAAAGGGTGTTGATTTAAGCTTAGGCGGTGACCTCCCCGAAAGGACGCTGTCACATGACCCAGTTAGGCAATATCACCACTCTTTGAACGAATACCTGCTGTGCAGCTTATTTTCTACTTTCCACAATCCTTCAACTCAGAGCAGCCACTCAACAACCTCCCTGATTCCTAACACGGAATCTTCTATTGTGGAAAACTTGTCCGTCTGGGCTTTGTAATATGAACTGTTCACCTAGCCTTATATTCCGTAATGTCTGACTTCTCAACGTATTACTCAATGGGATATGTGTATTCAATGCTAACAGTATCCACCACTGATCTCCCTTTTTGGCATAATGAAACTTTCTTATATTGGTGTCTGGGGTTGTTCCTGCAAATGTCCAATCACCATACCCGTTATGATTTGCATCAGTTCTTCTCCTGAAGATAGCAGTACACAGACAGAATCTGCAATGACCTCTCATTCGAGCAAAAATTACATATGCGTATCACACCCGATTTCCTCAGAGTTCTTATATAGACCTGATCCTACGGCCCCCTCCTCTACTAGATTCCCCTTTATACGGACCTTAGTTACAATGATAGATTATGAAGAGCAGAGAAGAGAAGAATTGATCTCTTACCTGGCCAGGTGTTTAGGTCTGCTGTTCACAATTTCATCAGTAACTGGAATGGTCTGTAGATCGGGTAGTCTTGGAGAGGTGCCTATATCAGGTCCCTGTTTCGGGCATCAGGAAACTGTCGGGATCCCTCAGATTACCTCTTTCACCTGAAGAACCGATGTTCTTGGGTGTGAGACACCATATGTCTCTAATTGATTGCTCCGTCGAGAAGAATAACACAGACTTACGCTGTATTGTACAACTCGGGAAGCCTGCTGAGACGCCTCTGGCTTATCAGTTAGGTTTCCATTCTTTATAGCAAAGAAGTTAAACATTTACAGACATGCGTAGTATAAAACAATTTCACAACTGGTTTCAACAAGACAGAGGAAGCCACGTAGGCTGAAAAACAGGAATTCATCTGTTATCTGGTTTTAGTTCTCAAGGGAACAGGTAAGATGAGTCTAAACAAGAAAATACAACATAGACAGAACTCAATTTAACTCCTTCAGTTCCTATCAATATGTTTTTATGCACTTTATATATTTTTGCAGGGTGCAGTTGGGCCCAATTGGTTCTGTAAAACTGTGGCCTCTGTTCACACGGGAGGCATTATAGTTAGCACTGGGCAGCCCCCCTATATGGTGTTACTAAGAGGCTGTGAACCAGAAGCCCTGCATTCCCTGTGTGAACACTGCCACATACAGATTATTTTTTCTGCACTGGTGTACCACATGGCCAATCCCTGACTGTAGGCTGGCTGTCTCATTTGGTATTATTGCACCTGTGCAGTTGCCATTTTACTTGGGTCCGCTGCACCCTGTTTTAGTGCAGATGCATTTAGGCCTGTCTGTTTTTTTTCCTGATCAGTGTATACCCACCAAGTGCTTATTTTATACTAGATTATGGCCCGATGCTATCGCATCGGGAGGATGCAATAGCATCACACCTCTTGCCATGTTAACCCTCAACACACACACTCCTCAACACACACTCCTCTCACCTTTCACCATCTCCACTCACTTTCACTCCACATACGACCCCTTCTCTCACTCCGTCTCTCATACTCACGCCGTCATCGCCGCTGGTCCACGATCCCCGACATCTTCTTCCGCCGGCGCCATCCTGGATCCAGACGTTGTCCACGCCGGCGACATGTTCTTGCGGCGACGCCATCTTGAGTATCGTGAAATCCCGCGATAGTCAAGATGGCGTCGCCGGAAGAACATGTCGCCGGCGTGGACGACGTTGGGATCCAAAATGGCGTCGGCGAAATCTTGCGAGTTTTCGCCGACGCCATTTTGGATCCCGACGTCGTCCTCGCCGGCGACATGTTCTTGTGGCGACGCAATCTTGACTATCGCGGGATTTCGCCGATCCAAAATGGCGTCGCCGCAAGAACATGTCGCCGGCATGGAGGACGTCTGGATCCAGGATGGCGCCGGCGGAAGAAGATGTCGGGGATCGTGGATCAGCGGCGATAACGGCGTGAGTATGAGAGACGGAGTGAGAGAAAGGGTCGTATGTGGAGTGAAAGAGTAAGTGGACGTGAGTGGAGATGGTGAAAGGTGAGTGGAGTGTGTGTGTTGAGGGTTAACATGGAAAGAGGTGTGCGGTGACGTCACCGGTTACAACTGGACGGAAGTTGTTACAACCGGAAGTTGCTTAGGGCATTTATTATTATAGATTACTTAAGATGGCGGCTAGCACAGGCCTGAGCGGATTACCTGGAGCCTGGTGGTTGGGGGGGGGTCCTTGAGGTTGGTTAGAAATTGGTCTGGGGATCCATTGGGATATGGATTCCTCTTTTTGGAATTTAATATGGTTCTGGACCTGGTGAAATGTGAAGGGGAGTTTCGGCAAGAGTTTGTCGGATCCCCAGGAAATTCAAGTGAACATTGGAACCCTTGTGGCTATGGTGCTCCCGAGCTAGTGGGATAACGGCTGGGAGTAATTGTTGGTACATTTTATGTTTGGTAATAAACAGATTTGGGAGCTTCAAGGACTCCCCCCAGCATGTTAATGTTATTTATGCTTTGATGTTTATTTTATGTTTATTTTAATAAGAACATGAATTACAAATTTAAAAAACAAAAAACAAACAACAACAAAAAAAAAAACAACAGTTATCTGTTTTCCTTTCAGTGGGTCCTTGAAGTTATTTATAAATAGGTCAGTAGGGGTAACCATATCAAGTATGAACCTCTGGTTTGGGGGGTGTTCACCACAGTATGACCCCCCTGGGTTTGGAAGGGTAACCATTTCAGGTATGGCACCCTGGTTTTGAGGGGTAACCATCTCAGGTATGGCCCCCTGGTTTGGAGGGGAGACCATCACGGTATGGCCCCCTGGTCTCCAGAAGCATTTATATTTTATAGGACCCTGTTAGAGTAAAGTCCCTGGGGTCATGGCAATCATATTTTGCATGCCTACAGAATAAATTGGCTCCACTGAGCTAGGAACAGCGGCTGGAGGGGAGAAAAGAACAAGGTAGGCATGCTTTTCAATACAATCTATAGCTTCAAGGACCCTCTTTTTTCATGTGACTTGAGAATGCCGAGGCACGGTTTTTGACTGTTTATATTGACCAAACCATGTTTCTTTCAAGGTTGTCGTCTGGCCAACGCAGTTATCTAGTGCATGAAACTGACGAGCAATGTACCTAATCTGTGTGCCCTTGAGTCAGTGGGAGTGACTAAGGGTAAAGTAATCAAGTGCATTAACATGAAGGGCAATATGGCTAGTCCCGAAGCCCTTGAGCTGGTGGGAGCGGCTAAGGGTATAATCTAGTGCATTAGCACAAAGGGCAGTATGCTTATTCCTGATGCCCTTGAGCCAATGGGAGCGGCTAAGGGTATAATCAAGTGCATTAACACAAAGGGCAGTATGCCTACTCTTGGTGCCCTTGAGCCAGTGAGAGTAGCTAAGGGTAAAGTAATCAAGTGCATTAACACGAAGGGCAATATGCCTATTCCCAATGCCTTTGACCCAGTTGGAGAGGTCAACAGTAAATGTTATCAAGTGCATGAAAAACAATTAACAATGGTGTGGCAGGGTTATTAATAATGCCTTTGCAGACTTTTTCTACTTTAGGTTTATTTAAATTACTACTTCCAGATATTCTGAACGTTATTTTATGGTCGGTTATAATGTTGTTATATTGTGTACAGTTTTTAATTACTCCCTATTTATAATATCTTTCTAATGATATGTTCATCACTCTTCGGGTAGTGATAGTAAGTGGGTTTAAGAAATTTTACTGCACAGCTACTGTAAATAATGGTGGTTTCTAGAACTAAAATCTGTGAATTGGTGAATTATTAGAGCTGGCTATAATACATGCAGTATAATAGTTTTTTGAGGCATGACAGATGTCATTATACAGGGATTCAGATTGAAGCTACGACCTTAATTATGGTTTACTTTCCACATTCCCCATTATTGGATCCTCATTGCAGGATGTTTAGCAACTGCTATTTTGCTGTAGTTACCGTATTATCGATCATAACTTGGAAGCATGGCATTGATAAAATTAATCTGTCAGAACTCTGGAATTTTATTTATTTTTTTATTTTTACTTGTGTGCACAGTCTTTCCATAGCATGTAGAAATGGTGATGGCTTTATTAGGCATGGTTGATGGGGGTCGAGTCCATTTAAGGTGTCAAATGGCCTCTCTGGTGGCGGTTTAGGAGTCAGGTGGAAGTTGCAGGCAAGATAAGGGGGACTCATTTTAACTAATAGAGGATGTAAAACCTCATGGTGGTGAACAGGCTCGGCTTTGGTGGCCAGCCTCAAGGACGTTGTAATGATAACATCAATCAGGGGCGGGCACAGTGGTTAAGCACAGGAGTGAGGATAATAAGGTCATTGGTGCCCTGAAAGTTTACTGGCTCTGCTTGAATGGCAAGCCGGGGTGTGCCACCCCTTTATGGCTGTCTGTCCTGGTTCTGTATGTCAGACAGCTGGGGATATCACAGTACTTGTGAATCCCAATGTACTAGCACTTCACCTGACTCCTACTGTGATTGTTTTAATCCTGTGATTTAAATAAAGCTGTGGCCATTTTGACAACAAAAATAATGTGTTGTGTATTTATTCTAGTGCCTAGGTTTACTGTAGTTATGGTGGTTTTAAGATGGAGTGGGGGTCCGTCCCATATCCATAAGTCAAGTGACCTGCAGTTTTCCTGTGGATTTGCCTGCGGTTTTTCCCTGCAGTTTGACACCTGAACAATGGATCAGGTGTCAAACCGCTGCGGAATCCGCAGAAAGAATTGACATGCTGCGGATTTTAAACTGAAAAATCCACAGCATGTGTACTGTGGTTTTGAAAACCCATTGAATTGCATTGTACTGTACAATGCCTGCGATTCTGCAGCAGATCTACAGAGGCAAATCCACTGAGGATCCGCAGTAAAATCCGCACCGTGTGCACATACCCTTAGGCCTCTTTCACACTTCAGTTTTTTGCATCAGTTATAATCCGCCAAAAAGGCGGACAAGCGGATCCGTTGTCAACTGATGTGAACGGATGGCACAGGATCCGTTTTTAGACGGATCCTGAAAATGAAGAAATTTAAAGGAATCGCTGGCTGGGAAGGAGAGAGAGAGAGAGAGAGAGAGAGAGAGAGAGAGAGACCAGAAAGAAATTCGGGTTAAATCAGTGTTTGCAGGATCCGCCAGAGAAAAAAACGTTACAAGCTCCGTTTTGAAATTTTTGAGGATGGTGACGGACAGCAACTTTTGGCGGATCCTCACAAAAAACGGATGCAACGGACAGCAATCCGTCACAATCCGCCATTAATGCAAGTCAATGGGAAAAAAACGGATCCTCAAAAAAAATTTGAGGATCCGTTTTTTTTCAAAACCTGGCGGATTGTGACTGATTGTAAAAAACGGAAGTGTGAAAGAGGCCTTAGTCTTTACTATCTGAGAAGCATGATTAATAGTCCAGTTGGGATAATTTCTATTATTCAACGTTGTTTGAGTAATTTGGTTTCAGTATTGTATGAAATAGTGTCACTAGTATTCCATTTAGCGCTAAAGATTTCACCTACTGGGATAGATTTGATTGTGTGAAATGGATGAAAACTGTATGCGTGCAGTATGGTGTTACCTGTGGATTTCTTGTGGTAAGTGCAAGGGGAAATAGGTTTGTGAGGTTCACTTGTTAGGCATAGATCCAAAAAACAAATAGTATCTCGGTGGAAAGCATTTGTAAATTTTAGATTAAGTTGGTTATCATTAATAAAATTCATGAAGGAAGAAATTAACAAAACATCATCATTTCAGACAAGTACGGTAAAAAGTCATCTGTGTATCTTGAGTACCATTGTACTGAAATAGAGAATGGATTATTAGTACTGAAAATGAATTGTTCTTCCCACCATGCCATAACCTGATTGGCAACTGAAGGGGAGAATTTAACTCACATTGGGACACCATTATTTTGAAGCAAAAAATTTGATTAAATAAAAAAATATTATGGGAAAGTAAAAAAGATAACACAGATATGATATAAGCTTGTAGATCTGTGGTGTACACACTGTATATGCTGAGGTGAGATTCAACAGCAAGAATGGCTATTCGATGTGGGATGCATGTAAATAAAGCTATTGCATCACATGTTAACCAGGTCCACTGTGGGTCCCAGGTAACATTGTAAAACATGTTAATTACATCCTTGGAATCTTTTAAATAACATGGGACCTACCAGTGGTTGTAGAGCAGTATCCAGCAACTGGCCAAGGCGGTCACCTACGGAACCAATCCCTGACACTATGGGATGCATAGGTGGAGGGTGAATATTTTTGTGCGTTTTTGGTAAAGCATATAGGATAGGAATTGTGCAACTATCAACATATATATTCAGATTGTCTTTTTATGAAAAAACCCAGTAATAATACTTCTTCAATAATATACTGCTCAAAAAAATAAAGGGAACACTATTCCATTTGCAACAGACTATTTGTGTTCCCTTTATTTCTTTGAGCAGTATACATTTACATGCATCAGCAACGGAAGACGTAGGATAAGATTTTAAAGCAGTGTATATCTCATTATTGGAGAAAACGCTGACAGGCTGGTTTCACACTTGCGTTGGGCAGAGCTGCGGAGGGCTGCGTACTTCCTCCATTAATCCCCGCCCACTGTCACACCTCTTCCATGCAGCTCCGCCTACATCTGCCTGTGTCCTGCGTACCGATCGTTAACATTGGGTATACAGGCCATGCAGATGAATGAACTGACCCTTTGAATGTTCTGATTACATGCCAAACAGTTACCACAGGGGAAACACCCTCATTTTTGTTTGCTGTTACCAAAGAAGTTTTTTGGTGTAGCCACGTAGTGGCTTCCTACCATATGATCTTTGAGATTTTTGACTCTCTTCGCTGTCATCAGTGGAGTATCGGAAATTAACTTGGCAAGCAGAGGATCAGTTTTTCAAACCGACCAATGCTTGTTCAAAATCATACGCATAGTGTCCCATTTACAATTAAAGGTGGAGATGAATCTTATTTTACCATCTTTTTTTTCTCTTATTTGAAGGTCTGAGCAATTTCTCACGTGGGGTATGTTTAGCCCTGTGGTAACCATTCTTGATGGTTCTGTGACTATAGCCTCTATCTACAAACCAATCCCTAAGATCTTTGGCCTGTTGTTCAAACTTATCCACAGTTGAACAGGTACGTTTTGCCCTCAAAAATTGGCCTATAGGGATAGCCTTAATAGTAGAGTATGTATGTGCTGATGAGGAGTGCAATACTTAATTCACAGAAGTTTCGTTATGATGAATGTCAATCTGAACAGACCCCAGCCCGTCCACAGAAAAGGCAATATCCAGAAAATCAATACAATCTTTATGCTATTTATGAACCAACTTAATACTATATAGTGTCTGGTATTATGCTGCATTGTTATGGCTCAACTCCACGACACAGTCCTATGATCTTTGGCTGTGGGTCAGTTTACCTCTCTGTTGGACCGCAGCCTGTGTTGTCTTTGTCCAACTGCTGATAATGCTCTTGTCTTTACTTTGATGTGTTGCTTCATTGCAAGTGTTTTCACTTCCTCATTTTGGTTTGTCCTATGACATCTTAGGAGGGGCTATTTATACTTTCCTGGCACATGCAGTGTTTGCTGGCAATATTCAAAATTAGATGGATGTTTGGAGTCCCAGAACCCCAGTGAAGGATTATCTTGCTGAGGTTTTCTCTATTTCTTCTCTTGCGGTTAGTTTGCATGTTCCCCTAAGCTCTTTTCCTATTTTGATACATTCAGGGTCTGGGGGATTTCACACATACCAAAGGTCTTTTTGGCTTCCTTTCATATTTTTCTGCCTTTGATTTATGAATGTTTGAACACATTTTTAGCCCTATGTCTCATTCTCTATTTGTGCACACGCTGTTCTGCTGTTCTTGTTTTCAGCTACACCCTGTGTAGCAGCCGATTGTGTAATTTTAGGGTTCCAACCTCCGCAGTCAAGCAGGAAAAAATCAGGGCAACAAATTCTGTGAGCGAAATACACTCTCTTCTATGCCTTTCAAACTTCAAGTTAATACGATTTTTTTTTCTATGAGCACTTCTGAAATCAAAACACCCTAGCCTTGTATGTTGTAATCAGGACTTCTGGTTTATTAGCACCTGTAGGCTACTTAAATAAGATCACAGACAAAAGGAAAAGTTCTCTCTGAACTTTGAGCAAATAGGAATTTTAGGGGTGAGAATAGAAACGTGAATCTTCTCCGCTGTGACGACACAGCATTTAATCTTAATTATCCAGACGTTTATTTTCAGCAAGCCAGGAGGCAAATACTGTTATCTATATGTTGACTTTTAAATGTATGTGTTTTTCTTTGGTTGGTCAAGAAAACACAGACTATTGTTGGTATAAGCCTGTAATATTGACTTTTATGTTGACTGTTTATTGTAACATATTGTGTTGTTATCCTGGATGACAAATACGCAGGGTAATTATGTAAGGAGATTGGCCGGACTGCGGATACCTGCATGCCGGGTCCGGATCTAGAAAGGCAGCATCCTCTGTTCCTGGGGGAAGCCTGAGCGGGACGGACCTTCCCCTGCTGCCTGGGGGAAGCCAGAGAGAGACGAAGCTTCCTGCTGACAGGAGGGGGCGGGGGGAGACAAAAAAGAGCATGCAGCAGCCGTCAGATAAAAAGGGAAAGCGGGTGAAGCAAGGGAGTTTGGCACCAGGGCAGAGCAGTGCGCAGAGCGGTAAGTGGCGAGCTCTGCTTCCTTTGTCTCCTGCATGGAATACCGACACTGTGAGGGGTCACATAGAAAGGTCCCCATCACCTGCAGAGCCAAGCGTGTACAGTAGCAAGCCGGAGAGAGAGACTGCTGCAGAGCCGTGCAAAGCAGAGCAGAGCAGGGATGTATACTCCAGGCAGAACCGTGCAGAGCCAAGCCGTGTACTTAGAGCAGAGATGTGCACACTGAGTAAACTGAACCAGCCTTGCAGGTGCCAGAGGGAGAAGCGCCATGTCCTGAGAAAACCAGCAGCATGCGAGCTAGTGTCTGTCGTCGCAGCGGGGACCAGAGAAAAAGGGACCTACAGCGTGGGTCCGGTGACTGTCAGAAAGCAAGGCACAGAATGCTCCGTGTCTGTGAGTATAACACATGTGCCTCATACGAGTGACTGAGGACAGGACAGACCCTTGTACCCTGACTGTGCCTTTAAACAACTCCTGAGCCACGTGGGGCTTGTACCAGATCGTGACCCCTTTTACCATCAGCCATTTTTTGCTCGCTTGACTGAGACTGTGAGAAGAGTGGTACATGAGTCTCGTCGAGCTTAGATGGTACCGTGGCCCTTAGTGTATGGACTAGGGGTAGTGGAAGGTACCGGAGACCGACCACTGTCACCAGAAGACGGGGGTATTGTTGTCTGCTTGATGCCATTAATGAGGACACTGCGTCGGCCATTGCCGGCACCATTCAGTTCACTGCAGGAGCTGCAGTATTAGGACTTCCTTATATATTTGCTAATATTTGAACCATTGTATTGTACTATGCCTTTAATACAGTTTAACTCTTTACCTCCCTGCGTGGAGTATTTCCTCTGTAAATAAACCTGTTAACCCTTGCTCCGCCTGCGTCGCATTACTGCATCCCTCGTTCCTGCTTGTTACCTTTACATTTTGGCGTAGTCGTCAGGATGCAGTCTACAGGCACAAAGGTGGCAGACCAAGTGGTTGGGGGTGCTCCAAGGGCCAGTATACCACTGGGGACAATTTTCAGTAATCTCCCCAAGTTTACAGGGAGCGACGTTCTATTATGGAGTTGGACTGAGCGGGTCAGGGGAATGATGAGGCTGTATCCCATGACTCCTGCTTTAGCAGCAGAGGTTGCCCTGATGGCTCAAGATGGAGAGGCCAGGGATTCTGTCATGCTACCACCTCCCCATGTGCAAGACACCTTTGACAAAGTACTGAAAATACTGGAAGAGACGCATAGAGACCCCATGGATGTAGGAGAGTTACGCATGCATTTATTTAGGCATATTCAAAGAGAGGGGGAGACTGTGAGGCAGTACATGAACACGCTACAGGAGAAACACACTACAATTCTTAAGAAAGAATGCATAGGCATAGGACCCCCCGACAGGGATGCGATACCAGTTAGTGACGGGCCTGACAGATGCACAGCTTGGGTGGGCTTTGCGTGAGTGCCTGCGAGCTAACCCGTGCATGACTTTTGCAGAAATCGGGGCAGAGGCGCGCATAGGTGAGCAGCAGCAGGGGGTTGCAGCCTTGACAGTGATGGTCCGGTGTTGCAGAGTACCCACCCTGAAAGAGGAAGAGCCGAAGTGGTCCTGCAAATTGCAGCAGGGAAAGAGAAAAATTTGGGAAGAAGTCGAAGTCCTGAAGGAAACCCTTGCTGCTGTCCTGGAATACAGCGTCCTACCCTGAGGTAACTCACGGCTAAACGTGGAAGAAGTCAGAGGGGAGGTGTGGAGCATCAGAAGCACCCCAGCAGTTGACCCAAGATTTGCTCCCAGTTTGTGGAATGAAGAGCGAAAGGAAAGGAGGTATGCCTTTCGGAGAGGTCAACGATCCAGACTGAGGCACCCACCAGACAGGCCCAGAAGCGAATGTTGGACGTGTGGAGGAATGGGACACCTTTCCAGAAGTTGCCCTACCCGAGACAGATGATAGGAGAAAATCCGCTTATCCCTCCAAAGGACCTGCTAATTGGAGAGAATGCCGGCCCTGGGAGAAAAGTTACAGCGAGAAGAGGGGGGCCACACCCAGTGCCAGACAGAGTCACAACGTTGAACGCCGAGAAGAGATGAAGAAAGTGTCGACCGTCTGCTGGGAGATGTCTGTGCTGTCCAGGCGCATGGAGGTGAGTCTGATGGAACTCTATCCTGGGTCCAAAGGTCCCGTCTGCAAGACTCGACCCGAAGGAGAAGAAGGGATGTCGTCTAGAGGGGCCCACCAGAGTAAATTGCTACCTTGCCCACCACAAGCTCTCCGACGGGAGAGAGAAGGTGACCAGTGTTTCTGGGACACCCACTTGTACGATGCCCGGTTGTGAGAAGAATGAACCACTTATTGCATCCTCTGGAGTCGAGAGTTTGCTGCCCATCATCTCAAGGGACCCTGGTCCAGTGGAAGAGTTGCAAGATGCCCCTGAAGTACCTCCGCCAGAAGTAGTGGACTGTGAAGAGGAAGTATGTCCTGAGACACTACCTCCGGCAGCTCTGGAGTATGGAGAGGGAGAGTTTCTCTACTTTTCAGATGTTGACACAGAAGAGATTGCTGATCCATGAGACATGAATGGACCCCTGTTCCCTGTCACTCTACCTGAAGTTCAGAGTGACTCTAACAAGCTTTACTGGCAGAATGTGATGCAGGAGAGGCAGGAGCGGATGCTGAAATTGTGGGCATCTGTCGGCCCTCAGAAGTCTATATTGGAGTACGACGAAGCCTCGCCAGTGGAATGGCGAGTTAAAAGACAGGAGGAGTGTATGGAGATAGACTGGACCTCGGGTACCTGCATGCCGGGACCGGAACTAGAAAAGCTGCATCCTCTGTTCCCGGGGAAAAGCCTGAGCAGAGCGGACATTCCCCTGCTGCCTGGGGGAAGCCAGAGAGAAACGGAGCTTCCTTCTGACAGGAGGGGGCGGGAGAGCCAGAAAAGGGCACTAATCAGCCAGCAGATAAAAGGGAAAGAGTGTGAAACAAGGGAGTTTGGTGCCAGGGCAGAGCAGCGCGCAGAGTGGTGAGTGGCGCGCTCTGCTTCCGTTGTCCCCTGCACGGTGTACCAACGCTCAGAGGGGTCGCATAGAAAGAGCCCCATCGCCTGCAGAGTCAAGCATGTGCAGTAGCATGCTGGAGAGAGAGACTGCTTCGGAGCCGTGCAAAGCATATGAGAGCAGGGCTGTATACCCCAGGCAGAACCGTGCAGAACCGAGCCAAACCGAGCCATCTACATAGAGCAGAGAACTGCACACTGAGTAGAGCTGAGCCAGCCTACTCAGTGAACAGTTGTATTGTACTGTGCTTTTAATACTGTTTAACTCTTTACCTCCCTGAGTGGAGTATTTCCCCTGAAAATAAACCTGTTAACTCTTGCTCTTCCTGCATCCCGTCATTGCATCCCGCGTTCCTGCTTGTTACCTTTACAATTGCTCAATAGATGTTTGTTAATATGTTGCTTGTCCAGGCCAGCTAGTTTGTTGACCTGCAAAATAGAGAAGGACGAACTTTGCAAACGGATTAAATACTCAAACAATGCGAGTTAAGCTCATCACCCCTTCCTCTTGACCTCTGGATGATGGCTCAAAGGACAACAGTTGTGAACTATACAAGGAGGGATATGCCTCTGTAACAAAAGATGCAAAGAACCAGAGACGCTTTGAAAATCCACAGCCAGGAACACTCTGCAGCAGTAGCCAGGACATCATGGTTCTATCACAAGGGACACAGATTTGACATTTTACAGGATGCCAGCTTAAGGGACCACAGCCCAGGCTGAAAGAATGCAGATGTGCTCTATTGACCATCACTGAACCCATAGATACATTTGGTGAAGTCAGGATTTGGACCCACTGACCACATGAGCCCCATGGAGATGTTAGGAGTAGACAGATTGTGACCCTCGGTCTCATGGTCTCGTACCTCAATTCACTGTCAGCTTCCTAAGCTTGTCATGCCTTCCTCTCTGTGCGTGCCACAGGTGGGGGTGTTCGGACCTGGAATTCACAGCTGCTTTAATCCCAGCATGTCAGCGGAAATGTGAGACTGTAATTTTGCTCTATCTTGGGTATTTTGCTGAGACTGATCTATATGATCTTGTCTGTTTGTGGTTCAATAAAGTATTGCCACACTGTTTTACCATCACCCTGTGTTGTATGAGTAGTATTATGCCCACAGTTAAAGGAGAGCGGGTGTTCAGTTGGATGAGCCCTGGTCCATGCAGTTTTGGGCTGACCCCACCGTGTCTCCAAACTCGCCTATCATGGTTTTTTTTCACCATGACACAGATGGTATCGGTAGGAATGAGCAAATCCAAACGGTAAAGTTTGGGGTGCGTACTGGAACAGGTACTACGAAGGGTGCTTTATCCTCTGGTGTACAGGGGATGATGGACGTGGAACAGCGTGAAGGGAAGGTAACGGATTGTGGGTGCACTGCCCAGCTGAACTGGAGATTCCTGGGGCTCACAGGAACAGTAAATGTAAAGATAGCCCAGGAAGAACGGATAGTGATGCCGAATGATGCCGAAGATACATTGTATTAAGGAAACGAGAACTAAGAAGTGTTGTGCCAATACTGCGTGCTACAATCTGATAAACTTTTGCATATTGAAATGAACTGCTTGTTCCCTGAGTTATGTGTTGCAGATCCTAAAGATGGAGGCCTAGAGAAAGTGGAGACATAAAGCCTACAAGTGAGTGTGATGCACCCCACACTTGATAGCATATTGGGAAATGAACATGATTTTCCTGTAAAGTGCCAGGGCATAATGGAGCAGCAGCTCATCCAAGACTATCACCTTCGGTCACTTTAGATAAACACACTGTATAGACCTTTCAATGAACTGGAATGGGGCATAGAGAAACCAGCTGACATTGTCATTGGACTATTAAGGTCTCTCTAAAGTCCCGGACAGCTTTTCATACACTTTTGGAAGTGCATTGAGCAGCAGGGTGGTTTGCTGTTGCAAGGAAAAAAAAAAAACTTTTAATCTTCTGCCTGAGCGAGTGTGAACGAGCTGAGTGTGACCTGAGCGTAAGTGCGATCTGTGGTAAGTGTGTGACTTGTGATTCAGTGAAGAGGTATTTGGAAAACCTTTAACAAATACCTGTGTGAATTGGTGTGAGTTGCTGAATTGTGGGTTGCTGAGTGCTTTTCCACCTGTTCAATTTTTGGGGGGCTTGTTTAACCTATTTTTTCTCTCTACAGGGTTAATCTCTTATTTTACTATCTGTGTTTTTAACGGTTAAATATATTACATTTTAATCTTGAGGTGTAGCTATATTCACAAGGGGTTAATTAAGGGTGGGGGTTCATAATTAAGGGTTTATAAGGGGCAGCTGGTTGGGGCTCAACTCCTTTTGGAAGTGCATTGAGCAGCAGGGTGGTTTGCTGTTGAAGGGAAAAAAAAACTCTTTAAATCTTCTGCCTGAGCGAGTGTGAACGAGCTGAGTGTGACCTGAGCGTAAGTGCGATCTGTGGTAAGTGTGTGGCTTGTGATTCAGTGACTTTGGATTCAGGGAGTTTCCAAGGGAGGTATTACTGAATTACTGTTATATTTTATTAATTCTTTTTATTTATTTACTTTTTATTTCTGTCTGGTGCAGTCCCCATTAGGATGTGCTCCACTATTGCCAAAGCCATCCAGTGTACGTCTTGCCGCATGTATGAAATCCTTGACCAGCCGGACTGCTGTGCGAGATGTGAGCACGTTGTGCATTTGGAAGCCCAGATATTGGATCTAAATGCGCAGCTGGCAACACTGAGATCTATAGACAATATGGAAAGGAGTCTTCTGCTCACTGAGCAGACACTCTTGGGATAGATGAGGGGGGATGCTAGGTTGGAGCCTCAGGACAGTGAAGTAGCCAGCTGGGTGACAGAAGGCGGGGTAGAGGGAAGAGCGCAGCCAGGGAGGCTAGTCCTGATCTCGCACACCCAAATAAGTTTGCTAAGTTGGCAGATGAGGGGAGTGTCAGCGCAGGGGTAGTACTGCTGCAGCAAGGCATGTCCTCTGAAAGCCGCCAGAGGAGTGTCTGCTCCAGTAAGGGGGCAAATAGGAGAGCAGGGCAGGCCAGACAGGTGCTGGTAGTGGGGGACTCAATTATTAGGGGAACAGATAGGGCAATTTGACACAAAGACAGGGATCGTCGAACGGTGTGCTGCCTACCTGGCGCTCGAGTGCAACACATCGATGATCGGGTTGACAGATTACTGGGAGGGGCTGGTGAGGATCCAGCGGTCGTGGTGCACATTGGCACAAATGACAAAGTTAGAGGTAGGTGGAAGGTCCTTAAAGATGTGTTACACTTCGGATGCCGGAAGCGAGAGTAGACCCACTGGACCGTGACGCCGAACCCTCCCCGAGCAAGCGCACCAAGTGGACCGACCCCTATACAGGGACCGTTAGGGAACAGACTCGAGGAGTTCAAGCGCCACGGCAGCCAGGACCAGGGGTTGGCTCAAGAGGGTGAGCGATGAAGAGGAGTGGTGGGAGATCCGAGGAGGAGACGGTGGGACGGCGGAACCAGCAGGAGGCAGGAGTGGAAGCAAAACTAAAAAGGAGAGAGGAAACCGAGGGTTAAACAGATGGCAGGAGCAGGAGACAAAGCGATAACACTATGGCACAGCAGGAAGCACAGAGACTGGGAGCACAGGGACAGGGAGCACAGGGACAGGGAGCACAGGGACAGAGAGCACAAAGGCATGCAGCACAAAGGGTTAACAGGACAGCAGCCAGCACGGCCTAGACACAAGAGACAATAACTCAATAGTCAGGCGCCTCCACTAGGGGAGGGCGGCCTGAAATACCTGGTGGAGAGCTCTGATAGGTCGGGAGGAGGTCCGAGCAGGTCACTCCGACAGGCGGCTATAGGCGCACGATCTAACCCTCCGGCGCGTGCGCAGAGGTACCATGCGCGCGGCCGAGGGAAGTGGAGGAGGGCGTCGGGAGACCAGCTGCCGGAAAGCGCGCAGAGCGGGGGAGCGCGTCAAGGCAGAGACTGAGGAGGAAGCCGGACCAGGAGCGGGGGCGGTGAGTACAGCCGGGGAGCGGGGAGCGGTGCTAACAAGATGATTTCAGGGAATTAGGCTGCAAACTTAAAGCAAGGACTTCCAAGGTGGTGTTTTCGGAAATACTTCCTGTACCATGTGCCACGCCAGAGAGGCAACGGGAGATTAGGGAGGTTAATAAGTGACTCAGGAATTGGTGTAGGAAGGAGGGGTTTGGGTTCCTGGAGAACTAGGCCGACATCTCAGTTGGCTACAGGTTCTACGCTAGGGACGGGCTGCACCTCAATGGGGAGGGTGCAGCTGTGCTGGGGGAGAAAATGGCTAGAAGGTTGTAGGAGTGTTTAAACTAGGGAATGGGGGAGAGGGTATTCCTTTTATAGGAGGGGAAGACAGTGCAGATAGAGACCTGGGCACAAATAATGAAATGGGGTTAGAACAGTTAATAATTTAAGAAAGAATAGAGGTACAGAGATATACATAAAGTGCATGTATACTAATGCCAGAAGCCTCGCTAACAAAATGGAGGAATTAGAATTAATTTTGTTGGAACATAATTATGATATGGTGGGGATATCTGAGACAAGGCTGGACGAGAGCCATGACTGGGCGGTTAATTTACAGGGCTATAGTCTGTTCAGAAATGACCGTACAAATAAGCGAGGGGGAGCAGTGGCGGATCTTAATAGGGGTGGATGGGGCGGTCGCCCCGGGCCCAAGGTTTTTTGGGGGCCCAGGGGCCAATCCGGAGCCGCCGCTGCAGTGCAATTTTGGCTTCCCCCAATAGTCGCGTGTTGCGGCAATTGCCGGCGGCTGCGCTGCGCTGAATGGCTGGCTCAGTCACCTGATCCTCCTCCCCTCTCTCCGCAACGTCCGCGCTCATTCCGGCCAGCAACTGGCATCACGTGGCTGCATCAGAGTGACGCTGGCCTGGCCACTCACACTCTGGCAGCGGCTCCTCTGTTCCCTCCCCTTCGTTGGTGTCCATAGATACAGCGGGGCCCGGCAACTGACAGCCCAGCCGACGCCGTGTATCACAGGAGGAAGAAGAACTCTCTGGTGCCTGGTGGACAGTGTTGCAGCAGCAGCAGCACTGCCTGTTCCTCACCTCTCCGAACTTGGGGGTAAGTCGCAGCAGGGTGGGGCGGAGGTATGTCATGACTGACTCATGTGGATGTGGGGAAAAACACTCTTTGTTATACATGTATTTTAGCCCTATGTTGATTGCTCATTAAATATTATAAACTGAATGTACATTTCCTGCCTATTGATGATTACCCTCTAAGAGTACACCGCATAACACCTGGGCCTCCGTCCTTGATCGCCGGCACACATGTTTTAGCCCTTAGTTGCCTACCACATCTTTCTCTCACCTACTTTATGTGGATGTGGGGGGCATGGGGGGGTGGGCAGGGGGGGGGCCTTGGTCAATAGAGGTGCCGGGTGCCCAGACTTTAGGAACAGCCTTGGACCATTGAGCAGTGCACTGCACGCATTATGTAACGTAACCCATTCAGGTCCTCACATCACGTCCCCTATGGCCAGGTTCACGTTGGGCGATTTTGTGCGTATTGGCCGTTGGCCTACAGCTTATGTGCAATGTCTTTTTAGGCCATGTCCACACGTGGCGGAATGGTGGCGGGTTTTCCGTACGGACCCGCAGCAAACCAAGTGCTGCGGTCCGTACGGCTGTCAATTCCCGCACGGGGACCGCAGCGCTCAGCTAGCTGTATTTATGCATGATGGTTTCCTACTGCACAGGTGAGAGATCCTTTTCAAAACTTAAACGAATTAAAAATGAGTTGAGGAGTCAAATGGGACAAGACAGACTCAATCATCTCTCTTTAATGAGCATTGAACAAGAGCTTTTGAAGAGTCTAGACCTCTCAGAAATCATCAACGACTTTAGCACCAAAAAATCTCGCCGAAAAAGTCTGTGAGCAGTTTATGATCTTCAGTGTCAAAAAAAATCCGAGTTTCTAGTCCATTAAGAAATTGTTGCCTGTGCTCATTGCACTTTTCCTGTTAGGCTACCACCCACACAGATATACATCTGTATAGATAAATAATTATGTTGAATTATTTTTTAATATTATGTTTACATGTTCTTATTTGCACTTACATGTGGTACGGTGAATGTAGCCTTATGTTTACCTTGTATGAAGAAATACAGGCCAGTATATACCACATTATATATTTTGACTGTTGATTTTGAGGAATATTTAATATTATTTATATTGTTTGACCATACAATACAATTTCTTGTGAGAAAAAAGTAATTTTTCTTTGTTTTTATGGTCTAATAAATGTTACAATTTGTATACCTAAAAATCAGCATATGCAGTGTTTTTGTGAGAAGAGCCACAAAATTTTGACAGAAAATGTTTTCCTGGGAAGGGTGGTACTGGGGCCCAGGTTTTATGAACAGCCCCGGGCCCATGGTCCACTTAATCCGACACTGAGGGGGAGGCGTGTGTTTATATGTAAAATCATCCTTAAAACCCATCCTGCGTGATAATATATATGAATCTAATGAAAATGTAGAGTCCCTGTGGGTGGAGATAAGGGGAGGGGGAAAAAAATAATAAATTACTGATAGGGGTTTGTTATAAGTCTCCAAAAATAATGGAAGCAGCAGAGAATATCCTCATCAAGCAAATAGATGAAGCAGCGACTCGAGGAGAAGTCATTATTATGGGGGCCTTCAACTACCCTGAAATACATTGGGAAACCGAAACCTGCAGTTCCAGCAAAGGTAATGGGTTTTTGACAACTATGAGAGACAATTATCTTTCACAACTGGTTCAGGACCCAACAAGAGGGGGGGCACTGCTAGACCTAATATTAACCAACAGGCCAGACCGCATATCAAATATAAGGGTTGAGGGTCACTTGGGTAATAGTGATCACAATATAATGTTTTCATGTATCCTTTAATAAGATGTGTAGTAGAGGGGTTACAAGGACACTAAACTTCAGGAAAGCAAATTTCCAACGGATGAGAGATGGTCTTGGTGCAATTAACTGGGACGATATCATGAGACATAAAAATACACAAAGAAATATGGGAGACGTTTATTAGCATCCTGAATAGGACCTGTGCACAATATATACCGTATGGGAATAAACATGCGAGAAATAGGAAGAAGCCACTATGGCTAAATAGAGCTGTAAGGGGCGTAATAAGGGACAAAAAGAAAGCATTTAGAGAATAAAAGCAAGTAGGTAGTGATGAGGCATTAAATAAATACAGAAAATTAAATAAATTCTGTAAAAAGCATATCAAGACAGCAAAGACTGAGACAGAGAGGCTCATTGCCAGAGAAAGTAAAAATAATCCCAAAATATTCTTTAATTATATAAATAGTAAGAAACTAAAAAATGATAGTGTTGGCCCCCTTAAAAATAGTCTGGGTGAAATGGTAGATGAGGATGAGGAAAAAGCCAATATGCTAAATGACTTTTTTTCAACAGTATTTACACAAGAAAATCCCATGACGGATAACATGAACAGTGATAAAAATTCTCCATTAAATGTCACCTGCTTAACCCAGCAGGAAGTACGGCGGCGTCTACAAATCACTAAAATTGACAAATCCCCTGGCCCGGATGGGATACACCCCCGAGTACTGCAAGAATTAAGTACAGTCATAGATAGACCATTATTTTTAATCTTTAAAGATTCCATAATAACAGGGTCTGTACCACAGGACTGGCGTATAGCAAATGTGGTACCAATATTCAAAAAGGGGACAAAAACTGAACTTGGAAATTATAGGCCAGTAAGTTTAATCTCTACTGTGGGTAAAATCCTGGAGGGTTTTCTAAGAGATACTATACTGGAGTATCTGAAGAAGAGTAACCTCATGACCCAATATCAACATGGGCTTACAAGGGACCGATCCTGTCAAACTAATCTGATAAGCTTTTATGAAGAGGTAAGTACCGGGCAGGACCAAGGGAATGCAGTGGATGTGGTGTACATGGACTTTTCAAAAGCTTTTGATACGGTGCCACACAAAAGGTTGATACATAAAATGAGAACAATGGGTATAGGGGAAAATATGCATAAGTGGGTTAAGAGCTGGCTCAGGGATAGGAAACAAAGGGTGGTTATTAATGGAACACACTCGGACTGGGTCACGGTTAGCAGTGGGGTACCACAGGGGTCAGTATTGGGCCCGCTTCTTTTTAACATTTATTAATGACCTTGTAGGGGGCATAGAGAGTGGAATTTCAATATTTGCAGATGACACTAAACTCTGCAGGGTAATCAATACAGAGGATGACAATTTTATATTACAGGGGGATTTATGTAAACTAGGAGCTTGGGCTGATAAATGGCAAATGAGCTTTAATGGGGATAAATGTAAGGTCATGCACTTGGGTAGAACAAACAAGACATTTAATGATGTGCTTAATTGTAAAACACTGGGCAAAACTGTCACTGAAAAAGACCTGGGTGTATGGGTGGACGACAAACTCACATTTAGTGGCCAGTGTCAGGCAGCTGCTGTAAAGGCAAATAAAATAATGGGATGTATTAAAAGAGGCATAGATGCTCATGAGGAGAATATAATTTTACCTCTATATAAGTCACTAGTGCGACCCCACTTAGAATACTGCGTACAGTTCTGGTCTCCGGTGTATAAGAAAGACATAGCTGAACTGGAGCGGGTGCAGAGAAGAGCGACCAAGGTTATTAGGGAACTAGGGGGTCTGCAATACCAAGATAGGTTATTACATTTGGGGTTATTTAGTTTGGAAAATTGAAGGCTTCGGGGTGATCTTATTACAATGTATAAATATATGCGGGGACATTACAAAGACCTTTCTGATGATCTTTTTACTCTTAGACCTGTGACGGTGACAAGGGGGCATCTACGTCTGGAGGAAAGAAGGTTTAAGCATACTCACAGACGCGGATTCTTTACTGTAAGAGCAGTGAGACTATGGAACTCTCTGCCATATGATGTTGTAATGAGTGATTCCTTACTAAAATTTAAGAAGGGACTGGATGCCTTTCTTGAAAAGTACAATATTACAGGGTATATACACTAGTTTCCTTAATATTGTGTTGAACCAGGGAGCTAGTCTGATTGCCGTATGTGGAGTCGGGAAGGAATTTTTTTTCCCCAATGTGAAGCTTACTGTTTGCCACATGGGGTTTTTTGCCTTCCTCTGGATCAACATGTTAGAGCAAGTTAGGATAGGATATGGGTTGAACTAGATGGACTTAAAGTCTTTCTTCAACCTTAATAACTATGTTACTATGTATTGTCTCTGAAACCATGTAGTGTCTCAGAATAAAACACACCTGGCTCTGGTACATGCTTTGCTTGATTCGGCACAAAGAATTTAATAACTGGTTCCATTTAAATATGTTTAGATAGATGTAGGTACTGTATATTGTGACATCCAAATTGCCTGATAGTAATGCATTGTTTCATTTACTAGGTGGTCAATGACCCTTCAATGCATAGGACATGGAATAGGGTATCTTGTGACTGCATTGTGCTTGATATTTGTATCAGGTTCCGTAGCAGCTACTAACTGGACTTTTCTGATCTGAGGGTTGAATCAAAATTGGCAATGCAAGTCTATGATTCTGTGAAGAAAAGTCGGACCACACTCAGATACCACAGACCAGGTACGGACTGGGGTTGGAATTCAGTCCTTGCATTTGAAATCACACAGGCCAATGCTGTCACTGTCCCTAAGCACCATTGGATATATTACTAATATTATCCTGGATGGAGGAAAGCAAGATTTACTACAAGACCAATATTTCTAATGATACCCGTGGCCTGCTGGGGTAAGTGACGGAGTAAGCGACTTTCTGCTTTGTCAAAGCTCTTAACAGTATGGATGTCTGGAGAACACAGATTCTGTTAACAATGTAACAGACAAGGCGGCCCTCAACCAGACAGGCCCTTCTGGCATTTGCCAGAATTGTCAGATGGCCAGTCCGGCCCTGCCACAGACTGTCGGAAAGGAGAAGGTTGAGAAAACCGGGAACTGATCAAACCCTGATTAAAGTCTGATCAAAAAAAATTGGTCCATTTTTTCAAGTACATGAAATTAGGTTTTAATGAATGAAATGAGAATGTGTACAGGCACCCTATTGTGAACCATTTGTGGATATCTCTATAGGCTACAGCAAGAATAAAATAACATTTGTAGATAGAAGCATTTACTAGAATTTATTACAACATATATATGGGTGTATAGTAACTATTGATTTATGTGATTCCTTCTTTGCATGAGTCTAGGCCTTATATTTAGTCTATTAAATAATCCTGTCATCTTCATCCACATCACACAAAATCTCTCACCATTGACATTGCTGGAACACTAATCTCCGTCCTAATCACTTCTCGTTACTGATTAGTATTCTGTTAACCAATCTGACACCACTTCAATGCATCTTGAAAGCAGCAATCAGGTTGATCATTTTCTTTATCTAGTGGTTGTAATTACTAATGTCTCTATTCTTTTTCAATCACTACGTTGGTTACCCATTTCCTTCTCAAAAAAAATTGAAACTCTTTTATTCATTAACGAAGATTTCCACTGGGATGTACCGACCTACATGTCTTCACTCACTTGTAGAGACATGACTGTCTGAGCCCTAGGAGGTCCAACAGCCACTCTACCAAATAATGGAATACCAAAGTCTTCTCCATTTCTGTAATAAGACATTGCTCTATTTATTACCCTTGTAGTATGATGCTGTGTTTATTATCTCTGTTTCGTAACCTCATTGCCATCCTTATAGAGATAATCCCATCATGAAAAGCCATCACCTACATAAAGTATATTTGATAACTTGTGGATTGATAGGTGTCCAACTGCTAGGACTTCCACCATTCCCAGAAAAGAGTTTCTATGGAACTGCGAGATATAGTTTTCCAGTAGTCACATAGGGAATAAAGGCCCTTTTACATTTAGCGATGCACCAGCGATCTCGACCACGATACGACCCGGTCAGCATCGCTGGTGCATCGCTAAATGATCGCTAGTGAGCTGCCACACAGGCAGATCTCACAGCGATGCAGCAGTGATACAGCGGATGATACTTACCTTTCAGACGCGGTGATCCACATCCTCCCGCCCGCCTCCACACGTCGCTCGTCGACGCCACAGGAAGCCCAGCAGGAAGCGCCTGACGAGAAATGGAGCCAGCCGATTTCGCGCGATCAGCGATGGACAGCGGGGGAGCCGGTCGGGGGTAAGTATCACACATAGCGATATCACTATAACGTCACAAAATCGGTGACGTTGTAGCGATATTGCTAGCGATATCGCTATGTGTAAAAGCCCTTAAGAGGAGTGATATTACTAATGTGTGGCCACTTCTTAATTTTGGCAGGCATTTCAGAGCCCCATTCCCAGAAATGGTTGGGGTAAAGTGATTGAATAGGTAATAACTTTCAATTGAGGCAATATCGTTTAACTGCTAGGTGTGGCATACTGTTATTATCCCTTTTTCTGTGCCATTAACCTTACTACTTTATATTACTATAACCTTTGCTTAGGACTTCACTAAAGACATTTTGCTTGTACTATGACGTCATTGTCCTTCTTTGTGTTTTACTGTACACTAAGTACTTTTTTTCCCTAATATCTCCATGTTGTAACATCATTCCCACAATGTGACGTCATTTTGACAGAAGGTGGATTGGTTACCCTTTATAGAAATTATTGGAAATCATAACAGTTGAACGGCAGAGTTTTTTCAGAGTAACATAGTAACATAGTTAGTAAGGCCGAAAAAGGACAAAAGTCCATCCAGTTCAGCCTATAAAATTCTGTCAGAATAAATCCCCAGATCTACGTCCTTCTAAAGAACCTAACAATAGCTGTAAGATACAATATTGTTACGCTCCAGGAAGACATCCAGGCCTCTCTTGAACCCTTCGACTGAGTTCGCCATCACCACCTCCTCAGGCAGGGAATTCCAGATTCTCACTGCCCTATCTGTAAAGAATCCTCTTCTATGTTGGTGGAAAAACCTTTTCTCCTCCAGACGCAGAGAATGCCCCCTTGTGACCGTCACCTTCCTTGGTATAAACAGATCCTCGGAGAGATATTTGTATTGTCCCCTTATATACTTATACATGGTTATTAGATCGCCCCTCAGTCGTCTTTTTTCTAGACTAAATAATCCTAATTTTGCTAATCTCTCTGGGTATTGTAGCTCCCCCATCCCCTTTATTAATTTTGATGCCCTCCTTTGTACCCGCTCTAGTTCCATTATATCCTTCCTGAGCACCGGTGCCCAAAACTGTACACAGTACTCCATGTGCGGTCTAATCAGATTTGTACAGAGGCAGTATAATGCTCTCATCATGTGTATCCAGACCTCTTTTAATGCACCCCATGATCCTGTTTGCCTTGGCAGCCGCTGCCTGGCACTGGCTGCTCCAGGTAAGTTTATCACTAACTAGGATCCCCAAGTCCTTCTCCATGTCAGATTTACCCAGTGGTTTACTGTTCAGTGTGTAATGGTGATATTGATTCCTTCTTCCCATGTGTATAACCTTATATTTATCATTGTTAAACTGCATCTGCCACCTTTCGGCCCAAGTTCCCAACTTATCCAGATCCATCTGTAGCAGAATACTATATTCTCTTGTATTGACTGCTTTACATAGTTTTGTATCATCTGCAAATATCGATATTTTACTGTGCAAACCTTCTACCAGATCGTTAATAAATATGTTGAAGAGAATAGGTCCCAACACCGACCCCTGCGGTACCCCACTGGTCACAGCGACCCAGTTAGAGAATATATAATTTATAACCACCCTCTGCTTTCTATCACTAAGCCAGTTACTTACCCATTTACACACATTTTCCCCCAGACCCAGCATTCTCGTTTTGTGTACCAACCTCTTGTGTGGCACGGTATCAAACGCTTTGGAAAAATCAAGATATACCACATCCAATGACTCACCTTGGTCCAGTCTATAGCTTACCTCGTCATAAAAACTGATTAGATTGGTTTGACAGGAGCGATTCCTCATAAACCCATGCTGATATGGCGTTAAACAGTTATTCTCATTGAGATAATCCAGAATAACATCCCTCAGAAACCCTTCAAATATTTTACCAACAATAGAGTTTAGACTTACTGGCCTATAATTTCTAGGTTCACTTTTAGAGCCTTTTTTGAATATTGGTACCACATTTGCTATGCGCCAGTCCTGTGGAACAGACCCCATCGCTATAGAGTCTCTAAATATAAGAAATAATGGTTTGTCTATTACATAACTTAGTTCTCTTAGTACTCGTGGGTGTATGCCATCCGGACCCGGAGATTTATCTATTTTAATCTTATTTAGCCAGATTTGCACCTCTTCTTGGGTTAGATTGGTGACACTTAATATAGGGTTTTCTTTGTCTCTCGGCATTTCACCTAGCAATTCATTTTCCACCGTGAATAACGTGGAGAAGAAGGTGTTTAAGATATTCGCTTTTTCCTCATAATCTACAACCATACTTTCCTCAAAATTTTTTAATGGGCCTACACTTTCACTTTTGATTCTTTTACTATTGATATAGTTGAAGAACAGCTTGGTATTAGTTTTACTCTCCTTAGCAATGTGCTTCTCTGTTTCCTTTTTGGCAGCTTTAATTATTTTTTTAGATAAAGAATTTTTCTCCTTATAGTTTTTTAGTGCTTCAACGGTGCCATCCTGCTTAAGCAGTTTAAATGCTTTCTTTTTACTGTTAATTGCCCCTCTAAGGCTAGTTTCACACTTGCTTTTTTTTGCAGCGCGTTTTTCCCACAAAAAAACGCATTGAAAAAACGCATACAAAAGCATACAACTGCTGCGTTTTTTTCAAGCATTTTTATGAGCATGCATGAAAAAAACGCAGCGTTTTTATGCGTTTGTATGCGTTTTTAGTGCGTTTTTACCGCGTTTGCGTTTTTTTCCAACATTAGGTGGCCCCTCACACTAACCCAAACCATGACTTTACTAACCCTAACCCTGACCCTAACCCTGACCCTAACCCTAACCCTAACCCTGACCCTAACCCTTAACCAAATCATACTTAACCCTAACCCAAACCCTAAACCCTAACTAACCCTAACCCTAACCCTGACCCTAACCCTAACCCTAACCCTGACCCTAACCCTAACCCTAACCCTGACCCTAACCCTAACCCTAACCCTGACCCTAACCCTTAACAAAACCATACTTAACCCTAACCCTGACCCTAACCCTAACCCTGACCATAACCCTAACCCTAACCCTGACCCTAACCCTAACCCTAACCCTGACCCTAACCCTTAACCAAACCATACTTAACCCTAATCCTGACCCTAACCCTGACCCTAACCCTTAACAAAACCATACTTAACCCTAACCCTGACCCTAACCCTAACCCTGACCCTAACCCTAACCCTAACCCTGACCCTAACCCTAACCCTAACCCTTAACCAAACCATACTTAACCCTAATCCTGACCCTAACCCTGACCCTAACCCTTAACAAAACCATACTTAACCCTAACCCTGACCCTAACCCTAACCCTGACCCTAACCCTAACCCTAACCCTGACCCTAACCCTAACCCTGACCCTAACCCTTAACCAAACCATACTTAACCCTAATCCTGACCCTAACCCTGACCCTAACCCTTAACCAAACCATACTTAACAATAACCCTGACCCAAACCCCAACCCTAACCCTGACCCTGACCCTAACCCCCTTAACTAACCCTAACTCTAACCCAAACCCCTAAATTCCATGGTTAAAAAAAAAAAACCGCATATGCAAAAAAACGCATACATGAGCATGCCAGTGCGCACATATGCGCATCCATAGGCTATAATGGCCATTTTTAGCGCAAAACGTGCGCATATGTGCGCATGCGCTTTTTTGCAGGGCCAAAAAATGCAACATGCTGCGTCTGGAAAATACAAACGCACACCCCATAAAAACGCAGCGCATGAAAATCGCATACATGCGCTTACAAGCGCGCAGGTATGCGCACCCATGTTAAATATAGGGGAAAAAACGCATGCGCACATATGCGTTTTTTTCCAGCGCTAAAAAACGCAAATGTGAAACCAGCCTTACTTCTTTGTTTAGCCACATTGGGTTTTTCCTGTTTCTTGTGCTTTTATTCCCACAAGGTATAAACCGCTTACAGTGCCTATTAAGGATGTTCTTAAACATTTCCCATTTATTTTCTGTATTCTTATTTCTGAGGACATTGTCCCAGTCAACCAGATTAAGGGCATCTCTAAGGCTACTTTCACACTTGCGTTTTTTTGCGCTGCGTTTTTTGCGCATACAAACGCATTCAAAAACGCATACAAACGCTGCATTTTTTTCCAGCATTTTTGTGCGCATGAAGAAAAAAGCGCAGCATTTGCATGTGTTTTCTATGCGTTTTCAATGTGTTTGCGTTTTTTGAACATTGTCTTCCCACAAAAAGAAATCTAGATAACAATCTTGCAGCATACACCACCAATGGGACATCAGTGGTGGTGTGGTATGGTAATATATAGACACTGTCTACAGCTGTATTCTTCACATTTGCTTGATTTTTCTCGTGTCAACATGGATCTGCGCTGGATGAGTTTTCACTTCAACTTGGATTTGGACATCGCGATGGCTAGGGCATATGCAGTTGCTTGCCATGAACAAAGGAAGAGAGAGAGACAGCGTAGACGGCAGCGGCGGCATTTGTGGATACATCCGATTGTTGAACTCTGGGAGAGCCGTGGGGCGTACCACACCCTCTACAGCGAGCTACAGGCAAACCCAGAGAAATTTACAGATTATATCCGGATGTCCCAAGAAAGTTTCAGGGATTTGCTTGCACATGTCCAAGAATCCATCCGTAGACAGGACACACAGCTCCGTCGTGCGATTCCTCCTGAGGAACGGCTCCTGGTGACATTACGGTACGTAATATTTAAAAACCAAAGGGGGTCTGCATTTTTTTCTTTTTACATGTTTTATTCAAAACCTGTATTAATTATTCAAAACCTGTATATTAATTTTACTTCTTTCTTTGTTTCGCAGATTCCTGGCGACTGGAGAGACCCTATCTTCATTACACTTCCAGTACCGTATTGGAATCTCCACCATGTCTGGAATTGTTGCGGACACCTGCTGGGCTCTCTGGAACGTTCTTTGTCCAGAATTTATGCCCCTGCCCACTGCTAAAAAGTGGATGAAAATTGCTGACAAATTCTGGACAGTATGCAGTTTCCCCAACTGTTTGGGAGCGGTGGATGGGAAACACATACGGATCATCAGACCCATAAGAACTGGATCGGAGTATTATAATTATAAAAAGTGCTTTTCAACAGTACTCATGGCCATTGCGGATGCCGGATGTATGTTTGTAGCAGTGGACAATGGAGCATTTGGCCGTGGTAATGACTCCCAGGCTTTTAAAAACTCAGACATGGGCCGGAGGTTGTATGGCAACCAATTTAATTTCCCTATGCCACGCCCTCTTCCCCACACCGAAGCTCCGCCACTGCCCTTTGTAATGGTTGGGGATGAGGCTTTTTAAATGTGCGCAAACCTACTGAAACCCTACTCCAGCCGTGACTTGTACCACACCAAAAAAATCTTTAATTACAGGCTGACCAGGGCCAGAAGAACTGTAGAGTGTGCTTTTGGGATTCTTGTCTCCAGATGGCGAATTCTCGGCACAGCCATTAATCTTAAACTTGAAACAGTGGAAGAGGTGGTGAAGGCGTGTGTGGTTCTACATAATTTTGTGTTGGCTAAAGAGCACCCGACCTTTGAACTCGATGATGCTGCTCCTAACCCATTGCCTGAATTCACTCAGCACCCACTCAGGTCATCCGTTGAAGTTGGCCAAATGAGGGACCAATTTGCGGGCTACTTTATCTCTGATGTAGGACGGGTGCACTGGCAAGATGAAATGGTGTAAAAATGTTTTTTGTGTGTATATTAATAGAAAACCTGTTTGATACCTGTACTGAGTGCTCTATGTCTTTTTACACTCCACTAAAATAAACAACTTCCCATGTATACCTGTGAATTAATGATGTTCTCACACCTGGGCAGGTAACTACAGTACACATACGAATTAAACTTCAGCATCGCCAGTTTTCGTGAAATATATTGGTACGAAGCGACGCTGCAGGTTAAAAATCATATGTGTATTAACCTGCCCATGATTGATAAATAGTTATGATACTAGGCCTGGGTATTGGCGATATGACGTGTATTTTACCCATCAGTTGATTGAACACACACACTTAATAAGAGTATATTGTTAATTACAAGGTATATCTATCATCCCCCTTGCCTAGTATAACAATAAGAGAAATGAGGATGGTAAAAACAGCTCATCTTCAAAACACTTAATGACACCTTGCAAAGTTGAAGGCGCATTGTGTGTACGGCGCAGTGTGTGTAGGCGGCGCAAAAAATATTAATCAAGCTTTGTTATGGTAAACCTGAAATTCAAATTTATTTTGAAACAAAAAAATTATAAAAAACTTTATTTTTTTCTGCCTTTGGTGGCAGATGGTTGCTAGTTGGGGGTGTGCAGTGAAGATGAACAGCTTATAGTGGATGAAGGTGTTCTATGGGAAGGTGCAACAAAACTTGTGGGTGAAGGGAGGCCAGTGATAGGAATGGAACTAGACACACTAGGAGGAGAGGACAGAGGTTCAGCGACAGTGGTCCTAAGTGTTTTTATGTCTCCTTAAACTGGCCTGCCTGGACCTCCTTGGGCCTTATGCCCGCCTTGATTGTTGGCCCCGCCTGGAACTTGGGGCAAATAAGGAGTGTAGGTCCCCCGTCTGCTGCTCTGGCTGCTGCTGCTGTGCCTGCTGCTGCTGTGCTTGCTGCTGTGGCTGTGGCTGCTGCTGATGCTCTGTGGTGGCGGTGGCAGTGCTTGTCCTTGCAGGAGGACTGGTGGCGGCAGTGATGGTCCATGTTTGCGGAGTGGTGGTGGCAGGGCTATTACATGTTTTAGTGCTGGCGGCAGGGCTGTTCCACGTTTGAGGAGTGGTCACGGTGGCTGTTCTCCAAGCATGCATGGGGGTGGCGGTGGTGCTCCAGACAGGAGCAGCGCTTGCCATGGTGGTGTTGGTGAAGTGACCAGCAGCACTCAGACTTGTGGTGGTGTAATGGTGGGTGTCCTGACTTTGAATAGAGGTGTCCGTGCAGTGGTATGCAGCACAAGTCAGTAGTGAGGTGAAGCGAGTCAATGGTGGCACAGTTGGAAATGACACCACTGACTGCTGCCCGTACCGATTATGCTGCATAGCCTGCAAGAAAGCATTGTTGCAGGCCTGCAGCACACTCAGCTGTTGCTCAGGACTAAGGTGTTCCGCCTTGCCCTTTTCAATTTTACTAAAAAAATGGTGCGCTGGTCTGTTGAGGTAGGCCTCCAGACGGTCAAGGCGCTGTTCGACAGAGTGGAAGCGGTGTTCCATGTGGTTAAAACCATGTTCCATCAGGGAAAAATCGCTTTCCACTCTGTCTGACAGCGACTTGAGGCTGGCATTAAAGGCCTCGCTCAAGTGCATAAACTCGGGCAAGACATTCCTGTCCAAGGCCCTCTGCCGCTGGCGGGTAGGGCCTGCATAACCAGTGGCAGAGACCTGGGACAGGGAAACACCTGATTGACCAGCTTCCTGGTCCGCAGCTGTCCGTGTTGCAGACGTGCAAGGTGCTTCCTGGCTGTCGGACGGCTGAGACGGGTCCGAGGTCGTCCAATGAAGGGCCGCTCCAGGGCCAGGTTGCAGGGTGTTGCTCCAGGTTCTGTTGAAGAAAGGAAAAACATTGCTATCATGCATTTACAAGAAGCATCAGCTGTGGAATAGAAAAACACAGTTTAATAAAAATAAAAACCCAAAAATTATAATACTTACGCTCTGGTGGCAAGGACCAGTCTTATGAACTGCAAAGCTTGATAGTATCGGTATTTTGTTCTGGTCCTTGCCGCTGAACCACTGCGAACCTGCCCCTCAGCACGATCATTAGTGTTGAAGCGGTCCTTGATCGAGCGCCAACGTGTTCGGACTTTGTTCACTGTTGGAAAAACAAACAAACAAACAACATTTAACAATTGTGTATGATGCACGATATATGCTATCACTAAACCCAACAGTGCCATCACGAACAAGAGTCAATGCGGCACAATACAGCAATACAATACCTAAAGCAGTCACTGTTGAGCCAGATGACACTGTTGGGTTTCCTGCTAGAATATATCTAGCAAGAAACACATCAGTGCCATTAAGGACAATAGTCACTGCAGTGTAACAGAGCAGGGAAATACTTACTAAACGCCTTTTTGGAGGTTGCAGTGGCGCTATCCCAGTCATCCATTAACGCTGCAGCCACCTTATTCCATAGCCGACGGGTCACCACATTGCCCTTGTACAACCGATCACGACTGTCCTACAATGGGGCACGCTCCTGGACCAGGCGGATAAGGTGCTCATTATCCAGGTAGACGTCTTCATCCCGTTGTGGAACCTAGACAAAAAACATTCATTAGAATAATCGAATTTTGTGTGAATAAAAAGTTAAAAAAGATCCAGAAAAGAGGAAAGATAGAAGATAAAAAATAAAGGACATTACAAATCATTTGATACTTAGATTCCCTATCACCACCGGACTTGGCTTGGCTGCTCATGCTGTTCGCCCTCACTAGTCGCGTCCGCTGAAGATGACGATGTAAGTAATTTACCTTCTGTGGCTAGTCTGCACGGTTTCCAAGATATCATCTCTTGCTTCTAAGATAAACATCCAGGGGGGGTTGTTCTGGCATTGAAATGAGAACTGGTCGTTTCCTCCTCCCTCACTAGGTTCGCTTTCCATAGATCACTGTTCAGCATGTGTCTGGGGGAGGAGCAGCAGGGTGGTCTGCTCACAGCCAATCACAGCCATGCCAATAGTTAATATGCCTAACATGCATAACAGGATGTGCCCACACTTCTTAGGATTCCTCATTGGCTGAATAAAATCAAACTGGCTCATAGCATTATGGGAACATCCGATTCCGGTATTCGATATGCAAAAAGTATCGGAACTCAGTATCGGAATGCCGATACCGCGAATATCGGCCAATACCCGATATTTACAGTATCGGAATGCTCAACACTAATTAGTCCTTATCCAATTTAAAAGGACAGGCATACATTTTTAGATGTAAAAATACTCACATTCTTGCCGCTGAAGCTGGAATTGAAAGTGGTGTCTTCTTTTGCAGTCTGTCTGCTCTCCAGGCTGTGTCTGTAGTTGTGGTACAGTTCTGGCAGACACCTACTTTTATATAGACATGAAGTTTGTGTAGTTGGGGTTTTTTATAACTTGTCTAACCAATTAACACCTGAAAAACGCATGCGCAAAAAAACGCATACTTGCGCATGCCAATGCGCACATATGTGCACCCATAGACAATAATGTTATTTTTTTGTGCAAAACGTGCGCATACGTTTTTTTTAAAGCGGTTGGGCGGACCAAAAAATGCAACATGTAGAGTCTGGAAATTATTGACGCACATCTTAAAAAAACGCAGTGCACAAAAAACGCATACGTGCGCATGCCAATGCGCACGTATGCTCACCCATGTTAAATATGGGTAAAAAAACGCATGCGCACATATGTGGGTCGCCCTTCCAGGGCTGTGGGGTACTCGGTACTGGGCCGGTATCAGTGGGATGTGTCACAGCAGCGGTGACCCGGACCGTGGCCCTGGGTGCCCAAGTAATAGGAAGATGTGAATGGTGGAATGTAGTTAGATGAATAGTTCATGACGCCAACTGTGGTGTTCGTCAAGGGAGGTGTTAAGCCAACGCTGCAGACAGATCCTCCGGGACAGATGGTGTGGTGCAGCAATGATGTTATAGCCCTCCACAGGCAGGGCTGTTGTCCCAGGGCAGTGTAGATATGGAGACACTTAGATGGTGTAGTGTTCGGCGCAGGGGATGTAGGAGTGTCAGGCGGATGGATGCAGGAAGGAATGGAGGACACCAGGGCATGTAGTTCCAAAGCTTTACTCACAGTCTGTAGTGCCTGCTTCTGTGCCGTGTCCTCCGGGTCAGTGACTCAGTCAACCTCCAGGCAAGATGGAATGCTCCCTTCCAACACTCCGCCTACTTATGTGCCTTTTCTGAATGTCTCCTCTATAGCGCCTTTAAGTGTGAAGATCTCTTAGTACCAAGTTACACTGGAGTTCCTCCTGACAGATGTTCCCAATAACTCTACTTGTACGGCAGACAGCTGTAGCCTGCTTCGGGGACTTTCTACTCCTGTGTCCCGGCTCTCTATCCGTGTTGCTGTTGTGCCCTCAAGTCTTAGATGGGAATAGTGCATTTACAGCCCACTACTCCACCAGTGTCTGCTGCAGAACCATTAGTGTCCATACAACCTCGGGGACCGGGCCCCGGCCTTGCGCTTGGAACTTCTAGGCAGGGTTCTTTCTCTAACCCACATCCTCTGTGTTCCCTTTTACTCCTACGTTCCGTACTTGTCTTTCACTCCTATGGAAGCTCAGGCTTCAGTTCAATGTCTGTCTCCTTCTTTCCTTTCCCGTGCCAGCTGGCTCAGATCACTGAGGCAGCTGCAGCACTCCTTCCTCCATCCCTCTTCCTGGGATCCCCACTCTTCTCCGAGTGGCTTCCTCTCTCAGTCCCTCCGTCTGACTGACTGACCTGTAATCCTAAACCATCCCGCTCTTTTATGTATTCTAAACTCCACCCACCCCCAGCACGTCTAGTGTTCCAAGCAGGGAACCACCAAAGGTGCTCTGCTTCTCTCTAAGCAAGGAGCCGCAATGTGGTTTTGCTGAACTACTCTATTGTGTGGGGTGTGGGTTTTGGAGCGTGGTCAGGAGCCTCCAACTTACCTGGATGGTGGGAAACCAATCCTTAGGAGAAGGTGCAGTACCTCCGTTAAACACAGCACGTCCACAGGCTTCAAGGTAAACAAAGTTGACAATACAGGAACATACAAATTTTTGCAATGCTGAATAAACATTTCTTATACTAAACTTCCCAATGTGAGAGGCACTCATTCTTGAACGTTACCACCAATTCTTAATTAACTATCTAAAATCCTAAGTCAAAAGTGCAATTTTCCATACAATACTTAATTCAAAGTGCTATTGTCTGTTACTCACTATCATTTCAATATTCTTCATCTTTCCATCTCTAGTATACATTTTCTACTTTCTTTCAACTCTGAGTGATAACCATGGTGCCTGGTTCATCATCTACATTTTCAATTCTTTATTATTCTCTATCCAAATCTCTTATCTCTTTATTTGAACATTCTATATATATAAAAGCCATTTACTCTCATAAGACACATCATTATCAAATACTTCATATTAAACTTTTCAATAATTCTTGTAAGTGTTGGACACTGCTCCCAGCTGGGATCTCTTGCAGTGTCCTTTGATTGGAGTCATGCTCCAAATGAGGTAGACATTATCTTTGCAAAGTGTCCTATGTAAAACCAAGAGAGGGCACCTAAAGAGGTGCAAACTATTTACAATTGCAGTTCTGGACCATTCAACGTTCATGATCTCCTTAGTTCAATAGAAAGGCTGCCAACAAAACAGGGCAACACTGGAAAAACAAAAACTAAAACAATAGAAAAACAAAGCACAACTGTGCAAATACCCTCCTGGGTAACGAGAGTTAGTTGTAGGTTACTAGTGATGGTCCCCTCCTGGGGTTCAGGAAGCTGCTGACTGGGAACTGCTACCAGATGTGATAAACGCATTGGCAGTCCTCAAGTACTCTTCCTCCAGTGGGGTGAAGCTTGTGGCTTTCTGTACCTTTGGCACACCTTGGTGCATGGGGGCAGTAGGTGGTTTCTGCCTGCAGGTCTGGATGAGATCCTCCGGGACTCGCCTGATGTTCATCGCATACCAGCCTCTCAGACCTTCGTGTCTGGTAAACGTTACGTGATCTCGGCTAGGGTCATGGATAAAGCCGAACCCCCTCTCTTGATTCACGTTCAGGACATGGCCCCAACCTGCTGCATCTCTGGGACCATAATGACCGGCACGGACCCACTCCTTCTGGTCCTTATCTGGGCCTAGTATCGCTTGCCGGCGCTGCTCCCTCTCCCGGTGTTCAGCTGCCAGTTTCCAGATGGTAGCTTGACAACTAGCCCAATTCTCATCCTCCCATTCCTCCTGGGACCGATGTAGTATGGTTTGGTATCGCGGTGCCACCTCCAGGGGTTCCAGTGTTCCCCCGGGGACTGGTATCCTGGTCCCAGACCAGATCTAGCATGACCTGACAGCCGCTGCGACCGTGGTACACCCCAGGGCCTTCCCAGGTGTCGGGGCATCAGATGTACCTGGAGCCTCCTGGCGGCGTGGTCTCTGCTCCGGTGCCAGTGGAAGTGGGCCGGTGGCAGCGGGTGGTGGCTCCGCGTGGGCCTCTGGTGGGGCCTGCGTGGCCGTGTCAGGTCCAGGCGGGAGCCCCTTTTCCTCCACTTCAGCTCCCGGGGCTGCATATAATTCTTCCTGTGGCGGTAGCAAGGGGGCTTCGGATGCTGCCGGTGGTGTGATGGTAGCGGCAGGCTCCACGGAATCTGCCTGGGGAAGCTCCGGTGCAGCAGCGGAGGTTACCGCGGTGTAGGCCCCTCCCGGGCGTGCTGCCAGTTCAGCCTCCACAAGGCCTCCTGCCTCAGTTGCAGGCTGCGCGTCAGCTGGGCAATTTCATCCTCCAGCTGCTGGCAGTTCATCTCGGATACTGGGTTGGAGCCTTCAGCCATGGCGCCGGGGAGATCCACTTCCCCGCGCTCCGCAGGCCTCCTCCTGTCTCTCCAAGATGGAGTTCTGGCGTTCTTCTCCCTCCTCTCTCGGCCACTTTCCCACCACTGGCTTCTGCCCCTCCTTCTTGGGGCAGCGTCTTCTTCCAGCGCCTCCATACCAAGCCAGTATACGAACCCCTCGGGGGGTGGGCCATGTTGCTGTCACATGGTAATTCAGGCAGGGGAGGCCCAAGACTGTTCGCAGCCTTTTCCTAAGACCTCCCATCTCGTCACGCCCTTCTTCTCCACACCAACGGCCATTTTTAATGTTCATTGTACAGTCTATTAAATTGGGTCCTCTGCACACTCTCAAAAGCTCTAAGTCCAACAAATCTTAGGCACACAGAACCCGATGGCATTGGGTCTCGTCATTCTGTTTGTGATGCCAAGTTGGATCGCCCTCCCAGGGCTGTGGGGTACTCGGTACCGGGCCGGTATCAGTGGGATGTGTCACAGCAGCGGTGACCCGGACCGTGGCCCTGGGCGCCCAAGTAATAGGAAGATGTGAATGGTGGAATGTAGTTAGATGAATAGTTCGTGACGCCACCTGTGGTGTTTGGCAAGGGAGGTGTTAAGCCGACGCTGCATATAGATCCTCCGGGACAGATGGTGTGGTGCAGCAGTGATGTTATAGCCCTCCACAGGCAGGGCTGTTGTCCCAGGGCAGTGTAGATATGGAGACACTTAGATGGTGTAGTGTTTGGCGCAGGGGATGTAGCAGTGCCTGGCGGACGGACTCAGGAAGGAATGGAGGACACCAGGGCATGTAGTTCCAAAGCTTTACTCACAGTCTGTAGTGCCCGCTTCTGTGCCGTGTCCTCCGGGTCAGGGACTCAATCAACCTCCAGGCAAGATAGAATGCTCCCTTCCAACACTCCGCCTACTTATGTGCCTTTTCTGAACATCTCCTCTATAGCGCCTTTAAGTGTGAAGATCTCCTAGTACCGAGTTACACTGGAGTTCCTCCTGACAGATGTTCCCAAGAACTCTACTTGTACGGCAGACAGCTGTAGCCTGCTTCGGGGACTCTCTACTCCTGAGTCCTGGCTCTCTATCCGTGTTGCTGTTGTGCCCTCAAGTCTTAGATGGGAGTAGTGCATTTACAGCCCACTACTCCACCAGTGTGGAGCTGCAGAACCATTAGTGTCCATACAACCTCGGGGACTGGGCCCTGGCCTTGTGCTTAGAACTTCTAGGCAGGGTTCTTCCTCTAACCCATGGCCGCTGTGTTCCCTTTTACTCCTACGTTCCGTACTTGTCTTTCACTCCTATGGAAGCTCAGGCTTCAGTTCAATGTCTGTCTCCTTTCCTGTGCCAGCTGGCTCAGATCACTGAGGTAGTTGCAGCACTCCTTCCTCCATCCCTCTTCCAGGGATCCCCACTCCTCTCCGAGTGGCTTCCTCTCTAAGTCCCTCCGTCTGACTGACTGACCTGTAATCCTAAACCATCCCGCTCTTTTATGTATTCTAAACTCCACCCACCTCCCAGCACATCTAGTTTTCCAAGCAGGGAACCACCAAAGGTGCTCTGCTTCTCTCTAAGCAAGGAGCCGCAATGTGGTTTTGCTGAACTACTCTATTGCGTGGGGTGCGGGTGTTCGAGCGTGGTCAGGAGCCTCCAACTTACCTGGATGGTGGGGCACCACACCTTAGGAGAAGGTGCAGTACCTCTGTGGCGACTGAGCCTCAGGGGCGCCACATATGCGCAAAAACGCAGCGCAAAAAAACGCAAATGTGAAACCAGCCTAAGCTGGTCAAACGATGCCTTCCTAAAGTTCAGTGCTTTTATGACTCCCTGACATGTCCCCCTAGTGAAAGATAAGTGAAACTGTACAATATTGTGGTCGCTATTTCCTAGATGCCCAACAACCTGCAGATTTGTTATTCTGTCAGGTCTGTTAGATAGTATTAGGTCTAAAAGTGCTGCTCCTCTGGTTGGATTCTGCACCAATTGTGAAAGACAATTATTCTTGGCTATTAGCAGAAACCTGTTGCCTTTATGGATTTCGCAGGTCTCTGTTTCCCAGTTAATATCCGGGTAGTTAAAGTCCCCCATAACAAGGACGTCATTATGGGTTGCAGCTTCATCTATCTGCCTTAGTAGTAAACTTTCCATGATTTCTGTTATATTTGGGGGTTTGTAACAGACCCCAAAGAGAATTTTGTTACTATTTTTCCCTCCGTGTATTTCTAACATATAGACTCGACATCCTCATTCCCTTCGCTAATATCTTCCCTTAAAGTGGACTTTAGACAAGGCTTTATATAAAGACAAACCCCTCCTCCACTCCATTTTTTACGATCCTTTCTAAACAGACTGTAACCCTGTAAGTTAACTGCCCAGTCATAGCTTTCATCTAACCATGTCTCGGTTATTCCCACTATGTCATAGTTACCTGTAGATATTTCTGCCTCTAGTTCTTCCATCTTGTTTGTCAGGCTTCTGGCATTTGCGAGCATGCATTTTAGAGAATTTTGCTTTGTTCCAATCTCCTCCCTGTTGATTGTTTCAGAAATTTTCTTACCTCCCTTCTGAGTATGTTGTAATCGTACAGGTAATTCACACCGTGGTCCAGGAATCCGAATCCTTGTTGTCTGCACCATCGTCTTAGCCAGTTGTTTGCATCAAGGATCCTGTTCCATCTCCTGGTGCCATGCCAGTCTACTGGAAGGATAGAAGAAAAAACTCCCTGTGCATCCAGTTCCTTTACTTTCTTCCCCAACTCTTCAAAGTCCTTGCAGATTGTCGGTAGGTCCTTCCTTGCCGTGTCATTGGTGCCAACATGTATCAGAAAAAATGGGTAGACGTCCTTAGAACTGATGAGCTGTGGTATCCTATGAGTCACATCCTTGATCGGCGATGCTTTCCAAGGGGCTGGTCTCGGCTGTATCCAACGATCCTCTTGCTTAGGGAGACTCTTCGCTTTTCCCAGAAGGCACCTGGAATATGCAAATTATCTTCCTCAAGCTTCAATCCCTGGTTCGTTGATGCTTTCCAAGCAGCTGGTCCTGGCTGTATCCAATGATCCTCTTGCTTAGGGAGACTCTTCGCTTTTCCCAGAAGGCACCTGGAATATGCAAATTATCTTCCTCAAGCTTCAATCCCTGGTTCGTTGATGCTTTCCAAGCAGCTGGTCCCGGCTGTATCCAACGATCCTCTTGCTTAGGAAGACTCTTCGCTTTTCCCAGAAGGCACCTGGAATATGCAAATTATCTTCTTCACCTGGTGGGTGTGAATTCAGCCTCATTATCCCTAAGTTGAATAGCTGTGCCAGTGCTCCACTTTCCTTCTGTGGTATGCATTTTCTCCTGTTACCCTTGAGAAAATTAAAAATTTGGTGCTAAATGAAAAATTTTGCAGGAAAAATTCGATTTTTTTATTTTCTTAGCTCTGTTATAAACTTCCGTAAACCACCTGTGGTTCAGGATGCTCACCACACATTCCTTAAGGGGTCTACAGTAGTTTCCAAAATTGTATCACTTGTGGGTGGAGGTTTCCACTGTTTAGGCACATCAGGGGCCCTTCAAAAGTGACATGGCGTCCTCTCTCAATTCCAGTCAATTTTGTGTTCAAAAAGTCAAACCTTGCTCCTTTCTCCACACATGGGATTTCAGCGTACTTAGGAAAAATTGCACAACAATTTTTGGGGTCCATTTTCTCCTGCTACCTTTGTTAAAATAAAAAAATTGGTGCTAATAGATGATTTTTGTGGAAAAAATGTGATTTTTAACTTTCACCATTTTTTTTCTCCAATTTGGAGTCAACTCTCAATTGCAACCAATTTTGCGTTCAAAACATGAAACGGTGCTCCTTCCCTTCCAAGCCCTGCCATGCGCCCAAACAGCTATCTTCATCCATACATGGGGTATCAGCGTACTCAGGTAAAATTACACAACAAATATTGTGGTTCATTTTCTCCTGATACCCTTGAGAAAATTAAAAAAATTGTGTTGAAGTAAATTTTTGGTGAAAAAAAGTTAAATGTTCATTTTTTCCTTCCACATTGCTTCAGTTCTTGTGAAGAACCAGAAGAGTTAATAAACTTTTTGAATGTGATTTTGAACACCTTGAGGGGTGTAGTTTTTAGAATAGTGTCACTTTGGGTATTTTCAGTGATATAGGCCCCCAAAGTCACCTCAAATGTGTGGTGGTCCAAAAAAAAAATGGTTTTGCAAATTTTGTTGGAAAAATGATAACTTTTAACTAGTGTTGAGCATTCCGATACCGCAAGTATCGGGTATCGGCCGATACTTGCTGTATCGGAATTCCGATACCGACTTCCGATATTTTTTCAATATCGGAATTCGGCATCGGAATCGGAAGTTCAAAGTTGATTGACAGACTGACGTCATCATGATGCGCGGTGTGTGCGCATCATGATGTGCCGTCATTTCGGGCCTTCCGGGGGTCTCTGACGGCCTGCCGGGGGGCTGTGTGGACTGCCCGGGGTCTGTACCGGCCTGCCGGGGGGCTGTGCCGGCCTGCCGGTGGTCTGTGCACCCTGTGGGGGTCTGTACCGGCCTGCCGGGGGGCTGTGCCGGCCTGCCGGTGGTCTGTGCACCCTGTGGGGATCTGTACCGGCCTGCTGGGGGGCTGTGCCGGCCTGCCGGTGGTCTGTGCACCCTGTGGGGGTCTGTACCGGCCTGCCGGGGGGCTGTGCCGGCCTGCCGGGGGGCTGTGCTGATGTCCGGGGTTCTGTGCAAGCATCGTCCGATGAGACTACAAGTCCCATCGGGCGATGCCTGCTACCATGACAGTGATTGACACATTAGCCAATGATGGGACAGTAGTAGTCCCATCATCCGGCTAATGTGTTAAATGTTAAAAAAAAAAAATACTACATACATACTACATGCATGCTACATACATACTACATGCTACATACATACTACATATATACTACATACATACTACATGCATGCCACATACATACTACATGCATGCTACATACATACTACATGCATGCTACATACATACTACATGCATGCTACATACATACTACATGCATGCTACATACATACTACATGCTACATACATACTACATATATACTACATACATACTACATATATACTACATGCTACATACATACTACATATATACTACATACATGCTACATACATACTACATACATACTACATGCTACATACATACTACATGCATGCTACATACATACTACATGCTACATACATACTACATATATACTACATACATACTACATACATGCTACATACATACTGCATGCTACATACATACTACATGCATGCTACATACATACTACATGCATGCTACATACATACTACATGCATGCTACTTGCATGCTACATACATACTACATGCTACATACATACCACATACATACCACATACATACTACATACTACATATATACTACATGCATGCTACATACATACTACATGCATGCTACATACTACATACATACTACATACATGCTACATACTACATACATACTACATACATACTACATGCATACTACATGCATGCTACATACATACTACATGCCACATACATACCACATACATACTACATACATACTACATATATACTACATGCATGCTACATACATACTACATGCTACATACATACCACATACATACTACATACATGCTACATATATACTACATGCATGCTACATACATACTACATATATACTACATGCATGCTACATACATACTACATGCTACATACATACCACATACATACTACATACATGCTACATATATACTACATGCATGCTACATACATACTACATATATACTACATGCATGCTACATACATACTACATGCATGCTACATACATACTACATACATACTACATGCTACATACATACCACATATATACTACATACATACAATACATTCATACAATACATACATAGACATACAGTACATATAACATAGAGTAACATACTTACCAATACTTGTCACATTGTTCCCCGAAGCCATTGTCTTTTCCAGAATAAATATTAACATAACAAACCACAAAAATACTCACCCACGATCCGAAGCAGTCCACGAGTGTGTCCCACGACGATCTTGGGTAGAGAACGGCAGCATCAGATGATGCTGCCGTTCTCTACGGGCTGCAGGAATCCAATGACGGAAGGTAGGTATCCTTCCGCACTGTATTCCTCCGCCACTTAAAAAAAAAAAAAGTCCCTAGTCTCACTTTATGCCATTGCTGCGTGGGAAATTCCCACACAGCAATGGCATAAAGTGAGACTAGGGACTTTTTTTTTTTTTTAAGTGGCGGAGGAATACAGTGCGGAAGGATACCTACCTTCCGTCATTGGATTCCTGCAGCCCGTAGAGAACGGCAGCAACAGCTGATGCTGCAGTTCTCTACCCAAGATCGTCGTGGGACACACTCGTGGACTGCTTCGGATCGTGGGTGAGTATTTTTGTGGTTTGTTATGTTAATATTTATTCCGGAAAAGACAATGGCTTCGGGGAACAATGTGACAAGTATTGGTAAGTATGTTACTCTATGTTATATGTACTGTATGTCTATGTATGTATTGTATGAATGTATTGTATGTATGTAGTATATATGTGGTATGTATGTAGCATGTAGTATGTATGTAGTATGTATGTAGCATGCATGTAGCATGTAGTATGTATGTAGCATGCATGTAGTATATATGTAGTATGTATGTAGTATGTATTTAGTATGTATGTAGCATGCAGTATGTATGTAGCATGCATGTAGTATATATGTAGTATGTATGTGGTATGTATGTAGCATGTAGTATGTATGTAGCATGCATGTAGCATGCAGTATGTATGTAGCATGCATGTAGTATATATGTAGTATGTATGTGGTATGTATGTAGCATGTAGTATGTATGTAGCATGCATGTAGTATGTATGTAGCATGCATGTAGTATATATGTAGTATGTATGTAGCATGTAGTATGTAGCATGCATGTAGTATATATGTAGTATGTATGTAGCATGCAGTATGTATGTAGCATGTATGTAGCATGCATGTAGTATGTATATGGTATGTATGTAGCATGTAGTATGTATGTAGCATGCATGTAGTATATATGTGTTATGTATGTGGTATGTATGTAGCATGCATGTAGCATGCATGTAGTATGTATGTAGTATGTATGTAGTATATATGTAGTATATATGTAGTATGTATGTAGCATGTAGTATGTATGTAGCATGCATGTAGTATATATGTAGTATGTATGTAGCATGTAGCATGTATGTAGCATGCATGTAGTATATATGTAGTATGTAGCATGTAGTATGTATGTAGCATGCATGTAGTATATATGTAGTATGTAGCATGTAGCATGCATGTAGTATATATGTGTTATGTATGTAGCATGTAGCATGCATGTAGCATGCATGTAGTATGTATGTAGTATATATGTGGTATGTATGTAGCATGCAGTATGTATGTAGCATGCATGTAGTATATATGTAGTATGTATGTTGCATGTAGTATTTATGTAGTATGAATGTAGCATGTATGTAGTATGTAGTATGAATGTAGCATGTATGTAGTATGCATGTTGTATGTATGTAGCATGTAATTTTTTTTTTTTTTTTACATTTAACACATTAGCCGGATGATGGGACTACTACTGTCCCATCATTGGCTAATGTGTCAATCACTGTCATGGTAGCAGGCATCGCCCGATGGGACTTGTAGTCCCATCGGACGATGCCTGCACAGACCCCCGGAGCCTGCACAGACCACCGGCAGGCCGGCACAGCCCCCCGGCAGGCCGGCACAGCCCCCCGGAGCCTGCACAGCCCCCCGGCAGGCCGGCACAGCCCCCCGGCAGGCCGGCACAGCCCTCCGGAGCCTGCACAGACCACCGGCAGGCCGGCACAGACCCCCTGGCAGGCCGGCACAGCCCCCCGAAAGGCCCGTACAGACCCCAGAGAGGCTGTACAAGGGCAGGAAAGGGTTTTTCTTATTCCGATACCGGAAGTCCCATAGACTTGAATGGGACTTCCGGTATCGGAATCGGCGATACCGATACTTTTTTTAAAGATCAGCCGATACCATCCGATACGATACTTTGAAGTATCGGACGGTATCGCTCAACTCTACTTTTAACCCTTATAACTTCCTTACAAAAAAAATGTTTCAAAAATTGTGCTGATGTAAAGTAGACATGTGTAAAAAGTTATTTATTACTATTTTGTGGGACATAACACTCTGATTTAGGGGCATAAAAACTAGAATTTCGAAAATTGTGACATTTTCTAAATTTTTGCCAAATTTACATTTTTTTTCTCAAATAAACACAAGTACGTTTGAAGAAATATTACCATTATTATAAAGTAAAAAATGTTATGAAAACATAATCCCAGAATCAGGGGGATCCTTTGAAGAGTTCCAGTGTTATAACCACATAAAGTGACATTGGTCAGATTTCAAAATTAAGGCATGGTCATTAACCTGCAAAGTGGCTCCATTCTTCAGGCTGTCCAGGGCTAGGAAAGATCAAGGATATTAGGTAGAGTTCCAACTTATGTAATCCCCATGGATGAAAAGACTTCTGCTCTGGCAATTGCCAAATCTATAAGTATTGTATGGGTGGAGCACAGCAGCACCATACATCGCTCAGTTGCCATTGGTGAGTATTGCAGTTTATCTCTCTTTCATTTGACTTATGCACATATTTTCTTCCTTGAACCATTTATAACTATTCCTAGGCATCAGTGGTAAATTCTACATTATAATATTCAAATTACTATCAACCAAGATAAATATGGTCCATTTACATGGGCTGCCAGTCGCACGATACGATCGACGATGAGTAAACTGGCAATCATTTAATAAATGCCTGGTTACACAGGCAGATCAATGTACTTTGGTGTATACCAGGTCACCCCGTTTACAAAGGCTGCCTTGATTCTTGGCAGCACAAGTCCTGTTTACACGGATGAACTGCCGAGAACAATGATTTTTTTGCACTGCACAAAAAATCAATACACCCAATGAATGAGCATTTCAATTGTTCATTGGATGATTAGCAGCCTGGCAAATAATCCTGAAATTAGCATTCTTAGCAATGCTTGTGTATGATTATCTTGTGGTGTCAATGAACTGGGATGATGATTGATAAGCTTGCAAAATTATAATTTGTGTATTTCTTTTGCAATCACACAAAAGACTTACAATATGGGCTAGATTCATCACTTTTTGCAATCATTCCAAAGCAAAATTTAAATGTGTAAAACAGTTTTGAAATGTCGAAAAAGATTTTGAGCAACTACAAATTGGCAACTTTTGTCATTTTTTCTCTAAGTCCGGCCAACCTTGCGGTCTTTTCTTAAAAGTGGGTGGAGCTTAGTGTAGAGGGGGAGTGGTAAACACATTCTTTGCGCCACAAAAGAGATATATATTACAACGAAAATATTTTCTAATCCATGACTTGAATCTATTTCTTATGTCGAGGATGCCAGCTGAATGATGCACCAAATTCATAAAAAGGATTCTTGATGAAGGATGCACTGGAATAAGATATGCCAAATTTATTAAGACAGGTGTGCAAAACTCCAGTGTTGATTAATCAGGACCTATGTTTTAAGGTAACCTAATTTTATTTTAAAGCTTTTTTTCATAACAAACAATGAGATGATCGGGGAGGACAAACATCTCAGAGCAGAGGAGGGGGTGCAGGTCTAGGAGAGCATGCTTTTTTTCTTATTTTGTATAGCACAAAAAAAGTAATGGAGAACTCCATTAACCCCTTTCTGCCATGAGACGTACTATCCCGTCCATGTGCCCTGGGACTTAATTCCCAGGGACAGGATAGTACGTCATAGCGCGCAGCGGCGCTCACGTGGTGAGCGCCTCTGATCGCGGCCGAGTGTCAACTGATTATCACAGCTGACACCCGGCACAATGTGTAGGGGCGGTCACGGAACGCCCCCAACACGTTAACCCCTTGTACACTGCGATCAAACACGATCGCGGTGTACCGGGGGTTAAAGGGAAGCATCGGCAGGGAGGGGGCTCCCTCCGTGCTTCCCTGAGCCCCCCACGGCAGCGCAATGTGCAGCGCTGCTGCGGGGGGCTCTTTCCCTACAGGCCCCCAGATCCAAGATGGCGACAGGGACCTTCGGGGGCCTGTAGGGAGCTGACTTCCTCACTGTCTGCAAAGTGCAGGCATGAGGAAGTCTGCAGCAGTGCCTGTGACAGATCGCTGATCTGTCACAGTGATCTGTGATGTGACAGATCAGCGATCTGTCACAGGACAGTGATGTCCCACCTGGGACAATGTAATAAAGTTAAAAAAGAAAAAAAAAAGTGTAAAAATAATTTTAAAAAAATCGCTAAATAAATTAGTTAAAAAAAAATATATTCCCCAATAAACACATTTTTTGAAAATAAAAAAAACAAAACAATAAAAGTACACTTATTTGGTATTGCTGCGTCTGTAACGATCCGCCCTATAAAACTGTCCCATTAGTTAACCCCTTTATAGAACTCCTTTAAAAATAAAAATAAAAAACGAAGTAAAAAATAATGATTTATTATCATACCACCGAACAAAAAGTGCAATAACGCGCGATCAAAAAGACGCATATAAATATTCACGGTACCGCTGAAAACGTCTGCTTGTCCCGCAAAAAACGAGCCACCATACAGCATCATCCGCAAAAAAATAAAAAAGTTATAGCTCGCAGAATAAAGCGATGCAAAAATAATTATTTTTTATATAAAATAGTTTTCATTGCATAAAACCGACAAAACATAAAAAAAGACCTAAATGAGGTATCGCTGTAACCGTACTGACCCGAAGAATAAAACCGCTTTATCAATTTTACCGCATGCGGAACGATGTAAACGCACCCCCCCAAAAGAAATTCATGAAACGCTGGTTTTTGTTCATTCTGCGTCCCAAAAATCGGAATAAGAAGCGATCAAAAAAGTCACGTGCCCGAAAATGGTACCAATAAAAATGTCAGCTCATCCCGCAAAGAAGAAGATCTCACATGACTCGGTGGGTCAAAATACGGAAAAATTATAGCTCTAAATATGTGGTGAAGCAAAAACTATTCTTACAATAAAAAGCGTCTTTTAGCGTGTGACAGCTGCCAAACATAAAAACCGCCATAAATAGTAAATCAAACCCCCCGTTATCACCCATTAGTTAGGGAAAAATAATAAAATTAAAAAAATGTATTTATTTCCGTTTTCCCGTTAGGGTTAGGGTTAGGGTTAGGGCTAGGGCTAGGGTTAGGGCTGAGATTAGGGTTAGGGGTGTGTTGCGGTTAGGGTTGGAGTTATAATTGGGGGGTTTCCACTGTTTGGGCACATCAGGTGCTCTCCAAATGCAACATGGCGTCTGATCTCAATTCCAGCCAATTCTCAGTTGAAAAAGTCAAATGGTGCTCCTTCCCTTCCAAGCTCTGCCATGCGCCCAAACAGTGTTTTACCCCCACATATAGGGTATCAGCATACTCAGAACAAATTGAAAAACAACTTTTGGGGTCCAATTTCTCCTGTTACCCTTAGGAAAATAAAAAATTGAGGGCAAAAATATCATTTTTGTGGAAAAAAAATGATTTTTTTATTTTCTCACCCTGGCGTTATAAACTTCTGTGAAGCACTTGGGGGTTCAAAGTGCTCACCACACATCTAGATAAGTTCCGTGGGGGGTCTAGTTTCCAAAATGGGGTCACTTGTGGAGCGTTTCAATAGTTTAGGTACATCAGGGGCTCTCCAAACGCACATGACACCCGCAGGTCAATCCATCAAAGTCTGCATTCCAAAACGTCACTACTTCCCTTCCGAGCCCCGGCGTGTGCCCATACAGTAGTTTTCTCCCACATAAGAGGTATCAGCGTACTCAGGACAAATTGGACAACAACTTTTGGGGTCCAATTTCTCCTGTTACTCTTGGGAAAATAAAAAAAATTGGTGACTAAATGATCATGTTTGTGGAAAAAATACGATTTTTTTTATTTTCACGCCCGGTCGTTATAAACTTCTGTGAAGCACTGGGGGGGTTCAAAGTGCTCACCACACATCTAGATAAGTTCCTTAGGGGGTCTAGTTTCCAAAATGGGGTCACTTTTGGGGGTTTCCACTGTTTAGGTACATCAGGGGCTCTCCAAAAGCAACATGACACCCGCAGACCATTCCATCAAAGTCTGCATTCCAAAACATCACTTCTTCCCTTCCGAGCCCCGATGTGTGCCCATACAGTAGTTTTCTCCCACATATGGGGTATCAGCGTGCTCAGGACAATTTGGACAACAACTTTTGGGGTCCAATTTCTCCTTGTACCCTTGGGAAAATAAAAAAATTGGTGACTAAATGATCATGTTTGTGGAAAAAATATGATTTTTTTATTTTCACGCCCGGGCGTTATAAACTTCTGTGAAGCACTGGGGGGTTTAAAGTGCTCACCACACATCTAGATAAGTTCCTTGGGGGTCTAGTTTCCAAATTGGTGTCATTTGTGGGGGGTTTCTACTGTTTTGGTACATCAGGGGCTTTCCAAACACGACATGGTGTCCGATCTCAATTACAGCCAAAAACGTCAAATGGTGCTGCTTCCCTTCCGAGCTCTGCCATGCGCCCAAATAGTGGTTTACTCCCACATGTGGGGTATCAGCGCACTCAGAACAAATTGCACAATATCTTTTAGGGTCTTGTTACCCTTGGAAAAGTAAGAATTGAGAGTGAAAAGTTCATTTTTTTGGAAAAAATATGATTTTTTTTAATTGTACCACTGTACGTTATAAACTTCTGTGAAGCCCTTGTGGGTTCAAAGTTCTCACCACATATCTAGATAAGTTCCTTGGGGGGTCTAGTTTCCAAAATGGGGTCACTTGTGGAGGGTTTCCAGTGTTTTGGTACATCAGGGGTTTTCCAATCGCAACATGGTGTCCGATCTCAATTCCAGCCAAAAACGTCAAATGGCGCTGCTTCCCTGCTGAGCTCTGCCATGCACCCAAATAGTCATTTACACCCACATATGGGGTATCAGCGTACTCAGGAAAAATTGCACAATAACTTTTAGGGTCCTGTTACCCTTGGAAAAATAAAAATTGGGGGTGAAAAGATCATTTTTGTGGAAAAAATATGATTTTTTAATTGTACCGCTGTACGTTATAAACTTCTGTGAAGCCCTTGTGGGTTCAAAGTTCTCACCACATATCTAGATAAGTTCCTTGGGGGGTCTAGTTTCCAAAATGGGGTCACTTGTGGGGGGTTTCCACTGTTTAGGTACATCAGGGGCTCTCCAAACACGACATGGCGTCCGATCTGAATTCCAGCCAATTTTGCATTGAAAAAGTCAAACGGCGCTCCTTCCCTTCTGAGGTCTGCCATGCGCCGAAACAGTGGTTCTCCCCCACATATCAGATATCAGCGTACTCAGGACAAATTGCACAATAACTTTTGCAGTCTAATTTTTCCTGTTACCCTTGGTAAAATAAAAAAAATTGAACCTGAATTATTTTTTTTGTGAAAAAAAAGTTAAATGTTCATTTTTTTTTTAAATATTCAAAAAATTCCTGTGAAGCACCTGAAGCGTTAATAAACTTCTTGAATGTGGTTTTGAGCACCTTAAGGGGTGCAGTTTTTAGAATGATGTCACTTTTGGGTATTTTCTATCATATAGACCCCTCAAAGTGGCTTCAAATATGATGTGGTCCGTAAAAATAAAATGGCGTTGCAAAAATGAGAAATCGCTGGTCAAATTTTAACCCTTATAACTTCCTAACAAAAAAAAATTTTGGTTCCAAAATTGTGCTGATGTAAAGTAAACATGTGGGAAATGTTATTTATTAAGTTTTTTGTGTGACGTATCTCTGTGATTTAAGGACATAAAATTTCAAATTTGGAAAATTGCAAAATTTTCGCCAAATTTCCATTTTTTTCACAAATAAACACAAGATGTATGAATGAAATTTTACCACTACCATGAAGTACAATATGTCACGAGAAAACAATGTCAGAATCACCGGGATCCATGGAAGCGTTTCAGAGTTATAACCTCATAAAGGGACAGTGGTCAGAATTGTAAAAATTGGCCCTGTCATGAACGTGCAAACCACCCTTGGGGCTTAAGGGGTTAAAAATGCAGCTTGTCCCAGAGAAAACAAGCCCTCATACAGCAATGCTGACAGCTATTATATACTAAAAACCATGAATATATGCTGGGAAAAACAGAGTACATACAGCATAGTACTAACCAGGACACAATGAGCACTGAAACTGAAGGGAAAATAAAAGATATGATTGCTCTCAGTGCACAAATGATGTATTAAAGATGTGTTTGATGGAGCAAGCAAAAAAATAAGAGTAATTAGAATGACAAATACGCAAATGTTCTGGTAATTTGGGTTCCTTGGTTACAACGTCCCAATGGGAGCCACCTTTACAGCGGTATCATCAGAGCATATGTAGCAAGGAGGAGCATGTAAATACCAGAATGTCTTCTCTCCTAATCACCGTTCCTCTCGCATATATTAAATATGCAGCAATGTGTCAAGTGTTATGGATAAGGCAATGAGAACTACATCTGTATTATTCACAGTGCAGTGTGTATCCGAATACAGTCTTTCGCTGGCAGACAGGGACAAACACTGTGTACTGCAAACTGCAAAAATATAACACCATAACAAGTTTTGATCAAGCAATAGAATTAGAGTTATTCCCACCCAACCCTACCAATAAAATCCCAAATTATACCATGAAGAAGTGAGATACTGGAAATAGGATAGGCCACATACCAGACACGATAGATAAGCACATGACATATAAACAGGCCCATAGACCATTACATAGCAAAAGTTTTGCTTTGTTAACTTTTAAGGCACCCATAGACCTAGCTAATGGAAAGTTATGAACAGAGAATACTGCTGGCCATAGTCACAATGTACTGGCCCCAAAACAAGACCTCTTTTATTAAAACAAAGTAAAACTGTCCCTGTTCCATATAGAAGCCAATCACTGTGCAGCTTTCATTTGTCATAGCAGCTAATTAAATGAAAACTTTGCTGTGATTTGTTGCCACGGTCATCAAGGTTAGTATTTCTAGTAGCTGTTATCAATGTAGCTCAGTGCTTCTAGGGTGCAACAGGTTGCGCTTTAGGCTGTGTGTCCACAATTATTTTGTTTTTGGCACTGCATTTTGCATCAAAAACTCAGCGTATTACAGTTCCAGTAAAGTGGATGGGATTAATAAAAATCTCATGCCCTCTGTGCTTTGTTTTTACCTGGCATAAAATGACCTGAGGCGCATGTTATCCACCCAGGAAAGATGCAGTGCGAATGCAAAGTGCCAATACATTGTTTTAGGAGACCTTAGCTGTCTGTATCCTCCCTTTGTTTGCATAGTTATGAACTAGACTAGGGAGTTTTCCACATATTCCAAAAAAGAAGAACCAGGATGAGAGGTGTAACTACAGTCACAACAGGTACCATAGGCCCCAAAGGCTGAAATGGCCAAACCAGGAGAACAACATGCTAATATTAGATATTGAAAGTCTATTGTAGGGTGGGGCCATGATAGATTACCATCTAGGGTCCTTGAAACTTCATTCATAAATGGAGCCAATGCCTTGGTCTGAACTGGAGAAAGCAACCGAATGTAATGTGGCATGGAAAACTTTTGGCACTCTTGGTCAAAATTACTGTTATTGTGAAAGGTTAAGCAAGTTGAAGACGAAATGATCTCTAACAGAGCTAAAGTAAAAGATGACAGATTTCCTTTGTATTTTAGGCAACAACAAAAAAATAGTCATTTTTTAAATTTAAAAAATTACAAAAAGGAAAATGGGCCGATGCAAAAGACTGGCCACCCTTATAGATTTGTGTGCTCAGATAACTTTGACCAAGGTTTCAGACCTTAATTAGCCTTTCAAGGGTATGGCTTGTTTACTATCATCATTAGGAAAGGCCAGGTGATGCAAATTTCCCAGCTTTATAAAAACTCAGCCTCCTCTAACTTTGTGCCAAAAACAGAAGCCATGGATTCTTCTAATCATCTGCCTAGAACTTGGATAATGCAAATGGTGGAGGCCTACAAAGCAGGAGAGGGCTATAAGAAGATAGAAAAGCATTCTCGTTGCCCTTTCCTCAGTTTGAAATGTAATTAAGAAATAGAAGTTAACAGGAACAGTGGAGGTTAAGATAAGGTCTGGAAGACCAAGCAAAATTTCAGTGAGAGTTGCTTGTAGGATTACTAGAAAGGCAAATCAGAACTCTTGCTTGACTGCACCTTCAGAAAGATTTAGCAGACACTGGAGTTGTGGTAAATTGTTCTACTTTTCATAGACACCTGCACAAAAATGGCCTTCATGGAAGAGTCATCAGAAGAAAACCTCTCCTGCATCCTCACCATAAAATTCAGCATCATAAGTATGCAAAAGAACATGTAAATAAGCCTGATACATTTTGGAAGCAAGTCATGTGGACCAATGAGGTTAAAATAGATCTCTTTGGCCACAGTGATCAAAGGTATGTGTTGAAAAAAGGGCACAGAATTTCAGGAAAAGAACATGTCACCAACCATTAAGCATCAGGGTGGATAAATCATTTCACGGTAGAGGGAAGAATGGATTCAATTAAATTTTAACAAATTCTTGATATAAACATAACACCATATATAAAAAAGCTGAAGTTGAGAAGAGGATGGCTTCTACAAATGGATAATGATTGGTGATGAGAGAGTATACTCGCAACAATGCAACTTGCCCATCACTAATAATGATCCTAAACACATGTCAAAATCCACAATAGACTACCTCAGAAGGTGCAAACTGAAGGTTTTCCAATGGCTCTCTTATCTGAACATCATTGAAAATCTGTGGTTAGATCTCAAAATATCAGTACATGCAAGACGACCCAGGAATCTCACAGAACTTGAAGAATTTTCCAAGGAGGAATGGATGATAATCCCTCAAACAAGAATGGAAAGACACATGGCTGGCTACAAAAAGTGTTTAAAAGCTGTGATGCTTTAAAAAGACGGTGCTACTAGGCGTTAATCTTGCAAGGTGCCCAAACTTTTGCATTGGTCCATTTTCCTTTTTGTAATTTTTAAAATGTAAAAGATGAAAAAAAAAGTTTTTTTTGCCTATAATACAAAGGAAATGTGTCATCTTTAATCATTTCATCTTTAATTTGCTAACTGTTCACAATAACAGTGATTTTGACCAGTGAGGTCCAAACCTTTAAATGCCACTGTATTGTGATGTAGAGGATGTAAGAGCATTTCACATGAAAGCTCCATCTCTTATCTTCATGTATTTTGGTAGCTGAGGTTAGTTCCCGGTGTGACATTACATAGTAAGCAGGTTGTGCATTCATGCGAATCACCTCCAGCAGAATACACATATTCCATAGGGATAAATGTCATTGGAATATATAGTCATTCCTTTCTGATGGTTGTTGCTCCCTGAATCCCTAGTGGTAGTATAAAGGAGAAAGACTGCTGATTTTCCTTACTGAGCAAACACACTATGGGCAGCAGTACTGATATCCAGACGTGTGCTATATTTGCAGCAGATGACATAACACTCCTACAATAGGAATGCAAACTAAACAGGGACTGTGTGTTCCTCTCCTAAGCATTATTTGAGAGAAGAAAGTCTTAATGTCGTTTCTTGAGGAATAGTTGCCAGTATAGCCATGGGCGAAATGCACTCTTATTATGCTTTCCTGACTCCTCTTACACCTAATTAGATACACACCGAGCTGGGAAATCATCCTAGTTGCTGCTATTGAACTGCCTCTGCAGTCTACTGGGGCAATAAACTTTGTTGGAGTCCACATAGTAATTGTGTGGTCTGGTTAAGGACCCAATAGGTAGTTTTTATAGGAATATAAAAGTGTTTACAGCCTTATATGTTCTATTTTAAATTATTATATCGTGATATATGTTAGAATGCTACAGGCCAGCTATTCCAATAACAGGATGCCAACAGCAAAAAATACATCTTTATAGCAACCACCTACCAATTGCTTTTGTTGTTGTTTTTTAAAGGCATGAAGAAAACAGCAACTCCTGAAGAGTTACTAAAATGTCTGAATATTATAATGTATGCATATTATAGGGTGATAGCAGTGTGATACAATTGTAGTGTAACTGATATAGAATGTGCAGGTTATAGAGTTTCCCTTGGTACTCCACGAGGGGGTTAAATCTAGTTAGGAAGCCTCGAAGAGGTTGTTCATCCTCAAAATCCAACATTTTTTTAAGCTAATCTGTGCTATATTTGTAATACAGTGGGCAAAAAAGTTTTTAGTCAGCCACCAATTGTGCAAGTTCTCCCACTTTAAAAGATGAGAGAGGCCTGTAATTGACATCATAGGTAGACCACAACTATGAGAGTCAAAATGAGAAAACAAATTCAGAAAATCACATTGTCTGATTTAGCAAAATTTATTTTGAAAATTATGGTGGAAAATAAGTATTTGGTCAGCTAAAAACATGTAAGATTTCTGGTTCTCACAGACCTGTAACTTTCTTTAAGAGGCTCCTCTGTCCTCGACTCATTACCTGTAGTAATGGCACCTGTTTGAACTTATTATCAGTATAAACGACACCTGTCCACAACCTCAAACAGTCACACTCCAAACTCCACTATGGTGAAGACAAAAGAGCTGTTGAAGTACATCAGAAACAAAATTGTAGTCCTGCACCAGGCTGGTAAGACTGAATTTGCAATAGACCAGCAATTTTGTGTGATGAAATCAACTGTGGGAGCAATAATAAGAAAATGGAAGACATACAAGACAAATGATAATCTCCCTTCATCTGGAGCTCCACGGAAGATCTCACCCCATGGGGTCAAAATGATAACAAGAACAGTGAGCAAAAATCCCAGAACCACATTGGGGGACCTAGTGAATGACCTACATAGAGCTGGAACCACTGTAACAAAGGCTACCATCAGTAACACACTACATCGCTAGGAACTCAGATCTGGCAGTGCCAGACGTGTCCCCCTGCTTAAGCCAGTACATGTCCAAAGTAGAACTGTTTGGTAGAAACAAAACTCATCGAGTTTGGAGTGGACAGAATGCTGAGTTGCATCCAAAGAGCACCATACCTACTGTGGTGCATGGAGGTGTCAACATCATGCTTTGGGGCTGTTTCTCTGCAAAAGGACCAGGACAACTGATCTGTGTACATGAAAGAATGAATGGGGCCATGTATCATGAGATTTTGTGTGCAAATCTCCTTCCATCAGCAAGGGCATTGAAGATGAAACATGGATGTGTCTTTCAGTATGATAATGATCCCAAGCACACCGCCAGGGCAACTAAGGAGTGGCATTGTAAGAAGCATATGAAGGTCCTGGAGCAGCCTAGCCAGTCTCCAGATCTCAACCTCATAGAAAATCTTTGGAGGGATTTGAAAATCCATGTTGCCCAGCGACAGGCACAAAACATCACTGCTCTAGAGAAGATCTGCATGGAGGAAAGGGCCAACATACCACCAACAGTGTGTGGCAACCTTGTGAAGACTTACAGAAAACGTTTGACCTCTGTCATTGCCAAGAAAGTATATATAACAAAATATTGAGAAGAGCTTTTGATAATGACCAAATACTTATTTTCCACCATAATTTGCAAAATAAATCTTGTCAAATCAGACAAGGTGATTTTCTGGATTTGTTTTCTCAATTTGACTGTCATAGTTGTGGTCTACCTATAATGTCAATTACAGGCCTCTCTCATCTTTTTAAGTGGGAGAACATGCACTATTGTTGGCTGGCTAAATACTTTTTTCCCCACTGTATATAGCACCCATATATACTTTGTTTTTTGTTTTTACCTTTCATTCCTCCTGAATTTCACTTGACTCCCTGCACCCAGTTGATGTATATCTGGCTCGTCAAACCAGGCAGCTTACTGGGCTTTTTTTCTAAGCTTACAGCCAGAAGTAGCACTGCCTTGGGCACAGGTGTCCAGCTCCGCCCTCTGCCTGCCCACTATACAATCATTGGCTTTAAGTATTTGCCCCAGCACCACCCTCTGCCCGCCCACTACACAATCAATGGCTTTAAGTATCTGCCCCAGCACCACCCACTGCCCGCCCACTACACAATCAATGGCTTTAAGTATCTGCCCTAGCACCGCCCTTTGTCTTTAAGTATCTGACACAGCACCGCCCTCTGTCTGTTCACTACACACTAATTGACTGTTAGTATCTGTCCCAGCACTGCCCTCTGTCATACATCCCAGCAGTGGAAGTGATAGAGTGATCCTGCTCCTTTCATCTGTAGAAGTGCAGCTCATATACACCTCACATCACATCCACAGTGGTTATAGAGCTGTCACATGTTCCCCATATTTCTTCTGACATAAGATTACTGTGATGAAAACTATATACAGCACCTAAAGTGAGTCCATAGTACACATATATACTGCATATACCATGAGTGTATAATAAAAGCAAGACCGAGTGATCAGTTATGCAATAAGAGTACTTCCAGCCACAGTTTCAACTTGACATCATTGGCTTCACTCAGTTCACTTGTATTGAATGAGGCACATTGCTAGTCAGAATGTGGTCAGAAATATGCATATCACATACTTGCTGTCACATGACCAGTCGGTCTCACTGCTGGCACTGGTAAATTTTCACAGCAAGCACATCACATAAGAGACAGTGAGGCAGATGTGTACACATCACAGAAGATGCTGGGACTGCTCGTTATACATTACAAAGGAGACGCTGATGCTGGTATATATACATCACACAGGAGACACAGACTGCTGCATTCATTACGTAGGAGACACTTTCTGCATCATCGAAAAGGGAGCAAAAAGTACCAACTCCATCCAAAAAGATCAACCTGACCTTGGCACTGCCAGCATAAGCGCTTAATGATTTGTTGCATTCACCACAGTGAATTCTGGGGGGAATTAAATGTCCAGCAAAATGGGGCCATAGGCTCAAGCACTGCGGTCCCCAGGCCAGAGGTTCCCCACCCTACTTTAGACTGTTTTAATATGCTGGGATTAGATGCACAGAGTGTATTACACAGCATGCACTTAGATAAACAAAGTGTACCATACAGGATGGGGTTAGATACATGTCTCAGCGGACTGTGTCACACATGATGGAATTATATGCAAAGCTCAGCGAACCATATTACACAGGATAGGATGAGATGCATGCCTCATTTAAATGTCTGTAAAGCTTCTGATGCGCTTTTCAGAAACCGCAGTAAATCAATATTCAGAATTCCCTGTACACACGGATATCTGAATAAAGGGTTAAATTGACTGAGCAGTGCTGACTTGGTGTTTAGTATAAATCTAGAAGTGGGAAACAGAGTGCTCAATAGGGTGATACCCTATACAGGGAGAGTAGGAGAGTGCTGCTTACGTTCACCTGATGGAGTTGTGAAAGGAAAAACTCCTATGTAGGCATGAAGAAAAACAGCTGCTGCTGCCCCATGGCTGGTGGATAAATCCTCCAGGAGATATTGGATCCAGTTGGATGAAGATGTGTGTGGGCTTCTGTGCTGAGTAAATCAATTTTTCAGAAATTATGATGAGGAAAAGGCTTTTTATTCATAACTAGTGTTGAGCATTCCGATACCGCAAGTATCGGGTATCGGCCGATACTTGCTGTATCGGAATTCCGATACCGACTTCCGATATTTTTTCAATATCGGAAGTCGGCATCGGAATCGGAAGTTCAAAGTTGATTGACAGCCTGACGTCATCATGATGCGCGGTGTGTGCGCATCATGATGCGCCGTCATTTCGGGCCTTCCGGGGGTCTCTGCCGGCCTGCCGGGGGGCTGTGCCGGCCTGCCGGGGGGCTGTGCCGGCCTGCCGGGGGGCTGTGTGGACTGCCCGGGGTCTGTACCGGCCTGCCGGGGGGCTGTGCCGGCCTGCCGGTGGTCTGTGCACCCTGTGGGGGTCTGTACCGGCCTGCCGGGGGGCTGTGCCGGCCTGCCGGTGGTCTGTGCACCCTGTGGGGGTCTGTACCGGCCTGCCGGGGGGGCTGTGCCGGCCTGCCGGGGGGCTGTGCTGATGTCCGGGGGTCTGTGCAAGCATCGTACAGACCCCAGAGAGGCTGTACAAGGGAAAAACAGGATTTTTCTTATTCCGATACCGGAAGTCCCATAGACTTGAATGGGACTTCCGGTATCGGCGATACCGATACTTTTTTTTAAGATCGGCCGATCCATTCCGATCCGATACTTTGAAGTATCGGACGGTATCGCTCAACTCTATTCATAACGCGTTTCAACGCCTTACCAATGTCTTTTACTACAGGCCACCTGTGCAAGCTGAAGATATGGATGAACTGTTTATGCATCAAATGGCCAAGTTCTCCAAAAATTATGACATAGTTGTCATGGGAGATTTCAATTATAACACAGACATCACATCCAACATCAAATCCATATGTTTGTGGGGAGAAAACTGATGTATGTCATTTTAATTTTAACTTTGGAATACAGGAACAATTTTAGTAGCTGGAACACTCTTTCCTTTTGTCTACAATCATATTTCAATTATCCAGACATTTGTTGGGAATCTCTCTCAGGCAAAACGAACAGGTCTTGGAGATTCTTATCCTCTCTTGCTGACAACTTTATCTTCCAAAAAGTAGGGGAGAAAACAAGGGGATCTGCTACCTTGGATCTAATCCTTATAAACAGGGAGGAAATGGTTAAGGAAGTAAAAAGTGGCTGGGACGCTAGGAGGTAGCGACCATGCTATTTTAGAATTTTGGATAACTAGAGGAGGAAGACCTGTGAAGACTCAGACGTCAAGGTTAGATTTCAGAAAGGTAGATTTTAAGGGACTCAGAAAGAGAATTGGAGGGATCCAATGGCTGGACATCCTTAAGGACAAACATGTCCGTGAAGGATGGGAAATCTTGAAAAATGAGATTCTCAAAGCACAATCGTTAACAATTTCAAAAAGAGGGAAGAATACAAAGCATTTAAGGAAACCAGGATGGATGAACTCAGAACTTAAACACATGCTAAAGAAGAAAGAAATGTTTATCAAATGGAAATAGGGAGGTATATCTAAAGAATATAATAATTTCTGCAGAAAATGCAGGGCAGGAATCATATTACCTGAAGCTGACAATGAATTAAGGCTTGCAAGAGACATCAAAAGCAATAAAAAAAGGATTTTGGGGATATGTCAATAGTAAAAGAAAAGTCATAGATGCTATAGGATTTTTACAGGATGAAAATGATGAAATGGTAAGACAGGATGTTGAGAAGGCCGGACTTTTAAATTCCTATTTTGCATCTGTTTTCTCTCAGAAAGGAAATGTAACATCAACTGATCATCACTGTCCTATAAAGATATATATAAAGTGCTCTCAGTGAGAGAAACAAAATAGGAATCTTGTGGGTATGATACCTTTTAATGGCTAACAAATAATAGTGAATGTTGTTACAAAGCAAGCTTTCGGGACTGCTTATGTCCCTTCATCAGGCTGATATGACAAAATATTTGAAGAAACCTTATTTATATACAGTTTAAACTGTAAATTGTGCTTTAAACTGTATATAAATAAGGTTTCTTCAAATATTTTGTCATATCAGCCTGATGAAGGGACATAAGCAGTCCCGAAAGCTTGCTTTGTAACAACATTCACTATTATTTGTTAGCCATTAAAAGGTATCATACCCACAAGATTCCTATTTTGTTTCTCTCACTGAGAGCACTTTATATATATTTTTTTCCACTGGCTAACACGGTACCAAACCACTTTTTTCGTTGTCCTATAAAGGGAATAGAAGAATCCAGGATATCTATAAACAGAAAGATAGTGAGGAAACACTTAGCTAACCTAAAATTAAATCAAGTCTCCAGGTCCAGATGAATTACACCCCAGAGTACTGAAGGAGATAGAAGAAATTTTTGAACCACTGTCCATAATCTTTGAAAATTCTTTGCGAACAGGAGAAGCTCCAGAACACTGGAGAAGAGCAAATGCTTTTCCTATCTTCAAAAAGGGGAAGAAGGTGGACCCAGGGAACTATAGGCCGGTGTCATGATCCATGCTGGATCATGACTGATATAAAGCACAGGTAACCTTTTTTTTTCCTAAGCTGTGCTTAAGGTTGTTTTTTGCCCCCGATGGCCATTAGGATTATTGCACTGTGGTGTCGTTTGTTCTAAATTTGCCCCCGGTGGTGGTGAGTGTCATTGCACTCTAGTCTCTTTAGTTAAGTGCACATGATTATAATGCAGGTGTGATTGCTGGCTCTGCTATAAAGAGTCACAGGTGTTGCAATCAGTGTTGGTGATAGTGTTCATTTCAACCATCCTTGGTGGAGGAAGGAGCTAGAGAGAGGTCCTGGCAGCTCAGTCAGAGCCCTGGTGTGAAAGGAGTCATAGGGGATTTCCTGGTAGCTCTGACAGAGCTTGGTGGCAGCGATTCAGGAGGAGAGCTGCATGCTGGTGGTGGACTGTTGCTGGGAGCAAGTGCAGCAGAGTAAAGCTAAGTTATGTTTCCCCGTTTGTGTTTTCTCCTTAGTGTGTATTAGTGCAGCGGTGGGGTGAGTGCCTGCGCCACCCGGCTCCCTAGCAAGGGATAGGTGTAAGATGTGCTAGGACGACAGGTTCCTGATCGGTGCCTGGTGCGGAACCGGCATAGGGAACGTTAGGGACGCTGACTCAGGGGAGTGCTGGAGGTCTCCACGTCCCCTTTCCCTATCGCAGGGCCCACCGTTGTAACTGTTTCCCTACCCCTTGTCTTGTTGCTTTAGTTACCGGCCTGCGAGCCGTGTCACACAGGACAGTATCACATGCCGCGTCCTGTTGTTTTAGTTACCGGCCTGCGAGTCGTGTCACATAGGACGGGTCCGCGTGACAGTCAGTGAGTCTGACTTCTATACCAGAAAAGATCTTTGAACAAATTATTAAACAACATGCATGTAAGTACCTAGATAAGAATGAAGTGATTAAACAGAGTCAGCATGGGTTTGTAACTAATAAGTCATGTCAGACTAACTTAATTTCCTTCTATGACAGAAAAACTGACTGGGTGGATCAGGGAAATGCTGTAGATATAGTATATCTTGACTTCAGCAAAGCATTTGACAAAGTGTCTCACACAATCCTTATTGAGAAAATTACTAAGTATGGAATGGACAAGGCAATTGTTAGGTCGATTCATAACTAGCTTAGTGATCAGACCCAAATGGTCGGAAATGGCTGCACATCCAGTTGGAGGAATGTCTCAAGTGGGGAACTACAGGGCTCTGTCCTGGGCCCTGTATTGTTCAACATCTTTATCAATGATTTAGATGAAGGAATTGAGGGTAAACTGATTAAATTTGCTGATGACACAGAGCTAGGAGGTATAGCTAATACTAGAGAAGAGAGAGGATTCAAAAAGATATAAATAAACTGGAGCATTGGGCAGCAACTAACAGAATGGTTAAAAGGGGACAAATGCAAAGTACTACATCTGGGCAATAAAAATGAAAAAAGCATATACAGAATGGAACAGGGGTAAGCAACAGTGTTCTACCTTCACACACGTTGATACGGTGTGCACTCTAGCATACAGCATAAACCACTGCTCTGTCTTCCAAATAAGCAGACTAGTCTCTGTTGTCTAACTTGTTCATTGGTGAAGAGTGTAGAACATGCGTTAAAACTATAAAGAATACAAATGACATGGGTAAGTATTGGGCAGATGATCACACAGCTAACACAATTCCAGGAAGCATACAGTGTGATGCAAACTTTACATAGAGACACACAGGTGTCTAATTAAATCTACTGAGCTGGCTGCTGTACTGTTAATAACATCTCTGTAACACTGCATTGCAAGAAAAGATATTAACCTTACCAGATATGCTTTACCCAGATAACAAACTCAAGTTGGGGAGTTGCAGGAGGACAGTTAAACAACATGTGTCCTATGATATGCACAGAAGAAAAATGACACCTTCTTTATCCCAGAATACACTGCTTCATTCCCACATGCATTGCTTCAATACCACATGCATTGCTTCTATTAAAGACACAGACTGTAAGTGCTATATAAGACACAGCTATAAATTCAGCCACCACTAGAGAGGAGACTTGATAGCTGTCTGCAAATATGTCAAGGGCTGTCACATTGTAGAAGGATCATCTTTATTCTCATTTGCACAAGGAAAGACTAGAAGCAATGGGATGAAACTGAATGGGAAGAGACACAGAGTAGATATTAGAAAAAACTTTTTAACAGTTAGGGTGATCAATGAGTGGAACAGGTTGCCACGAGAGGTGGTGAGTTCTCCTTCAATAGAAGTCTTCAAACAGAGCCTGGACAGACATCTGTCTGGGATGATTTAGTGAATCTTGCACTGAACAGGTATTGGACCAGATGACCCAGGAGGTCCCTTCCAACTCTACCATTCTATGATTCTATGACTCCATGAAAATAACAAATGTCATTTTATTTTTTCATCTGTAAGAGACTCTGGTACTGCGTTGAAACGCATATAAAAAAGTGAATAAAAAGTATTTTCCTCATCATCATTTCTGAAAAATTGATTTACTCCATCAGACCAGCCCAACTATCTGTTTATCTAACTGGATCCAACTCAGTGTTTAGGACACAGCAGCATGATGGTTACACTGCTGTGCTCTGAAAACATTGCAGTGACAGCGGTGGTGAGAGCAAGTCAGCAGCCTGATATTGAACTACTAATCCCAGATTGCTGAGCCGTTTTTGCCGCTGGAAGAAGTTACTGCTGCAGCACTTCTCTCATTGTACAGAGCAGCCCTGTGACTTCTTCCAGCAATGAGAACAGCTCGGTAGCCTTGCATCAGTAGTACAATACCAGGCTGCTGGCCTGCACTGACCACAACGGCCCTGGAGCTCCTGTCACAGCTGCAGCCTGTTTTGTACATGCCGTCACTGCTTCAGTCACTGCTCACTGCTCCTTTCACCCATTGCCACAGAACACTTTAAGCCGTGACAGGGGGTGCCCAACTCTTCCCACAGCTGTGCGCTAGGCAAACTTGGGGATGTGACCAGTTTACAGCTGAGGAGCCACAATATAGGAGAAGTGGTTGGACACTGACCGCAGTCTCCTGTGCCCAGAGGCCAATGTATATTCGATGTGCAAGTGCTATGCTCAGACACTCACCCAGCAGCAAATAAAAATGGCAGCTCCTAGCAGATGCAAACAGCATAAATAAAATGTTAAAACATGACATTTCATTTTGTATTAAAAATAATTAATTGTACAATTAATAACAATCGTGACACATCAATTTAAAGGATGGGTTTAAATAGGCCTTTAAAGGGTTCAATTAGCGCCTCGCTCACCTGCATAATATGACAACAAGCACAGAGAAATGCTGCTGTGGATGGGCCGGGGCATTCTACCCCTCTCCTCCATTCCTTCGGTGCTTGCTGTTGAGGAGCTGAGGGAGGAGAGGGATCAGCAATTCAAGGCAGGTTAAGCAGTGGGCTGGTACCAGCTTGGAACACTGCAGCTGCCACAGCAAGGATAGAAAACTTGCTAGTAGTTAAAGGCTACAGCGCTGGGTGAGCACTGAAACAACTGATAGGAGAGAATATATCCCTCCTCCTTACAGCACATTGGACAGCTCAGTCCAATCAGCATTTGCAGAACAGCCCTGCACTCCCAAGCCCAGTACTGTCTTGCATTGGGTTCAGATTGCGTTAGGTGCCATCCGTTTAATGGATCCGTTACTATGCGGCACTAGCGCAATGTAACAGATTCGTTAACACACCTATTGGCGTCTATTATGGTAACGTATCCTAACGCATGTCCAAATCAGCATGCGTTAGCGATGATGCGTTACTTTCTGATGCACCTTCGAATGCGGTCCACCGCATTTTCGGCTGCGTTAGGTCTAAGACACAGCCAACGGACGCGTTCACTGTACATAGGCCTCCATTGCTAACGCAATGCTACCATGCGCAATCTTTCAACAAAAGACAAAAAAGGACATCAGCGTTAGCGCATCCGTTTAACGCATATGCACACTAACGCGATGTGAACCTGCCTTACTGCACAGATGCTGGAATTGGAAGGAGGACCTACTGGAGATTGAGCATGGCATCCGTTGTGACCTTCCATCTAGTCTCTGAACAAGAAAGCTCTAGACAGGGTGTGACCATCTCCTCCTGATTCTGGAGTGAGGTTGGTCACATGCAATGTTTGATATCTAGCCAACAGTGCAGAATGCTGGCATGGAGTATATTACAAACTTTTAGCATTCTTCAGTCTAGATCCAAACACAAATAATAGAGAAAGCCTGAACAACCCTTTTACAGGGAACCTGTCACCTCTTTTTTGGACTACCAGCTAAAAATATCAGTTAATTGTCAGCTATGTATTCCACAACTACTTATGAAACCCCCTGACTCCCCATGTATCACCCAGAAAAACCTTTTTTCTTGCTCCCGCGCTGTATGGTAATGTGTTCGGTCCGATCCATTGGGCGTTGCTTCGGCTCCCTCACTCCACCCCTCCTCGACTTGCTGTATGCATGCCTTGCCATGAATATCACAGATCACATCGAGATTTTGTGCGTACGCATTCAAATGGGATCTCGCGCATGCGCAGTATGCTTTGCCCAACTGAGGGCAAAGCCGAAAAGCAGTATGGCGCATTGTGTTATATCACATGCTATTTTCAGAATTATTCTGATATTATGTTAGGACTATTTATCTAGCGATCCTCACTGGGCAGAGCTAGTAGTGGAGTTGGAAGGTGTTAGGCAGGCCATAGTGTGTACGAGGAAGAGAAGACAGTAATAGCAAGAAGTAATATGGATAAAGAAGCAGGTTATACTGATAATAACAACAATGGGAGAAAGAGAACATTCATGCCCCAGGATCAAGATAAGGAAAAGAAAGGGAGTCAATTCAGCTCTATACAGAGCCAGGAACCCAGAATGGCACTGCTGTGGGGTATGGGGACCCTGAAGCAGTGAAAGAATGAGACTGAGATAAGTTTAGGCAGGATTCTTGAAGTTTCCCTGAAGGCCAATGCACTTAGATACTGCACTGAACCCGGACCACAGAAAACAATGAAGCTACAGGAAAAATGAAGGGACCAGGTATGCTGTGTCCTGGAAATGTAATTTTAAGGTCAAATATTGTCTGCTATCTTCTGAATGTAGTTTAAATCAAGTTCTGCAGTAAAAGAAAGTTTATTTTTATAAATTTGAAACTGTTCCTGATATATGGGATGGTTCCCAAGTTTATTGATGACCAGAAGTGTACGATTGTCTGGGAAAATGTCTAGAATATGAATTATCATGCAAGCAAATGGGAATCATCATCAATTATGTCTGGGGGCGCTGTGACCAACCTCAGCCCATAGGCCCCTTACAATCTTATGTGGCAAATGGGCCTTTATGCTCCTTCAGAGTGACAGCTGCTTCTGTATCCCGTGTTTAACTTTGCAATAGATCCTGGTTAGAAATGTCCAATTATTTGTTGCTACAGCTCCTATGTAAGTATATATGTCTCTATGATACCAGTCTGCAAACAAACCTTGTATTGTATGATTTTGCATCTGTTCCCAATGTTTTGCTAGAATAAATGTGAGACAGTTGAAAGGTAGTATGACTGCACGATCAGACTACATAAGGTTTGTTTGTAGTCTGTTACCATGGCAACACATACATCTGCATAGAAGCAAAAAATGAAGCAATTTTGCAATAGGTGATTAAACATTTTCTATTTTTGATGCAGTGGAGCAACAAAATAAAAATGAGGACATTAACATCCACATAATCTGATTACTATATGGACTCCTAAAACTCGGGATTGTGAGTTTTTTTTGCAGTGTTATGACGCTAGCAAAAATCACCCACATAGTTTAAAGCTTACAGGTGGATTGTGGTTACCCCAATTCAGTAGATAACACGCTTTCTGTTGACTCTACACCATGACCATTCTTTAGAAAACAACACATTCCTAATCTGGCCTAGTTGACAATTTAATGTGAATTTCATATAGAAAAAAAAAATCATATTACCAGAAACATTAATTCTGCCCCACACTATGTATTAAAATGGTGATCCAGGCCAGTCGGAGTTTATAGGCACTTTGCTGTGCAGCAGCGATAAGGGAGGTACTGCTTTGTCATAATATGCTCGTAAGTAATGCTGTGTGCGCTACCCAGGATCTGCGCTGTATGGCAATAATAGAGGTTATTATGTGTGAAGTCTAATATGCAGGCTGCGGAAAATGGAAGGAATGGGTTGTTTGTATATAGGGAAGCCATCTCTTATCTGTGATGTTCATTCAGTACTATCTAGAGAGAGATAAGACAGAGAAAGCTAGATGTTGTCAAAATAATGGCTTTTGGGTTTGCATTTCAGGTAGCACAATCTAAACTGATGTAGAATTCTTCAGATTTGGTGTTATTCTATTCCTGATGAAGAATGTTCTGGAAAGCTTGCAATTTGTTACCAGCTTTTAGTTAGCTATTGAAGGTATCAAACAAGGAGAACTTTCAAATTTTAATATTTTTCAAAAAAGGGGAAATGCGGGAAAGATGCAATAATCCTATCAGAATACTATTGCATATTTTGTTGCAGAAAAGCACATTCGAAAATGCAGCATTTTTTGTATTTCCTCAAAGAGTATTGCATTTTCTTAACTCACAAAGAAATCCTTCTTTTAAAGGGAATCTGTCACCCCATTTTTGGCCATCAGGGGCTTATCTACAGCATTCTGTAAAGCTGTAGATAATCCACCGATGTAACCTGAAAGATAAGAAAATAGAGGTATATTATACTCACCCAGGGGCGGTCCGGTCTGATGGGTGTCGCCGTCCGGTGCCTCCCATCTTCATACGATGATGTCCTCCTTCTTGCTTCTCCCTCGGCTCCTGCGCAGGTGTACTTTATCTTCCCTGTTGAGGGCAGAGCAGAGTACTGCAGTGCGCAGGCGCCGAACCTCTCTGACCTTTCCCGGTGCCTGCACACTGCAGTACTTTACTCTGCCCTCAACCGGGAGCCGAGAGAGAAGCAAGGAAGAGGACATCATCGTATGAAGATGAGAGGTGCCAGACCGGACCGTGACACCCACCGCCTCCGCCGAGTATAATCTGACGTGCTGAATCTACAGAATGCTGTAGATAAGACCCTGAAGGCAGTGGCTGCAGCATATAGACCAAAAATGGGGTGACAGATTCCTTTCAAAAGAAACTACTGTGGCAGTCGGCTGATCATGGTAGGACAAGCTTTCTTAACTCCTGGTGATTTGCTTATTATTTTGTTTTGGTGTGGCCTCTGCAGGAAAGCGGAAGCACTAGGGTATGTGCACACAGGGTCTTTTAGAAGCCAGCATAACCTCCTACTCTCATTTTTGCTATAGAAAGACACTTCAGAAAAACTCTGATGGTGGTTTTCCTGAAACCTTTCTTTGATGTCTCCTGCATTGTTTTTGCAACTGCTTTTTTATTATTTCATACATTGGTAAGATAGTGGTGGCCACAAGAACAATGGATCGGTCACATGTTTTAACCGCTTCATGACTTTCAGAGCTTGAAGCTGTTAAAAAAAAAATACAAAAGATGTAACATGCACAGCAAATAGTTTTGACATTGCTGTGCATATTGTCATTCTTTATTGGGACTTTTTAAAATTTTTCAGGTGGGTTCTAGGTGGAATCCATTTTAAAATATGGCATGTGCACATATCCTTAAATGCCGACCATTCAAATAACTATTCATACATAAAATTCAGGCTGTAATCAAACCCACTGTGATGCAATAAATGTGAAGAAAGTCCAACATTATTGGATCAGTGCATGAAGTCTTCAACATGCAGGCTCCATGGAGATGTGCAGTTTCTGTGGATTCAACCAAGGCTAAGCTGCTTTCAGTCCAGTAGGCAAATCATTAGTCTTTTAAGGGTACGCTCACACTAGTGTACAGCATCTGGTGATTCTCTCTTGTGAGAGAATGGTTTCACCTTGCGGAGAGTCACATTCCGAGATGAGGAGACTTCAAACCACAATGCTCCTCTGGGAAAAAATGCAAATTGTCGTTTCAGAGAGGAAGAGGACTAGAACTCTAGTGCCACCTATTGGAAGTAGCAATCCTAACAGTCAATGTCGACCCTTTAACGAGCCTTGTTACATGACTTAGGGTAAAAGCCCAATCAGAATCTCAAGTTGCAGACACTGTGTTTCTGAGTACTGCCCCTTCTCAGTGCAAAGTATGAGATCTGGTTTGGCAGTGTGAGAGGCATCTGACCGGGATGGTGAGACAATTTGCATATTTCCCAGAGGAGTATTGCGGCTTTAAGTCTCCTCATCTCACCATGCTTAACATGTCACTCTCTGCAAGTAGAAACAATACTTCTTGGATCCTGGTCAAATGCCTCTCACACAGCCAAACCAGATCTCACACTTTGCACTGATGAGGGGCAGTACCCCAAAACACAGTGTCTGCAAATTGTGATTCGGCTTTTATCCTAATTCATGTGACAAGGCTCTTTAAAAGGTTAAAATTTAGGATGGCTTCTTCCAATAGGTGGCACTAGAGTTCTAGTCCTCTTCCTCTCTGCGGAGACCATTTGCATGTGAGAGAATGAGATGTTATATGCAAATGATCCTCGGCTTAAGCTCTGCTGCGAAGTTGAGCGTAGTGTCATTTTATCTGATTCTGTTGCATATGAGAATCAGAGCACAAGTGTGGAGAAGATGGAGAACTTAATTTCTCCATCTTCCCCTTTCTGTGAGTCGGCGTATATCTAACTACACTTGGATGATCGAGTGCTATCAAACATTTTGTCGGATAGCAATCTGACCAATGTTACACTATGGGGCAGTGCAGATCTCCCAATTTGGCATGAGGAAACAATCTCAGCATGCTGTAAGTGGCTCTGGAATTTTAATCATGCACACCCATACAAGTCTATGGGTGAGTATAAAACAATGGACTGCACTTGGATGTCATCCAAGTGCAGTCCGACATCTGCAGACTCAAACAATGGAGAAGAAGGAGACATTACATTTTCCGTCTTTTCCACACCTGTGCTGCGATTCTCTCATGCAAGAGAATCGGATCACAGTAAGATGACACTCAGATTAAACTCTGACAGAGTATGAATCTAGTGACATCTGCATATTCAAGCCAATTCTTTTGCACGAGAAAATCATTGCTCATGTGCCCCCATCTCTCCATCTGCGCATGTGTAAGGAGGAAGACCGGGCAGCGGGTGTCTGCATTGAGCTGGGTCTGGAAATGTCGAGGCTGCGTCCTATGTTGCCCAAGGGAAGAAAGAGGGAACTAGACAAAACTCATGATCAAGGAAGAGGGGGCGTGTTCACAGGAAAGCGTGCAAAGCAGCAGGCAGTTTCCCGCCGTCAGGGAGAGTGCAGGAGGGTGAGCAGCGTGCTCTGCGCTCTGAGCAGTGTGCTATGCGCCCCGAGATCTCCTGGGTGCTCCAGCAGAAAAGTTAGTGCGGGGAGAGTCGTGAGCCTGGCTAAGTAAAGGACAGCGCGTGTGCAGAGAAGCGTGGGCCGTAGTGATGAGCAAACATACTCGGTAATGCAAGGTACTCCCCCGAGCATCGCTGTACTCGCGGTGTTTGGCGGGCGCCGAGCATTCCCAGTATTCCCAATCAACATGCAGGGATTGTGCGCCGCACACTGTAATACCGCAGCCATGTTGGTTGTGGCATTACAGTGGTTGGCTGGCCGCACAGCATCATCAGCTCTATATCAGACCTGGCGCCGCACTGCTCGTCCCAGTCAGCTCCAGAATGACCAGTATAGGGAGAGTTGCTGCAGCGATAGTGACAGAATAGGTGGGAAAAACCTCAAAATATTAAAAAATACCTTTTATTAATCAATTATTAAAAACTGGGGAACACAAAATCATAACCAAAGAAAAATGACACTTGATAGAAAAGGACCTTAAGGGGTGTCTGGCCCTATATCCTGATAATCAACAGCACCTGACCTGACAGCAAAGGTAATAGCATCTCATTAGGGTAATCTTTAGGATAGCTGTCAAGGAGCGGGGGCGCCATATGTCGTGATTGTTTATAGGGTGCCAACCTCCGCTGTAAGGTAGGGTAAGATAAGGGTCAGTTTAATTTCGTTTGGCCCCTAGTTTCCACGTGAATCACATTTTTTCTGTTATTTCTCTACCCTTTTCTACATAGGGATTTGCAGGGTTAGAAGGGACAGCCGACGGTGAGTGGAGGTGCCATTGCGCAGGTGTAGGGTGCCAACCTTTGCTGTAGGGTGCTGTTGATTATCAGGATATAGGGCCAGGCACCCCCTAAGGTCCTTTTTTGGAAGTGTCATTTTCTTTGGTGATAGTTTTGTGCACACCAGTTTTTCATAATTGATTAATAAAAGGCATTTTTTAATATTTTGCTTTTTTTCAGTGAACAAGTTCCTAATTATTACTCCAAACAAATCTAGTTTTTGCTGTGAATTGACAGAATAAGTGGGGTATCAGATACTGTGGGTATACCATTGTTGAATCCACAAATCCAGCTAAACCAACGGTCCTTCTAAGGACTAAATATGGCGGGGTATATATATATATACAGTATATATATATATATATATATCAGTGCTAGGCAGCAGGCAGTGTATGTGGGTCTATAGATATTAGGGCTAGGCAGGCAGGCATTGTATGCAGCATACTTTATTGCAAACAGCAAGAGGGTCCATTCCATTACTGTCTGCTGCTGCCTATTACAGATATTGACCATATATACAGCACTGGCAAAAATTAAGAGACCACTGCAAAATTTTCAGTTTGTCTGATTTTTCTCTTTATAGGTATATTTTTGAGTAAAATGTCAATTGCTCTTTTATTCTGCAAACTACTGACATGTCTTCGAATTTCCAAGCACTAAATTTTATATTTATTTTCAGAAAATGAGAAATGGTCAAAATAACAAAAAAATGCAGTGCTTGCACATCTCAAATAATGCTAAGAAAACAATTTCATAATCATTTAGAAACAACAATACTAATGTTTTAACTCAGGAAGAGTTCAGAAATCAATATTTTGTGCCATAACCACGATTTTTAATCACAGTTTTGCGAGGTGGCCCTCCATCCACACATTGATTGCCCTAGCTGTGTGGCATGGCGCATTGTCCTGCTGGAAAAACCAGTCCTCAGAGTTGAAGAACATTGCCTGAGCAGAAGGAATCAACTGTTTTTCTAGGATAACCTTGTATGCGGCTTTGTTCATACGTCCTTCGCAAAGATTAACCTGTCCAATTCCAGCCTTGCTGAAGCATCCCCAGATCATCACGAATCCTCCACTAAATTTCACAGTGGGTGCAAGATACCATGGCTTGTACACCTCTCCAGGTCTGCGTCTAACCATTAGACGACCAGGTGTTGGGCAAAGCGGAAAATTAGACTCATCAGAGAAGATTACCTTACTTCAGTCCTCTATGGTCCAATCCTTATCATCTGTGCCAAACTTCAGCCTGGCTGTTCTTTGCTTCTCCTTGATGAAAGGCATTTTTCTATCTTTACATGACTTGAGCCCTGTCTCTAGGAGCCTGTTATGAACTGTTCTTGCTGTTCACTTTACCCCAGCTGCCATTTGCCATTCCTTTTGCAGGTCACTTGATGTCAACCTGCGGTGGCTGAGTGACATTCGAATAAGATAGCGGTCATCCCAGTCAGTGGAGAGTGGTCTTCCAGTACGTTGGTTCAAAAGGTTATTGGGGTGTGTATAACTTTGGGGCAGGGCAGGCCTTGCAATCAATGCATAGGCTAACATTATGGGAGTAGCTAATTAAGAAAAATGGGAACTTTGGTTTCAAGTGGCCATCCAGTATGTTGGTTCAAAGGGTTATTGGGTTGCGTGTAACTTTTTGGACAGGGTAGGCCTTGCAGTCAATGAATAGGTTAACATTATGGGAGTAGCAAATTAAGAAAAATGGGAACTTTGGTTTTATGTGGCCTTCCAGTACGTTGGTTTAAGGGTTATTGGGGTGGGTGTAACTTTGGGGCAGGGCAAACCTTGCATTCAATGCATAGGCTAGCGGTATGGCGGTACCAAATAAACAAGAATGGTAACTTTGGATTCATGTGGCCATCCAGGACATCTGTTCAATGGGTTATTGGGGTGTGTCCAAATTTGGAACAGGCCTTGCACTCAATGCATAGGCAATATCAGTATAGGAGACTCACTGTTTAATAATGGGAACAACAAAGAATAGCCGGATGATGGCTCTCTAAGAACAGTGAGAACAAACTGCTGTCCCATTAAGAAGATTAAAGTCCACCTGATGACCCTCCTCCTTTAACAGTCCCTCCTTCATAAATGTAACAGGATGTGTCTGATGATGTGTCACATTCCACATTCCCAGTGAATGCATTTGGCTTGGTTGAAAGCAATGCTAAATTTGAAAAACACATCAAAAACGCAACGTGTGAACATAGCCCAAGTGGTGGAGGAACATTTTTGCTTTGGATTATTTATTTGGCCTTATATACAAATCATTGCCATGGAAAGAATATTCCTTAACATACAGTATTTCCCAGGAAAATCAATTTGGTTTTGTTTTTGTATGTTTTATTGTGCGCCCGGAAAAGTGCTATAAAACTCTGACAACATTGTTCACAGCAGTGACCTGGGAGTCATACATGCTTCCAGGGGTCTCCCCCATGATGTTCCCATGTCATTTCAGCACTGTCCTCATTGATTTCAGATGTTTTCAGACCCTAAAAAGACCCAAAGGGGGGTAGTGGCAAAAATGCTTGAGTTTCCCATAGACTGACATTGGGCTCATTGTTCTGGTCGAGCACCCTAGCATTCCAATTTGCTCGACCCGAGCATTTTAGTGCTCGATGATCACTAGTGGGCCAGTTACAGGACACTGAAGTCCCGTCCCCTTTGCCAGCTGGCATGCATCAACCCGCGTTTAATACAGAGACTTCTGCAGCTTTTCCCGCTTTGATTGCGTGGGCTTATTGACTAGAGGTTCAGCGGGTGTACCGGAGACCGCCCACTGCCACCAGAAGATGGATCCATAACCTTGGACCCCAACAGAGGACACTACACTGGCCGTTATCGGTACTACTACCCCCATCAGACTGTGGACTAAGGACATCAGCAGGAGGTACGATAAGTGTTGTTTGAAACTTAGACTGTTGCACTCATTCTGCTCATTTCATTTATTCCTTGTTGTTTGATTAATTTTTTTCCACTGCTTATTAACTCCCTGCAAGAAGATTACTTTAACCCTTTATTGTTGAAAATAAATAATATTGTTATATTGTATTGCTCTTCAATCCCTGCATACTGCATCTCAGCACATGCTTACATTTGGCGTAGTCAGCAGGATCTAGTCCATTAATGCAGAGGCAGCAGACCAATCTGTCCTGGGTGCCCCAGGGTCCTGCTTATCGCTGGGGACCATGCTCAACAATCTCCCTAAATTTACGGGGAGTAACATCATGCTTTGAGTCTGGACTGAGCGGGTTAAAGATGCATCCCTTGACCCCAGCTATGCAAGTAGAGATTGCTGCGATGACCCTGGACCGGAAGGCTAGATGTTCTGCAATATTTCGGCCCCCTCGTGAACGGGATGTGAGCAGGTTAGTAGACAGATCAAGGGTTAACAACTGTTTACTAAACAGGGGCTTACTCCACGCAGTGAGACAGGAATAACGTGAGTTAAAATAGGGCAACACAAATAATACAGAGGCTCAATTGGTGAAATTAACAGTAAACGTGAGATAATTAATAGACAGTCCAGGAAATACAGGGTATGGTAGGTGGAAATAACTAGTGAGGGAATTCCCAAATTAGTCACTTATCAACCATATGTTCTCTTGTCAGAAAAGGTCCCGAAGTTGATGATGACGCCAACAGCCGATGGCGCGACGTAGATCCAGTGGGATCGTGAAGTAGGCGACAATCCGTTCCCAGCCGACAACAATGAGTCTTTGAAGTGTCCTGTGGGGCCCTCAGTACGGAGACTCCTGTGGCCGACTAAACCCCAGACTCAGGGCGATGTCCGTCTAGACCTACCGTGCATGCGGCGTCGCTACCGCGGGCGCCAGCTAGTGCTGCTACAGCAGCGCGGCGACTGACCCAGCCGCAATGCGACAGTGCCCAAGAGGGGTGCACTGTCGGATGCTAGTACTGTGGAGGATGTGCCGTGTGGCCAGTAACTTGCCACTGACTGGCGCTAACTCTATAACTAGATCCCTATATGCACTCGTAATATCAGAGCAAGGGGAATCTTAATGAGTCATTTGCAGTCCATACATCCATCACCATTCACACAGTAGCAATTAGAGTCTATACTAGCGCATGGCCGAGCGGCCATGCGGGGCTTTTATAGCCGTGCGCTTTCGAGACCTTCCAGATCTCTGAGATGGACCAATCAGATCAGGAGAAGGACCTGAGCACGTGACTCCCGATCTCCAATGGGAGATTGTCTCGTGAGCATGCCCAGTAGCGCGATGAGAGGACTTAGCCTCTGGAGTGGCTTGCTGCAGGACAGCCTGCGCTGCTACTGCTGACTCAGAGGTGGCAGCAACACAACCAGTCCTACAGAGCTGGTCTGAGCAGAGCGTCTGGGATGCCGAGATTGCTGTGCAGGCTCCTGAGTGATCGGTGGAGAATGGGAGACCGCTGGATGCAAGGCTCTTGATTCCCGCTGTGCAGCCGCAGGAACCCGATGCCTAACATTACCCCCCCTCCTAGGGCTCCCTCCCCTCTGAGCCTCGGTACGCTAAAACTCTGCGATCAGGAGCAGGGCGTGGATGTTTTCCACTGGCTCACAGGTCCGGGCCTCAGGACCATGACCCTTCCAGTCCACCAAATAAAATTTTTTTGCCACCACAATCCTGTGTCCCACAATGGCATTGACCTCAAACTCATCCGAGGACAGGTCAGTGGAAGATACTGGCATTGGGACAGGGACGCGCGGATGCTGGCCGTAATTAAGATGGAACGGCATCTGACCAGTGGAATCAGCCACTGCATTATTCATAGAATCATAGAATCATAGAATCGTAGAGTTGTAAGGGACCTCCTGGGCCATCTGGTCCAACCCCCTGCTCAAAGCAGGATTCGCTAAATCATCCCAGACAGATGTCTGTCCAGCCTCTGTTTGAAGACTTCGATTGAAGGAGAACTCGCCACCTCTCGTGGCAGCCTGTTCCACTCATTGATCGCTCTAACTGTCAAAAAGTTTTTTCTAATGTCTAATCTGTGTCTCCTCCCATTCAGTTTCATGCCATTGCTTCTAGTCTTTCCTTGCGCAAATGAGAATAAAGATGATCCTTCTACAATGTGACAGCCCTTGAGATATTTATAGACAGCTATTAAGTCTCCTCTCAGTCTTCTCTTCTGCAAGCTAAACATTCCCTAATCCTGCAACCTTTCCTCATAAGACAGGGTTTGCAGACCGGTCACCATTCTGGTCGCTCTTTTCTGAACTTGCTCTAGTTTGTTGATGTCTTTTTTAAAATGTGGCGCCCAAAACTGGATACAGTATTCCAGATGAGGTCTGACCAAAGAGGAGTAGAGGGCAATAATGACTTCACGTGATCTAGACTGTATGCTTCTGTTAATACATCCTAGAATTGCATTTGCCTTTTTTGCTGCTGTATCACACTGTTGACTCATATTCAGTCTGTGATCTATTAGTATACCCAAGTATTTTTCACATGTGCTGTTGTTTAGCCCTATTCCTCCCATTCTGTATATGCTTTTTCATTTTTATTGCCCAGATGTAGTACTTTGCATTTTTCCCTGTTAAAAACCATTCTGTTAGTTGCTGCCCACTGCTCCAGTTTATTTATATCTTTCTGAATCCTCTCTCTCTTTTCTCTAGTATTAGCTATCCCTCCTAGCTTTGTGTCATCAGCAAATTTAATCAGTTTACCCTCAATTCCTTCATCTAAATTGTTGATAAAGATGTTGAACAATACAGGACCCAGGACAGAGCCCTGTGGTACCCCACTGGAGACATTCTTCCAACTGGATGTGCAGCCATTTACCACCACTCTTTGGGTCCGACCACTAAGCCAGTTATGAATCCACCTAGCAGTTGCCTTGTCCATTCCATACTTAGTCATTTTTTCAATAAGGATTGTGCGAGATACTTTGTCAAATGCTTTGCTGAAGTCAAGATATACTATATCAACATCATTTCCCTGATCCACCCAATCAGTGACTTCGTCATAGAAGGAAATTAAGTTAGTCTGACATGACTTATTAGTTACAAACCCATGATGACTCTGTTTAATCATTCTTATCCAGGTACTGACATACATGTTGTTTAATAATTTGTTCAAAGATCTTTCCTGGTATAGAAGTCATACTCACCAGCCTATAGTTGCCTGGGTCCACCTTCTTCCCCTTTTTGAAGATAGGAACAACATTTGCTCTTCTCCAGTCTTCTGGGACTTCTCCTGTTCTCCACAAATTTTCAAAGATTATGGAGAGGGGTTCAAAAATTTCTTCTGCTATCTCCTTCAGTACTCTGGGGTGTAATTCATCTGGACCTGGAGGCTTGAATTCGTTTAGGTTAGCTAAGTGTTCCCTCACTATCTTTCTGTTTATAGATAGCCTGGATTCTTCTATTCCCTTAATAGGACAGTGAAAAATAGTTGATGTTACATTTCCTTTCTTAGAGAAAACAGATGCAAAATAGGAATTTAAAAGCTCGGCCTTCTCAACATCCTATCTTACCATTTTATCATTTTCATCCTGTAAAAATCCTATACCATCTTTGACTTTTCTTTTACTTTTGACATATGCCCCAAATCCATTATTATTGCTTTTGATGTCTCTTGCAAGCCTCAATTCATTGTCAGCTTTAGATATTCTGATTCGTGCCCTGCTGGTTCTGCAGACAGCATTATATTTTTCTTTAGCTATGCCTCCCTCTTTCCATTTTATAAACATTTCTTTCTTCCTTTTTAGCATTTGCTTAAGGATGAAAGAAATGTTTATAAAATGGAAAGAGGGAGGCAAACCTAAAGAAGAATGCAAAAATGCAAATTCAGCCCACGGTAGTAAGGATGCCCAGTCATCCTGCCTGGCAGAGACAAAATGTCGCAGGTATGTGACCAGAGTTTGATTGGCTCTCCCAACCAACCGTTCGTCTTGGGGTGATAGGCGGAGGACAAGTTTAGCTCGATACAGAGTAGACTGCAGAGCTCCCTCCAAAACCGAGACGCAAATTGGGGACCTTGGTCACTGACTATTTTGCCGGAATACCGTGCAAACAAAAAACATGCTTTATGAACAGTGCGGCGAGACCGCAAGTGGAAGGCAGCCATGCGAGTGGCACCAGATGCACCATTTTAGAAAATTGATCGGTAACCACCCAGATGACCATGCTGCCACCGGACTTGGGCAGGCCAACCACAAGGTCCATGCCGACCATCTCCCAGGGTCTGTCTGTCAACGGCAAGGGACAGCAACCCAGCCGGCCTGTGCTTAGAGGACCTGTTCCGAGCACAAGAGACACATGCTTGAATGTACTCTTTTGTGTCCTGAGCCATGTGCGGCCACCAATAAGACCTTGCCAGGAGTTCTGTGGTCCGCTTATTGCCAAAGTTACCACCCACCCTGGACGCGTGTGCCCACGCGAAGACCTCCGGCCGCAGGCGAGGAGGGACAAAGGTCTTGCCTGGAGGAACTGCCTCAAGAGTGACTGGAGCAACAGTACTCAGGCTCTCGATGGGGATGATTAGCCGAGGCTTAGCCTCCTCTTCCTCCACTGAGACCACCGAGCGAGAAAGAGCATCTGCACAGACAGATAGTACAAGGTGAAGCGGAAGCGGGAGAAGAAGAGCGACCACCTAGCTTGACGAGAGTTCAAGCGCTGGGCCGTCTGCAAATAGACAAGGTTTTTATGGTCAGTGTACACCTGGAAGGGAAACCGGGCTCCCTCCAGGAAAAGTCTCCACTCAGAAAAGGCCAGGTTCATGGCCAGCAACTCCTTGTCCCCGATGGAGTAATTCCTCTCCGCCGGTGAGAAGGTCTTTGAGAAAAAGAAGCAGGGATGCTTCCGACCTTGAGCATCCTTCTGGAAAAGGACTGCTCCTGCACCGATGGATGATGCATCCACCTCTAGGATAAAGGGTTTATCCACATCGGGACTGTGAGGGATAGGAGCGCCAGCAAAATAGGACTTCAGAGAAGAAAAGGCCATGGAGACCTACTCTGACCAAACCTTAGGATTGGCTCCTTTCTTGGTGAGAGCGACCTAAGGAGCTACCAGTGTGGAGAAATGGGGAATGAACTGACGTTAATAATTAACGAACCCCAAAAAGCGCTGCACCGCTTTCAAAGAATGGGGCTCCTGCCAGTCCATTACTGCTTGCAATTTGGCAGGATCCATAGCCAACCCCTGGGCGAGATGATGTAGCCCAGGGAACGGCAAGGACTTCTGCTCAAACTGGCATTTCTCCAGCTTGGCAAAGAGAGAATTCACCCTCAAACGGTCGAAAACCTTGCAGGCGTCTCTCCGGTGAGAGGTCAAATCTGAAGAAAAGATGAGAATGTCATCCATATTTGATAATGAATGGGAAAATACAACCAAGCCATCAGGAAAAAACAGTATTCTAATAACAATAAACCTGAGGCTAAAAAAGATTCTTTCAATATGCGTGGTTCTTTATTGTAAATAATAGTCACACAATTCCCCTACGTTTCGGCTGTACTTGCCTTTTTCAAGGGTATCTTATCTAAATAAAACATGAAATGGACATCAAATTACAAACTATGAATTATTAAACAAAATTAATACATTGCTGACTGATGTTCAATATGTACAAATATTTAGCTGACATGCCATTAAGATGACAAAACCATAGATAAATCCAGTATCCATCATTGGAGGTAGTTCACATAGGGAAAAAAAAACCTTTAAAAAATTTTTTTTTTAAAAATTCCAAATAACTACAACCTAAGGCAGTTTCTGGTATCACAATATTGTGGTATATAGAGTAATTGAATATATACCTGTATGACCATAAATTGAAGATTCGAGTTTCTGAAAAAAATATAGGGAAAAGAGAAAAAGAATGATTTGCTAAGTAAGATATAGCCCATAAAAAGTTACCATACGTGGCATCATTATTGTGAACAAAAGGCCAGTTCCAAATAGCAAACCTCTAGACAGGAAATGCTGTAGAACAGGACAGCGCCGCGGTCAGAGGAAGGAGTGAGTATAACACCACCAAACGAAACTTTTTATACCATTTTAATGAAGGAATGCAATACAGCTGAAAGACTTAGGAGAACGCTAAAGAGCGCATCTGCAAACCGCCAACCAGGACGGAAGTGTGGCACAAAGACAGAAGTGGGGCATATCAGGAGAAGGAGTGAGGGAAATGAAGCATAAGTAGTATTTGTGTGCGCACATGTGCCGTTCTACAATGAGGACGGAACTGGGGTATACTCAAACCGGAAGTGGGGCTCAATAACAAACGATGTAGTAAAAAGGTTATCTATAAAAAATGTAAGACATAGTAACAACAAGCAATGACCATACTGAGCGCAATCACTGTACAGATGTACCCAGTAGTATTTGACATAGAAACGGTGAAATCTTGTGTAGCAAAAAAGTCCAAAAAAAATAGCGCTATGAGTGCGCATGCGCAGTCCTATAGAAAGGACAAATAGAAAACATATATAGTCAAAAGAAACAAGCATAATAGAACCATATGTAATAGATCCATAATAGCGCATCCATGTGAGATCATATAGAATACCAAATGCTATATACATCATGTGGAATGAGTAAAGAGAAAAAAAATAAATAAAAATAGGGCAATGGAAACTTTTTATATAATAATATATTTATTTATTTTGAACGGTTCATACTTGATACCCAATCAAAAGTGAATTTGAACCAAAAAGTGAATACCATACTCCCGCGATTAGGTCTGTAAAGAGATAAAAAAAGGAAAGCAATGATGAATAATAGTTTATAATGAAATATATATGAAATAAAACATAATCTTCCAAGAGAAATATTTATACACATATATTTATAATAATACATTGAAGATATATGACCAATCATTATAATAACGATAAAATGATAAATCCCAAAATAATAAGAAAGAAGAGGCACACCAATTCCATCATGCTATTAGAAAAAGGAGGTTTTTTGTTGTTAAATAAATATGTATATACATACATTAGTATATGTATACATATACATATCAACGTTATCAGTGAAAAACTTCATATTCACGATTGAGACCGAAAGGCTCCAATGTTTGAAGTGTATATATCCAATATGCTTCTCTTTCTTTTAATTTCTGTATTCTATTGCCCCCTCGTCTGGCCAACGGTACACTTTCTATAATCTGATAATGAAGTTGGGAAATATGATGATTATGAGAAATAAAATGGGCTGGAATGGGTAATAGAGTTCTCTTACACCGAATAGTTGACTTATGCTGTGAAATACGGTCCCGGATATGTTGGGTGTTCTCTCCAACATATCCAAGACCGCACGGACATTTAATCAAGTATACTACGTAAGTAGAGTCCCAACTATGATAATCCTTAATAGAAAAGATCTTCCCAGATCTAGGATGGGTAAATGTGTCCCCATTAATGATATTAGAGCATTGTAAACAATGTAGGCATGGGAAAGTCCCATTGCGCTGTGGTCTAAGTAGCATTTGTCTATTAGAGTTGCGTAAACTACAAATATCAGCCCTTACCAATAAGTCTCGTAAGTTAGGAGATTTTTTATAACAGATCAGAGGAGGAACTTGAAATTCCAAGATCTGAGGGTAAGAGTCATAGAGAAGGGGCCACTGTTGGCGGATAATCTTGTGAAACAAATTCATAAAAGGATGATACGTATTAACAAAGGCCACTTTGCTAACCTTAGTGGTCGGTTTAGCTGTAGACGAAGATGAGAGGGACAACAGAGAATCCGGATAACCCCGAGATTCAAATTTGGATTTCATTTCAGCATAGAGAATAGTGCGAGTGTGATTATCTGTCACTATACGCTCAATCCGGAAGAATTGTGATCTCGGGAGAGATCTTTTAATGTGTTTGGGTTGGCAACTGGTAAAATGTAAAAGACTATTCTTGTCCGTTAATTTGACAAATAGATCAGTGGAAAGAGAGCCATCCATATTCTTGATGACCCTGGTGTCAAGAAAAGGAATAGACATCTCATCACATTGCATAGTAAAAGATAGACCCTCAATCTTAGAGTTAATGTTTTGAACAAATATCTCCAGAGAATTCAAATCACCCGACCAGATAAGAATATATCGTCTATATATCTCTTCCAAAGGACAGAATATTGTTGGAAGAGAATATGAGGATAGACAAACTCAGATTCAAATTCAGCCATATAGATTTTGGCGTAAGGAGGCGCCACACTAGAGCCCATTGCTGTGCCTGATAATTGAATAAAAAACTTATCTTCAAATAAGAAAAATTTTTTTGTTAGAACGAGAGTTAGCATAGATATACAAAAATATTTCTTGTCAGTACTAAATTCAGTATTCTTTTCCAAAAAATTCTTAACAGCACAAATCCCCTTTTCATGGCTGATACTAGTATATAGACTTGTCACATCCAAGATAACTAGATAACAGTTAATAGAGATTGATTTCAAATCTCTAATAAAAGACAAGAAATGTGATGTGTCCCTAAGCCATGAAGGGATAAGGTGAAGGAGTGGAGAAATAATTTTTTCAAGTACCATGGATAGAGGTGACAACAGTGAATTTGTGGAGGCAACAATCGGTCTGCCCGGAGGGTGTGTGAGATTTTTATGTATCTTGGGGAGTGTTTCGAATACGGGTATAACAGGATGAGAATTAATCAGAAAATCACCTGTCTTAGTATCAATAACACCCCGAGATACAAAACCCTGAACAGTGCTACGAACCTCTGTTGCAATCGAGAAAGAAGGATTAGAGGATAAAGGAAGGTAGGTATCAATGTTATTAAGTTGAGAATAGATTTCATTAACATAGTATTGCCTATCCATCACCACAATGGAACCACCTTTATCAGCTGGTTTTATAATAAGTTGTTTATTTTGAAAAAGGCCATCTATGGCCATACGTTCAACCTTAGAAATATTACTCAAAATACGATAATGACCATTATGAATGAACTGTAATTGATGCTTAATGTCCTTTTGTACCAAACCAATATAAGTTTCTATTGGATGATATGACCTAGGTGGAGTATAGCTACTAGGCTTGTATAAGTTCAGTTCCTTTAATGTAAATTTGTCCATATTCGGACGTAAGTCAGGTTGAGTATTGATTAAAAGATTTTGTGTGGTAGACGGACCCGTAGCAAAGTGAACCTTCAATCGTAAAGATCTGAAAAAACGATGTAATTCTTGATCAAAAGTGAACTCATTAAATTTGGGTGTTGGACAAAAGGAGAGACCCTTTTGAAGTGCAGACATCTCAGTGGAGGACAGAACATAGGATGAAATATTTTATACCAATTCGTCCTCGGTTACATGTGAACGAGTCTGTATCCATGTTGTTGTAGTACCGGACCCTTCTTAATTTCCTCTGTTGCTGCGATTTCTTGAACCTCTTCCCCGTCTTTGTTCAAAAATGTGAAATGAGCCTTTGGAGCTATCACTGTCAGAACTATTAGAGAAAGAGGGATCCCAACATTTTGTTGATCTGCGTTCCCTAGAAATATTCTGATTTCTCCAATAATAAACATTATTGCGTTGGTAATCATTGGCATCTCTTAGGAATTTCAGTCTCTTACGTTCTTGTAAATGAGTTTGAAATTCAATATTTGATTTCTCAACCTGTAATTTTATTTTGTTAAATTCCTCCTGAGGGAGTATACTTCGTAGTTGCTGTTCAGCATTATTGATCTCCGTGTCTATTGTTGATAACTCCTTCTGCAGGAATTCGACAGTGAGTAAAATCAAGTCCATAGAGCACTTATTAAGTATGGCTTGAAATTTATTACAAATTTCCACTTTGTCAGAAAAAAGGGTGGGCCTGAGAGAAACTCGAAGGCCTCTGGGTGTCCTTTTTACCCTATGATACTCAGCCAATGTGGCATAGTGAAGTTGATGTGCCGTCTTCTTTTTGCACATTCTTTCAAAATCACGAGATCGTAATTGGTCAGAAGGTGTATGAAGAAATTGACCAGGTATATCTACCTGACCAATGATGGTATTAGCTTCTGATTCATTATAAGATAATGTGTCAAAAGACATCATGTCAAGGTTGTAAAATTATATCCCAAAATAAGTAGTATATTTGATAATGAATGGGAAAATACAACCAAGCCGTCAGGAAAAAACAGTATTCTAATAACAATAAACCTGAGGCTAAAAAAGATTCTTTCAATATGCGTGGTTCTTTATTGTAAATAATAGTCACACAATTCCCCAACGTTTCGGCCGTACTGGCCTTTTTCAAGGGTATCTTATCTAAATAAAACATGAAATTGACATCAAATCACAAACTATGAATTATTAAATAAAATTAATACATTTCTGACTGATGTTCAATATGTGCAAATATTTAGCTGACATGCCATTAGGATGACAAAACCATAGATAAATCCAGTATCCATCATTGGAGATAGTTCACATAGGGAAAAAAAAACCTAAACATTTTTTTTTTTTTAAATTACAAATTAGCTACAACCTAAGGCAGTTTCCGGTATCACAATATTGTGGTATATACAGTAATTAAATATATACCTGTATGACCATAAATTGAAGATTCGAGTTTCTGAAAAAAATTTAGGGAAAAGAGAAAAAGAATGATTTGCTAAGTAAGATATAGCCCATAAAAAGTTATCATATGTGGCATCATTATTGTGAACAAAAGGCCACTTCCAAATGACAAACCTCTAGATAGGATATGCGGTAGAACAGGACAGTGCCACGGTCAGAGGAAGGAGTGAGTATAACACCACCAAACAAAACTTTTTATACCATTTTAATGAAGGAATGAAATACAGCTGAAAGACTTAGGAGAACGCTAAAGAGCGCATCTGCAAACCGTCAACCAGGACGGAAGTGTGGCACAAAGACAGAAGTGGGGCATATCAGGAGAAGGAGTGAGGGAAACGAAGCATAAGAAGTATTTGTGTGCGCACATGTGCCGTTCTACAACGAGGATGGAAGTGGGGCATACTCAAACCGGAAGTGGGGCTCAATAACAAACATTGTAGTAAAAAGGTTATCTATAAAAACTGTATGACATAGTTTTGAGTATGCCCCACTTCCGTCCTCATTGTAGAATGGCGCATGTGTGCACACAAATACTTCTTATGCTTTCAGCTGTATTGCATTCCTTCATTAAAATGGTATAAAAAGTTTTGTTTGGTGGTGTTATACTCACTCCTTCCTCTGACCGCGGCGCTGTCCTGTTCTACCGCATATCCTATCTAGAGGTTTGTTATTTGGAACTGGCCTTTTGTTCACAATAATGATGCCACATATGATAACTTTTTATGGGCTATATCTTACTTAGCAAATCATTCTTTTTCTCTTTTCCTTATATTTTTTTCAGAAACTCGAATCTTCAATTTATGGTCATACAGGTATATATTCAATTACTGTATATACCACAATATTGTGATACCAGAAACTGCCTTAGGTTGTAGCTAATTTGTAATTAAAAAAAAAAAAAATTTTAAAGGTTTTTTTCCCCTATGTGAACTATCTCCAATGATGGATACTGGATTTATCTATGGTTTTGTCATCTTAATGGCATGTCAGCTAAATATTTGTACATATTGAACATCAGTCAGCAATGTATTAATTTTGTTTAATAATTCATAGTTTGTGATTTGATGTCAATTTCATGTTTTATTTAGATAAGCTACCCTTGAAAAAGGCCAGTACGGTCGAAACGTTGGGGAATTGTGTGACTATTATTTACAATAAAGAACCACGCATATTGAAAGAATCTTTTTTAGCCTCAGGTTTATTGTTATGAGAATGTCATCCAGACAGAACACCACCGAGGTGGAAAGCATATCTCGAAAGACGTCATTTACGCAGTCCTGTAATACATTACACAGACCGAAGGGCATGACCAAATACTCGTAGTGGCCATCCCTGGTGTTAAAGGCTGTCTTCCACTCGTCTCCTTCGCGTATGCGGATCAGGTTGTACGCCCCCCGTAGATCCAATTTCGTAAAGATCCGGGCCCCTCACAACCTGTCAAACAACTCAGAGATCAAAGGAAGAAGGAATTTGTTTTTTACAGTAATGACGTTGAGGCCTCTGTAGTCAATGCAGGGGCGCAACTCTCCACTCTTCTTCTGCATGAAGAAGAACCCTGCACCAGCCAGCGACACTGATTTTCTGATAAAACCTCTTGCCAGGTTCTCCCGGATATATTGTGACATAGCCTCCATCTCGGGGAGAGATAGAGGATACACGCGGCCTCTAGGAGGTTCCGCACCCGGCAATAGGTCTATTGGGCAATCGTATGGACGGTGCAGCGGAAGCGTCTCCGCAGACTTTTTGGAGAAAACGTCCGCGTACTGACGGTAGTGTGTAAGAATCGCGGAAAGGTCCGCGGGCACTTCTGTGGAGGCTACTTGGACACTGCCCCTCATGCACCTCCCCTCACAGTCCTTGCTCCAACCCAGTATATTCCCTGAAGACCAATCAATATGAGGGGAATGATAACGGAGCCAGGGAACTCCGAGAAGCACCTGGTCAATGCCATCTGGCAAAATGAACACGGACAAGGTCTCGTGGTGAGATGGTGAGATAGAGAGAACAAGAGGAGCTGTCTGGTGGGTGACCTGAGAGGGTAAAGGTGCACCATTAACCACCCTGATAGTCATGGGATGGGGCAGTAGCATCAGCGGGACAGCATGCTTTTGGGCGAAGGACAAAGACATGAAATTTCCTTCTGCCCCGGAGTCCACCGTGAGCTCTACCTCCCAGGTGGAAGCACCAATATCTAACGTCCCTCGGAATACTGGTTTGGGAGAAAACGGTTTCATATCAGATAGACCCCCTCCTACGACCACGGGGCGTGATCGTTTTTTCGACCGCTGTGGACATGTGTTAGCTGAGTGGCCAAACTGCCGGCACTGATAACAGCATGCAGAGCTTTGCTTAGAGCCGGTGTGAGACATCTCCATGTGTTCAAGAGGTACAGAGAAGGCAGGAGCCAACCTAACCCTCTGTCTGGATTGAGCTCGCTCCAACCCACGCTCAATATAATGGAGATCTTTGACATGCTCCGCCAAACCCCAGAACACAGGGACGAGCGCCTTATCAGGCCACTCCAACTTGGAAGTCAGTGTCCGAAAACGAACAACGTATTGGCTGACCGAGAGGGAGCCCTGTGTTAAAGCTAATAGCTGGAGAGAGGTGTCGTGACTGACCCGTGGTCCCAAAAAGACCTGTTTTAGAGAGGTGAGGAACTGAGCAGCGCTCAGAACCACGGGGACACCATGCTCCCACAGCGGTGTGGCCCATTCTAACGCCCTGCCCGACAAGAGGGAGATGATAAACCCCACCTTAGCCCACTCTGTAGGGAGTCGCATGGCCAGTAACTCAAGCTGGATAGAGCACTGGCTCACGAAACCCCTGCAGGCGGCGCTGTCTCCAGAAAATTTATCGGCAACGGGAGGCGGGACATTGTCGGCACTGACGTGGGCACACGCGAGACAGCCTCTGTGACTGCCTGGGCAGTGGCCACTGTAACATTCGCAGCTGAGGTGGAGCTCTCAATAGCCGCCAACCTGCTCTCCAGCTGCCGAATGTACTGCCGTAGCTGCTGTGGGTCCGCCATTGCTAGCCAGACCCTGGCACTAGTATAATGTTAGGGACGGCAGAACGCACTAAATATTAAATAATAGAAAGTGCGTTCGCCGCCCGGGGTCCACCGTGCAGTAGGTGTTAAAACCACTGCTAAACAATGGCAGACACACTATATGGCGGTATAGCACACCCGGGTTATAACATCACCCGATGTGCGCTGGGCGTACTCTGTTGATTCACAGAGTCGCTAAAGGCATGAACATAAATGCCGAGCCTGTTGACCTCACAGAACTCAACGGAGTGCACGTACAGTATGTGGTCACAGGACTAAACCCAAGACTCAGGGCGATGTCCGTCTAGACCTACCGTGCGTGCAGCGTCGCTACCGCAGACGCCAACCAGTGCTGCTACGGCAGTGTGGCGACTGACCCAGCCGCCATTGCACAGTGCCCAAGAGGAGCGCACTGTCGGACGCTAGTACTGTGGAGGATGTCCCGTGTTCCGGGACCTTCCAGATCTCTGAGAAGGACCAATCAGATCAGGAGAAGGACCTGAGCACGTGACTCCCGATCTCCAATGGGAGATCGTCTCGTGAGCATGCCCAATAGCGTGACGAGAGGACTTAGCCTCTGGAGTGGCTTGCTGCAGGACAGCCCGTGCTGCTATTGCTGACCCAGAGGTGGCAGCAACAACCAGTCCTACAGAGCTGGCTTGAGCAGAGCAGCTGGGACGCCGAGATTGTTGTGCAGGCTCCTGACCAGTCGGTGGAGAATTGGAGACTGCTGGATGCAAGGCTCTGGATTCCCGCTGTGCAGCTGCAGGAACCCGACGCCTAACATCTTCCATGTAGAGCTGTCACATCAGCAGATGCGACCGCTCTCCAGGGGCTCTGGTGTACATTGACCAGAGATAATGCTCCCACTGTGGGTCACTCCACCGCCGAGGTCAACTGAGTTCATCCTGTCACTTGCGGCACAGCTGCATGAAAAAATTCTCATGCAGCAGTGGTGCCGTAAAGTGAGAGCATGAACTCAGATGATACATTACAGGAGTATTATCTCCATTCAGTGTGTCATCGGAGGCCCTGTAGAGCGCTCACATCTGCTGATGTGACTGCTCTATAGGAGAGATCATCGTGCTACACTCACTATTAAATGGATTACATTGAGACAGGGAGTATATTGTTGATTTATTATTTTATTTTTTTGCAGGTGATGAAGTGCTTTGGGGAATTAGGCGCATAATTATTATTGGAAATCTGTTTGGTGTCTTATTTCATTAAAATACTTTATTCAGGCTGTATCTTTTTTTAACCCATTAATAACTATAGGATTAGTAATGGATAGGCGTCTTATTGACGCCTCTCCATTGCTAAGCCGGGCTTTATGTCTCCTCACAATACAAAGGTGACATTAACCTCTTATTACCCCACATGCCACTGCTACAGGGCAGTGGAAAGAGAGAGGCTAAGTGCCAAAATTGGCGCATCTTAGTAATTCGCCATTTCTGGGGCGGCTGAGAGCTGGTGTTTGTAGCCGGGGGGGGGGGGGCAATATCCATGGCCCCTTTCTAAGCTATGAATATCAGCCCGCAGCTGTCTGCATAGTCTTTCTGACTAAATTATAGGGGGACGCCACGTCATTTTTTGAGGGATTCGCCTATTTTAATAGCCAGTAAAGACTGTGCAGACAGCTGTGGGCTGATATTCATTGACTGGGAAGATCCATGGGTATTAACGCCTTCCCAGTCTATAAACATCTGACCCCGGTCGCTGGCTTTCCCTCTCTGGACTGGAAAATTGATCTGGAGCCCACACCATTTTCCCCCCCTTTTTTTTTAAATTAAACCGATATTGCATGCAGATTTTGTGTGTCTTTATTTAACTCTTTATGTACCATTTTATTATGTTAAACATCAGCCTTGGTATTATAAGTGAGGGTGATCAATGAGTGAAACAGGCTGCTACGAGAGGTGGTAAGTAGGCATGAGAGGACTTGTGAAAGTTAGGGATCTGGTCAGCACGGTGGCTCAGTGGTTAGCGCTGCAGTTCAAATACCACCAAGGACAACATCTGCAAGAAGTTTGTATGTTCTTCCCGTGTTTGCGTGGGTTTCCTCTGGACACTCCGGTTTCCTCCAACATTCCAAAAAAGACATAGGGAATTTAGATGGTGAGCCCCATTGGTAACAGTGATGAGGATGTGTGCAAACTGTTAAGCGCTGTGGAATATGTTAGCGCTATATAAAAATAAAGATTGTTATTATTACCCCTACCTGAACTTTATTTCAAAGTTCTGTTCGGGTACCAGACCTTTACCTGAATATGAACCAGAAACTGAATCCCATTGAAACCAATGAGGTCAAGAACTTTTGATATGGAAAATATTCTCACCTCCCGGACATACCCGAATCTCCAAACTTTGCAACGGACTTCTGGAGAAATCTACTTGTGGCATTTACCAGTGGACAATAAGGGTATGTGCAGATGTTCAGGAATTGGCAGGGCTTTGGATGCAGCACATGTGTTCAATGAACCGTGCAGATTAACCACGTCCAATACATTGTACAGGTGAAATTTATCTTATGGCGTGTCACGCCTCTGCAAGATAAAGAAATGCTGCTGTCTGGAGAGATGCGCTACATGTCCGTCTCCACAGGTGATCCGTGGACGTCTGTGGATGCATAGTGGGCATGGGATTTCAAGAAATCCCATCCACTATGCTGTAACATCTGGAGGCTGCGGGTTGAATGCTGCGGATTGGATGCTGCGTATGTACACGGCGTCCAACCAGCAGCTCTTACTGGTCGTGTACACATATCATAACAGTCATGTATAAATGTCGAACTTTAAAGTTAAGGTTCACTCATCTCTAGTGAAGCGATGTCCTTTAATGGAAGTCTTCAAACAGAGGCTGGACAGACATCTGTCTGAGATGGTTTTGTGAATCCTGCATTGAGCAGGGGGTTGGACACGATGACCCTGAAGGTGCTTTCCAACTTTGATATTCCAAGATTCTATAGAGTAAAACAGGTTACTTGCATTTTTTCATTGCTTTTTGAGTGCGTTCTTTTTACAGTGTGTTTGATGCTGCTTTTTTTTTGTCTCTTGTTAGAAAATAATGTTTTAAACATTGCTTTGTTTTTGATTCTTCCTGGTATTTAACTTTGACAAAGCTTTATTGATAAAGTCATTTGCAGATTGCATGCATTTTTTTTATATTTTTTCGCCACAGAAATGCACTGAAAACACATGCAAATTTTTACCTGCAAATTTTACGCATCTAATGCATTTCGATGGGAAAAATCAGCACATAAAACTCTGCATACCTGCAAGAGAAATATGACATTGTCTTTATGCCACTCAGTTTACACTGATTGAAAAAGAAGGGCAGCGGGCAAGAGATTTCTATAAATCCCATCCACTTTGCTGAAACTGTAGTAGGCTATGTGCACACGCTGCGGAGTCTGCTGCAGATCCACAGCGTTTCTGGCCCTGCGGGTCCGCAGCAGTTTCTGCTGCGTTGTACAGTACCATTGTTTTCAATGGTGAAACCAAAAACGCTGTGCACATGCTGCGGATTTTTCCGTGCGGATTTGCTGCGGGTTACAATCCGCAGCATGTCAATTCTTTGTGCGGAATCCGCTGCGGTTTCACACCTTATCCATTATGAGGTGTGAAACCGCAGGGCTAAACCACAGGCTAATCCGCAGGTAAACTGCAGGACTTTTGACCTGCGGATTTACCTGCGTTTTTTTACAAATCTGAGGGGACAAATCCGCAGCTCTCAAAAGTACGTGTGCACATAACCGTAAGCAGCGTTTTTGATGCAGCAAAAATATGTAACGTCAAAAACTCATCATGGTGTAGGGTTCAGCAGGTTCGCAGGATGCAGTGACGAAGCACGAGACTGAGTGTGGTTTGTGGAAACAACTTTTATAAACTGTAGCCGCTGGGGCTATATTGAGCAAACAAAAGGGGTTAACAATAACTAGTCCACGCAGGGACTCAACAAACCTAAAACACTTTCTTATTATGGATGCGACTAACCCAGTTTGCCCGGGGTGCTGTAGGCCACGTATGACCAAACTGGGGGTCCTTATCTACTATAATAAACTTATCCTTCCAGGGGTCTGTCAGGTTCACAGGCGTGGCCACGTAGAGGTCGCTGATGCGGCTGCCTTGACGCCTCAATACTACAGGATGAAACTGGGCGCAACAGGCCCTGAAGAAACGATGCCGCTGGGGCGCAACAGGCCCTGAAGAAACAATGCTGGTGGGGCGCAACAGGCCCTGAAGAAACGGTGCCAGTGGGGCGCAACAGGCCCTAAAGAAACAATGCCGGTGGGGCACAACAGGCCCTGAAGAAACGGCGACGATGGGGCGCAACAGGCCCTGAAGAAACGATGACGATGGGGCGCAATAGGCCCTGAAGAATCGGTGCCAATGGGGCGCAACAGGCCCTGAAGGAACAATACCGGTGGGCGCGGTGATGACACAGTCTCTAAATGTAACCGTTCACCAGTCTCTGCCCAGAGATCCCTCAGCAAACCGGACGGGGGCCTCTACTGCCGCATGTAGCGAGGTGGCGTCCCCTGGGGCCGCAGCTGTGGGAGAAGGCAGGGGGCAGTGTCCTGACCGCTGTAAAGGAATAGTCTCTAGTCGCAGCGGTCAGTGCAGGTCGTGGACCTGTCACAGCAGGATGGGAAACAGCGGGGGCTGCTGTATGTGACCGTATGAGGGGAGAGGCCACCGGTGCAAGGCTCTCATGTGTCACTAGTCAGTAAGTCCATAGCTTTCCTTTCGCAGGGCCCTGTCGGTCTCTCCACAACACACCGTCCGCTCCCTCGGTCCTCTCTGTCTCACCCGGCTTCCTGTCTGTTGTCCTGCTCTCTGTCAACTGCCACTTCAGCGCGCCCCCTGCTGCTTTTATCCTCGCCCCGCCCCCTGTTTCCCTGACAACTTCAGTCAAGTCTCTCCCTTTACTGTTCTCCCAGTATCGATCCCTCAGGAACCCTGATGGCGGTCCCCTGGGTACCTGCCCGGTCACTGCATGGGAGTCCTCCTCCCCACAATGGGAATGTAGCCTTAATTTCATCTCATTGATAAGGGCACATTCCTCTGTAATTGTGCTGATATGGCAGAAAACATACACTATTAGTTAAAGAAAAAAAACAAAAAAAATCCAAAAGTGATTGTATTTGCTGTCTTAATTTTGCATACAAATAGTTTTGGGAACATTTCTGTCAATGGGGACTGCTTTCATTTAGATTACAACCCCAATTTTTGAAGGTGTAGAAAAACAACCATAGCTTCATTTAATTCTCTAGCCATCATAGATTTATATTTATATTCTGCATTGCTACATTTTTCTCATGTTCCCTTTATTCTTGAGTGTTTAATCTGCATCATTTACCATGGGCACTATTGCTCATTGACTATATATAAATTCATGGCGCCCTGAGCAAATGAGGCTGTAAATACTTTCATCTGTAATTCATGTCGGGTGATAATTGCACAGAAAATATGCCAAAATAGCTGAAATTCCAAGGGAAGCCAGCTTATTAACGTGATACAAATATTATTTATGCTGGTAGATGTTAACCCACTATGTAGAAGCAGAGCTATGTATTCTGTGAGTGGTCTTGCTGTGGAGCAATATCCGGTGCTGCTAACATGCTGTGCATAGAACATGCACACAGTGAAGCAGACGGCAGGACTATGTATCAGCGGCGCAGAGATCTGTACAGAATACACCAGTCCTGTTTTGTGCAGTATACAGAATTGTGGCAGTGATAGGGGACTGGCTCGGTGTCTCAGGACGCTCTAGTGCCGCCTTCGAGAAACTCTAATGAAGATATAATGTTGACATACGTCTCTGCTCCTGACAGCTTTGCAATCTCTGATCTCCGACTGCTCCTCATTTTAATACAATCCGTGGTTTCTGAGGTTTTTCTTCTATCTGCTAGCTATAAACAGGGGTAACCCATTGTTGGCAAGAAGCAATGTTTTGCTCTTATTCGCTTATTTGCCACTGCTTTCGGAGAAAAAAATGCATGGTATGACCTTTAATAAAGCAGACGAAAGGTAGCTATCAGTTCTGATAGTTTACAGAATGATCCCTCTGATTTTACAGTTGATTATTAAAGAGTTAATTATACAGTAAACCGGAGGAATGACTTAAGGTGATCAGAAAAGCACACAAGAAGGCAATCTGGGTAAGAGATACAAGCTAGATATGGAATAACAGTGAAGAAAACAAGGGAGCAAGGGCAGTAAGAGATTTCTAGAGTGAAATGAAAAAAGACAGAATGGGATGAGAAAGTAGAAGATGATTTATTAGAGTACAAGATAAAAAGTAAGGAAGTAAGGGCTTATAATAGGACCGCATATGGTTTTTTTAGCAACACTTTTTTCTACATAGTAATCAGAAATTTTAAGGGGTTGTCCACTACTCGGACAACCCCTTCTCGATCTGAGTGTTTGCCCCCTTGAAAATATAAACACTTATACTCGCGTCCTGTGCTGGCACAGTTCTATTGGTGTAGGCACTCGCGCTCCCCACATGTACACTGGAGAAAGAAAGGATTTAGTCAGCCACCAATTGTGCAAGTTCCCCCTCTTAAAAAGAAGAGAGAAGCCTGTAATTGACATCATAGGTAGACCACAACTATGAGAGTCAAAATGAGAAAACAAATCCAGAAAATCATCTTGCCTGATTTGGCAACATTTATTTTGAAAATTATGGTGGAAAATAAGTATTTGGTCACCTAAAAACATGCAAGATTTCTGGCTCTCACAGACCAGTAACTTCTTCTTTAAGAGGCTCCTCTGTCCTCCACTCATTACCTGTAGTAATGGCACATGTTTGAACTTGTTATCAGTATAAAAGGAGCCTGTCCACAACCTCAAACAGTCACACTCCAAACTCCACTATGGTGAAGACCAAGGAGCTGTTGAAGGACACCAGAAACAAAATTGTAGCCCTGCACCAGGCTGGGAAGACTGAGTGTGCAATAGGAAAGCAGCTTGGTGTGATGAAATCAACTGTGGGATCAATAATAAGAAAATGGAAGACATACAAGACCACTGATAATCTCCCTCGATCTGGGGCTCCATGCAAGATCTCACCCCATGGGGTCAAAATGATCACAAGAATGGTGAGCAAAAATCCCAGATCCACACAGGGGGACAAAGTGAATGATCTGCATAGTGCTGGGACCACCGTAACAAAGGCTACCATCAGTAACACACTACACCACCAGGGACTCAGATCCTGCAGTGCAACTGAATTTTGCTAGAGAGCATTTGGATTATCCAGAAGAGTATTGGGAGAATGTCATATGATCTGATGAAATCAAAGTAGAACTGTTTGGATCAAGCAAAACTTGTTGTGCTTGGAGGAGACAGAATGCTGAGTTGCATGAAAAGAACACCATACCTACTGTGAAGCATGGGTGTGGCAACATCATGCTTTGGGGCTGTTTCTGTGCAAAAGGACCAGGACAACTGATCCGTGTACATTAAAGAATGAATGGGGCCATATATCCTGAGATTTTAAATGCAAACCTCCATCCATCAGCAAAGATATTGAAGATAAATTGTGGATGGTTCTTTTATCATGATAATGATCCCAAGCACACCACCAGGGCAATGAAGGAGTGGATTCGTAAGAAGTATATGAAAGTCCTCGATTGGCCTAGCCAGTCTCCAGATCTCAACTCCACAGAAAACCTTTTGAGGGATTTTAAAGTCCATATTGCCCAGTGACAGGTCCAAAACATCACTGCTCTAGAGGAGATCTGTATGGAGGAATGGACCATCAACAGTGTGTGCCAGCCGTGTGAAGACTTATAGAAAACATTTGACCTCTGTCATTGCCAACAAAGGATATATAACAAAATATTGAGATGAACTTTTGTTAATCACCAAATACTTTTTTTCCACTATAATTTGAGAAATTAATCTTGCCAAATCAGACAAGGTGATTTTCTGAATTTGTTTTCTCATTTTGACTCTCATAGTTGTGATCTACCTAAGATGTCAATTACAGGCCTCTCTCATCTTTTTAAGTGTGAGAACATAATTGGTGTTTGACTAAATACTTTTTCCCCCACTGTAGTACTTTCCAGCAGCAACATGAATTTACAACGTGGTATGGTTAGTTTGATGTTCCTCTATAAAGAAACATGGGCACTGAAAGTGAGCGTCTGCCAATGTAAGAATAATGCGTATTATTTTATATATTGCATGAACTACTGTTTACTACTGCTTAATAATGCATGAGTTTCTGTCTCGAGCAATAGTGGTATATTGTCAATTAAGCACTGTTAAAAAAAGAACCCGAAAGTTCATGTTCACTGTGTGTGTAGCTGGAGCACATTTTACTCTCACTTTGCAAGCTGACAGATAAGGTGCTAAGATCCTAAGCTATTAAAAATATCAGTTGTAAGCTTTGTTTTCTATGTTCATGAATATATTATTCACTGTTAAACAGTTGCACAATACAGAGATTACTTCACTGTCAACAGGTTATGGGCCCAGAGACCCAGAATCCAAGAAATCGAAAGACGCAGAGAACAGTCCAGAAGAGAGTACAACAGTGTACTAAGAGGAAGAAGCAATGATGGCCAACATCAGCAACTCTGTGAAGTTCACAGTGCTAAATCTGACTAGACAAAACTACCAATTCTGTAAATTCAAAGTAAAGAGGCTGCTGATAAGAGAAGGCATGTGGAAATACAGACAGGAGTCTATACCAGACCCACTACCAGGAGACAGGGTAGAGTAGGATCAAAAAGCACTAAGCACTAACTCCAACAGTATAGATGATAATCAGATTGCGCATGCATGTAAATGTGAAACTGCAAAAGAAATGTAGAACCAGCTGCAGAAAGTGTATGAAAGGATAAATAATAAGCTCTATTTAATGAGAACACTGTGTCAGTCTAAGCTAAATATGGGCTAAGATATGCAGGATTGCATAAGAAATACTCTAGAAATTGTGGAGCACTTGCCGGGCATTGAGGAAGATCTAAATGATTCCCATATTATGGTCTACCAGAAAGCTATGACACACAACTGCACTAGGTGCGCGTCCAGATTATGAGCTTACATTGAAGTATGTCAGAAGAAAGATTGTAGATAAGTATATGAATTCAGAAGGAAAAATCAAAGATAAGTTGTACCAGCTATAATGCAAGAAAAGTATATATACTGATAAACATGAAACAACACAAGAATTGTATGTATGTATGGCACAAGCATCTTGCACATAGAGACCCAGAAGCAATAGCAAAGTTAGTTCATAAGCAAGTTGCTGATGGTGTTACAATCGATTTGTGTCAAACAATGAAAAGTACTAGCTATCTTAAATGAAAAATCTCAAGAAAATCCTTTCCTAAGAATAGTACTACAAAATCAGAACAGCTTCTGGACTTATTACACACAGATGTTTGTAGCCCAATGAGTACTCAAGCACCTGGAAAAAAGATATATGTTCTCACATTTATCGATTAATTATTCAAGATACACAGTTGTCTGTCTGCTTCACAGAAAATATCAAGTTCCAGAGACACTAGAAATATATCATGCTGAAGTATATAACAAATTTGGAAGAATGTCAAAAATTCTGCGTGCAGATAATGGAACTGAAAATACAAGTAATGAGACACAAAGCGTTTTAAGGAACTATGGAATTGTGTTTCAGACCACTGTACCACACAACCCTTAACAAAATGATGTATCAGAAAGAAGGAACAGGATACTTTGTGAAAGTGGGAGAAGTACGCTATTTGACGCAGATTTGCCAACAACATATTGGGGTGAAAAATCTTGACAGCTTGCTATTTTCAAAAAGACTACCATATAAAGCTACTGAGAAAACTCTATTTGAGAAGTGGAACCGCAAGATGCTTGAAGTACAACACATATGAATATTCATAAGTAAAGTATTTCTACATATTCTCAAAGAAAAACCTACCAAGTGGGAATCTCATGCAAAAGAGGGTATCCTGGTGGGTTACAGTAAAAATCAGAAAGTCAAGAGAAACCTGCACCCCTAAATGAACAAGGTCACAATAAGCAGAGATATAATGATTGATGAGAACTTTGTGTCGCCCAAGTTACATGACATCATACAAGTAGTCCAGCTGAAGCAACAACAATCAGTCACAATTTGAAAATACCAAGAAAAAGGACGTAGACGTTTAGTTAGGTTCTTCAGCCACTGAAGAAGCAACAGAAAAATCAGGTGAACCTGAAGTCTAGAGATCATTGAGATCAAACAAGGGTATACCAGCTAAGCATCTATCAGTTAAAGCTGCAGTCATGGAATGAGATGCAACAACTACCTGTCCATGAAAAACTGAAGGTTCACAGATTTAAAACAAGATTAGGCACAAAAGGATATTCTCAGAAATATGGTGAAGATTATGATGCCACATTTTCTCCAGTTCCTAAGCAGACCACATTCAGGACTCTAATGACTATACCTGCTATTTTGTACAAAAGATGCTTGTCACACATTTGGACATCAAAACTGGCTCTTTAAATGGTTACATTGAGGAGGACTTGTACATGACTCAACCAAAGGGTTATATCAAAGAGGTTGAAGATAATCTCATTTGCAAATTACAAATATCTGTCAATGGTTTTAAGCAATCAGCAAGAGGTTGCAACACCAAAATGAACAGTCTTATTGGAAGGATTAAGAGGTCAAGCAGATTTGTGTTTATAAACAAAATGTACAGACAGAAGGTCGATGTATATTTTCTTATATGTGGATGATGTGCTTATGGTTCATCAAGAGGATACCGTAATTGCAAAGATGACTAAAATTCTGAATCAGCATTTTGAAAGGAAAGACTTTGGAAATGTGACATATTATCTAGGAATCCAGATCCAAAGAGAAGATGGAAGCTTTCATCCAAACCAAAATACAAAGATCAACTCAATTCTGAATAAGTTTGGAATGTCAGAAGCCAAACGTATATCAATCCCAATGGAACCATCCTACTTAAAGTTGGAAGGAAAAAATGATCTGTTACTTAAAAATGAGAAATACAGAAAGGTAGACTCCTTTATCTGAAATAAAAACTCCCTTCCCTTTTATACCCATTTATTACTGTAAAATAAAAAACAATATAACACGATATTCCTCACCTGTCTGACAATAATCCATTAATGGCTGGAACACACAGAGCAGAGCGTGAAAAGATCTGCTGTGACTGATGGTAACTTCAATGATGTCACTGCCGGTCACATGCAGGCAGCGCTTCTCATGCTCTACTCAGTGTGTTCCAGCTGGCCTGAAGGGTGGTTGCATATGACTACTCTCCAAACCATCCGGATTATTGTGGGACATGACCATTAATGGATTATCGTCGGACAGGTAAGGAATATGGTGTTATATTATTTTATATTTTACAATAATACATGGGTAAAAGAGGGTGGGGAGTTTTAAATAAAGGACTTTATTCTTGCTGTATCTTTATCAAAATATGATTATGGGATTACTAATGGGGCGTCCTATAGACTCCTTTCCATTACTAACCTGTTTACATGCTGTCAAGTGACATTGCAAAGCTGGCATCAACCCCACAACTATTACCCCACTTGCCATCACACCAGAGCAAGTGGGAAGTGCAAGGCTAAGCTTCATAATTGGTACAACTAATGGATGGCCATTACTGGGGTGGCTGAGAGCTGATGATTTTCGTCTGGGAAGGGGCCAATATCCATGGTCCTTTCCTAGGCTATTAATATCAACTCACAGCTGTCTGTATATTGAATACAGGGGGACCCCACGTAGTTTTTTTGAGAGTGGTCTCCCCTATAATAACCAGTAGAGGCTAGAAAACAGCTTTGAGCTGATATTAACAGCCTGGGAACCTTTATGGTTATTGGCCCGTTTCCAGAATATTAACATCAGCCCCCCAGCTGTCGGCTTTTCCTTTACTGTTCATACAAATTACAGGGACCACATACCTTTTTTTATCAATTTTTTTTAATCCAATAAATGCACTGATTGATGCCCCAGAACGCTAATATTCGGGGTTTGTACTGAACACCCTGTGCTATATATGTGGTGCTGAACCCTGAACATGGACTTCAAAGTGCATTAGTAGTGAATAATAAAGCTTCGTGAAAAGCTGCATCGCAACCAATTGTAGGTAACAGCAGGTATGCAGGATGCAGTGACGAGACGCGAGACTGGATTGAACTTTGGCTAGAGAACTTTTATAAATTTAAGCCACTAGGGCTATGCTAAGCAACCAAAACACATTAACAGCTATTGTCCTCACAGGGACTCTGCACAAACAAACACTTTCAGAGAGAACACAACTAACCCGGCAAAGGCCTGTTGCTATAGGGCCGCGATATGGCTGACTACGGGTCCTTATTTCCTATAGTGTCACTTATCCGTCCTGACGTCCCTCGGCGTCTCTGATGAGGCTGCTTTGGTGTCGCAGCCGCTGGGCCCAGCTGCTGAAGATCTGTCGTAGTCTTCGGACGCCCCGGCGCCCAGGAGGAGTTAGGGCACAACAGGCCCTGAGGAAGTCCTTTGATGAGGTAACCCCCTGTAGAAATAGCGGGGTTCTACTCGTAAGTGAGTTCAATGAGACTCCAGTCTCCAAGCAGGGTTGTGTCGCAGTTACCAGGAGTGGCGGTTTGCAGGCCACATGCACCGCCTGGGCCTAGGCAAAGAGTTTCTCTGTAGGCGAGGAGTAGGCCCCAACTGCCGACTGCAGCGGGGTGACGTCAACTCCGGGCGATGATGAACAGGTCGCAGCCGCGGGCTGAAGCCGGGGCGGTAGTGGGAAGGCCGCAGCCGCGAGCTGGAGTGAAGCGGCTGCTAGGGGCGGCGGACAGGCCGCCACAGGCTGGAGCACAGCGATAACAGCCGCAGACGACCGTGGGCAGGTAGTGACCCCGGATTGGAGTGAAGTGGCAGTCTCTTGTTAGTAAGTTCGCCGTTTACTATCCGCAGACCATTGTAAGTCTCCCCCCTGCCACTGGTCTCCTCTCTGGTCACAGATTGTCACTCAGGCTCTCTCAAACTCCCACAGTCTCTTGCTTTGTGTCTGCCGTTCCACCAACTGACTCCCCTGTGCGCTCCCTGTCCCTTTTATACTCGCTCCTCCCCTTGCTGTCCTGTCACTCCCAGCAGTCCACTCTCCTCCTCCGTTCCCCGGGTACAGTTCCCTTAGGAACCTAGATGGTGGTCCCCTTGGTTCTGGCCCGGACACTCTATGGGGGCCCTTCTCTCTACACTATCACCAAGCTTTATGAGTGTGAGCTTGTCCTACTCAATCACAGCCATGACAAAATTGGTATGGCTGTGATTGAGCAGCGCAACACATGAGACAGCCTGTATGATGACAGGATTGCATGTTTCACCACCATTTTCAGTGTTGTCAGACAGAACAGAGAGCACTACAGCCTAGTACATACAGCCCCTATCTACTCTTTACAGCCTGATTAATATTGCTAGTACAGCCTAGTACACAGTAAAGATCCAGCCTTGTGTATTGTACCCATTCAGCTTGGTGCACAGTGCAGTTCCAGTGTCGTGTATACTGACTGACCCATCTATCCTGATACACAGTCAACTTCTATTGCCAGGTATCATGGCCGTAAATATGAGCGCATCAAACAAGCGACGTGGTCGTGGTGGTGCTGCTAGTCATGATGATGGAGCTGCTGCTGGGAGAGGAAATGGTAGTTTTGCACCTCCTACATCCCAAAGTACAACACCTTGTTCTGGTACACGCAGGTGTCAAGACATTCGGCATTTTTTTTGAAGGCCCGAGTAATTCTGGCAGAATGAGGCCACAAGATACTTAAAAGGTTCCTTGGCATTGTCTTCCACCCATTCTCTTGTTGAAAGCACAGATTTTGCACCTGAGGAACATGGTCATGAACATTCTTCTACCTCACCTCCCTTGAAAAACAACCAAGCTGTCTGAGCCACAAGTCATGAAGCTATCTCTTTTGCTGTTTGATGACTCCTCAGGCTGTGGTTCCGTCACCCATCCACCTGGCCCTGCCCCACAAGTGGAAGAGACTGAGTTCACTGATGCCCAATAATGTGTTGTGTTGGAGGATAGGTACGTGGGAAGGCCAGTGAACACAGTCAGCGGACCACTGCAGAACATCTCAGAGGATGAGAATACACAGGTTCCAACTGATGCATCTTTTTGCAGTGTACCATATGGCTAGGAGGGAAGGGGTGCAGAGTGGTTTGAAGATGATACGGGGATGATAAAATCCTAGATCCCACATGGAGCAAAGGCCATCATATTGGTGTGCTCGATTTGGAAGAAGAGGAGGTTGTCTCACTATCCAGCATCATTGACTAAGAGAGGCAGGGTGGAAAAGCACAGCCGTCAGCCCATAGCTAGTACGTCAGCTGCTACTGCCAACCGTGCCAAGGAAATGAGCACACCAGAGACAGCTCAAATCAGATTGTAATAAAGACACAGCCAGAATGTATGTATGTATGTATGTGTATATGTCCGGGATTGGCATCCGCACCGTCGCAGCTACAGCCACAAAATTTGACAGTCACACGTCTTGACCCCGAGAGTATGAAAATGAGGATGAGTGACCTCATGGAGATCATCATCCAACACTGCGGAGACACCATCACATGTTTCTCAACGCAGTGATTCTAGAGCAATGCCCCCATCCCTTATGGGAAATATGCAAAAACATGTAAATCAATCAGCCACGGAGACACCATCACATGTTTCTCAACGCAAGCAATGACTAGCCAGGTCTTTCACCGGGAAGGAACAACCACGGGAAGGGCAGTCTCCAATGAAGGAAACCACCTATGCCAAAACATGGTATCCATCCACAGACAGCTGTTTCGGGGTATTGCCCCTCATCAGTGTGGAGTAGGAAACTGGCTAGTAGGAGCAATGCCTAGTAAAAGACTAGTCATAGTCTTTTACTAGGCATTGCTCCTACTAGCCAGTTTCCTACTCCACACTGATGAGGGGCAATACCCCGAAACAGCTGTCTGTGGATGGATACCATGTTTTGGCATAGGTGGTTTCCTTCATTGGAGACTGCCCTTCCCGTGGTTGTTCCTTCCCGGTGAAAGACCTGGCTAGTCATTGCTTGCGTTGAGAAACATGTGATGGTGTCTCCGCGGATGATTGATTTACATGTTTTTGACCCCGAGAGTGTCCTAGGCTATGTTGTGAGGCAAATTTTAACCCCACGCATTCCAATTCACCAAACGATTTTGCCCCTATCTACATAATGGGGAAAAAGTGTGTGTGTATCAAGCCCTGCCCCTCATTATGATGTCATAATGGTTGCCATGACGATGCTGATGTCATAATAGGTTGCAAGCCCCGCCACTCATTATGATGTCATAATGGTTGACTATGGGATGGAGGATGTGTGATGGGTATATGGGCATTGAACTATGGGATGGAGGATATGTATGACGGGTATATGGGCACGGGACTATGAGAAGGAGGATGTGTGATGGGTATATGGGCACTCGACTATGGGATGGCGAATATGTATGATGGGTATATGGGCATGGGACTATGGGATGGAGGATGTGTGATGGGTATATAGGCATGGGACTATGGGATGGAGGATGTGTGATGGGTATATGGGCACTCGACTATAGGATGGAGGATATGTATGATGGGTATATGGGCACGGGCCTATGGGATCGTGGATATGTATGACGGGTATATGGGCATGGGACTATGGGATGGAGGATAATTATAATTTGCTATAACTAACCACAGTTAGTTACTATGCCCGGGCAGCGCCGAGCTCCTCAGCTAGTTTTAAATAAATCTCCCCACCCTCTTTTACCCATTTATTTTCAAAAATTTAAAATAAAAAAACACCATATTACTAACCTGTCTGATGAGAAAATAAGGTGCCGGCTCATGAATACTCTCATCTTCGAATATCTGCTCTCGCTTCTGTCAGTAGGAGAAGGCAAACAACAATGACAGTAGTGCCACTGGTCACAGCTGCTGGCTCACACACTATCATCTGCATGACAGTGTTGGAACTGCAGCGCTTCGACTGGCGATAACTTGAAAGGTTACCACTGATCAGTGCCAGTGTTTCTCGCGCTGTCACACAGATGACAGTATGGGAATCCCTTAGGAGAAAAACATAATGTGTGGATTGAAAAAGCTCTTCTAGATCTAATTTTGGATCATGTGTCAATAAAAATAATTGAAAAAAAAATAGCTGTCATGATAGAAAAAAAAAAAAAATTGAGGTGTGAAACTGATCTAATTCAGAACAGCGTGGCCACTTCCCTCAATCACTGACTGTATCACATTTGTGCAGTCTGAGCACAAGCCACTTCCTGTCATCTATCAATTTCTATGCCCACTAATACACATACACTATATTGCAGCCTCAATGATATTGTACAGAAAATAAAACCAAGAGTACTTATTAAAGGTGCAGTGCCGGATATAAAATGACATTAAAAGGGATTTTCAAGGCACTATATATTGATAACTTATTTGAGTGACAATATGAAATTGGTGGGTCTGACACTAGACACCCCCACCGATCAGCTGAAAATACCTCCAGTGGCTGGATGTAAACATCTTGAATTCAGCTGCTAATCAAAAGAAAAAGACCTATCCTGATGTAGCCCAGACCTTTTGCCACACATTGACTGTGGTAAGGTAACAAGCACTGTAACTCTACTGGACAAAGAGGCAGTCTGGATCTTAATACAGCCAGAATGTCCTGGATCCTGGCAAGTGTAACAGCCAACAAAAAAGAGTTCAGCTGCTTTGGATATGAATGGAATTCCAAAGAGGTAAAGCTGTGGGTTTATGGGAACTGTGACACAGTAAAGGTGACCTGGGAGTCTTACTGAAAAAATACAGGACTTCCCAGGCCAGGACACGAGTATCACTAAAAGTGGACTGCAGTCAGTGAAAGAGTGTCACGCCATGCCTTTGGACTGTGGGCGCTTACCAGATCCAAAGAACTAGATGTGGCCTAATCTATCTGTGGTGCCCCTGAGGGTCCAGTCACCACAGAGGTACTGCACCTCAGCCAGAGGTGTGGTACTCCCCTCTCGGGTAAGGAGGGGACACTATCCAGGACCCACACACTAGCATCCAACACCAGATCCCTCTAGGCCAAGGGGAAACTAAGTATTAGGTGTGGGTGAAGGAAGTAGATAAGGGAAGGACAGCTGGAGAGAAAGCTGACAGTTGGGAGTGGAGAGTTGTCATGGTAACAGGAGTCAGTTGGAGGAGGAGTCAGGAAAGAGAAGGGAGTTTGTGCTGGGGACTGGAGTAGTGAGGAGGTCGTCCCTAGAATAGACAAAGAGTGAGAAGAGAAAGAAGGAGTCCTAGGGGTAGGGGAAGTGAGGAATCCACCCATGGTGCCCGAATCCACACTGACTGTAGTCGGGTGGAGAGACTAGTTCGCATTATGGGACAGCCCCAGACAAGTGGTGAAACTAAGGACTCAGCTAGAAAACCAGAGGCTGTAGCAACTGTATATGCTACAGCCAACTCCATACATATTCGCTGAAGAGGCAGCCAGATAGGATCAAGGGGACTAAGAGAACGTCGCTCGACAGGATCCGAGGCTGCTGGCTTGGGACACTGTGAGTAGAGTTGCAGGGCAGAAGAGGTGGGAGCCAGCGCAGTGAGACGGCCAGGAAAGGAACATCAGAAAGGGGTTCTGGTACAGTGCACCCTGAATTACCTGAGAGCTAGCTGGACCACCGACCCGGAGGATACCCCACCCCAGCTGGGGATTGTAACTGGAAGAACCGTGAGTAAAAGTGTGAAGACTGCACTCTACTGTGTCCTCCAACTTATTTGCAGTGTCACCTGCCTTGCACTACAACCACCATCATCACATTTTACACCATAACTGCCCTGGGGCCTACATCTACCCATGGAGAGCTGAACCAACTCTGCTGCGTCACCAACTGCCCCAGTGGATCTGAACTGCAGTGTAGACTTTTCATCATTGCCGAACACCACGGGTGGCGTCACGACTTATTTCCATCTTTACTCCCCAAAACCATCATCAAACCTATCTTTATTTCCATTGCACACCCAGGGCCACGGACCGGGCCACCGCTGCTGTGACAAAACCCCTGAAGAACTGGCGAAGGCCTGGACCGAGTTCCCCGGCCCTAGAAGTGTCGCATATCCTTGTCACCCAGATTACTCATGAAGGTGGAGATGCCGGATTCACGTGCCATGCTATGATCATATATCATCCCTAATATGTTCCCTCCCCACCCAAAGAGGTGGGAAGCAAAAGTGTATAGGATAATACAAACCAGACAAACAAGTAAAGATGATAACAAGCATACAAAATATGCTCACCATACAACAGAGTGGAAAACAGGAAGAGACCAAATAGGAGAGGATGAGGATGTGCACACAAAGAAACTCCAAGCAATAATCTCCTGAACAAATCTCCAGACGGCACCTCCAACCGCGAACTACACCTCCAATACCAAACCAGGCAGAAAGAACTAACACTCACGATTCTTAAGTGCCAGAGGCAAGCACTTATAGCAGGGAGGAGTGGCAAACACTGAACAGCTGAGAAAATTCAGGTAGAAAAGCTCCAGAAGTTTCAACTGAACAAATTAACCCTTTCACTGTCAAAAAGGAAATAGCCTGCACTGTTTAATAAGATGGTGAAGTACTTCTAACCAGTGCAGGAGTTTGTGAAACCAGACGCCGAAATTTTCTGGCCCCACTCTGTTGTTGTATCCCCTTGACAAGGAGGTATAGAAAGAATGGCGTATTCATGTCAGGCATGCCGTATTGCTAAAAAGTTATTTACAATTGATGTACCGCTACATGAAACTGATAAACCTGAGCCTCTGTGCAAGGCCAGGGTCATACTAACCGACGCAAAATACGGTCCGTAGTTTACATATGTAATACGGATGAATGACCCCTAAATAGTGCTCCATATGTCATCCGTAAGCAAGGTGTGGTCGCGTATTTTGCGCATGTCAGCATCCGTATGTAATCCGTATGGAATCCGTATTGCGAGTTTTTCTCGCAGGCTTGCAAAATAGACATTTAACGGTTTTGAGGCCTGCAAACTATTTAAATCATTAGCCTGCACCCTATTTATTGGCTCAGGAACAGGTGGCTGCCTCCATTCTGTCCATTTGTGACCTTGCCTTCACTAGGTGTGTTGCTGTTGTATGTGCAACATGGCAGACAGTCTGAGTTTCAACACAACTGAGCAGGTTCTCTTCAACTGGCTTTTGTCACGCCACTTTGGTCAACCATACCCAGTGATAGTGGATCCGCGGAGGAGGAGATGCATGTGGGTCTATCCACTTTTGAGGCAACGACTCACAAGAGGTCATTTTCACCGCCTCTATTCTTCTCTGCGGGAGCATCCTGCAAAATTCTACCAATACTGTCGCATGAGCCTTGCAACATTTGATCGACTCATGGAGACAGTGCGCCATGGGATAACCTTTCAGGACACAAGGATGCGCAAAGCTATATCTGCAGAGGAGCGACTTCTACTCACATTACGGTATGTACTACACAACCACATTCTCTGTGTTCATGATGTATTGCTCAAAGTCTGTATTTATTTTGCTTCATGGACTAATTTTAATGCCCTCATCTTATTCCAGATATGTTGAAACTTACAGACCAGAATGTTATGTGTAATATGTACTGAATATCACTTAGTCATTGTGCGACCAAATATGTGTGTGTTAGTAGATGTGAAATCCTAACAAGTTTGGTATGTATGTACCTGTTTTTTGGTTAATTTGTGCATTTTAAAATGATCCTTTTCTGTTGTTCTTCAGCTTCCTGTCCACTGGCCTGTCTTATGCCGCCCTCCACCATGAGTTTCTGATTGGAAGATCTACCATTTCTGGCATAGTCAGGTCGACATGTAGTGAAATATGGTCAAGACTACATCAACTCGTCATGCCCGAGCCCAGGATGGAAGACTGGTTGAGGATATCAAGGGACTTTGAGGAAGAATGCCAGTTTCCTAATTGTATTGGGGCCCTTGATGGCAAACATATCCGGGTGCGTAAGCTGCCGATCTCTGCCTCCCCATTCTTCAATTATAAACAATACTTTTCTGTTGTATTGTTGGCTCTGGTCGACCATCAATACAAGTTTATAATTGTTGACATTGGGGCCTATGGAAGGACGGGAGACTCGAGTCTTCAATACTTCCATTATGGCTCGGCGGCTACGCACCAACCAGTTGGATCTACCACCACGCCAGCTACCAGGCTCCACTCAAGAATCTGTCCCTTATGTCCTTGTGGCAGATGAGGCATTTCAGTTAACGCGCAATGTCATGAGGCCATATCCCCGGCGAAACCTTGACCACCGGCACAGAATTTTTAACTTGCGCCTATCACGTGCTCGGCGACTGGTGGAATGTTCCTTTGGCATTCTTTGTGCCAAATGGCAGGTATTCCAGTCTGCCATTCAGCTGAGTGAACAAAATGTTAATAAAGTGGTTAAAGCCTGTGTGGTTCTTCATAACTTCACCAGGATACATGATTGTTCCTCCTCTGCTGGGGTTGTGCGTGGGATGGACAATGTGCGTAGGGCGAGACCATCTATCAACCCTCAACGTAGACTGCTCTCTGGCCTCAAAGTGCGTGATATTTTCACAAATTACTTTGTCACCTGAGGGGGAAACTTCTTGGCAAGAGCATGCTGTGTCTATGTTATGATTTTTTGGTTTATGTGTGTCTAAATATATATAGTTCTACCCCTTCTGATTCTATGACTGTTTAATTGCATTGGTAAGCGTATGTTAGTATGCCGACACTGTTTTTTAGAATTGAGACAGAGACGTAAAATGTAGTAGACAAATGTTTACTTTTGTCTTTTTTTTTTTTGCTTTTTTGAACCAAAACATCTTATTGCCATATGAGAACTGTGGCAATGGGCCAAATTGGCCTATTTGCAGGTGTGAACATTTTTTGCACATAAAATTTTCACACATAGAAAAAAAAAAAAACAACATTTTGCAATACCAAAATGGCTACATTATAAATTTTGGTAAGTTGGGGAAGGAGAAGGCGGAAGACCAGCCTGTGGTTGCTGCTGGCTACTTTGCCCAACATCGCCCTGTGTGAGGGCATACTGTTGCCCATGATGTGGGTAGTGTACTGCCTTCTGGGATTGTTGTGGGTACTGGCCAGAGTGAAAATGAAGAGGGGCATCTTGTTGGGTCTGGTAGGCCCGTGTCTCATACCCACCAATATATCCATGTCATCCCCAACCAGGTTAGAACCAGCCTCCAACACTGGGTGGGAACAAGTGGCCATATTGGTGAGGTTGGCAAGAGCCAGACATATGTGGCTGCTGTTGGGAAGGTTGGGTAGGGGGAGGAAGGGGGTGAGGTGTAGGCCCACGTATTTGAGGATCCTCAGAGCCTGCTTGAGCAAGCATGTGTGTGGTGTCTAAGGCGCATTAGATTTCTGGGTGAAAGCTGCCACCTCTCCAGATATTCAAATAATTCATATGGGGTATTGGGGTGTGTGCAAGCATCAAGCAGGATCTGAAAACATCCTCTAATACAGAGCCTCACCTCACGGGAAAGGGCACGAAGATAAACGGCCAGGCTGCGTGAGTATGCCTCCTCGCCATCATCATTATTCACTCTAGCCAAATAGTTGAGGACCCCAGTGTCCACATTTGTACGTGTATCTTGGGCAGGGATCTGGCGCCTTCTTCTTCCTCGCCGGGATGGTCCAGCATGCTGTGGGGAGCCCCGGATCTGGGCAGTTGGGCTGCTGCTCATGTTGCCCTGCTCCTCCTGTATGGCTGATGGTGCAGCAGCAGACGGTCCTGGTTGTGGATGTGGTCCTGGTGGTGGGGTTTGTGGCACAGGAACTGGGTTTTCCTGAGAGGATTCTTCACCCATGCTTCTTGTAGGGGGAGAAGATGGGCCAGCCACTTCATCCCCTACAGGATCAATGATGGGCTCTGTATCTGAGCCAGTTCCTCTCTCTGTAAGGTTGGACTGAGTTCTGTTATGAAATAGAACAGAGACAAAAATAAATCAATATTTTTGGCCCTGTAAAGTATCTGTGTAATGTGGTGTGAGGTATCTACTTACTGTCTCAGATCCAAAATAGGGGCGAGGAAGGAGAGGCGGTCATAATTAGGGATGGGCGAATCCTGAAATACTCGGAATCGCTAGACTGTAACGAGTCCGAGTCGGAAACTCGCTACTCGTTGCGAGTCTAGCGAGTCCAATGTTAATGAATGGGGATGCGAGTATTGCAGCGATTCCTGTGCTGGGGAGAGAGAGAGAGAGAGATATTACTACAAGCAATTCTAGTTTCTTAGCGATTTTGTGTCCCCCTGCTGACACAAAATCGCTAAGAAACTAGAATTGCTTGTATTAAACTCTGAAAAAAAAAAAAAATAGGAGTCTTAGCGATTTTGTGTCCCCCTGCTGACTAGTGTTGAGCTTTCCGATTGGCTGCCGAAATGACATCATCATGATGCGCTGTCTGTGCGCATCATGATGCGCCGTCAGTTCGGGCCTTCGAGGGGGCTGTGCCGACTGTCCGGGGGTCTGTGCCGGCCTGCCGGTGGTCTGTGCAAGCTCCGGTGGTCTGTGCCGGCCTGCCGGGGGGCTGTGCAGGCTCTGGTGGTCTGTGCCGGCCTGCCGGGGGGCTGTGCAGGCTCCGGGGGACTGTGCAGGCCTGCCGGGGGGCTGTGCAGGCCTGCCGGGGGGCTGTGCAGGCCTGCCGGGGGGCTGTGCAGGCCTGCCGGGGGGCTGTGCCGGCCTGCCAGGGGGCTGTGCAGGCTCCGGTGGTCTGTGCCGGCCTGCCGGGGGGCTGTGCAGGCCTGCCGGGGGGCTGTGCAGGCATCGTCCGATGGGACTACAAGTCCCATCGGGCGATGCCTGCTACCATGACAGTGATTGACACATTAGCCAATGATGGGACAGTAGTAGTCCCATCATCCGGCTAATGTGTTGAATGTAAAAAAAAAAAAAAAAATATGACATGCTACATACATACAACATGCATACTACATATATACTACATGCAACATACATACTACATATATACTACATGTAACATACATACTACATATATACTACATGCAACATACATACTACATACATACTACATGCAACATACATACTACATACATGCTGCATACTACATGCATACTACATACATACTACATACAACATATATACTACATATACTCTACATGCTACATACATGCAACATACTACATACATGCAACATACATACTACATATATACTATATATACTACATGCTACATACATACACACTACATGCTACATACATACTACATACATGCTGCATACTACATGCATACTACATACAACATATATACTACATGTAACATACATACACTCTACATGCAACATACTACATACATGCTACATACATACTACATACATGCAACATATATACTACATGCTACATACATACACACTACATGCTACATACATGCAACATACATACTACATACATACTACATGTAACATACATACTACATGCTACATACATGCTACATACATACTACATACATACCACATGCATGCAAGATGCATACTACATATATACTGCATATATACTATATGCATACAACATACATATATACTACATACAATACATACATATAGACATACAGTACATATAACATATAACATAGAGCACATACTTACCGTCACTTGTCACTTTGATCCCCGAAGCCATTGTCACCTGAGGGTTAAATATCAAAATAAAAAAACACCAATATACTTACCCCGATCCGCAGAAGTCCACGAGGGTCCCACGTCGATCTTGCGTGGAGAACAGCAGCATCAGCTGATGCTACCGTTCTCTACCAGCTCCAGGAATACAATGACGGAAGGTAGGTATCCTTCCGCACTGTATTCCTCCACCACTGTAAAAAAAAAAAGTCCCTAGTCTCACTTTATGCCATTGCTGCATGGGAATTTCCCACGCAGCAATGGCATAAAGTGAGACTAGGGCCTTTTTTTTTTTTTTTTTTAAAGTGGTGGAGGAATACAGTGCGGAAGGATACCTACCTTCCGTCATTGTATTCCTGGAGCTGGTAGAGAACGGTAGCATCAGCTGATGCTGCTGTTCTCCACGCAAGATGGACGTGGGACCCTCGTGGACTTCTGCGGATCGGGGTAAGTATATTGGTGTTTTTTATTTTGATATTTAACCCTCAGGTGACAATGGCTTCGGGGATCAAAGTGACAAGTGACGGTAAGTATGTACTCTATGTTATATGTACTGTATGTCTATATGTATGTATTGTATGTATGTTGCATGCATGTAGTATATATGCAGTATATATGTAGTATGCATGTAGTGTATGTATGTAGTATGCATGTAGCATGTATGTTGCATGTAGTATATATGTAGTATGTATGTTGCATGTAGTATATATGTAGTATGTATGTTACATATAGTATACAGTATATGTAGTATATATGTTGTATGTATGTAGCATGTATGTTGCATGTATGTAGCATGTAGTATATATGTTACATGTAGTATATGTAGTATATATGCATGTAGTATGTATGTTGCATGTAGTATATATGTAGCATGTAATTTTTTTTTTTTTACATTCAACACATTAGCCGGATGATGGGACTACTACTGTCCCATCATTGGCTAATGTGTCAATCACTGTCATGGTAGCAGGCATCGCCCGATGGGACTTGTCCCATCGGATGATGCCTGCACAGACCACCGGAGCCTGCACAGCCCACCGGCAGGCCGGCACAGCCCCCCGGCAGGCCGGCACAGCCCACCGGAGCCTGCATAGACCACCGGCAGGCCGGCACAGCCCCCCGGCAGGCCGGCACAGCCCCCCGGCAGGCCGGCACAGACCACCGGCAGGCCGGCACAGACCACCGGCAGGCCGGCACAGACCACCGGCCAGTCGGCACAGCCCCCCCGAAGGCCCGAACTGACGGCGCATCATGATGCGCACAGACAGCGCATCATGATGACGTCATTTCGGCAGCCAATCGGAAAGCTCAACACTAGTCAGCAGGGGGACACAAAATCGCTAAGACTCCTATTTTTTTTTTTCAGAGTTTAATACAAGCAATTCTAGTTTTAGCGATTTTGTGTCAGCAGGGGGACACAAAATCGCTAAGAAACTAGGATTGCTTGAATTAAACTCTGAAAAAACTAGGATTGCCATTGATTTGTATTGGACTCGTTACTGTGCGAGTAATCGCTTGGAAACTCGCAGAGTACTGACTCCTGCGAGTCCCCTACTACTCGCAGAGTAACGAGTCCTAACGAGTAGATTCGCCCATCTATAGTCATAATATATGTATTTCCTCTTTAGGTGGCCCACATCACCACTCCTGGACCGCTGCTGACGTTCCCGCCTGTATTGGTCGTGGATGCTGTGCCAGCATCTCATCACTTCTTCCACTGCAATGTGACAGGAAATATTCTCAATTTCACATATTTGATAGGTCAAATTTTCTACCAGTAGCCTAGGCATGTGGCCTTCTGGGGTGTGCTTTCCACCCAGGGTGGCATATAAAATTGGGGCATCCAGGCCAGATACACAGGGTCACAGTAGTTCATGTATCAAGTAACTACACTTACTAACTTGGTTGGCTAGGAGGATGAGGAGCTTGTGGCCTGGGCCAAATTATGGCAGTGTAAAACCATGGGTCACATCAAAATCTACCCGCCTCATGAGGAAAAAAGTACAAGCACAGGAAGGGGGGGGGCTGATTCTAAATGCATTTTTTGATGTGAGGTAATTTTAAACAGTTTTTGGGTTGTACTTGCTGCTGCTCCTCACGTGGCCGAACACCAAAATCGTGGAACATCTGGCGACATATGCGCCTCCGTGACGCCTCCTTTCTTGCCCGGTTGGCATAATGGGCATTACGTTGGTCCCAGATTTCTGGCCGCTCCTGCACTAAGACAATAAGCATCTCCACATTGAGAAAATATGGCACCATGACGCTGATGTACTCCATGGAGGCATACTTCCTGGATGTCTGGAGCGCTTTTTGAGCTCATTTGCATGTCTAAGCTTCCTGATGATGGATTGGCCCATTTCCTGTCACCTGGCAAAAGACCTGCGTATTTCTCGCAAGTCACACGTGTGGTCCGTGTGTAATCCGTATTTTTTGCGCACCCATAGACTTACATTGGCGTACTACGGGCGTAGTACGCTGACTATCGATTGGCACGGACCGTAGAATACGGGCGAGAATTATACGGCTGTTGGGAGCTGCCCCATAGAGAATCATTTGTCGTGTGTAATGCGTGCTTTTAACGCCTCACACTCGTCCGTATTCCTCTCTAGTGTGACCCCGGCCTAAAAGTGAGAAGCTGCAGGGAAAATTCCAGTGTATTTTCTCTCTGTAACCACTTCTTCATTAATGCATGTAGAATATTAACACTATTTGCCAGAAAATTAACCCTTTATCTGCAGGCAAATATTATTTCTGGACCTGCCAGGTTCATTGTAAGTAACACATGTTCATTCTGAAGCATAACATTACATGGTGCATCTTAGCATGACAAAGCAAGGCAAATGCCACCAGTTACTTCCCCCACTGTTCAAGAATACATTATGTGAGGGGGTTGTCCAATGTCTAAAAGTTCCCAGAGCAAGCCCGCTCTTTCCAGAGTGGTTATGAACGTAGGCTTACATAACTTGAAAAGTATGCATAAAAAGCAGTCTAGAGTGGAAAATGGTCTGGGTATTACCTACAGAGGGAAGATCTTGGGCTCTGTATTATCCAGCGCTGTAATCTTTAAACATATCAAATCATTTTGAAATGTGAAAATTCTTTTAAGTGGTGAATATTAATAGGATTTCCAAACCATTTTAATAAACCATTTAGTAATGATCTGTTGCCCCCCTGCCATTTTTCCAGTTTTTGCTCTCTAGATGTACTTAACACATAGCCACATGCAGCATATTGTTAGCAGGGATGGCACAGACATCACTGCTGAGGCTTATTTAAAAGGAAATAAAACTTGCACACAGCACCCCCATGGCACCATATCATAAAGTAATAGACACTCAGCAGGGTGGATAAAAATCTTGATTTTTTTAAAAAAAATAAAAAAAAAATCAGATTTTTTTGATTTAAATCAGATTTTTTTTATTTAAATCATTTGATTTAAATCAGATTTTTTAATCAAGTTGTACACAAGCAAAACTTTGTCTTTTTGCAAATCTAATTGTTTTACACAAATAAAAATATTAAAACAGTTGATTATGAAACCTAATAATTTTTATTTGCACTATTAAACACTCAGAATTGAACTACAGAGAGTAAGTACTTTTTAACAATAGCCTATCTCTAACGTTTGAAGTAAGCAAACATCTTCAGTGAATACATCAGTCCTTTAAGCCTACTGTTTATTTAGGACTTTTAATAGGAAAACCAGTTGTCCTGCTTTAGCAGTTCCTAAGCGGTTTCGGACTGTTGTGTGCACAAAACCAAATGAAGAAAACAATCTCTCTACTCCTGCGGATGAAGCCGATGCAGTCAGTAGCTGAGTAGCTAGATTTATTATCTTTGCTGGAAGAACAAGTGATTGCGACTTCCACCAGTCCAGTGGTTTTAGTTCATTAACGACGTTATCTGCAAACATGTATTTTTGAAATGGTGCAGATTCACACTTCAATTTCAGCACAGTTGCCACAATGTCATGGTTAGTATTGGCGAGCCACTCCATTGCAGAGTTGATTTCCGCCTCAGATAATTTTTTCCCTCTGTAGATGGGATGCAAGATATTGGCTAAATAGTGTTCTTCTTTTAATGCTTGGTCCTTGCGGTGCTGTATTGCAACCTTGAACCTTTACATTGTTTGAGAGGTTCAAGAGATCTAGAGAACCTTCTAAATCTTTCCAAACTTCTGTGGCATCAGCTATGGTTGCAGTATCTTTCTGCATTTTATCCAACGCAATCGATATTGGCTTTAACCTTTCCAAAAGGTCCTCGGCATTTCTCTTCACACCAAGATTTAATACTTTGCTTCGTATATTAGCATCAATTTTATCCCGATGTGTTTCGCAAATGGACAGTAATTTTGACCAGTTGTTAATAAACAGTTCCAAGCAGTCAGCCAAGGTATTCCATCTAACATCTTGTGGTAGAACCAACTTCAGTCCTCCCATTTCCTTGTAGGTTGCATGTGCAAAATGATTATTGCGGAAATATTTAACAATTTCTACAACATGTTCCTTGACACCCAAAATATGCAGGTCTTTTGCCAAAAGATGCAACAAATGGGCAGAACAACCGTATGTAATGACATTTGTGTCATCCTGTGCCAGTTCCGCTCGCATTTTTGCCACATTGCTTGCGTTATCAGTAACTAAGCTCCTTACTTTACATCCAAACTGTTCTTGGCATTGGTGAATTGAGTTCTTAGCAATTTCAAGTAAATATTCAGCAGTATGTGAATTTCCAGATGTGTCGATTGTGTCTGTAAGGTAAGTTTCACCATCTTCTGTTGTGACACAAGTGCAAATTATGGGGTCGTTGTGGATGTTGCTCCAACCATCCAAGCTCATGTTAACAACCTTGTCTTTCAAATATTTTGTACAAGCCGCTCTTTCTATGTCGTATACAGCCTTTAGATGTTTTCCTGAGATATCAAATCTACTTGGTGGTTTGTAGCCTGGTCTAATTCCTTCGATCATTTGTACAAACAATGGGTGCTCAACTAGTCGGAAAGAAGAATTGGTTGCAAATATGAATTTAGCAATTAATTCATCAAAATGTTCTTTCTGGCTCGTCGTAGTCTTTAAGATGAATTTTTCTACACTTTGCACGCAAAGTTTTTTTTTGGGCTGCTTTGTTGAAGTTGTACCCAGATATTGATTGTCACGTGCAGCACAAGCCATATTTGACCCTGAAAGCACAGAAATTAAAAATATAAATCGACTGCGTATTTGAAGAAATATAACGAAAATATTGAAACAAACTTTTTGAACAATGTAATGGTCCTCGTCCTATAAGGGCTGTCTCAAAAGTTATGCTACTCAAGTTTTCCGGTGAGGTTGCTGCAATACTGGTAACTAATATCAGAGCCTCAGCAACTGAAAAAAATTATGTCACAAAAGTTTTAAAAATGTTTTTTTTTTAAAATGGTCAATTTGGCAGACTTCAAAAGTGAATTGCAGCCTACAATAAAAAAAAAATAAGCGTATACACACTTTATTTTTACTTAAAGGACATGTGCACCTTTATTTTTTAAGGTGCAGCCAGTCACAGTGTGCACATGTCCTCCCCCCGCAGCTCTCTTACCTCCGATGTCAGCGCTGCGGGGATCCGTGGCTTCGTTCTGCCCGTCCGCGAGCGCGCCTCCATTCATTTCAATGGAGCGTGCGGCCCGCTGACGTCACACCGCTGGATCACTGCGAGTAGGCCGCAACCGGAGGACGGGAGGCGGACGGTCAAAACGAAGCCACGGATGTCAGCGCTGCGGGGATCGGAGGTAAGAGCGCTGCGGGGGGAGGACATGTGCACCTTAAAAAAAATAAAGGTGCACATGTCCTTTAGCGTTAATTTTCTGTGAAATATTGCCTTAACATAAATTTAAAAATTCTATACTCCAGAACTACCAGTGCTAGAAATTTTTCTTTTCATAGACTTTAACCATCCCAGTAAAATGTCTGTTAAAAAAATAGGTTGTAAATTAATTGCCAGACTTACCACTAGTACTAGGCTCCTGGTGCATAAGAAGCTGTGGGGGTTCATTGACATTAGTTGTATCACTATCAACATCTTCATTTCCCTTCTGGTTGCAGTTTTCATAATGTGATTTCAAACGGCAAACAAGTCCTTGGATATCCTTTTGACAGTATTTGCACTTTGCTCTTGCACCTTTCTTTCCAAGATCTGCTGCTGGCATCTCAACAAAATGAACCCAAATAGGGTCTCTCTTACGACCTGCTGCCATGGCTCACACAGATCACTTATGAAGTTTGATTGTTACTACAGCCTGAGCCAAGCACTGCTGATGTTACTACAGCCTGAGCCAAGTACTGCTGACTATCCAACAAGTTTGGGCATGTCAACTGAATGCAGGGAAAAAGAAACTAAACCAAAACTGAAACCAAGCTAGAAGTGTGGAATTAAAGGGGCAGTATGAACAAAATGTGGAGGCTATTAATAGTTTATACAATTAAGACATGCTGCTTTTAAACACCTACCTATTGCCATATAGTAAAACAAAAAAGATTTTTACTTACTTTGGGGTCCCCCCCTCACCCTGGCGTTAGATCGTTGCCCCTAGTTTCGTCCGTGTAACTATGGGCGCACATGCACACTGCTCTCACTTCTCATTTTAATCGTGATTTATATTAAAAAAAACCTTTTGATTTAAATCAGTGATTTAAATCATGATTAAAATCATGATTTAAATCGATCCGATTTAAATAGAAAAAAATCTTTTGATTTAAATCGTGATTTAAATCATGATTTAAATCGGCGTGATTTAAATCAATCCACCCTGCTCATATGCCACTGTAGGATGGCCCTTTAAAGCCCTTTTTTTATGTAGAAATAATGGGTTGCTTTTCTGCCAGTATCAATACCCTTTACAAAAACCAAGTTTGGAGGAACTGATAAGGAAGAGAGAGTTCTTCACACTGATTGCATGTGCGTGTCATTCAGCCTGTGTGTAGTATGAAGGGTGTGTGTGTAGGAAAGCATTTGTAGGTGTAAACATTTCAGCAATCACCCAAGAGCAAAATCCTAGAACAAAAAAAATATTGTTCTCGGCAGCACATAACCACTGTGTAAACAGGATGTGCAATCAACAGCATGAACCATCTTTCTTGGCCACAAAAAAAAACCCAGCACCTAAAGGTGACGTGGATAGTCTAATATGACCCTTCTCCAATGACTCCTTAATATAGGATCGCATAGCATCATGTTCGGGTACAGACAAGTTGAAAAGCCGACCCTTGGGAAATTTACACCCAGGCATCAACTCAATTGCACAGTCAGAACTCCTATGAGGAGGAAAAGACGCAGACTTACTCTCACTAAATACATCAGAAAAATCGGCTAGATAATCAGGAATATCATGAGACTGAGGAGAGGTGGAGAAAACAGGAGTGTCACTAAGAACACAATGACAACCCCAACTCACCACAGACTCAGATTTCCAATCCAAAACTGGATTATGAGCTTGCAACCAAGGAAAACCCAGAACAATAGTATCATGCAAATTATGCAGCACCAAAAATTTACAATTCTCTTGGTGGTCTGGGGCAACTCGCATTGTCACCTGGGTCCAAAACTGAGGTTTATTCTCCGCCAAAGGAGTAGCATCAATACCCCTCAAAGGAATAGGCGTCCGCAGAGGTGTCATGGAAAAACCACAATGTTTAGCAAAGTCCAAATCCATCAGATTCAACGCTGTTCCTGAATCCACAAAAGCCTTAGTGGAAGACGAGGATAACGAGCAGATCAGAGTAATTCCCAAAAGGAACTTAGTTTGTATACTGCCCACAGCAAATGTGTGTGCAAAACGTTTCTCTCGTTTTGGGCAGACAGAAATAGTATGAGAGACATCTCCACAGAAAAAACACAGCTTATTACGCCTTCTAAACTCCTGACGCTGCGCCCTTGACAAAACCCCATCACATTGCATAGGTTCAGACGTTTGTTCAAAAGGTGGCAGCGCCTCTCGTGTAGTTTTACGTTCACGTAAACGCCGATCAACTTGAATGGCTAATGACATAAAATAATCCAGACCAGAGGGAACAGGAAATCCCACCATAACATTTTTTACGGTCTCTGATAAACCCTTCCGAAAGAGAGCTGCCAATGCACTATCATTCCATGCAGTAAGGACCGCCCACTTTCGGAATTTTTGACAGAATAACTCTGCAGCATCCTGACCCTGGTTTAATGCCAACAGGGTTCTCTCAGGTTGATCAACAGCATTATGTTCATCATACAACAACCCCAAGGCTTGAAAAAATGCATCCACATTAGTCAGAATAGGATTTTCAGGTGTCAGAGAAAAAGCCCAATCCTGACGATCGCCGCGCAGCAAGGAGATGACAATTTTAACCTGCTGCACAGATCTACCCGATGAGTTAGGCTTCAAGGCCAGAAATAATTTACAATTATTCTTAAAATTCAGAAATTTAGACCGATCCCCAGAAAACACATCAGGAGTAGGGATCTTAGGTTCAGCAGCAAGTGACTGAATGAGGTAGGTGGAAATTCCCTGCACTTCAGCAGCCAGCTGTTCCACACGATCAGACAATTGCTTAATCTCCATTAGGAAAAAGAAAAAAAAAATCCTCCTACGGCCCCAGAGAAAAAGAGGAAAAAAATAAAAAAAATTAAAAAATTCTGACACTTTTTTTTATTTATTTTTTTAAGCAACTTTTTCCTGCTTTTGACTACCCTAGAATCTGCGGTATGGCTGGTAATTCTGTTATGAATGGGTCACCGAGGAGGAAAAAACCTAAACATGCTAAGCCAAGAAAAACCAGAGAGGTTGGTAACTATGCAGATTGCAGATCCCTGATCCCACCACACAACTAGCAGCAGCCGTGGAGCGTGCCTACGATGAACCTACACGCCTCCTCACGGCCGGAATACTAAATAAGCTTAAAGCAAGAAAAGGGAAAACTATCTGCCCCAGAGCAGACCCCAATGGAATAGATAGCCCCCACACATGTATTGACGGTGAAACAAGATGAAAACACAAATACAGGTAGGAAAATAGGCTGAGCAAACAATGGGGCCCAAACTAACTAAAAAGGAGAGGAAAGGACAGACACTGTCTGCAATCTGCCCAAAACCCTGCAAAATAATGTCCAACACTTCTGATAACAAAATTAACCCTGAAGTCACTAGACTTCTCTCACTATATCAGCACTCTGAAATATTCTGAGACAGAGCAAAAAGAGGCCAATCTAATAAGGGACAAAAAGCAGATTGGCAAATACAGATAAATAAGAGTGGAAATTCAGCACAGCCCCCAGCCGGTGCTGGCTGACCACACAAAAAACTGAATAGACCAACAAAATCAAGTGTGAACAGCTTTAGATGACTGGAACAGAGCTGAAAACCAAGAGCTGACAAGCCAGAAGGAATCACCAGCAACTGAATAGGGCGTCGGCTGTCTTAAATCCAATCTGAGACTCCTAAGATCCAATCGTCATCCTCATTCTAAGGTGGCAGATCTCCACCGATCAAATCAGCCTCACTACCTCCCATTACCTCCAGAGGGAGTCTGGAAGGAGAACTCACAACTGGTGAACCAGAGAATGAAATCACAACACAGGAGGTGTTGAGCCTGCATCATGGTCTGGCTCCAGAATGCCTGGAAGGCTACCTTTTCTGGGAGTGGGTTAACCGCTTTTAAAGCCGGAGCATCAGGAACTGGTTTAGGCTTACATTGCCGAATCAGACTCCAGTTAATATGCCCTCTCTTCTGAATTTTCAAAAAATGCAAGCACTGAGTCGTCAAGTGCTGGCTCCTGGTAAGGAAGAACCCCTTTCCTTGTGTCCTTCACCCCCACGAAAAGTGAATGATGAAGCAGGCCTCACTTCACATTAGTCTATGTAGCTCTTTCTCACATACCATGCCTGTGTTATCAAGTCAAATCATGAATTCCCCAGTCCAAGATGAATCTGACATGGAGTGTGGGTGGCCAGCCAGGGCAGTGGGGTTAATCGGTACCGGGCCGGTGTCTCAGAGGGATGTGTGATGGTGGTGGTGACCCGGTTCGTGGCCCTGCGCATCCATGCAAAGGGGTGAATAACGTTTATAGGTGAATGATACATGACGCCACCTGTGGTTTCTGATCAGATTGACCAGCGCTGCAGTGTCGCTTCTCTGGGACAGATGTTGTGGTGCAGCTAAGATGTAGAAGCCCTGCACAGGTAGGGCCGTAGTCGCAGGGCAGATGAAAGAGTTGGTAGATGGTGTGCAGTGCAGCATGTAGCAGAGCCGTGCGACAGGTGCAGGAAAAGGTGACAGACACAGTCGTGCAGTTCCTTTACCTGTACTTGGTAAGTGCCGTCCAGGAACCAGAGTACAGATGGAGAAGGAGTTGGTCAGCCTGGAAGCAAATTAGGAATTCTCTCTCTGCAGATAGGTAGTGTGGCCTCTGTTCTAGCTCTTATCTGAGGTACTCGCAGTACTGAGTTCACTGAAGTTCCCCCTGTTGACTCTCTTTTGGAACTTTTTCGTATGGCAGGCAGCCGTAGCCTTTTCCTTCTGGTTCACACAAGTCGCTGTTGGGCCCTCCGAGCCATAGTTAGGAACAGAACATTTACAGCTGCTACTTCCTCCGGTTTCTGCTGCCGGACTGTCAGTGTCCCTACAAACTCGGAGACCGGAATCCGGACCATGTGCTCCAGCTAGGAGTGAGCCTTAACTCTGCTCATCCTCCAGCTCCCCTTCTCACGTCCACACACTTCCCCTTCCCTTCACAGACTGCCTGAACTTCCCTCCTCCTGACCACAGAGAGCAGCTTCTCAGTAGTCAGGTTCAGAGCTCTCCCTGCTGGCCTGGAGTGGGAACTGTGTTGTGTGTTGGTATAACTGCTAGAGAGATCCTTCGTTGCTCCCAAGCATGACATCACACTCCCTACGAGGAAGGTAATGCCACTGTGGTGACCGTACTCCTGGGGGCGCCACAAGTGCACTGATGCCCAGCCACTACTAGATTCTGCTGGTACATTGACCCAGACCACTACATTCCCCTCGCACTCTACACAGCCACAATCTGACCCTGATGAAACTCAGGTTCCCCTTCCCGCATACTATATTACCTTACATGGTGATAAAGAGGAAGGCGCATATGAAAGTGCAGGTTCCTTGAGCAGGTGGGGGGGCATACTCATAGGTGACGGCACTGGCACATGGCCCCTCATAGTACGCAAAAGTGTCTCTGCCGGTGGGAGGGCCCACGGGAGGGCCCACCCGCCGTCAGACACACAGCCGTACTATGAGGGGCCCTGTGCCAGTGCCATCTCCAACAAGTGGGCCCCCCCTGCTTGCTCAGGATCACAGCAGTTGCAAAGTTGAAATACTTACCTCTCCCTGCTCCACCGCCGTGACGTCTTCCACGTTTCCTGACAGTGACATTCTGGTCAGAGAGCGTGATGACATCACGTCTGTACGCCCTCTGCCTAAACAGTCCAAGTGCAGAGAGATGGAAGATGGGGACAACAAGGAGTTCAGACTAGTACAGGGATTCCCTAGCGAGGAGACTTATTTAATTGTTTTAAAGGTTGGGAGCAATTTTTGGGGAGCACTTTACTCTGGAGAATGATATATGGGGCCCACCATGCACTGGGGCATTCCAAAGGTGGACATCAGACACTGGAGCAGCATTTACAGGGCCCATTATACACTGGAGCAATAGAAATGGGGCCCATTATATATGGAGCATTATTTGGGCCCATAAGACAGTGGAGCTTCATCCAAGGGGACCAACATATACTGTAGCATTATGTGGAGCTCATCATATACTGTATCGAACATTATATGGGACCAATGATTCTGTATGGAGAAATATATGGGCCTCATTACTCTGTATAGGGCACTATGCGGTGGCCATAATACTGTATGGAGTAATATATTGTCCGTTTTTGGAGCTATTGGACAATTTAAAATGGATATCAGTCATGTGATGTAAGAAGTGAAGTATTTTTCATTGTACTGTACCGCTATTTCTCTGCCGTATCAGAGGATCATGAATTGTGGCATGTGTTAAAGGAGCCCAGTGACATTCTTTGGCCCTGGGCCCATGAAAATCTGGAGCCAGCCCTACCCCCCCCCACAACTTTTGCCAAATAACCCCCAGTTTTCAATGCCTAACTATTATTATAAAGTAAATTAAGGTTGACAAGCTTAAGTAATAAGAATTGATGTTTTTGGCATTAAAATGGGCACTCTAGGTGTGTTTCCTGTCCTCCACTCACTGCCGACTTTTCTTCCCCATTAACTTGCATTGGGTTTAGTGTTTCAGTCGGCCTCCGACTTTTCACGATAATCGGCCGATTGCGTTCGACCCGACTTTTGCGAAAATCGGGTTTCATGAAATCCGACTCGACCCGAAAAAAGGCAAAGTCACTCATCTCTAATCATCACAAATCAGCAAATGACACATATTTGCTGACCCTGTAATCGTAATGACCCGCACAATACAGCGATAAAGATTATTTACAGGAATTGGTAAATGACATAAAAAAATGGCATGATTGATACTTCTCTTTTAAACCTGTAAAAAAAGTGTAATAAAACTGTAATGCTGAGGCCGTGTTCAAATGTGGTATTTTTTCTGCTGCTTTTTTTCTGCTGGTGTCTTCACTACTCAACACAATAACAATCTTCTCTGATTATTGCATGTTTGGTGCAATTCTTTTATGCCTTTTCCCCCCCTTTTTAGTGCAGTTTTGGTACTTTTATCTCTGTTGCCTTCTATGTGAAGCCTAAAAAACACATGTAAAAAACTGCAGTTACTTTTTTAAGTGCAAAATCTAAACTTTTCTGAACATAAAAAAAATAAAAATGCGGCTTTACATCTGCACCAAAAATGCATCAAATAAGTTGGAGAAGATTGTTTTTGAGTAGTTTGGTGCAGATCCTGCAGTGAACACGACCTACAGACACAAAAAAGCCAGATGACGTGCAGTGAAGCAACATAATGATGAAAGTTCAGGCGGCTCTGACTGTGAGCAAATGAACAAAAAATAAATCCACAGGTCCCAACTAGATGTGAGCAGGACGCACAAATTATGTTACGCTGCCCTGGCTAATCAAAAGCCACCATGGGGACGCCGGAAAGTTACAAATTCCCAGGTCTCCTATCCAGCTGCCAGGTACCACTGACCGGGACGCTGGAACGGAGTCCCCTGGACACAGTGGAAGGTCCCGGATTTGAGTCCACTCCCTGCAGTCTCAGGTGTCTGCTGAATTTCCCTCACTGCCAGTGCCCCTCAGACATCTCCTGCCAGGGAAGAAAGAAATGGTAAATGGGCATGGACTGGGGTGTGGTCAGGGGCACGGCCAAAATTTGAAAATAAGAAATCTAATATTGAAAGCAAAAAATATGCAAATGCACTCAGTTACTGCTGCTCTTTGGACATCTACAGATTGGAAAGTGGTCTAAAGTACTGCAATGTATGGAGGAACAGCAAGGGCAAAAAAATGGAAAAAGTCATAAAACCAACCTCTGACTACTTTATATCTACTTCAATTTTTTTATTCCTAAAATAATGCTCAGTTTAGCTATATTTATAGTCAAAATGAATCATGACAGTGCTATTTATTACACTGCTCTAAGTGGCCCTATAATGGTGCTCTTCTGCAGAACTGCACAATATTATTTTATTATCTACTCTGTCAAGTGTACAGCGTACAGACCCAATGTTCTCCACTTCTGAGTTGCACAAATCATGGGGTTTTTTTGAGAATGAAAATGGCTGTACTTCCAAGAGCCAAAATAAAAAAATACATTTTTTTTATTAATTATTAAAATAGGTTGTATTAATACATATATTAAGCTACTCAATGACATATGTTCCCAGAAGCTTCTCCAGGAGCATTGCTGATTTGGTAGTCCTTTATGTAATATTCATTTGGAGACACATTTCTACACTAGAAATGTAATATTATAGTATTTCAGCAGACCGAAGACTATATGCATTAAATAGATCTGCAAATTGTGTAAAGGAGAACTCACAAATATGAAAACGCATTCCTTAATACCATAGCAATATGTATTTTGTGCAATGTGCTTATGTTTAAATACTTACAATTCGCCATCATTCCAGTTCTCAGCACTGTTTTGATCCCCTTTTGATCCCCATGACCACAACCCAGGTGTTATGATTCCACCACACGGCGGGGAAGGAAGGTGCCACTGAGCTCCACCCCCCCGCTGACCCTACCTACTTGCCGGTCCCACCCTAGCCGGTGGGCGACGGTCCCTTCCTAGGCGTAAGTGCAGGGAGCTACAGTGAGGGTAAACCGAGGGTGGAATTAATGCTGGACAACCTAAGGGAGACAAGCAGCAGCAAGGAGGACTACAAGAGTGATACTAAAGAGAGAACGAACCTGAAGGGTTAATCCACGAAACACAAAACTAACACACCAAACAGTACTAAACCTTCAGCAAAGACAAAGCGGAAAGCTAGAGTCCAGAGGTACTCAGATGAAAGAGAGACCGGGAGGCTGTCAGAGGTTGTACCGGGCAGCGCAGTGGAGAAGGCAGGAATCCGTACCACAAAAGAATCACCGGCAAGGAGTGAAAGCCCTGAGGAGTGCTAAATAGGAAGAAGGCGGGACATACGAACAGGAAACAGTGAAGCAGCCAATCACCAGAAAGGGGAAGAATGATGAACGAAAAAGAACTAGTTGATCAGAAACTGAATATTCCGACTGGCTGTGTGGCACAGCCAGTAAGACAGCGAAACTTGCCCAGGTCTCTTGCTTATCAGCCACATAGCAACGTAAGAATTGTTCAAGGGCTTGATTGGCCCGTTCTGTCTGCCCATTGGTCTCCGGGTGAAAGGCCGATGAGAAAGCAAGGGAAACGCCAATTTTACTACAGAAAGCTCTCCAGAATTTGGAGACAAATTGGGTACCCCTATCTGAGACAATATTAGAAGGAATTCCATGCAGCCGCACCACATGATTTAGAAACAAGGGGACCAATTGCTTGGCGGATGGTAATTTGGGAAAAGGAAAAAAGTGCGCCATCTTACTAAAGCGATCTACCACAACCCACAAGGTAGTCATTCCCAGGGAGGGAGGTAAATCAGTAACAAAGTCCATGTACAGATGGGTCCATGGCTTGGAGGGAACAGGTAGAGGACATAGTTCTCCCAAAGGCCGTGAGCGGTTAACCTTAGACCGGGCACAAATGTCACACGCCTTGACATAGGCAGTGGCATCCCGTCGTAAAGTCGGCCACCAAAAATTTCTGGAGATTGACTCCATAGTACCCGAAATACCAGGGTGACCTGAAAGAGGAGAGTTGTGGTATTCATTCAGCAGTCTCAAACGCAAATGACAGGGAACGAACCATTTATTATCAGGAGAGCCGGACGGAGACAAATGTTGAAATTGTTTAACTTCAGCAAACAAATCAGAGGTATTAGCAGCCAAAAACACTTTCTCAGGTAAAATGGGAACAGGTGGGATGTTTGACGGTTGTTCAGGCAAGAAGCTTCTAGATAGCGCGTCTGCTCTGGCGTTTTTGTAGCCGGGTCTGAAAGAAATCACAAAATTAAAACGTGAAAAGAACAACGCCCACCTTGCCTGTCTTGGATTTAGCCGTTTGGCCGTTTTGAGATATTCAAGATTCTTATGGTCGGTGAAGACAGTAACAGGATGTTTGGCCCCCTCCAGGAAATGCCGCCATTCCTCAAAGGCCAACTTTATAGCGAGTAGTTCCCTGTTCCCAATATCATAGTTTTTTTCCGCTGGGGAAAACTTCTTTGAGAAGAATGCACAGGGTTTCAAATGAGTCAAAGACGAAGTCCCCTGTGAAAGTACTGCCCCCACCCCCGCTTCCGAGGCGTCAACCTCAACAACAAAGGGTCTCTCCTGATCGGGCTGGGTAAGAACAGGAGCAGTGGCAAAGCTCTCCTTAAGAAACGTGAAGGTGTCCACTGCATCCTTACTCCAGTTTACCAAGTCGGAACCTTTCACAGTAAGATCTGTGAGAGGTTTCACCACAATAGAGAAGTTTTTTATAAACTTGCGGTAAAAGTTGGCAAACCCCAGAAATCTTTGAAGAGCTTTCAAAGATGCAGGATGAGCCCAATTAAGAACCGCTTTTACCTTCTCCGGCTCCATTGTGATGGCCTGGGGTGTCAAAATATGACCCAAAAAAGATAGACTTTGGACCCCGAAAATACACTTTTCTTGCTTGGCGAAAAGTTGGTTATTGCGGAGTACATCCCTTACATGATTCAAATGTGAGTCCCAGTCAGGAGAGAACACCAAAATATCAACCAGATAGACAATTACATAGCGGCCAATAGCATGTTGGAAAATATCATTGGTGAAATTTTGAAAAATCGCCGGAGCATTGCACAGCCCAAAGGGCATAACCAGACACTCGAAGTGGCCCTCGGGGGTATTGAAGGCGGTCTTCCACTCGTCGCCAGCCTTTACACGAATGAGATTATACGCCCCTCTCAGGTCCAACTTCGAGAACCATCGAGCCCCCTGAACCTGGTTAAACAGGTCCGGAATCAACGGTAGTGGATATTGGTTACGGACAGTTATCTCATTAAGACCTCGGTAATCTACACACGGCCTGAGTCCTCCATCCTTTTTACTGACAAAAAAGAAACCTGTGGCCAGGGGTGAGGTGGACGGACGAATATGCCCCTTTCTTAGAGCCTCTTGTACATACTCACGTAAAGCTTCTCTTTCAGGAGGAGATAAATTGTATAAGCGTCCCTTAGGGAATTTACAATTGGGAACTAAATTGATAGTACAGTCATAAGAGCGATGAGGTGGCAACCGCTCAGACTCCTTCATAGAAAAGACATCTGCGAATTGGCCCAAAAGACTCTGAAGAGAAGCTTGTACGGAGACGATACCACAAACGTGTGTTAACAGGCATTTCTGTGAACAATCTGCACCCCACTTCTCTAATTCACCAGAAACCCAGTTAATGTTGGGATTATGGAGCTGGAGCCATGGGAGCCCCAGTATGACACTAGTTGGGAGGTCATGCATAACCAAAAATGACAGTTGTTCCACATGCAGTACACCAACCTGAAATGATAGTAATGGAGTACAGAGACTAATCTCCCCATTAGCTAGTGGGGTGTTATCAATACCAACTAATTTAGTGGTGTGAGCGAGTGGAATTAAAGAAATACCCAAAGAGACAGCAAACTCATAACACATAAAATTAGCAGTAGCCCCTGAATCAATCATGGCCACTCCTTCTCCCTTAGAGGAGGAGAAAGCGATAGAAATTGGCACTAAGAGTCTCTTAGAACTTAAAGGAATTACCTGTCCACCCACGGGCCTAGGTGGTGTATTCCGAGAAGATTCTTGTGGAGTGCAAGGGCGCCGCGGGTAATCCTTTATCCAGTGCCGAGGATCCCCGCAGTAAAAACAGGTTCCAAGTGCGTGGCGTGGACGGCAAGGACTAGGTTCTGTGGTAGTTTGCATGGCTCCCACTTCCATGGGTTCGGCAGCTGGCAGACTCGGAACAGTCGGAGTGACCCTAGAGAAAACGGAAACCTGCGCTGCTGCCTGCTCCGATCTCCTCGCCCTTAACCTGCGATCAATTCTGACCATTAAGTCCATCAGCTCCTCTAGAGACTGGGGCAGGGTGTAATGTACCAGTTCATCCTTTAGGGCTGGAGAAAGGCCCCGCTGAAATTGATTCCGTAGGGCGGGATCATTCCAACGGGTAGCTAAGCTCCATCTACGAAACTGGGTGCAATAAATCTCTACCTCCTGATCACCCTGGAACAGGGAGGTGAGATTTGCCTCGGTCAGAGCTACTTGGTCAGGCTCATCATAAATATTCCCTAAGGCTTGAAAGAAGTCGTCTACTGAAACACGGAGATTTGAATCTGGCGGCAGAGAGAAGGCCCACTCTTGGGGCCCCTCCCGTAAGCGAGAGATTATGATACGGACTCTTTGAGCTGGAGGACCAGAAGAAAGAGGTCGTAATTGAAAATATAATTTACAATTTTCTCTAAAAGAAACAAATTGGCTTCTATCTCCGAAAAATGGCTCGGGTAAGTTAACTCTAGGCTCAGAATTAGTTGTCCCTGCCACGGCAGCTGCTTGAATTTGCTCCTGACGCTGGACCTGCGCAGCAAGATCTTGCACCAGCTGAGCAAGACCCTGCATCTGATTGACTAAGGAGGTCATAGCGTCCATTTGGGGGGCCGGTGATTATGTTATGATTCCACCACACGGCGGGGAAGGAAGGTGCCACTGAGCTCCACCCCCCCGCTGACCCTACCTACTTGCCGGTCCCACCCTAGCCGGTGGGCGACAACTGGGCGGCGGTCCCTTCCTAGGCGTAAGTGCAGGGAGCTACAGTGAGGGTAAACCGAGGGTGGAATTAATGCTGGACAACCTAAGGGAGACAAGCAGCAGCAAGGAGGACTACAAGAGTGATACTAAAGAGAGAACGAACCTGAAGGGTTAATCCACAAAACCCAAAACTAACACACCAAACAGTACTAAACCTTCAGCAAAGACAAAGCGGAAAGCTAGAGTCCAGAGGTACTCAGACGAAAGAGAGACCGGGAGGCTGTCAGAGGTTGTACTGGGCAGCGCAGTGGAGAAGGCAGGAATCCGTACCACAAAAGAATCACCAGCAAGGAGTGAAAGCCCTGAGGAGTGCTAAATAGGAAGAAGGCGGGACATACGAACAGGAAACAGTGAAGCAGCCAATCACCAGAACGGGGAAGAATGATGAACGAAAAAGAACTAGTTGATCAGAAACTGAATATTTCGACTGGCTGTGTGGCACAGCCAGTAAGGCAGCGAAACTTGCTGTGGAACCCAGACTAGACCCCGGTACGAATCCTGACACCAGGTTAGCCAACTCACACAACATCTTCTGTGTGGAGCGGAAGTCACTTTCTCAGTTTAAAGGGAACCAAAAAATATGATTAAGCTGCAAATATTTTGTTAATCTGCAGGTTAATAGCCTTCTAAAGCTGTGTGGCTGCTACACTGAAAGCATAGGTACCGGGAGAAAATTAACTTTATTACTCCCAGCAGCCTCCGGCTTTCAAGCATAGAAGCACAGCTTCAATTACCTCTCAGTACAAAGTAGATGACGGTTGAACCACATATACGGGTAATTTGCTGGCTAGTAACGTTTAAACTCTGGGTAGCGGCTTACTGCAGCAGTGCCTATAGGGAGAAAATAAAGTGATTTTTCTCCCTGCATTTGCTTGTTTCCGGTCATTGTGGCAGTGCAGGGGTCAGTAATAGTCACCACTCATACTGTGACCATGCTCTGTAGTCACTCCCTGGCAGTTTGACAGCCTGTTTTCCAGCATGTGTGTGCAGAGCAGGCTCTCAGACAAGGTCTGGAGGCTAATTATAGACACACACTGTAGAATTAAACTCAATTGTCTCCCTGTAGCCACTGCTCCAGTAAGGGCTCCTAGCCTCATACTCATCTATGAGAAAAATGGACGAGTGCAATCGAATAAAAATTGGATTGCATTCTGAACAAATGTTAATAGATGCTCATCTGCGAGTTTTTTCTCACCAGAAATCGGACTGAGAAAAAACATCGCAGCATCCTGAGATCACAGCCAGTTTTAGACAAAGTGGGGCCCTAGGCAAAACTTTAAAGTGAGGCCCTAAATGATCACATATTGCACCATGACAATCAAACATTTTGGTTGCATTTACATGCGCTGAGTTCAGGCCGCTCAATGAGTGTGATCGACAATATGTAACTCGTTTGGCTCTTGTTTTCTTGCCACTTTACACCGACTAATGAAGAATGATGGGGACAAAACACTAGTAGCTCAATCTATTGTTGATTCGGAGTCAGTGTCGATTTTGGTGGAGTCGGTATCAAATGGACTGACTTTGACTTCTTATACTGTATACAATACATTGGGTGCAGCATGTGCTGTAACGGTTTTCATAGTAATTTGGGAAAGTTATGAAATGTCCTATAAATGTCAGTTCTGCTCCTGATCTAAGGATCTTGGCTTTTAGCTGAGATGAATCTGTGGTGCACTTTATGTACATGCTCAGTAGTGACCAGTGCTGTGGAGTCGGAGTTATGAAATGTCCTATAAATGTCTGCTCTGTTCCTGATCTAAGGATCTGGGCTTTTAGCTGAGATGAATCTGTGCTGCACTTTATGCACATGCTCAGTAGTGACCAGTGCTGTGGAGTCGGAGTTATGAAATGTCCTATAAATGCCTGCTCTGTTCCTGATCTAAGGATCTGGGCTTTTAGCTGAGATGAATCTGTGCTGCACTTTATGCACATGCTCTGTAGTGACCAGTGCTGTGGAGTCAGAGTTATGAAATGTCTTATAAATGTCTGCTCTGTTCCTGATATAAGGATCTGGGCTTTTAGCTGAGATGAATCTGTGCTGCACTTTATGTACATGCTCAGTAGTGACCAGTGCTGTGGGGTCAGAGTTATTAAATGTCCTATAAATGTCTGCTGTGTTCCTGATCTAAGAATCATAGAATCATAGAATCATAGAATCGTAGAGTTGGAAGGGACCTCCTGGGCCATCTGGTCCAACCCCCTGCTCAAAGCAGGATTCGCTAAATCATCCCAGACAGATGTCTGTCCAGCCTCTGTTTGAAGACTTCCATTGAAGGAGAACTCACCACTTCTCGTGGCAGCTTGTTCCACTCATTGATCACTCTAACTGTCAAAAAGTTTTTTCTAATATCTAATCTGTGTCTCCTCCCATTCAGTTTCATCCCATTGCTTCTAGTCTTTCCTTGTGCAAATGAGAATAAAGATGATCCTTCTACAATGTGACAGCCCTTTATATATTTGTAGATAGCTATTAAGTCTCCTCTCAGTCTTCTCTTTTGCAAACTAAACAATCCCAAATCCTGCAACCTTTCCTCATAAGACAGGGTTTGCAGACCGGTCACCATTCTGGTTGCTCTTTTCTGAACTTGCTCCAGTTTGTTGATGTCTTTTTTAAAATGTGGTGCGCAAAACTGGACACAATATTCCAGATGAGTTCTGACCAAAGAGGAGTAGAGGGAAATAATGACTTCACGTGATCTAGACTCTATGCTTCTGTTAATACATCCTAGAATTGCATTTGCCTTTTTTGCTGCTGCATCACACTGTTGACTCATATTCAGTCTGTGATCTATTAGTATACCCAAGTCTTTTTCACATGTGCTGTTGCTTAGGCCTATTCATCCCATTCTGTATATGCTTTTTTCATTTTTATTGCCCAGATGTAGTACTTTGCATTTTTCCCTGTTAAAAACCATTCTGTTAGTTGCTGCCCACTTCTCCAGTTTATTTATATCTTTTTGAATCCTCTCTCTCTTCTCTAGTATTAGCTATCCCTTCTAGCTTTGTGTCATCAGCAAATTTAATCAGTTTACCCTCAATTCCTTCATCTAAATCATTGATAAAGATGTTGAACAATACAGGGCCCAGGACAGTGCCCTGTGGTACCCCACTTGAGACATTCTTCCAACTGGATGTGCAGCCATTTACGACCACTCTTTGGGGCCGATCACTAAGCCAGTTATGAATCCCCCTAACAGTTGCCTTGTCCATTCCATACTTAGTCATTTTTTCAATAAGGATTGTATGAGATACTTTGTCAAATGCTTTGCTGAAGTCAAGATATACTATATCTACAGCATTTCCTTGATCCACCCAATCAGTGATTCCGTCATAGAAGGAAATTAAGTTAGTCTGACATGACTTATTAGTTACAAACCCATGCTGACTCTGTTTAATCACTTCTTTCTTATCCAGGTACTGACATACATGTTGTTTAATAATTTGGTCAAAGATCTTTCCTGGTATAGAAGTCAGACTCACCGGCCTATAGTTGCCTGGGTCCACCTTCTTCCCCTTTTTGAAGATAGGAACAACATTTGCTCTTCTCCAGTCTTCTGGGACTTCTCCTGTTCTCCAAGAATTTTCAAAGATTATAGAGAGGGGTTCAAAAATTTCTTCTGCTATCTCCTTCAGCACTCTGGGGTGTAATTCATCTGGACCTGGAGACTTGAATTCATTTAGGTTAGCAAAGTGTTTCCTCACTATCTTTCTGTTTATAGAGATCCTGGATTCTTCTATTCCCTTAATAGGACAGTGAAGAACAGTTGATGTTACATTTTCTTTCTGAGAGAAAACAGATGCAAAATAGGAATTTAAAAGTTCGGCCTTCTCAACATCCTGTCTTACCATTTAATCATTTTCATCCTGTAAAAATCCTATAGCATCTTTGACTTTTCTTTTACTTTTGACATATCCCCAAAATCTTTTGTTATTGCTTTTGACATCTCTTGCAAGCCTCAATTCATTGTTAGCTTTAGCTAATCTGATTTGTGCCCTGCAGGTTCTGCAGACAGCATTATATTCTTCTTTAGATATGCCTCCCTCTTTCCATTTTATAAACATTTTTTTCTTCCTTTTTAGCATGTGCTTAAGTTCTGTGTTCATCCATCCTGGCTTCCTTAAATGCTTCCTATTCTTCCCTCTTTTCAGAATTGTTAACAATTGTGCTTTGAGAATTTCATTTTTCAAGATTTCCCATCCTTCCTGGACATTTTTGTCTTTAAGGATATCCAGCCATCGGATCCCTCCAATTCTCTTTCTGAATCCCTTAAAATCTGCCTTTCTGAAATCTAACCTTGAAGTCTGAGTCTTCACAGGTCTTCCTCCTTGAGTTATCCAAAATTCTAAAATAGCATGGTCGCTACCTAAGCATGGTCGCTAAGGATCTGGGCTTTTAGCTGAGATGAATCTGTGCTGCACTTTACGCACGTGCTCAGTAGTGACCAGTGCTGTGGAGTCGGAGTTATGAAATGTCCTATAAATGTCTGTTCTGTTACTGATCTAAGGATCTGGGCTTTTAGCTGAGATGAATCTGTGCTGCACTTTATGCACATGCTCAGTAGTGACCAGTGCTGTGTAGTCAGAGCTATTAAATGTCCTATAATGTCTGCTCTGTTCCTGATATAAGGATCTGGGCTTTTAGCTGAGATGAATCTGTGCTGCACTTTATGCACATGCTCAGTAGTGACCACTTCTATAGGGTCGGAGTTATGAAATGTCCTATAAATGTCTGTTGTGTTCCTGATCTAAGGATCTGGGCTTTTAGCTGAGATGAATCTGTGGTGCACTTTATGTACATGCTCAGTAGTGACCAGTGCCGTGGGGTCGGAGTTATGAAATGTCCTATAAATGTCTGCTCTGTTCCTGATCTAAGGATCTGGGCTTTTAGCTGAGATGAATCTGTGCTGCACTTTACGTACATGCTCAGTAGTGACCAGTACTGTGGGGTCGGAGTTATGAAGTGTCCTATAAATGTCTCCTCTGTTCCTGATCTAAGGATCAAGGCTTTTAACTGAGATGAATCTGTGCTGCACTTCATGCACATGCTCAGTTGTGACCAGTGCTGTGGGGTCGTAGTTAAGAAATGGCCTATAAATGTCTATTCTGTTCCTGATCTAAGGATCTGGGCTTTTAGCTGAGATGAATCTGTGCTGCACTTTATGCACATGCTCAGTAGTGACCAGTGCTGTGAAGTCAGAGTTATGAAATGTCCTACAAATGCCTGCTCTGTTCCTGATCTAACAATCTGGGCTTTTAGCAAAGATGAATCTGTGCTGCACTTTATGTACATGCTCAGTAGTGACCAGTGCTGTGGGGTCGGAGTTATGAATTGTCCTATAAATGTCTCCTCTGTTCCTGATCTAAGGATCTGGGCTTTTAGCGGAGATGAATTTGTGCTGCACTTTATGCACATGCTCAGTTGTGACCAGTGCTGTGGGGTCGGAGTTATGAATTGTCCTATAAATGTCTCCTCTGCTCCTGATCTAAGGATCTGGGCTTTTAGCTGAGATGAATTTGTACTGCAGTTTATGTACATGCTCAGTTGTGACCAGTGCTGTGGGGTCGAAGTTATGAAATGTCCTATAAATGTCTGCTCTGTTCCTGATCGAACGACCTGGGCTTTTAGCTGAGATGAATTTGTGCTGCACTTTATGCACATGCTCAGTTGTGACCAGTGCTGTGGGGTCGGAGTTATGAATTGTCCTATAAATGTCTCCTCTGCTCCTGATCTAAGGATCTGGGCTTTTAGCTGAGATGAATTTGTACTGCAGTTTATGTACATGCTCAGTTGTGACCAGTGCTGTGGGGTCGAAGTTATGAAATGTCCTATAAATGTCTGCTCTGTTCCTGATCTAAGGATCTGGGCTTTTAGCGGAGATGAATCTGTGCTGCACTTTATGCACATGCTGAGTACTGACCAGTGCTGTGGGGTCGGAGTTATGAAATGTCCTATAAATGTCTGCTCTGTTCCTGATCTAAGGATCTGGGCTTTTAGCGGAGATGAATCTGTGCTGCACTTTATGCACATGCTCAGTAGTGACCAGCGCTGTGGGGTCGGAGTTATGAAATGTCCTATAAATGTCTGCTCTGTTCCTGATCTAAGGATCTGGGCTTTTAGCTGAGATGAATCTGTGCTGCACTTTATGCACATGCTCAGTATTGACCAGAGCTGTGGAGTCAGAGTTATTAAATGTCCTATAATGTCTGCTCTGTTCCTGATATAAGGATCTGGGCTTTTAGCTGAGATTAATCTGTGCTGCACTTTATGCACATGCTCAGTAGTGACCACTTCTATAGGGTCGGAGTTATGAAATGTCCTATAAATGTCTGTTGTGTTCCTGATCTAAGGATCTGGGCTTTTAGCTGAGATGAATCTGTGGTGCACTTTATGTACATGCTCTGTAGTGACCAGTGCTGTGGGGTCGGAGTTATGAAATGTCCTATAAATGTCTGCTCTGTTCCTGATCTAAGGATCTGGGCTTTTAGCTGAGATGAATCTGTGCTGCACTTTACGTACATGCTCAGTAGTGACCAGTACTGTGGGGTCGGAGTTATGAAATGTCCTATAAATGTCTCCTCTGTTCCTGATCTAAGGATCAAGGCTTTTAGCTGAGATGAATCTGTGCTGCACTTCATGCACATGCTCAGTTATGACCAGTGCTGTGGGGTCGTAGTTAAGAAATGGCCTATAAATGTCTATTCTGTTCCTGATCTAAGGATCTGGGCTTTTAGCTGAGATGAATCTGTGCTGCACTTTATGCACATGCTCAGTAGTGACCAGTGCTGTGGGGTCAGAGTTATGAAATGTCCTACAAATGTCTGCTCTGTTCCTGATCTAACAATCTGGGCTTTTAGCAAAGATGAATCTGTGCTGCACTTTATGTACATGCTCAGTTGTGACCAGTGCTGTGGGGTCGGAGTTATGAATTGTCCTATAAATATCTCCTCTGCTCCTGATCTAAGGATCTGGGCTTTTAGCTGAGATGAATTTGTGCTGCACTTTATGCACATGCTCAGTTGTGACCAGTGCTGTGGGGTCGGAGTTATGAATTGTCCTATAAATATCTCCTCTGCTCCTGATCTAAGGATCTGGGCTTTTAGCTGAGATGAATTTGTACTGCACTTTATGTACATGCTCAGTTGTGACCAGTGCTGTGGGGTCGAAGTTATGAAATGTCCTATAAATGTCTGCTCTGTTCCTGATCTAAGGATCTAGCCTTTTAGCGGAGATGAATCTGTGCTGCACTTTATGCACATACTCAGTAGTGACCAGTGCTGTGGGGTCGGAGTTATGAAATGTCCTATAAATGTCTGCTCTATTCCTGATCTAACGATCTGGGCTTTTAGCTGAGATGAATTTGTGCTGCACTTTGTGTACATGCTCAGTTGTGACCAGTGCTGTGGGGTCGAAGTTATGAAATGTCCTATAAATGTCTGCTCTGTTCCTGATCTAAGGATCTGGGCTTTTAGCGGAGATGAATCTGTGCTGCACTTTATGCACATGCTCAGTAGTGACCAGCGCTGTGGGGTCGGAGTTATGAAATGTCCTATAAATGTCTGCTATGTTCCTGATCTAAGGATCTGGGCTTTTAGCTGAGATGAATCTGTGCTGCACTTTATGCACGTGCTCAGTAGTGACAAGTGCTATAGGGTCGGAGTTATGAAATGTCCTATAAATGTCTGTTGTGTTCCTGATCTAAGGATCTGGGCTTTTTAGCTGAGATGAATCTGTGCTGCACTTTACGCACATGCTCAGTAGTGACCAGTGCTGTGGGGTCGGAGTTATGAAATGTCCTATAAATGTCTGCTCTGTTCCTGATCTAAGGATCTGGGCTTTTAGCTGAGATGAATCTGTGCTGCACTTCATGCACATGCTCAGTAGTGACCAGTGCTGTGGGGTCAGAGTTAAGAAATGTCCTATAAATGTCTGCTTTGTTCCTGATCTAAGGATCTGGGCTTTTAGCGGAGATGAATCTGTGCTGCACTTTATGCACATGCTCAGTAGTGACCAGTGCTATAGGGTCGGAGTTATGAAATGTCCTATAAATGTCTGTTCTGTTCCTGATCTAAGGATTTGGGCTTTTAGCTGAGATGAATCTGTGCTGCACCTTATGCACGTGCTCAGTAGTGACCAGTGCTATAGGGTCGGAGTTATGAAATGTCCTATAAATGTCTGTTTTTTCCTGATCTAAGGATCTGGGCTTTTAGCTGAGATAAATCTGTGCTGCACTTTACGCACATGCTCAGTAGTGACCAGTAGTGTTGAGCATTCCGATACCGCAAGTATTGGGTATCGGCCGATACTTGCTGTATCGGAATTCTGATACCGACTTCCGATATTTTTTCAATATCAGAAGTCGGCATCGGAATCAGAAGTTCAACGTTGATTGACAGCCTGACGTCATCATGATGCGCGGTGTGTGCGCATCATGATGAGCCGTCATTTCGGGCCTTCCGGGGGTCTCTGCCGGCCTGCCGGGGGGCTGTGTGGACTGCCCGGGGTCTGTACCGGCCTGCCGGGGGGCTGTGCCAGCCTGCCGGTGGTCTGTGCACCCTGTGGGGTTCTGTACCGGCCTGCCGGGGGGCTGTGCCGGCCTGCCGGTGGTCTGTGCACCCTGTGGGGGTCTGTACCGGCCTGCCGGGGGGCTGTGCTGATGTCCGGGGGTCTGTGCAAGCATCGTCCGATGGGACTACAAGTCCCATCTGGCGATGCCTGCTACCATGACAGTGATTGACACATTAGCCAATGATGGGACAGTAGTAGTCCCATCATCCGGCTAATGTGTTAAATGTTAAAAAAAAAAAAAAAATACTACATACATACTACATACATACTACATGCATGCTACATACATACTACATGCTACATACATACTACATACATACCACATACATACTACATACATACTACATACATACTACATACATACCACATACATACCACATATATACTACATGCATGCTACATACATACTACATGCTACATACATACTACATATATACTACATACATACTACATACATACTACATGCATGCTACATACATACTACATGCTACATACATACTACATATATACTACATGCATGCTACATACATACTACATATATACTACATGCATGCTACATACATACTACATGCTACATACATACTACATATATACTACATACATACTACATACATACTACATGCATGCTACATACATACTACATGCTACATACATACCACATACATACTACATACATACTACATGCTACATACATACTACATATATACTACATGCATGCTACATACATACTGCATGCTACATGCATGCTACATACATACTACATACATACTACATGCTACATACATACCACATATATACTACATACATACTACATACAATACATTCATACAATACATACATAGACATACAGTACATATAACATAGAGTAACATACTTACCAATACTTGTCACATTGTTCCCCGAAGCCATTGTCTTTTACGGAATAAATATTAACATAACAAACCACAAAAATACTCACCCACGATCCGAAGCAGTCCACGAGTGTGTCCCACGACGATCTTGGGTAGAGAACTGCAGCATCAGCTGTTGCTGCCGTTCTCTACGGGCTGCAGGAATCCAATGACGGAAGGTAGGTATCCTTCCGCACTGTATTCCTCCGCCACTTAAAAGAAAAAAAGTCCCTAGTCTCACTTTATGCCATTGCTGTGTGGGAATTTTTGTGGTTTGTTATGTTAATATTTATTCCGTAAAAGACAATGGCTTCGGGGAACAATGTGACAAGTATTGGTAAGTATGTTACTCTATGTTATATGTACTGTATGTCTATGTATGTATTGTATGAATGTATTGTATGTAGTATGTATGTAGTATGTTTGTAGTATGTATGTAGCATGTATGTAGTATATATGTGGTATGTATGTAGCATGTAGTATGTATGTAGTATGTATGTAGCATGCATGTAGCATGCAGTATGTATGTAGCATGCATGTAGTATATATGTAGTATGTATGTAGCATGTAGTATGTATGTAGTATATATGTGGTATGTATGTAGCATGTAGTATGTATGTAGCATGCATGTAGTATGTATGTAGTATGTATGTAGTATATATGTAGTATGTATGTAGCATGCATGTAGTATGTATGTAGTATGTATTTAGTATGTATGTGGTATGTATGTAGCATGTAGCATGCATGTAGTATGTATGTAGTATATATGTGGTATGTATGTAGCATGCAGTATGTATGTAGTATGCATGTAGTATATATGTAGTATGTATGTAGCATATATGTAGTATGTATGTAGCATGTAGTATGTATGTAGCATGCATGTAGTATATATGTAGTATGTATGTAGCATGTAGTATATATGTAGTATGCATGTTGCATGCATGTAGTATGTATGTAGCATGCATGTAGTATGTATGTAGTATGTATGTAGTATGTATGTAGCATGCATGTAGTATATATGTAGTATGTATGTAGCATGTAGTATGTATGTAGCATGCATGTAGTATATATGTAGTATGTATGTAGCATGTAGTATGTATGTAGCATGCATGTAGTATGTATGTAGTATGTATGTGGTATGTATGTAGCATGTAGCATGCATGTAGTATGTATGTAGTATATATGTGGTATGTATGTAGCATGTAGTATGTATGTAGCATGCAGTATGTATGTAGCATGCATGTAGTATATATGTAGTATGTATGTAGCATGTAGTATATATGTAGTATGTATGTTGCATGTAGTATATATGTAGTATGTATGTTGCATGTAGTATATATGTAGTATGCATGTTGCATGTATGTAGTATATATGTAGTATGTATGTTGCATGTAGTATATATGTAGTATGAATGTAGCATGTATGTAGTATGCATGCTGTATGTATGTAGCATGTATGTAGCAATTTTTTTTTTTTTTTTTTTTTTTTTTTACATTCAACACATTAGCCGGATGATGGGACTACTACTGTCCCATCATTGGCTAATGTGTCAATCACTGTCATGGTAGCAGGCATCGCCCGATGGGACTTGTAGTCCCATCGGACGATGCCTGCACAGACCCCCGAAGCCTGCACAGCCCCCCGGCAGGCCGGCACAGCCCCCCGGCAGGCCGGCACAGCCCCCCGGAGCCTGCACAGCCCCCCGGCAGGCCGGCACAGCCCACCGGAGCCTGCACAGCCCCCGGCAGGCTGGCACAGACCACCGGAGCCTGCACAGACCCCCTGGCAGGCTGGCACAGCCCCCCGAAAGGCCCGTACAGACCCCAGAGAGGCTGTACAAGGGAAAAACAGGATTTTTCTTATTCCGATACCGGAAGTCCCATAGACTTGAATGGGACTTCCGGTATCGGAATCGGCGATACCGATACTTTTTTTTAAGATCGGCCGATCCATTCCGATCCGATACTTTGAAGTATCGGACGGTATCGCTCAACTCTAGTGACCAGTGCTGTGGGGTCGGAGTTATGAAATGTCCTATAAATGTCTGCTTTGTTCCTGATCTAAGGATCTGGGCTTTTAGCTGAGATGAATTTGTGCTGCACTTTAGGCACATGCTCAGTTGTGACCAGTGCTGTGGGGTCGGAGTTATGAAATGTCCTATAAATGTCTGCTTTGTTCCTGATCTAAGGATCTGGGCTTTTAGCGGAGATGAATCTGTGCTGCACTTTATGCACATGCTCAGTAGTGACCAGTGCTATAGGGTCGGAGTTATGAAATGTCCTATAAATGTCTGTTCTGTTCCTGATCTAAGGATCTGGGCTTTTAGCAAAGATGAATTTGTGCTGCACTTTATGTACATGCTCAGTTGTGACCAGTACTGTGGGGTCGGAGTTATGAAATGTCCTATAAATGTCTGCTCTGTTCCTCGTCTAATGATCTGGGCTTTTAGCTGAGATGACTCAGTGCTGCACTTTATGCACATGCTCAGTTGTGACCAATGTTGTGGGGTTAGAGTTATGAAATGTCCTATAAATGTCTGTTCTATTCCTGATCTAGGGTTCTGGGCTTTTAGCGGAGATGAATCTGTGCTGCACTTTATGCACATGCTCATTAGTGACCAGTAGTGTTGAGCAATCCGATACTGCAAATATCGGGTATCGGCCGATATTCGCGGTATTGGAATTCCAATACTGAGTTCCGATACTTTTTGCATATCGAATACCGGAATCGGAAGTTCCCATAATGCAATGAGCCAGTTTGATTTTATTCAGCCAATGAGGAATCCTAAGAAGTGTGGGCACATCCTGTTAGGCATGTAGGCATGTTAACTAATGGCATGGCTGTGATTGGCTGCGAGCAAACCAGCCAGCTGCTCCTCCCCCAGACACACGCTGAACAGTGATCTATGGAAAGTGAAACTAGTGAGGGAGGAGGAAATTACAAGTTCTCATTTCAATGCCAGAACACCCCCCTGGACGTTTATCTTAGAAGCAAGAGATGATATCTTGGAAACCGTGCAGACTAGCCACAGAAGGTAAATTACTTATTGTCAGCATTCTGCAGCCCAGATATGCACTGAGATTATGTGAAAAGCCAGGGCAACCTGTTCTGTTATGTATTTCCGCCAAGTTGGATCGCCCGCCAGGGCTGGTGGGGTACTCGGTACCGGGCCCGTTGGTTTCAATGGAAGATGTCACGGTAGCTGTGACCTGGTCCGTGGCCCTGGGCATCCATTGTAAAAGGGAAATGTTGAACGTGTGGATGATGATTAAAGTTTATGAGTGAATGATTCGTGACGCCACCCAGTGGTGGATTAAGTGGACCATGGGCCCGGGGCTGTTCATAAAACCTGGGCCCCAGTACCCCCCTTCCCAGGAAAACATTTTCTGTCAAAATTTTGTGGCTCTTCTCACAAAAACACTGCATATGCTGATTTTTAGGTATACAAATTGTAACATTTATTAGACCATAAAAACAAAGAAAAATTACTTTTTTCTCACAAGAAATTGTATTGTATGGTCAAACAATATAAATAATATTAAATATTCCTCAAAATCAATAGTCAAAATATATAATGTGGTATATACTGGCCTGTATTTCTTCATACAAGGTAAACATAAGGCTACATTCACCGTACCACATGTAAGTGCAAATAAGAACATGTAAACATAATATTAAACAATAATTCAACTTAATTATTTATCTATACAGATGTATATCTGTGTGGGTGGTAGCCTAACAGAAAAAGTGCAATAAGCACAGGCAACAATTTCTTAATGGACTAGAAACTCGGATTTTTTTTGACACTGAAGATCATAAACTGCTCACAGACTTTTTCGGCGAGATTTTTTGGTGCTAAAGTCGTTGATGATTTCTGAGAGGTCTAGACTCTTCAAAAGCTCTTGTTCAATGCTCATTAAAGAGAGATGATTGAGTCTGTCTTGTCCCATTTGACTCCTCAACTCATTTTTAATTCGTTTAAGTTTTGAAAAGGATCTCTCACCTGTGCAGTTTGAAACCATCATGCATAAATACAGCTAGCTGAGCGCTGTGGTCCCCGTGCGGGAATTGACAGCCGTACGGACCACAGCACTTGGTTTGCTGTGGGTCCGTATGGAAAACTGGCCACCGTTCCGCCACGTGTGGACATGGCCTAAAAAGACGTTGCACATAAGCTGTAGGCCTACGGCCAATACGCACAAAATCGCCCAACGTGAACCTGGCCATAGGGGACGTGATGTGAGGACCTGAATGGGTTACGTTACATAATGCGTGCAGTGCACTGCTCACTGGTCCGAGGCTGTTCCTAAAGTCTGGGCACCCGGCACCTCTATTGACCAAGGCCCCCCCCCTGCCCACCCCCCCATGCCCCCCACATCCACATAAAGTAGGTGAGAGAAAGATGTGGTAGGCAACTAAGGGCTAAAACACGTGTGCCGGCGATCAAGAACGGAGGCCCAGATGGTATGCGGTGTACTCTTAGAGGGTAATCATCAATAGGCAGGAAATGTACATTCAGTTTATAATATTTAATGGGCAATCAACATAGGGCTAAAATACATGTATAACAAAGAGTGTTTTTCCCCACATCCACATGAGTCAGTCATGACATACCTCCGCCCCACCCTGCTGCGACTTACCCCCAAGTTCGGAGAGGTGAGGAACAGGCAGTGCTGCTGCTGCTGCAACACTGTCCACCAAGCACCAGAGAGTTCTTCTTCCTCCTGTGATACACGGCGTCGGCTGGGCTGTCAGTTGCCGGGCCCCGCTGTATCTATGGACACCAACGAAGGGGAGGGAACAGAGGAGCCGCTGCCAGAGTGTGAGTGGCCAGCGTCACTCTGATGCAGCCACGTGATGCCAGTTGCTGGCCGGAATGAGCGCGGATGCTGCGGAGAGAGGGGAGGAGGATCAGGTGACTGAGCCAGCCATTCAGCGCAGCGCAGCCGCCGACAATTGCCGCGACACGCGACTATTGGGGGAAGCCAAAATTGCGCTGCGGTGGCGGCGGCTCCGGATTGGCCCCTGGGCCCCCAAAAAACCTTGGGCCCGGGCGACCGCCCCATCCGCCCCTATTAAGATCCGCCACTGACGCCACCTGTGGTGTTCGGCAATGAATATGTTAAGCCGACGCTGCAGACAGATCCTCTGGGACAGATGGTGTGGTGCAGCAATGATGTTGTGGCCCTCCACAGGTAGGGCTGAAGTCCCAGGGCAGTGTAGATGGAGAGGTAGTGAAGAGACGTAGATGGAGCAGTGCCAGGCACAGAGCTGTAGCAGTGCTGAGTGTGTTGGCGCAGGAGTAACTGGAGGACACCAGGGCATGTAGTTCCAAAGCTTTACTCACAGTCTGTTGTGCATACAGGTGCCCGCATCCGTGCCGTGTCCTCCGGGTCAGGGGCTCAGTCAACCTCCAAGCTAGATGAAGCACTCCATTCCAACACTCCGCCAACATGTGCCTTTTCTGAACGTCTCCCTCTATTGCTACACAACCCCTTTAACATAGTCAATATCTTTGTAACTCCGAACGTCTTAAAAAAAAAATTTATTCCTGCTATTCCATTTGATTGGGCTAAACCTCTATGCCTTTAATGTCTCCTCCACCTCCCCCAATACATTCTACATTATTCTTAGTTGTTATCCTTCATGTAGAATTAACCTACAAGGAAAGAAAGGGTTTATTTTCATTCCGATATTTGTGTCCCATTGACTTGCATTGGTTTCCGGTATTGGAATCGGCGATAACCGATATTTTTGGGGTATCGGTCCGATCCAATCCGATCCGATATTTCCCGATATCTTAAGGTATCGCTCAACACTAGTGACCAGTAGTGTTGGGCGACTTTTGGTTTTTTAGGGTCGAGTTTCGTTTCACGAAACCCGACTTTTCCAAAAGTCGGGTCGAGCAAAATCGGCCGACTATAGGGAAAAGTCGGGGTCGTCCCGAAACACGAAACCCATTGTAAGTCAATGGAGAATTAAAGTCGGCAGTGAGAGGAGGACAGGAAACACACCTACAGTGCCCATTTGAATGCCAAAAGCATAAATTCTTGTTACTGAAGCTTGTCAACCTTAATTAACTTCATAATACTAGTTACGCACTGAAAAATGGGGGTTATTTGGCTACAGTTGTGGGGGGGAGGGCTGGCTCCAGGTTTTCGTGGGCCCATGGCCAAAGAGCGCCCCTTTAACACATACCACAACTCATGATGCTCCGATACGGCAGAGAAATAGCAGTATAGTACAATGAAAAATACTTCACTTCTTACATCTCATGACTGATATCCATTTTAAATTCTCCAATACCTCCAAAAACGGACAGTATATAACTCCATACAGTATTATGGCCAGCGCTTAGTGCACTATACAGAGTAATGAGGCCCATATATTTCTCCATACAGAATCATTATTCCCATATAATGTTTCAAACCGTATATGATGAGCTCCACATAATGCTACAGTATATGTTGGTCCCAATGGATGAAGCTCCACTGTCTTATGGGCCCAAATAATGCTCCATATATAATGGGCCCCATTTCTACTGCTCTAGTGTATAATGGGCCCTGTAAATGCTGCTCCAGTGTCTGATGTCCACCTTTGGAATGCTCCAGTGTATGGTGGGCCCCATATATCATTCTCCAGAGTATAGTGCTCCCCAAAAATTGCTGTCCCAACATTGAAAACAATTACATAAGTCTCCTTGCTAGGGAATCCCTGCACTACTCTGAACTCCTTGTCGTCCCCATCATCCATCTCACTGCACTTGGCTGTTTAGGCCCTCCCACTGGCAGAGACACTTTTGCGTACTATGCGGTGCCCTGTGCCAGTGCCATTGCCCATGAGTATGCCCCCCCACCTGCTCAAGGAACCTGCACTTTCATCTGCACCTTCCTCTTTGTCACCGTGTAAGATGGTATAGTATGCGGGAAGGGGAACCTGAGTTTCCTCTGGGTCAGATTCTGGCTGTGTAGAGTGCGAGGGGAATGTAGTGGTCTGGGTCAATGTACCAGCAGCATCATCCAGCAGTGGCTGGGCCTCAGCGCACTTGTGGCATCCCCAAGAGTACGGTCGCCACTGTGGCATTGCCTTCCTCCTAGGGAGTGTGTTGTCAAGCTTGGGAGCAACGAAGGATCTCTCTAGCAGTGAAACCAACACACAACACATTTCCCACTCCAGGCCAGCAGGGAGACCTCTGAACCTGACTGCTGAGGAGCTGCTCTCTGTGGTCAGGAGGAGGTAAGTTAGGGCACTCTGTGGAGGGAAGGGGAAGTGTGTGGACGTGAGAAGGGGAGCTGGAGGATGAGCAGAGTTAAGGCTCACTCCTAGCTGGAGCGCATGGTCCGGATTCCGGTCACCGAGTTTGTAGGGACACTGACGTTCCTGCAGCAGAAACCGGGGGAAGTAGCAGCTATAAATGCTCTGTACCCAACTAAGGCTCGGAGGCACCAGCATCGACGTGTGCGAGGCAGAAGGAAAAGGCTACAGCTGTCTGCCATACAAGTAAAGTCTGAGGAACATCTGTTAGACAGGAGGCGTTTCAGTGAACCACGGTCCTGTGAGTGCTTCCCCCACAAGCGCTAGAAAGGAGACGTTCAGGAAGGTACATGTTGGCGGAGTGTTGGAAGGGAGCTTTCCATTCTGGTCCCGGAGGTTGGCAGAGGTCCTGACCCGGAGGGCACAGCACGGAGGCAGGCATCTGTGTAACCTGCAAACTGTGAGTAAAGCTTTGGAACTGCACGCTCTGGTGTCCTACAGTTATTCCAGCACCGGTACATCTGGGTACCAGCACCTACACCACCTGTGCCTTTCCCTCATCACTACATATACACTTCCCTGGGACTCCAGCTCCACCTGTGGGGAGCTTCACCATCTTTGCTGCACAACACCATCAGTCCCAGAGGATCTGCATGCAGCGTCGGCCTAACATCTATGTTGCCGAACACCACAGGTGGCGTCAAACTATCTATATAAACTCTTTACCATTATACCACGCCATTTACATGGGTGCCCAGGGCCACCATCCGGGTCACCGCTGCTGTGACACATCCCACTGACACCGGCCCGGTACCGAGTACCCCACAGCCTTGGGAGGGCGACCCATATGCCGACTGCTGATCGGGCGGCGTTATTCCCACGAACCTCCAAACAGCGTCCCTGAAGGCAAAGTTTTTGGTTTCCGGGGGCAGTATGATTGCAAAGCTGAACCTTAAAGGAATGTCCAAAAGGGCACCACCAGGAGATCAGGAGGCAGACTCAGATGTTCTCAGGCCCAGTATGGATTTGACCAGATTGTACAAAGTTGAGAAAGGGTACTTTATCACTGGATAGCAGGTATATATAGCATAGTTTAAACATGTAAAATCTCCGTGTTCTCAGTATGGATTACACAGCAATCTAAAAAGTGGAAAAAAGGAAATGCATTTGAGGCGCACACAACTATATACTTTTGGTGTTATTTTTAAATCTTCATATATATTTCTGTCTCAGTAATACAGTCCAGCCTCTCCGCAATAGGAAATGAGATGCATACAATTAGTGACATAAAGACTATTGATTGCAGAAATCTAGGAATTATTATTCACGGGAAAAACTTCCGTCACAATTCTCATAGGCGATGCTGACCCTCAATTAATTTGTGTGTTGAGACAGTGAAAACATTTTTTTGTGAATAAAGTCTTGCTGTATCGCACTTCCGTTGATTCCATCACTGTTACTCATCTCAATCCAATTTTTATCACAGGGAGCGATGTAAACATGGTGCTCACTGGCTATCATGATCTGTCACGTAACTTTGGAGTGCACAAGACAGAAGCCACAGGCCATAGGCGATTCTATTTGATTGGCATGAGAAGGCACATTTTGAAATGTGCGCCGGAATGTCACACGTTTGAGAGTAGGAAAACTGTGAAAGCTGATGATAAACCACCACTGCATGTAACTGTGAGTCGACGTCCATAAGAAATGGAAGCCACTGATCATCTGGAGCTAGAGCCCGGCCAGCAGGACAGGGCATAGCTACATCTTAACCATGATCTTTCAGTTCAATCAATTTGTAGTGGCAGTCCCAGTGAAGGATTTGACAGCCCAGACTACACAGCGGAGGAGCAGGGAGAGGTAAATATTGCAAATGCTGGGGCCCTGCCCAAGCAAGGGGGCACACTCGTGGGCGTCGGTACTGGCACTGGCCCCCTCATAGTACGGCGGTGTGTCTGACGGCGGGTGTGCACCACCACTGTCAGAGACACTTGATTGCACTATGAGGGACCCTATGCCAGTGCCCGTGCCCAAGAGTCGGCCTACCCACCTGTCCAGGGCAACGGCACTCGCACGGTTTTGTGCGCTAGGTGGTGACCCCGGCCATGGGGGGAAGCCGCCCACTAAGGGAGGTTTACAAAGTGGCATATGTAGATGTGGGTCATTCAGCTGCTGCAAAAGGCAAAATAGGTCAAGTTCGCGAAATAGGAGGAGGACCAAAGCAAGCCATTTTTCTGGCAACCTATGTGTCATCAAGGGAAGGTGGGACAAAATCCTTGGACACCCATGCATGGTTCATTTTAATGAAGGTTAGATCATCCACATTTTGTGTTGACAGACGGGTCCTTTTTTCTGTCAGGATTGATCCAGCTGCACTGAAGACTCTTTCCGATAGCACACTTGCAGCTGGGTAAGCGAGCTCCTGTAAGGCATATTGTGCCAATTCAGGCCAGGTGTCCAGTTTAGCGGCCCAATAGTCAAAGGGGAATGACCTGTGCGGGAGAACATCAATATGGGAGGAAAAGTAGTTGTTAACCATAGTTGACAACTGCTGTCTCCTGTCACTTTCCATCGATGCAGTATTACCAGTTGTGTGAGCGGTCCGTGAAAAATCAGTCCACAACATTGTCATGAAACCCCTGTCTCCAACACCACTTTTTCTGTGTGCACCACGAACACCTCTGCCAAGCTGCCCCTGGCCCGTACGGCTCGTGTGAGAACCATCACCGCTGATGTGTGCTGGGAATACCTCAACCAACCGGTTAACCAGAGTTGCTTGTTTAGTAGCCAATATTAGGTCAAGGTTCTCCTGTGGCATGATGTTTTGTAATTTGCCTTTATAGTGTGGATCCAGGATGCTGGCCAACCAGTAGTCATCATCGTTCATCATTTTGGCAATGCGTGGGTCCCTTTTTAGGATCTGCAAGGCATAATCTGACATGTGGGCCAATGTTCCCGGTGTCAATGATGCACTGCGAGTGCTGGGTGGAGGAGCACTTTCTGGCAAATCCACATCCCTCAAGTCACGCATAAACCCTGTACCAGACCTTGCCACGCCAACATTTTCACTTGCCCCATGAGATGCATCCTCCTCCCATAAGTAATCATCCACATCATCATCCTCCTCCTCCTCTTCTTCCTCCACCTCGTCCAGGAGAGGTCCCTGAGCAGACAATGGCTGAATGTCATCAAGGATTCCCTCCACCTCTTCCTCCTCATCAACATTGGCAGCAGACGCCTGCTCCTTAAGGTGCGTCAAAGTTTGCATGAGCAGATGCATAAGTGGGATGCTCATGCTTAGGATGAAGTCGTCTGCGCTTATCAGCCGTGTGCATTCCTCAAAACACTGAAGGACTTTACAGAGGTCTTTCAGCTTCGACCACTGCACACCTGTCAACTCCATGTCTGCTCTCAAAGTGCCTGGCCATGTATCCTCCCACAAATGCATTATGGCCTGCCTCTGCTCGCACAGCCGCTCAACCATGTGCAGGGTGGAGTTCCACCTTGTTGCAATGTCGATAATGAGGTGGTGGTTGGGAAGGTGGAGCAATCGCTGCAGCTTCTGCATACGAATGGAGTGTACAGGCGACAGGGGATGTGCGCGGACAGTCTTCGCACCTTCTGGAGCAGGGCTGTTAACTCCGGATAATTATTGAGGAAGCACTGCACCACCAGGTTCAAGGTGTGAGCCAAGCAAGGTATGTGGCTGAGTTTTGAAAGGGCTATGGCTGCTACAAAATTACGGCCGTCATCACTAACTACCTTGCCTGCCTCAAGATGTACACTGCCCAGCCATGACTCAGTTTGTCGCTTCAAGTACTCGGCCAGCACCTCGGCGGTGTGTCTGTTGCCCAAACACATCATCTGCAACACAGCCTGCTGACGCTTTCCACTAGCTGCTCGATAGGGGGACACCTCATGTGCAACAGTGGCAGCTGCAGATGGAGTGCTCGTACGACTGCGCTCTGTGGACGAGCTTTCGCTTCTGGAGGAGGAGGAGGGTCGAACGCCTGCAGCCAACTGTTTCCTATACCGTGGGCTAGGCAGCACTGTCCCACCACCGCTGTCCCCTGTGGACCCTGCATCCACCACATTAACCCAGTGCACAGTGATGGACACGTAACGGCCCTGGCCATGCCGACTGGACCATGCATCAGTTGTGAGGTGCACCTTTCCACTCACTGACTGCTTGAGTGCATGGACAATGCGGTCTTTCACATGATGGTGGAGGGCTGGGATGGCTTTGCGAGAGAAGTGGCGACTGGATAGGTCATAGCGTGGTACTGCATAGGCCATGAGTTCGTGGAAAGCTGCGCTTTCCACCAACCGATAGGGCATCATCTCTAACGAGATTAGTTTGGCAATGTGGGCGTTCAAACCGAGTGTACGCAGATGAGAGACTGAGTACTTTCTTGACCTACTCATAGTGTCTGGGAGGGTGAGCTGGACTTGAGAGCTGCATATGGTGGAAGTAGCGGTGGACAGGGCGGACTGAGAGAGGGTTGATGATGGTGATGGAGTTGGTGTTCTTTCTGATGGCCTAGATTCAGTCTTTCATTGATATAACAGTGGGATTCCCTGCTGCTGTGCTAACCGGTGGGCTTACAGTGGGGGAAACAATGTAGCGTTGCTGACTACCTTCTTTGTGATCAGTTGCACATGTGGTACTTGAGGTTTGGTGTTGTGTCCACGCTTGCAAGTGCATGCTGGTTGAATGTCTAAGCATGCAACTGGTATTCAAATTTTTCAGATTTTTCCCTCGGCTAAAGGTCTTTGCGCACTTCTTACAGATAACCTTGGCCTGATCATGAGGATTTTGTTCAAAAAAGTGCCACACTGCACTCTTCCTAATTTGGCAGACATTTTGCGGCCTAGCACGCTGTGATATTTTGACCCTCTGGACAAGCTGTCCAGCAACTCTTTTGATATTTGGAACCTGTCTTTGGAGTGCTCCGGGCCTGCCAGATAACAGCTGTTGCGATGTCGATGTCTGCTGTGGATGCTCCTCCTCCTCATCTGAGCTATTGGAAGCAGCACCCTCTTCCCCCAGTGGATGCCAATCTGGGTCAACAACTGGGTCATCCATCACCTCCTCTTCAATGTCATGTGCACCTTCCTCTGTGTCACCGTGTATGGTGGTATAGTGTGCGGGAAGGGGCACCTGAGTCTCATCAGGGTCAGAATCTGGCTCTGTACACTGCGAGGACAATGTAGTGCTCTGAGTGAATGTACCAGCAGAATCATCTATCAGTGGCTGTGCATCAGTGTACTCCATGTCAGATTCATCTTGGCCTGGGTAATTCACCATTTCACTTGATAATCCAAGCATGGTATGTGAAAACAGCTCCATGGAGTAATCAGTAGTATGGCCTGCGTCATCCTTCAATCTTGGTTGGGGTGAAGGACACAAGGAAAGGTGTGGTTCATGAACCTAAGCCTCCAATGACGACTCAGTGCTTTTATTTTTTACAACTGAAGAAGAGGAGGTGATAGAGCTGGACGCTGAGTCAGCAATGTAAGCCAAAACTTTTTCCTGAAGCTCTGGCTTTAAAAGTGGTTTGCCAACTCCTAGAAAACTAAGCCTTCGAGGCCTTGTGGAGCCAGACGATGATGCAGGCTCAACACCTCCTGCATTCAGTCCTATTTTGCTTTTGCCACTACCATCAGATCCACCACCAACACCATCATTACCAGCTGCCAACCCCCGCCCAATTCCACGGCCTCTTCCACCAGCTTTCCTCATTTTTGGTAGAAATGTAGACAAAATCCAACAAACTATATAGTAATGTAAAACAAGGTACAAGGTGTCTATAGGACAGGGGAGATTATGAATTTCTGCACACACTTGTGGACACTGGACACTTTTGGATTGTGTGAGGCCCACTGAATATCACAGCGCTATGTCACAGGCTCGATGTCGCAGGTGTGAAAAATGTCACTAGAGGATAAAGGAGATTTTGAATTTCTGCACACACTTGTGGACACTGGACATTTTTGGATTGTGTGAGGCCCACTGAATATCACAGCGCTATGTCACAGGCTCGATGTCGCAGGTGTGAAAAATGTCACTAGAGGATAACGGAGATTTTGAATTTCTGCACACACTTGTGGACACTGGACACTTTTGGATTGTGTGAGGCCCACTGAATATCACAGCGCCATGTCACAGGCTCGATGTCACAGGTGTGAAAAATGTCACTAGAGGATAACGGAGATTTTGAATTTCTGCACACACTTGTGGACACTGGACACTTTTGGATTGCGTGAGGCCCACTGAATATCACAGCGCTATGTCACAGGCTCGATGTCGCAGGTGTGAAAAATGTCACTAGAGGATAACGGAGATTTTGAATTTCTGCACACACTTGTGGACACTGGACACTTTTGGATTGTGTGAGGCCCACTGAATATCACAGCGCTATGTCACAGGCTCGATGTCGCAGGTGTGAAAAATGTCACTAGAGGATAAAGGAGATTTTGAATTTCTGCACACACTTGTGGACACTGGACATTTTTGGATTGTGTGAGGCCCACTGAATATCACAGCGCTATGTCACAGGCTCGATGTCGCAGGTGTGAAAAATGTCACTAGAGGATAACGGAGATTTTGAATTTCTGCACACACTTGTGGACACTGGACACTTTTGGATTGTGTGAGGCCCACTGAATATCACAGCGCCATGTCACAGGCTCGATGTCACAGGTGTGAAAAATGTCACTAGAGGATAACGGAGATTTTGAATTTCTGCACACACTTGTGGACACTGGACACTTTTGGATTGCGTGAGGCCCACTGAATATCACAGCGCTATGTCACAGGCTCGATGTCGCAGGTGTGAAAAATGTCACTAGAGGATAACGGAGATTTTGAATTTCTGCACACACTTGTGGACACTGGACACTTTTGGATTGTGTGAGGCCCACTGAATATCACAGCGCTATGTCACAGGCTCGATGTCGCAGGTGTGAAAAATGTCACTAGAGGATAATGGAGATTTTGAATTTCTGCACACACTTGTGGACACTGGACACTTTTGGATCATGTGAGGCCCACTGAATATCACAGCGCTATGTCACAGGCTCGATGTCGCAGGTGTGAAAAATGTCACTAGAGGATAATGGAGATTTTGAATTTCTGCACACACTTGTGGACACTGGACACTTTTGGATTGTGTGAGGCCCACTGAATATCACAGCGCTATGTCACAGGCTCGATGTCGCAGGTGTGAAAAATGTCACTAGAGGATAACGGAGATTTTGAATTTCTGCACACACTTGTGGACACTGGACACTTTTGGATTGTGTGAGGCCCACTGCATATCCTAGCGTTATGTCACAGGCTCGATGTCGCAGGTGTCAAAAATGTCACTAGAGGATAACGGAGATTTTGAATTTCTGCACACACTTGTGGACACTGGACACTTTTGGATTGTGTGAGGCCCACTGAATATCACAGCGCTATGTCACAGGCTCGATGTCGCAGGTGTGAAAAATGTCACTAGAGGATAACGGAGATTTTGAATTTCTGCACACACTTGTGGACACTGGACACTTTTGGATTGTGTGAGGCCCACTGAATATCACAGCGTTATGTCACAGGCTCGATGTCGCAGGTGTCAAAAATGTCACTAGAGGATAACGGAGATTTTGAATTTCTGCACACACTTGTGGACACTGGACACTTTTGGATTGTGTGAGGCCCACTGAATATCACAGTGCTATGTCACAGGCTCGATGTCGCAGGTGTGAAAAATGTCACTAGAGGATAACGGAGATTTTGAATTTCTGCACACACTTGTGGACACTGGACACTTTTGGATTGTGTGAGGCCCACTGAATATCACAGCGCTATGTCACAGGCTCGATGTCGCAGGTGTGAAAAATATCACTAGAGGATAACGGAGATTTTGAATTTCTGTACTCACTTGTGGACACTGGACACTTTTGGATAGTGTGAGGCACACTGAATATTACAGCGCTATGTCACAGGCTCGATGTCGCAGGTGTGAAAAATGTGACTAGAGGATAACGGAGATTTTGAATTTCTGCACACACTTGTGGACACTGGACACTTTTGGATTGTGTGAGGCCCACTGAATATCACAGCGCTATGTCACAGGCTCGATGTCGCAGGTGTGAAAAATGTCACTAGAGGATAACGGAGATTTTGAATTTCTGCACACACTTGTGGACACTGGACACTTTTGGATTGTGTGAGGCCCACTGAATATCACAGCGCTATGTCACAGGCTCGATGTCGCAGGTGTGAAAAATGTCACTAGAGGATAACGGAGATTTTGAATTTCTGCACACATTTGTGGACACTGGACACTTTGGATTGTGTGAGGCCCACTGAATATCACAGCGCTATGTCACAGGCTCGATGTCGCAGGTGTGAAAAATGTCACTAGAGGATAACGGAGTTTTGAATTTCTGTACACACTTGTGGACACTGGACACTTTTGGATTGTGTGAGGCCCACTGAATATCACAGCGCTATGTCACAGGCTCGATGTCGCAGGTGTGAAAAATGTCACTAGAGGATAACGGAGATTTTGAATTTCTGCACACACTTGTGGACACTGGACATTTTTGGATTGTGTGAGGCCCACTGAATATCACAGCGCTATGTCACAGGCTCGATGTCGCAGGTGTGAAAAATGTCACTAGAGGATAACGGAGATTTTGAATTTCTGCACAGACTTGTGGACACTGGACACTTTTGGATTGCGTGAGGCCCACTGAATATCACAGCGCCATGTCACAGGCTCGATGTCACAGGTGTGAAAAATGTGACTAGAGGATAACGGAGATTTTGAATTTCTGCACACACTTGTGGACACTGGACACTTTTGGATTGCGTGAGGCCCACTGAATATCACAGCGCTATGTCACAGGCTCGATGTCGCAGGTGTGAAAAATGTCACTAGAGGATAATGGAGATTTTGAATTTCTGCACACACTTGTGGACACTGGACACTTTTGGATCGTGTGAGGCCCACTGAATATCACAGCGCTATGTCACAGGCTCGATGTCGCAGGTGTGAAAAATGTCACTAGAGGATAATGGAGATTTTGAATTTCTGCACACACTTGTGGACACTGGACACTTTTGGATTGTGTGAGGCCCACTGAATATCACAGCGCTATGTCACAGGCTCGATGTCGCAGGTGTGAAAAATGTCACTAGAGGATAACGGAGATTTTGAATTTCTGCACACACTTGTGGACACTGGACACTTTTGGATTGTGTGAGGCCCACTGCATAACACAGCGTTATGTCACAGGCTCGATGTCGCAGGTGTCAAAAATGTCACTAGAGGATAACGGAGATTTTGAATTTCTGCACACACTTGTGGACACTGGACACTTTTGGATTGTGTGAGGCCCACTGAATATCACAGCGCTATGTCACAGGCTCGATGTCGCAGGTGTGAAAAATGTCACTAGAGGATAACGGAGATTTTGAATTTCTGCACACACTTGTGGACACTGGACACTTTTGGATTGTGTGAGGCCCACTGCATAACACAGCGTTATGTCACAGGCTCGATGTCGCAGGTGTCAAAAATGTCACTAGAGGATAACGGAGATTTTGAATTTCTGCACACACTTGTGGACACTGGACACTTTTGGATTGTGTGAGGCCCACTGAATATCACAGCGCTATGTCACAGGCTCGATGTCGCAGGTGTGAAAAATGTCACTAGAGGATAACGGAGATTTTGAATTTCTGCACACACTTGTGGACACTGGACACTTTTGGATTGTGTGAGGCCCACTGAATATCACAGCGCTATGTCATAGGCTCGATGTCGCAGGTGTGAAAAATATCACTAGAGGATAACGGAGATTTTGAATTTCTGCACTCACTTGTGGACACTGGACACTTTTGGATAGTGTGAGGCACACTGAATATTACAGCGCTATGTCACAGGCTCGATGTCGCAGGTGTGAAAAATGTGACTAGAGGATAATGGAGATTTTGAATTTCTGCACACACTTGTGGACACTGGACACTTTTGGATTGTGTGAGGCCCACTGAATATCACAGCGCTATGTCACAGGCTCGATGTCGCAGGTGTGAAAAATGTCACTAGAGGATAACAGAGATTTTGAATTTCTGCACACACTTGTGGACACTGGACACTTTTGGATTGTGTGAGGCCCACTGAATATCACAGCGCTATGTCACAGGCTCGATGTCGCAGGTGTGAAAAATGTCACTAGAGGATAACGGAGATTTTGAATTTCTGCACACATATGTGGACACTGGACACTTTGGATTGTGTGAGGCCCACTGAATATCACAGCGCTATGTCACAGGCTCGATGTCGCAGGTGTGAAAAATGTCACTAGAGGATAACGGAGTTTTGAATTTCTGCACACACTTGTGGACACTGGACACTTTTGGATTGTGTGAGGCCCACTGAATATCACAGCGCTATGTCACAGGCTTAATGTCGCAGGTGTGAAAAATGTGACTAGAGGATAACGGAGATTTTGAATTTCTGCACACACTTGTGGACACTGGACACTTTTGGATTGTGTGAGGCCCAGTGAATATCACAGCGCTATTTCACAGGCAGAAATTGGCTAGTGTATGACAAACTACAAGGTGTATATAGAATTGGGCAGAATAGGAATCTCCCTAGAGTGTAGGTCTGTAAGAAAGGAACAAGTCCTCGACTTATCCTTACAGAGCGACACACAGATAGCTTCACTGTGGCCGTGATAACAGCCGTTACACGGTACTGAGAGAGGAGCGTGCACGTACTCGGCTGTCCGGTGTACGTAAAATTGTCATGCTCCATGTTTTTTAAGTATACTGACTAACACACGCTGTCTCTCTATAGTTTTGAATGTGGTCAAACAGCAAATATACTTAACTGTTTGAAAACTAGACAAAACTAGAAGGTGCAGGTCTGTAAGAATGGAATATGTCCTCGACTTATCCTTACAGAGTGACACACAGATAGCTTCACTGTGGCGTTGATAACAGCCGTTACACGGTACTGTGTGAGGAGTGTGCACCACTGTATGGTGTGAAAAAATGCATGCTCAGTACCTCACCAGGACAAAAAAAAAAATTGGGATTGCTTTTAAAAAAGCAGTTTGCAGAGCAGTGGGTAAACAGCAATGCAGCCGTCAGGAAGCCTTAGAAGGCAGCCTAACAACCAACACCGCTGATCCAGCAAAATATAGCCTCCACTTGCACTGCACACACAGTGACTGGTGTGTTGTACAGGCAAAATCGCTAGCAGCAGAAGTAGTTTTTGGTGTCTTCTTCCCTGCCTAATGCTCTCCCTACAAAATCATCAGCAGCAGCAGCTCTCCCTATTCTGAGATCAGCATGAGTAACATGGCGGTCGGCGTGCACGCCCTTTTTGTACCCCCTGTGACGCCCACCAAAGCAAGCCAATAACTTGCATGCCCTTCTGAAAGATGGTGGTGACCCCTGCCTATGTCATCACGTTGCCCACAGTATCCGTGGATCCTGATTGGCTGAAAAAGAGCGCAAAACAAACTTTTGAAACGCGACTTTGGCGCTTAAGTCGCCGAACTCGTGGCCGACCTCATCCTAGGGTCGGGTTTCATTTCATGAAACCCGACTTTGCCAAAAGTCGGTGACTTTTGAAATTTTTCGACCCGTTTCGCTCAACTCTAGTGACCAGTACTGTGGGGTCGGAGTTATGAAATGTCCTATAAATGTCTGCTCTGTTCCTGATCTAACGATCTGGGCTTTTAACGGAGATGAATATGCGCTGCACTTTATGCACAGGCTCAGTAGTGACCAGTGCTGTGGAGTCAAGGAAGTTGAGGAGTCGGAGTTGAAGGTTTGGCTTACCGACTGCACAGCCCTGATCAACAGCACATCTGCAGCTTACACCAGCGATGTGCTGCCAAGAACAATGATTTATGCTCAGCCATAAGCAATCCAATCACCCGATGAATAAGCAGCATTTCACTCGTTCGCTGGACTATTGTCAAGATGCTTATATGCAGTATATGAACTCTTGTCTGTGTAGCCGGCATTTACAAATGTGCAGCACACACACACACACTCTGCCACTGTGTGTCTATACCCAGCCATCTACATATACAAATAATATATATTACAGTTAGAATAATGCAAAAAATGTATATATATATATATGCATATATATATATATATATATATATATATATATATATATATATATACACACACATACATAGCACATACATATGTACATGGCACACACTTATATACACACACACGTACATAGCACACACACATGTGCGTACATGGCGCACACACACGTACAGTACATGGCACACACATGTACATGACACACACACACATGTACATGGTGCATACACATGTACATACATGGCACACACACATGTGGCACACATTTATATACACAAACATACATGCATGGCACACACACGTACATGGCACACACACACATGTACATGGCACATAAACACGTACATTGCACACACACGTACATGGCACTCATACACACACACATGTACATGGCACATACTCACGTACATGGCACACACGTGTACATGGCACATACATGCTGCACAACAAATGCTCATTTGATACATGTGATTCAAATAAACACATAACTCACAGACAGCACACACTACACATACCACACACCTCAAATACATACACACACCTCAGATAGATACATACATACATACACACACTCCAGATACTCTGCTCAACTTTAGCACATCACGACGAGGCATTGAGCTGAGCAAACGCGAGCAGCTCAGTTTCTCTGCTAGATGGCAGGCTGTATAGTCGCATAATGCAATCATGCAGCCTGCCATCTAAATGTAGCAGAGCTAGAAAATAATTTCTTTTTTAATAATATACATGTACAGTAAGCTAAATAGGCAAAGCACTGATTATATATCTCAATCACATATTTATATTGATTTAATCTATATCTATTTATATAGTATATATGAGAGAAAAATATTTTCTTTGAAAATTATGTGTAAATGGCAGAGTATAATGCTATATAGAAGCTCCTGTTAAAATCGCTTTGCAATCAGATCACATTCACATGTAAATTGGATATCATTCGGATACTTTTCTGAACCAATATTGGACCATTATTTTTTGCGGTGATGAACTTTTAGCCGAATAAACAGGATTTAATTTGTATTTACCTGCAAAATACCCCTAAATCTATAGTGTTTCTGGCCATGGCAGGTTATTTCCTTTAAAGCAGTACCAAGAGACATAATTTAGAATCACTGCACCTCAATCAGGGCCGACATCAGCACCCGGCGCACCCGGGCAAGTGCCGGGGCCCTGAGCAGGCGGGGGGCCCACTCGCCATCCTGTTCTCAGGAATCCCGTGCAACTGAACCATCTGTTGTAAAAACAAGGGCACCAACTCAGAAGACAATGGCAACTTTGGGAGTGGTACAAAATGGACCATCTTAGAAAATCTATCCCAGATCACCCAGATAACAGTCATTCTCTGAGAGACAGGAGGATCAGAAATAAATCCATTTAGATATGAGTCCATGGCCTCCTGGGCACCGGCAAGGGCATCAACAACCCTGTCATGCCGCCACTGTATACTCAACGGGCTTCTGCTCCCGTGCCGCAGCTCTCCGCCGTCCGACATCCACGGCGGTCCCTTCTGACAGGTCCGCGGCCGACGGCATCTCTGCATGCAATGCGCATGCGCCATAGGCAGCGGCCACGCCTCCCTCCTGTCAATTATGCTCTGGCAATGCCCTGACCCGGAAGCACCACTGGACCAATGGCAGTTCAGACAGGGGCATATCAGGCCATCCTCCTTTGAGGGAGGTGCCTGATCGTTGTGTTTGCTAGCACACTAGGGCCTGCTTCCTCGTGTTCCTGCCGCAGTCTCTCAGCCCTGTACTCCGTGGTTCCTGCCGCAGTCTCACAGTCCTGTTCTCCCGTGGTACTGCTTTGTTCTGCTATCTATGCTCCAGCCCTGCAGTCCTACTCCAGTCCTACCTCCCGTGTTCCTGCTTCGTCCTGCTATCTATGCTCCAGCCCTGCAGTCCTACTCCAGTGCCGCCTCCCGTGTTCCTGCTATCTATGCTCCAGCCCTGCAGTCCTACTCCATTCCTGCCTCCCGTGTTCCTACTTCGTCCTGCTATCTATGCTCCAGCCCTGCAGTCCTACTCCAGTCCTGCCTCTCGTGTTCCTGCTCCGTCCTGCTATCTATGCTGCAGCCCTGCAGTCCTACTCCAGTCCTGCCTCCCGTGTTCCTGCTCCCTACTGCTATCTAAGCTCCAGCCCTGCAGTCCTACTCCGGTCCTGCCTCCCGTGTTTCGGCTCCGTCCTGCTGTCTAGGCTCCAGCCCGCAGTCCTATTCCGGTCCTGTCTCCAGTTATCCTGCTCCATCCTGCTGTCTATACTCCAGTCCCACAACACCACTCTGGTCCTATCTCCTACAGCCTCGTGCTCCTACTCCAGTCCATTCTGAGCCGCCCCTCTCGGTACTGGCTATCGTGGTACCCGAACCCCTGGGCCTGCTCCTAACGATCCCTGTATAGGGGTCGGCTCCACCTGGCAACTCGCCCAGGGCCCCTCGGGGCCACGATCCAGAGGGTCCACTCCTGGAGATTATCCTCACCCGACCAGCCGTGGTAACAGTACGATCAGACCATGGACTCCGCCGGTACTTCTGCTGCTACCCAAAAAGAGTTCCTCTTTTTACGGGAGAATCAGGGACGCATCATGTCTGTCATGAAGTTTATGGACACCCATTTGTTGGCCCTGCAAGTGGCTGATCCTGGAAATGCCTCTCAACTAGCCAATCTTCAACAGGTGCTGGGCCAGTAACGGGAGACTCAAGCCCATATTTTGAGCTATATAGCCTCAGTTGATAGCCGTTTGTTGGTCCTTCAGTCTGCCGCCACGACCCCGACTCTGCCTTCCGTGCCTACAGCTCTCCCGAAGCCCCGCCATGCCAAGCCGCCTCGGTTTAGTGGCGATCCCAAGCTCTGCAGGGGGTTCTTAAATCAGTGTAGCCTCCATTTTGAATGGTTTCCTCAGCAATATCCCTCTGACCGGGCCAAAGTGGCCTTCATTATCTCCCACCTGGAGGGAGAGGCCCTGTCCTGGCTGAACCCCCTCTGGGAAAGGGACGACCCCATTGTCTCGAGTCTTCCGGTCTTTTTGGATACTTTTCACAGGGTTTTCTGTTGTGAGTTCATTTTCTGGTCTACCAGTCAGGCTCCCTCTGGTGGTAACAGGAGGTAGTGAGGCTGATTTAATCAGTAGAGATCTGCCACCTGATAATGAGGATGACGATTGGACCTCAGGAATTTCAGATTGGATTTAAGACAGCCGACGCCCTACTCTGGTGCTGGTGATTCCTTCTGCTTGTCAGGTCTTGGTTCTCAGCTCTGTTCCAGTCAGCTCAAGCTAAGTTTTTCTGCTAATGTTCACACTTGATTTTGTTGTTCTTTTCAGTTTTTTGTGTGGTCAGCCAGCCCTGGCTTGGGCTGTGCTGAATTTCCACTCTTATTTTTCTGTATTTGCCAATTTGCTTTTTGTCCCTTATTAGATTGGCCTCTTTTTGCTCTGTCTCAGAATATTTCAGAGTGCTGATATAGTGGGAGAAGTCTAGTGACTTTAGGGTTAATTTTGTTATCAGAAGTGCTGGACATTATTTTGTAGGGTTTTGGGCAGATTGCAGACAGTGTCTTTCCTTTCCTCTCCTTTCTAGTTAGTTTGGGCCCCATCGTTTTCTCAGCCTATTTTCCTACCTGTGTTTGTGTTTTCATCTTGTTTCACCGTCAATACATGTGTGGGGGCTGTCTATTCCTTTGGGGTCTGCTCTGGGGCAGTTAGTTTTCCCTTTTCTTGCTTTAGGCTTATTTAGTCCTCCGGCCGTGACGAGGCGTCTAGGTTCATCGTAGGCACGCTCCACAGCTGCTGCTAGTTGTGTGGTAGGATCAGGGATCTGCAATCTGCATAGTTACCAACCGCTCTGGTTTTTCTGGGCTTAGCATGTTTAGGTTTTTCCTCCTCGGTGACCCATTCATAACAGTTTTCGATGAGCCGGGTCGGTTAGCCTCCCTTACCGAATCTCTTTTTAACCTTCATCAGGGTTCCTTCACGGTTGGGCAGTATGCGATCCGCTTTCGCACTCTCTCCTCTGAACTGGGTTGGAATAATGGGGCATTGGTGGGGGCATTCTGGCGCGATGTTTCCAGTAGAATGAAGGATGAACTCACGGGTCGGGATACCGCGACCACCTTAGAGGACCTTATCTCACTGGCCACCCGCATCGACCTGCGCTTCAAGGAGCGCGCCCAGGAATCAGCGAGAGACAGGAGGTCTACCAGACCGCCTTTCCTTTCCAACAAGTCCGCTAGTCCCCGTCTTCCCGGATCCCTTTCTCCCTCCTAGGTCGAACCCATGCAGGTGGATCGCCTCAAGTTGGCCGAGTTGCATCGGAGGGAGAGACGGGCTCAAGGCTTCTGCCTCTATTGCGGAGGTTCGTCTCATTTTGTCCGCACCTGTCCTGAGAAACTGGGAAACTCCTCCACCTAGGTCAGGTAAGAGAGGCCTCCCTAGGTGCTAATGATTCCTCTCAACCTCTTACCATTTCTGTTCTTGTGGTTTCAGGGCAGAGACGTGGGTCCGAGGTGGCCTACGTGGATTCGGGTTTGTCAGGTAACTTCATCCGGCGTGAAGAGGTGGACAAGTACCAAATTCCCATGGTTACCCTGTGTAATCCTCGCCTGATTGCCGCAGTGGATGGCAAACCGCTACAGGAGACTGTCACCTTGGTCACTGAGGAAGTGGAGTTACAAGTCGGAGCCTTACATCGAGAGAAGATAGCCTTTAATGTTTTGCCCAAGCTCTCCCATGCAATTCTACACGGTCTCCCTTGGTTAAGGACTCATCAGCCTGTCCTAGACTGGTCTTCAGGGGAGGTACTCCGCTGGGGCCATCCATGCCAAGCTCGCTGCCTGACTCCAGTCCGTCTTGCGGCCGCTCCTCGGCCACCTCCTGACCTTGCGGGCCTTCCTTCAGTCTACAGTTCCTATGCCGATGTCTTTGATAAGAAGGAAGCGGAGGTCCTTCCTCCACACAGGTCTTTTGACTGCCCAATTGAACTAATCCCTGGTTCGACCCCTCATAGGGGCAGAATCTACCCTCTGTCTCCCACAGAGACCTTAGCCATGTCCGAGTACGTCCGGGAGAACCTCACCAAAGGTTTTATAAGGAAGTCCTCTTCGCTTGCGGGAGCAAGGTTTTTCTTTGTCAAGAAAAAGCACGGATCTCTACGGCCGTGTATTGACTATAGGGGCTTGAATGAGATCACCATCAAGAACAGGTATCCTCTTCCATTCATTCCGGAGCTGTTTGACCGCCTCAGAGGGGCTCAGGTCTTCTCCAAGCTAGACCTTAGGGGAGCTTATAATCTGGTCCATATCCACGCAGGTGACGAGTGGAAGACGGCTTTCAACACTCGAGACGGCCATTACGAGTGCCTGGTCATGCCCTTTGGTCTCTGCAATGCTCCTGCGGTGTTTCAAGAGTTCATCAACGAGATCTTCCGGGACCTCTTGTACTCCTGTGTGGTCGTGTACTTAGATGACATTCTCGTCTTCTCTCCAGATCTCGCATCCCACAGAAAGAGTGTTCGCCTGGTGTTACAGCATCTTCGGGAGAATCGCCTGTACGCCAAGATTGAGAAATGTCTGTTTGAGCAAACCTCTCTGCCATTTCTGGGCTACATAATCTCAGATACTGGATTAAGGATGGATCCCGAGAAACTGACTGCCATTCTCAAATGGCCTCGCCCCGTTGGAGTAAGAGCGATACAACGGTTTCTCGGATTTGCCAATTATTACAGGCAATTCATTTCTCACTTTTCTGCTATAACCAAACCAATTTCCGCCCTCACTCGTAAGGGGACAGCTCCCAATTCTTGGACTACTGAGGTGAAGGAGGCCTTTCAGACCCTAAAACGGGCTTTCTCCACGGCTCCGGTGTTGCAGCGTCCTGAAAGCAACCAACCCTTTGTACTCGAGGTGGACGCTTCTTCAACAGGTGCCGGGGCAGTACTGTCCCAGAGATCTGCCTCAGGTTGTCTGCATCCCTGTGGCTTCTTTTCGAAGGCCTTCTCTCCATCTGAGTGCAACTACTCAATCGGTGACCATGAGCTGTTGGCCATAAAATTGGCCCTGGAAGAATCTCCTGGAGGGGGCTGTTCATCCTTTTGTAATCTTCACTGACCACAAGAACTTGGCCTATCTAGAAGTCTGCCCAGAGACTCAATCCTCGTCAGGCCAGGTGGTCCTTATTCTTTGCCCGATTTGACTTCGAGCTCCGCTTTTGCCCCAGCTACAAGAACACCAAAGCCCACGCCCTATCCAGGGTCTTCCAGCCAATTGAAACAGTGGAGGAACCTTCGCACATTATTGAGCCCACTAAAATCATCACGGTGGCTCCAGTGAACTGGCTTTCTCCACCCCCCGGCAAGACCCTTGTGCCTGAAAATCTCAAGCGAAAGGTCCTTCTATGGGGACACTCTTCCAGATTGGCCGGTAATGCAGGAACGAAGAAGACGCTTGCCCTTATCACGCGTCACTACTGGTGGCCTACACTTCGCCAAGATGTGCTTCATTTCGTGGCCTCTTGTCCCTCCTGTGCTAAGAACAAAGTGCCGCGACGACTTCCATGCGGTTTATTGCTCCCGTTGCCTGTCCCTGCGGTTCCGTAGGAACACATAGCCATGGATTTCATCACCGAACTACCCCGTTCTTCTGGCTGTACAGTCATCCTGGTGGTGGTGGACCGTTTCTCTAAGATGGCCCATTTTATCTCTCTCTCCGGTCTACCCTCGGCTCCTGAGTTGGCCAAAGTTTTTATCCACCAGATCTTGAGACTCCATGGACTACCGCAACGTATTGTGTCTGACCGGGGGGTTCAGTTCACCTCCAAGTTCTGGCGAGCACTTTGTAAGCTCATGAATGTTTCCCTCAACTTCTCCTCCGCCTACCATCCACAGTCCAACGGACAGGTGGAGCGTACCAACCAGACGTTGACTGGGTACCTACGCCATTTCTCCAACGCCCACCAGAATGACTGGGTTGACCTACTTCCCTGGGCAGAATTCGCCTATAAAAACCACACTGGCGAGTCCTCGGCCAAGTCTCTGTTTTCATTGTGATTGGTAGACATCCTGGTGTTTCCCTTCCGGTAACCCCTGCCTCCGAGGTACCCAGGGCCAACGTCTTGTCCTCTGAATTTTCCAAGATCTGGGCTGAGACCAACACGTCACTCAAGAGCACCGCTGACCGGATGAAAAATTATGCCGACAAAAAGAGATTGGATCCCCCGCCGTATCACATCGGGGACAAAGTCTGGCTCTCGTCCAAATTTATCCGCTTGAAACTGCCCTTTTACAAGTTGGGTCCATGCTACATCGGTCCATTTGAAATTCTTGGACGTGGTAATGAAGTCGCCTACAAAGTGTGCTTCGCTCCTGGTCCCGAATACCTTCCACGTCTCTCTCCTGAAACCTGTGGTACTGAACCGCTTCCACTCCGTGTCTGATCCTGTTTCTCAGCCGGTTGGTGCCGATAATATCTTTGAGGTGGAGGACATCATCGCCATGAAAAAGGCTAGAGGTAGGACCCTTTTTCTTATTGATTGGAAGGGCTTTGGTCCTGAGGAGAGATCCTGGGAACCTTGGGAGAATATCAATGCTCCCCGTATCCTCAAGAGATTTTTTCTAACCTCAGGGGAGGGAGGCTTAGGGGAGGGGGTACTGTCACGCCGCCACTGTATACTCACCCGGCATCTGCTCCCGTGCCGCAGCCCTCCGCCGTCTGACATCCACGGCGGTCCCTTCTGACAGGTCCGCAGCCGATGGCGTCTCTGCATGCAATGCGCATGCGCCATAGGCCGCGGCCGCGCCTCCCTCCTGTCACTAATGCTCTGGCAATGCCCTGACCCGGAAGCACCACTGGACCAATGGCAGTTCAGACAGGGGCATATCAGGCCGTCCTCCTTTGAGGGAGGTGCCTGATCATTGTGTTTGCTAGCACACTAGGTCCTGCTTCCTCGTGTTCCTGCCACAGTCTCTCAGTCCTGTACTCTGTGGTTCCTGCCACAGTCTCACAGTCCTGTACTCCCATGTTCCTGTTTCGTCCTGCTATCTATGCTCCAGCCCTGCAGTCCTACTCCAGTCCTACCTCCCGTGTTCCTGCTTCGTCCTGCTATCTATGCTCCAGCCCTGCAGTCCTACTCCGGTCCTGCCTCCCATGTTCCTGCTTCTTCCTGCTATCTATGCTCCAGCCCTGCAGTCCTACTCCAGTCCTGCCTCTCGTGTTCCTGCTCCGTCCTGCTATCTATGCTCCAGCCCTGCAGTCCTACTCCGGTCCTGCCTCCCGTGTTCCTGCTCCATCCTGCTATCTAAGCTCCAGCCCTGCAGTCCTACTCCAGTCCTGCCTCCCGTGTTCCTGCTCCGTCCTGCTGTCTAGGCTCCAGTCCCGCAGTCCTATTCCGGTCCTGTCTCCAGTTATCCTGCTCCATCCTGCTGTCTATACTCCAGTCCCGCAACCGCACTCTGGTCCAATCTCCTACAGTCTCGTGCTCCTACTCCAGTCCATTCTGAGCCGCCCCTCTCGGTACCGGCTATCATGGTACCCGAACCCCTGGGCCTGCTCCTAACGATCCCTGTATAGAGGTCGACTCCACCTGGCAGCTCGCCCGGGGCCCCTCGGTGCCACGATCCAGAGGGTCCACTCCTGGAAATCATCCTCACCCGACCAGCCATGGTAACAAACCCACTTGAATGAGAACAGGGCTTGGACCGAGAACAAGTCCCACAGGACTGCACAAAATTCCTGACATCACGAGATAAGGCAGGCCACCAAAAAGACCGACTCACCAAATCTCTGGTACCAAAAATAACTGGATGACCAGCTAATGCGGAGCAATGAATTTCAGACATTACTCTTTTCCTCCACTGATCAGGGACATAGAATTTTCCCATACGGCAACGTTCTGGTTTGTCCTCCTGAAATTCCTCCAGGGCACGTTTCAAATTGGGTGAGATGGCGGAAAGAACTACACCCTCATTTAGAATGGTAGTAGGCTCGGTCACATCAAGAGAATCCGCAAAGAAACTCCTAGAAAGGGCGTCTGCCTTAACATTCTTAGTGCCCGGAAGAAAAGAGACCACAAAATTAAAACGCGTGAAAAACAAGGCCCATCTAGCCTGTCTAGGATTCAAGCGTTTGGCTGATTCAAGATAAATCAAATTCATGTAGTCGGTGAAGACCACAACTTGATGTCTAGCTCCCTCCAAACATTGTCTCCACTCTTCAAATGCCCATTTCATGACCAACAATTCCCGATTCCCTACGTCATAGTTACGTTCAGATGGGAAGAATTTTCGAGAAAAGAAGGCACAGGGATTCATCTTAGAAATCACCGGATCTCTTTAGGACAAAACGGCTCCAGCACAAATCTCAGAAGCATCTACCTCCACCTGAAATGGGAATGAGGCATCAGGTTGTCGCAGAACCGGAGCAGAAGTGAATCTCCGCTTAAGCTCCTGAAATGCCGAAACTGCTTCTGGAGACCAATTCACCACATTAGCGCTCTTTTTGGTAAAATCAGTCAGTGGTTTAACAGTACCAGAAAAATTACTTATAAATTTACAGTAGAAATTAGCAAAACCCAAAAACTTCTTGAGAGACTTCAAAGAAGTGGGCTGAACCCAATCATAAATGGCAGATATAAATCAATGAGCACTGGCACTTCTATGTGTCAAATTTGTATATAGGAGCTTGTAATGGGTTGATATCAAAAACTTCAGGTGATATAGGGTCAGGTTCTGTGCATACCTGTCAAGACTGAAAATACAATAATAATAATAATAATAATAATATCACCGCGTTATCAGTTCTGAAATTGATGCCAAGATACTTACTCTCACAGTGAAGAATAAGATCAGAATGCTTGGTGAATAGAGGAAAGATGATTCCACTGGACTGTATAGAAAAATTTTGTTATATGTATAAATGTGTAAGAACCACCGGACGCAAAAGGCTAGACTATACGGATGATTATACTTACTGGTTTGTACGTTTCAAGTGTATATCAGTGCTTTAAATAAAACGTACAAACCAGTAAGTATAATCATCTTTCCTCTATTCACCAAGCATCCTGATCTTATTCTTCATGGTGAGAGTAAGTATCTTGGCATCACTTTCAGAATTGATAGCGCGGTGATATTATTATTATTGTATTTCCAATCATAAATGGCCTGTATCTTGGCCGGGTCCATTTCAAGACGGGGGCAAAATGAATCCCAAAAATGAAATTCTCTGTACACCAAAGAGGCACTTCAATCCCTTAACAAACAGAGAATTTTCCCTCAAAATCCGGAATACAGTCCGGACATGTTCCACATGAGAATCCCAATCACTGGAAAAGATCAAAATATCATCCAGATAAATGATCAAAAACTTATACACAAAGTCCCGGAAAATATCGCTCATAAAAGACTGAAAGACAGAAGGGGCATTAGTGAGCCCAAAAGGCATCACCAGGTACTCAAAATGTCCCTCCGGAGTATTAAACGCCATCTTCCATTCATCCCCGTGCTTGATGCGAATAAGATTATATGACCCCAGAGATCAAGCTTGGTAAACCAACAGGCACTTTTAACTCTGGAAAATAAATCAGAAATCAGGTGTAACGGGTACTGATATTTAACAGTGATTTTGTTAAGGGAACGATAGTCAACACAAGGCCTTAAGGAACCATCTTTCTTGGCCACAAAAAAAACAGCACCTAAAGGTGAAGAGGATGGTCTAATATTACCCTTCTCCAATGACTCCTTGATATAAGATCGCATAGCATCATGTTCGGGTACCGAAAAGTTGAAAAGCCGAACCTTGGGAGATTTACACCCGGGCATTACCGTAACTCAATTGCACAGCCATAACTCCTATGAGGAGGCAAAGAAGCAGACTTACTCTCACTAAATACATCAGAAAAATCAGCCAAATAATTAGGAATATCATGAGACTGGGGAGAGGTGGAGAAAACAGGAGTGTCACTAAGAACACATTGACAACCCCAACTCACCACAGACACAGATTTCCAATCCAAAACAGGATTATGAGTTTATAACCAAGGAAATCCCAGAACAATAGTATCATGCAAATTGTGCAACACCAAAAATTTTCTTGGTGGTCCGGCGCGACCCGCATTTTCACCTGGATCCAAAACTGGGGTTTATTCTCCGCCAAAGGAGTAGCATCAATACCCCTCAAAGGGATAGGAGTCCGCAGGGGTATCATGGGAAAACCACAACATTTAGAAAAGTCAAAATCCATCAGATTCAAAGCTGCTCCTGAATCAACAAAAGCCTTAGTGGAAAATGTAGACAAGGAGCAGATCAGGGTAATCGCCAAAAGGAACTTAGGCTGTACACTGGCCACCGCAAATTTGTGAGCAAAACGCTTTTCTCGTTTAGGGCAGACAGAAATAACATGAGAGGCGTCACCACAGAAAAAATACAACTTATTATGCCTTCTAAACTCCTGACGTTGCGCCCTAGACAAAACCCTATCGCATTGCACGGGTTCAGAAATTCGTTCGAAAGGCGGCAACGCCTCTCATATAGTTTTACGTTCACGTAAACACCGATCAATTTGAATGGCCAATGACATAGAGTCGTCAAGACCAGAGGGGACAGGAAATCCCACAATTACATCTTTTACGGTTTCCGAAAGAGAGCTGCTAGGGCATCGTCATTCCATTTAGTAAGGATAGCCCACTTTCAGAATTTTTGACAGCATAACTCTGCAGAATCCAGATCCTGGTTCAATGCCAATAAGGTTTTCTCAGCTTCATCAATAGCATTAGGTTCATCATACAACAACCCCAAGGCTTGAAAAAACGCGTCCACATTAGCCAGAATAGGATCTCCGGGAGTCAAAGAAAAGGCCCAATCCTGGGGATCGACGCGCAGCAGGGTGATGACAATTTTAACCTGCTGCACAGAGCTCCCCGATGAGTTAGGTTTCAAGGCAAAAAATAATTTACAATTATTCTTAAAATTCAAAAAATTTAGAATGATCCCCAGAAAACACATCAGGAGTAGGGATTTTTGGTTCAACAGCAGATGATTGAGCGAGATAGGCAGAAATTCCCCGCACTTCAGCAGCGAGCTGTTCAACACGATCAGACAATTGCTTAGTCTCAATTTAGACAGAAAATATCCTCCTACAGCCCCAGAAAAAAAAGAGGAAAAATATATATAAAAAAAATTCTGTCACCTTTTTTTTTAAATTCTTTTCTTCTTTAGAGTACCCAAGAGTCTACAGTTAGGCTGTTAATTTTGTTATGAATGGGTCACCGAGGAGGATAGCAGGCCCAGGCTAAGCAACAGAAAACCAGAGAGGTTGGTAACTAAGCGGACTGCAGACCCCTGATCCTGTCCACACAACTAGCTGTAGCCGTGGAGCGTACCTACGATGATCCTAGACGCCTCGGCACAGCCGGAGAGCTAACTAAGCCTAAGGCAAGAAAGGTGAAATCTAAACTGCCCCAGAGCAGATCGCAAAGGAATAGATAGCCCCCAAACATATATTGTTGGTGAGACAAGATGAAAACACAAACGCAGGCATGAAAATAGACTGAGCAAATGATGGGGCCCACACTGACTAGGCAGGACAGGAAAGGAAAGACACTGTCTGCAATCATGCAAAAAACCCTGCAAAAATTCCAACCCGTCTGATGCACAAAAACACTGAAGTTGCACGACTTCGCCTCCACTATATCAGCACTCTGGTATATTCTGAAAGCAAAGCAAAAAGATACCAATATAACAGGGGACAAAACACACTGGCACAAGCAGTAATATATGGGCGGTGATTCAGCACAGCCCCAGCCGGAGCTAGCTGACCCGCACAAAGCAGAAATACACAAAACCAGATCAAATGCAAACAGAATAGCAAATGAAACACTTAGCTGAGCCATGCAGGGAAAGAGCAGGAGACATCAGACCTCAGAAGGCATAGGAAGAAAATCACCAGCGTATAGCGTTGGCCCCCTTAAAAATAGTCTGGGTGAAATGGTGGATGAGGATGAGGAAAAAGCCAATATGCTAAATTACTTTTTTTCAACAGTATTTACACAAGAAAATCCCTTGATGGATAACATAATCAGGGATAAAAATTCTCCATTAAATGTCTCCTGCTTAACCCAGCAGGAAGTACGGCGGTGTCTAAAAATCACTAAAATTGACAAATCCCCGGGCCCAGATGGGATACACCCCCCGAGTACTGCAGGAATTAAGCACAGTTATAGATAGACCATTATTTTTAATCTTTAAAGATTTCATAATAACAGCGTCTGTACCACAGGACTGGCGTACGGCAAATGTGGTGCCAATATTCAAAAAGAGGAAAAAAAACTGAACTTGGAAATTATAGGCCAGTAAGTTTAACCTCAACTGTGGGTAAAATCCAGGAGGGTTTTCTAAGAGATACTATAGTGGACTATCTGGAGAAGAATAACCTCATGACCCAATATGAACATGGGTTTACAAGGGACCGTTCCTGTCAGACTAATCTGATAAGCTTTTATGAAGAGGTACAGTAAGTTCAGGACTGGACCAAGGGAATGCAGTGGATGTGGTGTACATGGACTTTTCAAAAGCTTTTGATACGGTGCCACACAAAAGGTTGATACATAAAATGACAACAATGGGGTTAGGGGAAAATATGTGTAGGTGGGTTAAGAGCTGGCTCAGGGATAGGAAACAAAGGGTGGTTATTATTGGAGCACACTCGGACTGGGTCACGGTTAGCAGTGGGGTACCACAGGGGTCAGTTTTGGGCCCGCTTCTTTTTAACATATTTATTAATGACCTTGTAGGGGGCATAGAGAGTAGAATTTCAATATTTGCTGATGACACTAAACTCTGCAGGGTAATCAATACAGAGGAGGACAATATTATATTACAGGAGGATTTATGTAAACTAGAAGCTTGGGCTGATAAATGGCAAATGAGCTTTAATGGGGATAAATGTAAGGTCATGCACTTGGGTAGAACGAACAAGATGTATAATTATGTGCTTAATTGTGAAACACTGGGCAAAACTGTCACTGAAAAAGACCTGGGTGTATGGGTGGACGACAAACTCACATTTAGTGGCCAGTGTCAGGCAGCTGCTGCAAAGGCAAATAAAATAATGGGATGCAATAAAAGAGGCATAGATGCTCATGAGGAGAACATAATTTTACCTCTATATTAGTCACTAGTGCGACCACACTTAGAATACTGTGTACAGTTTTGGTCTCTGGTGTATAAGAAAAACATAGCTGAACTGGAGCGGGTGCAGAGAAGAGCGACCAAGGTTATTAGGGAACTGGGGGTTCTGCAATACCAAGAGAGGTTATTACACTAGGGGTTATTTAGTTTGGAAAATCGAAGGCTTAGGGGTGATCTTATTACAATGTATAAATATATGCGGGGACAATACAGAGACCTTTCTAATGATCTTTTTACTCTTAGACCTGTGACGGGGACAAGGGGGCATCCTCTATGTCTGGAGGAAAGAAGGTTTAAGCATACTCACAGACACGGATTCTTTACTGTAAGAGCAGTGAGACTATGGAACTCTCTGCCATATGACATTGTAATGAGTGATTCCCTACTAAAATTTAAGAAGGGACTGGATGCCTTTCTTGAAAAGTATAATATTACAGGGTATATACACTAGTTTCCTTAATATTGTGTTGATCCAGGGAGCTAGTCTGATTGCCGTATGTGGAGTCGGGAAGGAATTAGGAATTTTTTACCCCAAAGTGAAGCTTACTGTTTGTCACATGCGGTTTGCCTTCCTCTGGATCAACATGTTAGGGCAAGTTAGGATAGGATATGGGTTGAACTAGATGGACTTAAAGTCTTCCTTCAACCTTAATAACTATGTTACTATGTTACTATGTTGCCAGCAGGGATAGAGGGAGTCAGCTGTCTTAAATCCCAATCAGAAACCCCAGATCTCCAATCGTCTCCCTCATTATCAGGTGGCAAGCCTCTGTCAATCAGATCAGCTCCATTACCTCCATTAACCACCAGAGGGAGCCCAGAAAGAGAACTCGCAACCCCTCTGTCAATCTGACCAGCTCCACTACCTTCAGTAATCACCAGAGGGAAGCCAGAGAGAGAATTCACAACAGGACCCATTATATGTGAAACATTACATGGGGCCCATTATATATGGAGCATCTTATGGGGCCCATTATATATGGAACTTTATATGGGGCTCATCTTATACTGGAGCATCATATGGGGCCAGTTATATATGGGGAATCATATGTGACCCATTATATGTGAAACATTACATGGGGCCCTTTATATATGGAGCATGTTCTGGGACTCATTATATATGGAGCATTATGTGGTGTTCATTCTGTTTGGAGCACTATATCAGGCCCATCATATACTGCATGGAGCATTATATGGGACTCATTATACTGTATGGAGGATTTTATGGGACTCATTATACTGTATGGAGCACCATGTGATGCCCATAATACTGTATTGAGAAATATATGGGGCTCATTACTCTGCATAAGGGGAACTATGTGGTGCCCATAATACTGTATGGAGTAATATATTGGGCACATTATTCTATATGCAGCACTCTGTGGTGCCCATAATATTGTATAGAACAATATATGGGGCTCATTATTCTGCATGGAGCACTATGTGGTCCATATAATACTGTATGGAGGACTATATTGTCTGGTTTCTGAGCTATTGTAGAATTTACAATAGATATCACTCATGTACTGTAATGTAAGAAGTGAAATCAATGGCTTTGTACTATACCTATATTTCTCTGCAGTATCTTAGGCTACTTTCACACTTGTGTTTTTTTGCGCTGCATCATGCGTTTTTATGCGTTTTCTTGTTTTTTGCTCATGGTTTTTGCAAAAAAAGCATGCTTTTTTTGCGCTGATGTGCGCATGACTATGCGCACATCAGTGCTCCCATAGACTTTAATGTGTTTTTGGGTGAATTTCATGCGCATTGCATGCGCATGCGTTTTTTGAGACCGGTCGGATGCCCAAAAATGCAACAGGATGCTATTTTGTGCGCCCGGGCGCACACTACAAAAAAATGCATGCGCATGCAAACGCATACAAACGCATGACAATGCGCACTCATGTTAAGTATAAGGTAAAAAACGCATGCGCAAATATGCACAAAAACGCAGCGCAAAAAAGCGCAAGTGTGAAACCAGCCTAAGCATCATGAATTGTGGTATGTGTTAAAGGGGCCAACTGAGACCCTTTTGCCCAGGGCCCACAAAATCCTGGAGCAGGCCCTGACCTCACTGCAAAATCAGTGACAGGTCCCAACCCTCCGTCAGGCGCAATAGATCTGACAGGCACACAGTAATTAGTTTCACTTCTCTCTCCTTGCCCACTTATCAGAAAACCCCACCCCTCCTAGTTATCTCCTGACTCTACAGGCTCTGTGAACCCTGATATCACAGTGACTCAGCAGACCTTCTAGTGAGCAGATATCAACACTTTGGCTTCTCAGGCACATTGCGCCTGGTTTCAACACAAATTGAAAGGTTAGTATTTTCTTTTTTTATTCATCACGATTGTGTATTTAGCTTGTTTTATGAAGGATTAATGCTAAGTTAGTGTACATAAGTACTGTTTTCTTAGACAAAAGGAGGGTGGCTTCTAAGGCACATTGCGCCCTAACACATACTCTTTCTCTCTTGCTTCAGATTTTCTGCTGCAATGGCCAGAAAACAGTATGATTCATCTAAACCCCTTCATTTAGAAGAAATGAAGATTTTTTTGTTAGAAGATGATGAGGAAGAACCAGCAGTAACTGAGGATTTAGAGGAATCTAGTGACATTTCATCTGAAGATGAGGTAGCAGAATGTAACACTGATTCTGGAACAGAGCAGGATGGTGATGACACTGATACAGAGGAAACAGACACAGATCTAGCTTATTATTTGGGCAAAGATAAAAATACAAAGGACGTCCCAAGGACGTTCCAGAACAAACACCGACTCTACCACCTTCTAAAAGACGCAGTTGTACTACCTGCTCATTTGTATCTGGTTTCAGAAGGCTTTCTAAATATGACTGCAAAATATGTAAAGAATCAATCTGCCTTTCCCATGCAACTTTCGTCTGCCAGCCTTGCTTTTCTAAGTGTACCTGTGCTGCTTCTGCTGCAATTGAAACCACTGAAGATGAGTAGAAAATAATTAAGTAACATCTAAGTGCAATATCCTTTAAGTTTTTTTCCATAATTTTATATTTAAGCAATAGTTAAGTAAAGATAACTGGTACTTTTAGTTTTAATAAGTTTATGGTTAATAAATGGTTTTTTTGCATCTGATTTGGTGTAATCTCTTTTAATACATTCCTATGAAGGTCACTGACTACTTCTATAGTCCTGAAATTGAAATATGTAGCTACTATAGGTGGTTTTCTGACCTGTGCTTGTCAGGCACATTGCGCATGAACTGAGGAGAATCTATATTGCGCCTGACGGAGGGTTTTTAACTATCCTTTGCTCTTGATAGTACTGGTCCTTATAGTATTAAATAGACACAATGGTTTCATCAAAGTCATTACAACTCTATAAAAATGATTAGTATCCAGCGTTAGATTCTTCTGTTAAATGCAATGAGTAATGACTCACATCTGAAATGCATTTGCATTCATTTTTATCTTTATGGTGTTGGGGTTGTTACTTTCTTTCATGTTTTTTGTGTGAATAAATGTCTGGAGTTTAACAGAAGAATCTAACACTGGATACTAATCATTTTTCTACCTTCTCTTGTAGCAAGCTCAGTGCGATGGATCGTCCTATGGGTGAGCTGACTTGTTTTCTGATGACAACCCTATAGTTCTTATGACCTTGACCAAAAGTGTTGATCTGAAATGTTTTCCAATGCCCCATTTCTTCTGTTATAGGGAAGGACATATCTTTTTATGGAACCTGTATATGTGGGGAGAGTATGTGTATGTTTCCACGTGGCGTATTCCGAGCGCTTTGAACCCAGCGGACACCCGCCCTGTCCAGAGCGCTACCGGCTTTTGTATGCGCAGTGATTCCAAATGTGTTCACTGAACACATGCGGAATCACTGCATGCTATACATAGGACGGTGCTATTTATCTTGCGGAGACTGAGCGTGTGCGCAAGATAAATAGACATGTTGCGGTCTTTAAAGACGCGCCACATGTGCGTATACGTGGGTTTGCCGCATGTGTCTTTGTATGCATAGTGGAGATGGGATTTCATAAAAGCCCCTCCACTATGCTGTAACATCTGGCCGCTGCGGATTGGACGCTGAAGCAGTACGTAGCGTCCAATCTGCAGCAAATACGCCATGTGGCAACATACCCTAAGGATGAAGAGGTATTCCCACCTCAATAAGTGATGACAAAATGCTAGGATATGCCATCATTTATTGCTTATTTAGGGTCTCTCCTCTAGAACCTCCCAACACATCCTTATACTTAAGGGGCTTCAATTATGCATCAGTGCCTTCACAATCTTTCCTCTGTACTACTAGTGGCATTCCTGAGCTGTTAGGAGTGCATGTATTAATCACTCTAAATCGCATGCTTACTGTTCTGACTGGGTTGTTTCGTTCTGGGGATACCAAATGTTTGTGATTTATTAATCTACAATACGTAATACATTTTATTAAAAGAAAATCCATGAATTGTAATCATTTTACTCCCCTATTTTTTTAGTTACATGAACCTAGCAAAGAAAATATCAGTTAAATATTTTTCTTCTACCGATAAAAGACAGCAGTGCAACCTGTGGCTACTTTTATTGTTTGTCTCTTAGGCTAGGATCACATGAGCATATATTCTTTCATCCGAGAGAATCGGGTTGATTGTGCAAATCGCACTCTAATCAAACTCTGAGAGTTTAGCCACAGTGTGATCATATTGTCATCTGATTCTCTCAGATGAGGAGCAGACAGAGAAAACAGTTCCCCATCGTCTCCATTCTGTCAGTCCATGAAAATTGGACTGAACTGAAATGTCATCCAAGTGCAGCCCAATGTTTTGCACAGATTCATTGACTTGCATGGCCGAATGCGATTTTGCTGTCCAGGCACTGCTCTGCAGAAGTTACTCCCATTACAAAGGACTTATGCTTATTATAATATATCTTATTCATCCTCCATTATGAAGCTGGTTAAATAGTTTGTGTTCCTTTGCTCTCATCTACTAGCCATTGTTATATTTTCAAGTTTGGAAGCGGTCATGTCCAATCATGCCTTTTTCTATATAACTCCTCCAGTCTTGGTACCTCGCATCCTGTTCTTTCTGGTCCATGCCATGTTGTCAGAAACGTGCATCAGAGATGGAGGGAGCATTTTCCTGTTACCTCCATCTTCTATCCTCCCTCTTACATCCATCATCCTTGACTCTTCATCTAACATCTTTTACTCATCATTTGTCAAGATACAGTCAATAAGCTACCTAAAAGATAGTCTACTGCATCTTCCTTCCTGAATTAAAGGGGTAGTCCAAAGGTCAAATAAATCCCTATCTATTTAGTGCAGTATTCTAAAATAGTTTCTAATCTGCTTGTATTAAAAATTTCCTACTGTTCCCTAACTACTCTAACAGCTATTGTATTTCTTTCCCTACTTTCTGTGTGATGCTTTGTTTGAGTATTATTCTGTCCCGGGGCCTGTGGCTGCAAATATGGCTCTGTGAGATGCTGGATCTCTTCACCTTACTTACATGCACCTTCATCCTGTAGTCTATGACCTTGTTGCGGACGTCGTTGTCTTTGTGCCATAGGAATCTGAGGTAGTTTCTGCTGTCTTCTCTCACAGTAAAGCAATGAAACATTTGTTGAATGTCGGCCATTACTTACACAGATTCTTGTCTGAAGCGATTCAGTACTCCTATAAGGCTGTTGTTTAGATTAGGCCCAGTGAGGAGCAGGCTATTTAGGGAGATGCCTTCATACTGAGCATTGGAGTCAAACACCACTCTAATTTGGTCGGGTTTGCAAACATGGTAGACACCAAAGGATGGAAGATACCAGCATTCTTCACCTTCTTTCAGCGGGGGTGCGGGTTCCGCGTGACCTCTATCGAAGATATTCTGCATGAAGTCGACAAAATGTTTCTCCATCTCTGGCCTTCTCTTTAAGGTGCGTTTTAGGGATGATAACCTTGTCGTTGCTTGTTGCAGATTATCAGGTAGCCTTGTTCTTGGAGAGCGAAAAGATAGAGGTGCTACCCAGCTATTTGAATCGTCTTGGGCGAATTCCTTTTCCATAATCTTTATAAATTCCTTGTCCTCCCTTGCAGGTGCTAGCTGGTCATCTTCTCTTGTAGAGATGAACACTGTTGACCCGAGGTCATTATTACGGGACAGGAATATGTTCGTATCGTCAGAGGTTTCTTTCTTCCACTTGTTGTCGCTTATCTTCTCTTTCAACCAGTAATGATGTGGGCATGGTTGAAAGTAAGTGCTGCGACCATTTGGTAGGACATGAGCCTTAAATGAGGAAATCCTCATGGGTCTCTTCATCTTTTCTATACAGACATTGCCTATTTATCATAGACCCAGCCTCGGTCTAAGCGTTGAGCAAAAGGAGCGTCGTGTGGCCCGTTGATTTGCTGACATACCTTGTGTAGTCGCAGAATGTCTCTGCCAAGCAGGATCAGGATGTTTGCGCTGTTGTCGAGAGCTGGTATCTTGCCTGCCAAAATCCTTAGATGAGGGTGATGGAGTGCAGCCTCTGGAGTTGGAATTTCCTCTCTGTTGGACGGTATCTAGTTGCATTCGACCAGAGTTGGTAAGGGTATCTCCACATTGTTCTCAAGAGAAGACACCATGAGTCCATTGGCTCTTCTCCCAGAGACCTCCATAACACCACTGTAGGTGCCTAAGGTGTAGGGGTGAGAGTTGTGCAGTGTTAGTGCAGTGTTAGATTGGGATGGATGGAGCGCTTGCACATGCTCATCACTAGAGTTGAGCGAAACGGGTCGAAAAATTTCAAAAGTCGAAGTCGCCGACTTTTAGCAAAGTCGGGTTTCATGAAACGAAACCCGACCCTAGGATGAGGTCGGCCACGAGGTCGGCGACTTACGTGCCAAAGTCGCATTTCAAAAGTTTGTTTTGCACTCTTTTTCAGCCAATCAGTATCCACGGACACTGTGGGCAACGTGATGACATAGGCACGGGTCACCACCATCTTTCAGAAGGGCATGCAAGTGATTGGCTTGCTTTGGTGGGCATCACAGGGGGTATAAAAGGGCGTGCACGCCGACCGCCATCTTACTTCTGCCGATCTTAGCATAGGGAGAGGTTGCTGCTGATTCTGTAGGGAGAGCGTTAGGCAGGGAAGAAGAAAAAAAAACTGCTTCTGCTGCTAGCGATTTTGCCTGTACAACACACCAGTCACTGTGTGTGCAGTGCAAGGGGAGGCTATATAGTGGTGTATCAGTGGTGTTGGTTGTTGGGCTGCCTTCTAAGGCTTCCTGACATTCCTGCATTGCTGTTTACCCACTGCTCCGCAAACTGCTTTTTTAAAAGCAATCCCAATTTTTTTTTTTTGTCCTGCTGAGAAGAAAAAAAAACTGCTTCTGCTGCTAGCGATTTTGCCTGTACAACACACCAGTCACTGTGTGTGCAGTGCAAGGGGAGGCTATATAGTGGTGTATCAGTGGTGTTGGTTGTTGGGCTGCCTTCTAAGGCTTCCTGACATTCCTGCATTGCTGTTTACCCACTGCTCCGCAAACTGCTTTTTTAAAAGCAATCCCAATTTTTTTTTTTTGTCCTGCTGAGGTACTGAGCGTGCATTTTTTCACACCATACAGCAGTGTACGCTCCTCACACAGTACCGTGTAACGGCTGTTATCACAGCCACAGTGAAGCTATCAGTGTGTCACTCTGTGAGAATAAAACGAGGACATGTTCCGTTCTTACAGACCTGCACTCTAGGGAGATTCCTATTCTGCCCAATTCTACATACAACTTGTAGTTTGTGATACACTAGCCAATTTCTGCCTGTGACATAGCGCTGTGATATTCAGTGGGCCTCACACAATCCATAAGTGTCCAGTGTCCACAAGTGTGTGCAGAAATTCAAAATCTCACTTATCCTCTAGTCACTTTGGTCACAGCTGTGCCATCGAGCCTGTCACATAGCGCTCAGATATTCATTGGGCCTCACACAATCCAAAAGTGTCCAGTGTCCACAAGTGTCTGCTGAAATTCAAAATCTCACTTATCCTCTAGTCACTTTGGTCACAGCTGTGCCATCGAGCCTGTCACATAGCGCTCAGATATTCAATGGGCCTCACACAATACAAAAGTGTCCAGTGTCCAAAAGTGTGTGCAGAAATTCAAATCTTCCTTATCCTCTAGTCACTTTGGTCACAGCTGTGCCATCGAGCCTGTCACATAGCGCTCAGATATTCATTCGGCCTCACACAATCCAAAAGTGTCCAGTGTCCACAAGTGTCTGCTGAAATTCAAAATCTCCCTTATCCTCTAGTCACTTTGGTCACAGCTGTGCCATTGAGCCTGTCACATAGCGCTCAGATATTCATTGGGCCTCACACAATCCAAAAGTGTCCAGTGTCCACAAGTGTCTGCTGAAATTCAAAATCTCACTTATCCTCTAGTCACTTTGGTCACAGCTCTGCCATCGAGCCTGTCACATAGCGCTCAGATATTCATTGGGCCTCACACAATCCAAAAGTGTCCAGTGTCCACAAGTGTCTGCTGAAATTCAAAATCTCCCTTATCCTCTAGTCACTTTGGTCACAGCTGTGCCATCGAGCCTGTCACATAGCGCTCAGATATTCATTGGGCCTCACACAATCCAAAACTGTCCAGTGTCCACAAGTGTCTGCTGAAATTCAAAATCTCACTTATCCTCTAGTCACTTTGGTCACAGCTGTGCCATCGAGCCTGTCACATAGCGCTCAGATATTCATTGGGCCTCACACAATCCAAAAGTGTCCAGTGTCCACAAGTGTCTGCTGAAATTCAAAATCTCACTTATCCTCTAGTCACTTTGGTCACAGCTGTGCCATCGAGCCTGTCACATAGCGCTCAGATATTCATTGGGCCTCACACAATCCAAAAGTGTCCACTGTCCACAAATGTGTGCAGAAATTCAAAATCTCCCTTATCCTCTAGTCACTTTGGTCACAGCTGTGCCATCGAGCCTGTCACATAGCGCTCAGATATTCATTGGGCCTCACACAATCCAAAAGTGTCCAGTGTCCACAAGTGTCTGCTGAAATTCAAAATCTCCCTTATCCTCTAGTCACTTTGGTCACAGCTGTGCCATCGAGCCTGTCACATAGCGCTCAGATATTCATTGGGCCTCACACAATCCAAAACTGTCCAGTGTCCACAAGTGTCTGCTGAAATTCAAAATCTCACTTATCCTCTAGTAACTTTGGTCACAGCTGTGCCATCGAGCCTGTCACATAGCGCTCAGATATTCATTGGGCCTCACACAATCCAAAAGTGTCCAGTGTCCACAAGTGTCTGCTGAAATTCAAAATCTCCCTTATCCTCTAGTCACTTTGGTCACAGCTGTGCCATCGAGCCTGTCACATAGCGCTCAGATATTCATTGGGCCTCACACAATCCAAAAGTGTCCAGTGTCCACAAGTGTGTGCAGAAATTCAAAATCTCCCTTATCCTCTAGTCACTTTGGTCACAGCTGTGCCATCGAGACTGTCACATAGCGCTCAGATATTCATTGGGCCTCACACAATCCAAAAGTGTCCAGTGTCCACAAGTGTCTGCTGAAATTCAAAATCTCCCTTATCCTCTAGTCACTTTGGTCACAGCTGTGCCATCGAGCCTGTCACATAGCGCTCAGATATTCATTGGGCCTCACACAATCCAAAAGTGTCCAGTATCCACAAGTGTGTGCAGAAATTCAAAATCTCCCTTATCCTCTAGTCACTTTGGTCACAGCTGTGCCATCGAGCCTGTCACATAGCGCTCAGATATTCATTGGGCCTCACACAAACCAAAAGTGTCCAGTGTCCACAAGTGTCTGCTGAAATTCAAAATCTCCCTTATCCTCTAGTCACTTTGGTCACAGCTGTGCCATCGAGCCTGTCACATAGCGCTCAGATATTCATTGGGCCTCACACAATCCAAAAGTGTCCAGTGTCCACAAGTGTCTGCTGAAATTCAAAATCTCACTTATCCTCTAGTCACTTTGGTCACAGCTGTGCCATCGAGCCTGTCACATAGCGCTCAGATATTCATTGGGCCTCACACAATCCAAAAGTGTCCAGTGTCCACAAGTGTCTGCTGAAATTCAAAATCTCACTTATCTTCTAGTCACTTTGGTCACAGCTGTGCCATCGAGCCTGTCACATAGCGCTCAGATATTCATTGGGCCTCACACAATCCAAAAGTGTCCAGTGTCCACAAGTGTGTGCAGAAATTCAAAATCTCCCTTATCCTCTAGTCACTTTGGTCACAGCTGTGCCTTGGAGCCTGTCACATAGCCCTCAGATATTCATTCGGCCTCACACAATCCAAAAGTGTCCAGTGTCCACAAGTGTCTGCTGAAATTCAAAATCTCACTTATCCTCTAGTCACTTTGGTCACAGCTGTGCCATCGAGCCTGTCACATAGCGCTCAGATATTCATTGGGCCTCACACAATCCAAAAGTGTCCAGTGTCCACAAGTGTCTGCTGAAATTCAAAATCTCAATTATCCTCTAGTCACTTTGGTCACAGCTGTGCCATCGAGCCTGTCACATAGCCCTCAGATATTCATTGGGCCTCACACAATCCAAAAGTGTCCAGTGTCCACAAGTGTCTGCTGAAATTCAAAATCTCACTTATCCTCTAGTCACTTTGGTCACAGATGTGCCATCGAGCCTGTCACATAGCGCTCAGATATTCATTGGGCCTCACACAATCCTAAAGTGTCCAGTGTCCACAAGTGTCTGCTGAAATTCAAAATCTCCCTTATCCTCTAGTTACTTTGGTCACAGCTGTGCCATTGAGCCTGTCACATAGCGCTCAGATATTCATTGGGCCTCACACAAGCCAAAACTGTCCAGTGTCCACAAGTGTCTGCTGAAATTCAAAATCTCACTTATCCTCTAGTCACTTTGGTCACAGCTGTGCCATCGAGCCTGTCACATAGCGCTCAGATATTCATTGGGCCTCACACAATCCAAAAGTGTCCAGTGTCCACAAGTGTCTGCTGAAATTCAAAATCTCAATTATCCTCTAGTCACTTTGGTCACAGCTGTGCCATCGAGCCTGTCACATAGCCCTCAGATATTCATTGGGCCTCACACAATCCAAAAGTGTCCAGTGTCCACAAGTGTCTGCTGAAATTCAAAATCTCACTTATCCTCTAGTCACTTTGGTCACAGCTGTGCCATCGAGCCTGTCACATAGCGCTCAGATATTCATTGGGCCTCACACAATCCTAAAGTGTCCAGTGTCCACAAGTGTCTGCTGAAATTCAAAATCTCCCTTATCCTCTAGTTACTTTGGTCACAGCTGTGCCATTGAGCCTGTCACATAGCGCTCAGATATTCATTGGGCCTCACACAATCCAAAACTGTCCAGTGTCCACAAGTGTCTGATGAAATTCAAAATCTCACTTATCCTCTAGTCACTTTGGTCACAGCTGTGCCATCGAGCCTGTCACATAGCGCTCAGATATTCATTGGGCCTCACACAATCCAAAAGTGTCCAGTGTCCACAAGTGTCTGCTGAAATTCAAAATCTCACTTATCCTCTAGTCACTTTGGTCACAGCTGTGCCATCGAGCCTGTCACATAGCGCTCAGATATTCATTGGGCCTCACACAATCCAAAAATGTCCAGTGTCCACAAGTGTCTGCTGAAATTCAAAATCTCCCTTATCCTCTAGTCACTTTGGTCACAGCTGTGCCATCGAGCCTGTCACATAGCGCTCAGATATTCATTGGGCCTCACACAATCCAAAACTGTCCAGTGTCCACAAGTGTCTGCTGAAATTCAAAATCTCACTTATCCTCTAGTAACTTTGGTCACAGCTGTGCCATCGAGCCTGTCACATAGCGCTCAGATATTCATTGGGCCTCACACAATCCAAAATTGTCCAGTGTCCACAAGTGTCTGCTGAAATTCAAAATCTCCCTTATCCTCTAGTCACTTTGGTCACAGCTGTGCCATCGAGCCTGTCACATAGCGCTAAGATATTCATTGGGCCTCACACAATCCAAAAGTGTCCAGTGTCCACAAGTGTGTGCAGAAATTCAAAATCTCCCTTATCCTCTAGTCACTTTGGTCACAGCTGTGCCATCGAGACTGTCACATAGCGCTCAGATATTCATTGGGCCTCACACAATCCAAAAGTGTCCAGTGTCCACAAGTGTCTGCTGAAATTCAAAATCTCCCTTATCCTCTAGTCACTTTGGTCACAGCTGTGCCATCGAGCCTGTCACATAGCGCTCAGATATTCATTGGGCCTCACACAATCCAAAAGTGTCCAGTGTCCACAAGTGTGTGCAGAAATTCAAAATCTCCCTTATCCTCTAGTCACTTTGGTCACAGCTGTGCCATCGAGCCTGTCACATAGTGCTCAGATATTCATTGGGCCTCACACAATCCAAAAGTGTCCAGTGTCCACAAGTGTCTGCTGAAATTCAAAATCTCCCTTATCCTCTAGTCACTTTGGTCACAGCCGTGCCATCGAGCCTGTCACATAGCGCTCAGATATTCATTGGGCCTCACACAAACCAAAAGTGTCCAGTGTCCACAAGTGTCTGCTGAAATTCAAAATCTCACTTATCCTCTAGTCACTTTGGTCACAGCTGTGCCATCGAACCTGTCACATAGCGCTCAGATATTCATTGGGCCTCACACAATCCAAAAGTGTCCAGTGTCCACAAGTGTCTGCTGAAATTCAAAATCTCACTTATCCTCTAGTCACTTTGGTCACAGCTGTGCCATCGAGCCTGTCACATAGCGCTCAGATATTCATTGGGCCTCACACAATCCAAAAGTGTCCAGTGTCCACAAGTGTCTGCTGAAATTCAAAATCTCACTTATCTTCTAGTCACTTTGGTCACAGCTGTGCCATCGAGCCTGTCACATAGCGCTCAGATATTCATTGGGCCTCACACAATCCAAAAGTGTCCAGTGTCCACAAGTGTGTGCAGAAATTCAAAATCTCCCTTATCCTCTAGTCACTTTGGTCACAGCTGTGCCATGGAGCCTGTCACATAGCCCTCAGATATTCATTCGGCCTCACACAATCCAAAAGTGTCCAGTGTCCACAAGTGTCTGCTGAAATTCAAAATCTCACTTATCCTCTAGTCACTTTGGTCACAGCTGTGCCATCGAGCCTGTCACATAGCGCTCAGATATTCATTGGGCCTCACACAATCCAAAAGTGTCCAGTGTCCACAAGTGTCTGCTGAAATTCAAAATCTCAATTATCCTCTAGTCACTTTGGTCACAGCTGTGCCATCGAGCCTGTCACATAGCCCTCAGATATTCATTGGGCCTCACACAATCCAAAAGTGTCCAGTGTCCACAAGTGTCTGCTGAAATTCAAAATCTCACTTATCCTCTAGTCACTTTGGTCACAGCTGTGCCATCGAGCCTGTCACATAGCGCTCAGATATTCATTGGGCCTCACACAATCCAAAAGTGTCCAGTGTCCACAAGTGTCTGCTGAAATTCAAAATCTCCCTTATCCTCTAGTTACTTTGGTCACAGCTGTGCCATTGAGCCTGTCACATAGCGCTCAGATATTCATTGGGCCTCACACAATCCAAAAGTGTCCAGTGTCCACATGTGCCTGCTGAAATTCAAAATCTCACTTATCCTCTAGTCACTTTGGTCACAGCTGTGCCATCGAGCCTGTCACATAGCGCTCAGATATTCATTGGGCCTCACACAATCCAAAAGTGTCCAGTGTCCACAAGTGTGTGCAGAAATTCAAAATCTCCCTTATCCTCTAGTCACTTTGGTCACAGCTGTGCCATCGAGCCTGTCACATTGCGCTCAGATATTCATTGGGCCTCACACAATCCAAAAGTGTCCAGTGTCCACTAGTGTCTGCTGAAATTCAAAATCTCACTTATCCTCTAGTCACTTTGGTCACAGCTGTGCCATCGAGCCTGTCACATAGCGCTCAGATATTCATTGGGCCTCACACAATCCAAAAGTGTCCAGTGTCCACAAGTGTGTGCAGAAATTCAAAATCTCCCTTATCCTCTAGTCACTTTGGTCACAGCTGTGCCATGGAGACTGTCACATAGCGCTCAGATACTCATTGGGCCTCACACAATCCAAAAGTGTCCAGTGTCCACAAGTGTCTGCTGAAATTCAAAATCTCACTTATCTTCTAGTCACTTTGGTCACAGCTGTGCCATCGAGCCTGTCACATAGCGCTCAGATATTCATTGGGCCTCACACAATCCAAAAGTGTCCAGTGTCCACAAGTGTCTGCTGAAATTCAAAATCTCACTTATCCTCTAGTCACTTTGGTCTCAGCTGAGCCATCGAGCCTGTCACATAGCGCTCAGATATTCATTGGGCCTCACACAATCCAAAAGTGTCCAGTGTCCACAAGTGTCTGCTGAAATTCAAAATCTCACTTATCCTCTAGTCACTTTGGTCACAGCTGTGCCATCGAGCCTGTCACATAGCGCTCAGATATTCATTGGGCCTCACACAATCCAAAAGTGTCCAGTGTCCACAAGTGTCTGCTGAAATTCAAAATCTCACTTATCTTCTAGTCACTTTGGTCACAGCTGTGCCATCGAGCCTGTCACATAGCGCTCAGATATTCATTGGGCCTCACACAATCCAAAAGTTTCCAGTGTCCACAAGTGTGTGCAGAAATTCAAAATCTCCCTTATCCTCTAGTCACTTTGGTCACAGCTGTGCCATCGAGCCTGTCACATAGCGCTCAGATTTTCATTGGGCCTCACACAATCCAAAAGTGTCCAGTGTCCACAAGTGTGTGCAGAAATTCAAAATCTCCCTTATCCTCTAGTCACTTTGGTCACAGCTGTGCCATGGAGCCTGTCACATAGGCCTCAGATATTCATTCGGCCTCACACAATCCAAAAGTGTCCAGTGTCCACAAGTGTCTGCTGAAATTCAAAATCTCACTTATCCTCTAGTCACTTTGGTCACAGCTGTGCCATCGAGCCTGTCACATAGCGCTCAGATATTCATTGGGCCTCACACAATCCAAAAGTGTCCAGTGTCCACAAGTGTCTGCTGAAATTCAAAATCTCACTTATCTTCTAGTCACTTTGGTCACAGCTGTGCCATCGAGCCTGTCACATAGCGCTCAGATATTCATTGGGCCTCACACAATCCAAAAGTGTCCAGTGTCCACAGGTGTGTGCAGAAATTCAAAATCTCCCTTATCCTCTAGTCACTTTGGTCACAGCTGTGCCATCGAGCCTGTCACATAGCGCTCAGATATTCATTGGGCCTCACACAATCCAAAGTGTCCAGTGTCCACAAGTGTCTGCTGAAATTCAAAATCTCCCTTATCCTCTAGTCACTTTGGTCACAGCTGTGCCATGGAGCCTGTCACATAGCCCTCAGATATTCATTCGGCCTCACACAATCCAAAAGTGTCCAGTGTCCACAAGTGTCTGCTGAAATTCAAAATCTCACTTATCCTCTAGTCACTTTGGTCACAGCTGTGCCATCGAGCCTGTCACATAGCGCTCAGATATTCATTGGGCCTCACACAATCCAAAAGTGTCCAGTGTCCACAATTGTGTGCAGAAATTCAAAATCTCCCTTATCCTCTAGTCACTTTGGTCACAGCTGTGCCATGGAGCCTGTCACATAGCCCTCAGATATTCATTCGGCCTCACACAATCCAAAAGTGTCCAGTGTCCACAAGTGTCTGCTGAAATTCAAAATCTCACTTATCCTCTAGTCACTTTGGTCACAGCTGTGCCATCGAGCCTGTCACATAGCGCTCAGATATTCATTGGGCCTCACACAATCCAAAAGTGTCCAGTGTCCACAAGTGTCTGCTGAAATTCAAAATCTCACTTATCTTCTAGTCACTTTGGTCACAGCTGTGCCATCGAGCCTGTCACATAGCGCTCAGATATTCATTGGGCCTCACACAATCCAAAAGTGTCCAGTGTCCACAAGTGTGTGCAGAAATTCAAAATCTCCCTTATCCTCTATTCACTTTGGTCACAGCTGTGCCATCGAGCCTGTCACATAGCGCTCAGATATTCATTGGGCCTCACACAATCCAAAAGTGTCCAGTGTCCACAAGTGTCTGCTGAAATTCAAAATCTCCCTTATCCTCTAGTCACTTTGGTCACAGCTGTGCCATGGAGCCTGTCACATAGCCCTCAGATATTCATTCGGCCTCACACAATCCAAAAGTGTCCAGTGTCCACAAGTGTCTGCTGAAATTCAAAATCTCACTTATCCTCTAGTCACTTTGGTCACAGCTGTGCCATCGAGCCTGTCACATAGCGCTCAGATATTCATTGGGCCTCACACAATCCAAAAGTGTCCAGTGTCCACAAGTGTCTGCTGAAATTCAAAATCTCACTTATCCTCTAGTCACTTTGGTCACAGCTGTGCCATCGAGCCTGTCACATAGCGCTCAGATATTCATTGGGCCTCACACAATCCAAAAGTGTCCAGTGTCCACAACTGTGTGCAGAAATTCAAAATCTCCCTTATCCTCTAGTTACTTTGGTCACAGCTGTGCCATCGAGCCTGTCACATAGCGCTCAGATATTCATTGGGCCTCACACAATCCAAAAGTGTCCAGTGTCCACAAGTGTCTGCTGAAATTCAAAATCTCACTTATCCTCTAGTCACTTTGGTCACAGCTGTGCCATCGAGCCTGTCACATAGCGCTCAGATATTCATTGGGCCTCACACAATCCAAAAGTGTCCAGTGTCCACAAGTGTGTGCAGAAATTCAAAATCTCCCTTATCCTCTAGTCACTTTGGTCACAGCTGTGCCATCGAGCCTGTCACATTGCACTCAGATATTCATTGGGCCTCACACAATCCAAAAGTGTCCACAAGTGTCTGCTGAAATTCAAAATCTCCCTTATCCTCTAGTCACTTTGGTCACAGCTGTGCCATCGAGCCTGTCACATAGCGCTCAGATATTCATTGGGCCTCACACAATCCAAAAGTGTCCAGTGTCCACAAGTGTGTGCAGAAATTCAAAATCTCCCTTATCCTCTAGTCACTTTGGTCACAGCTGTGCCATCGAGCCTGTCACATTGCACTCAGATATTCATTGGGCCTCACACAATCCAAAAGTGTCCAGTGTCCACAAGTGTCTGCTGAAATTCAAAATCTCCCTTATCCTCTAGTCACTTTGGTCACAGCTGTGCCATCGAGCCTGTCACATAGCGCTCAGATATTCATTGGGCCTCACACAATCCAAAAGTGTCCAGTGTCCACAAGTGTCTGCTGAAATTCAAAATCTTACTTATCCTCTAGTCACTTTGGTCACAGCTGTGCCATCGAGCCTGTCACATAGCGCTCAGATATTCATTGGGCCTCACACAATCCAAAAGTGTCCAGTGTCCACAAGTGTCTGCTGAAATTCAAAATCTCCCTTATCCTCTAGTCACTTTGGTCACAGCTGTGCCATCGAGCCTGTCACATAGCGCTCAGATATTCATTGGGCCTCACACAATGCAAAAGTGTCCAGTGTCCACAAGTGTGTGCAGAAATTCAAAATCTCCCTTATCCTCTAGTCACTTTGGTCACAGCTGTGCCATCGAGCCTGTCACATAGCGCTCAGATATTCATTGGGCCTCACACAATCCAAAACTGTCCAGTGTCCACAAGTGTCTGCTGAAATTCAAAATCTCCCTTATCCTCTAGTCACTTTGGTCACAGCTGTGCCATCGAGCCTGTCACATAGCGCTCAGATATTCATTGGGCCTCACACAATCCAAATGTGTCCAGTGTCCACAAGTGTCTGCTGAAATTCAAAATCTCACTTATCCTCTAGTCACTTTGGTCACAGCTGTGCCATCGAGCCTGTCACATAGCGCTCAGATATTCATTGGGCCTCACACAATCCAAAAGTGTACAGTGTCCACAAGTGTCTGCTGAAATTCAAAATCTCCCTTATCCTCTAGTCACTTTGGTCACAGCTGTGCCATCGAGCCTGTCACATAGCGCTCAGATATTCATTGGGCCTCACACAATCCAAAAGTGTCCAGTGTCCACAAGTTTGTGCAGAAATTCAAAGTCTCCCTTATCCTCTAGTCACTTTGGTCACAGCTGTGCCATCGAGCCTGTCACATAGCACTCAGATATTCATTGGGCCTCACACAATCCAAAAGTGTCCAGTGTCCACAAGTGTCTGCAGAAATTCAAAATCTCCCCTGTCCTATAGACATCTTGTACCTTGTTTTACATTACTATATAGTTTGTTGGATTTTGTCTACATTTCTACCAAAAATGAGGAAGGCTGGTGGAAGAGGCCATGGAATTGGGCGGGGGTTGGCAGCTGGTAATGGTGGTGTTAGTGGTGGATCTGATGGTTGTGGCAAGAGCAAAATAGGACCGAATGCAGGAGGTGTTGAGCCTGCGTCATCGTCTGGCTACATAAGGCCTCGAACGCTTAGTTTTCTAGGAGTTGGCAAACCGCTTTTAAAGCCAGAGCATCAGGAAAAAGTTTTGTCTTACATTGCTGACTCAGCCTCCAGCTCTATCGCCTCCTCTTCTTCAGTTGTAAAAAGTAAAAGCACTGAGTCATCATTGGAGGCTCATGTTCATGAACCACACCTTTCCTTGTGTCCTTCACCCCAACCAAGATTGAAGGATGACGCAGGCCATACTACTGATTACTCCATGGAGCTGTTTTCACATACCATGCCTGGATTATCAAGTGAAATGGTGAATTACCCAGGCCAAGATGAATCTGACATGGAGTGCATGGTTGCACAGCCGCTGATGGATGATTCTGCTGGTACATTCACTCAGAGCACTACATTGTCCTCGCAGTGTACAGAGCCAGATTCTGACCCTGATGAGACTCAGGTGCCCCTTCCCGCACACTATACCACCATACACGGTGACACAGAGGAAGGTGCACATGACATAGAAGAGGAGGTGATGGATGACCCAGTTGTTGACCCAGATTGGCATCCATTTGGGGAAGAGGGTGCTGCTTCCAATAGCTCAGATGAGGAGCATCCACAGCAGACATCGACATCGCAACAGCTGTTATCTGGCAGGCCCGGAGCACTCCAAAGACAGGTTCCAAACATCAAAAGAGTTGCTGGACAGCTTGTCCAGAGGGTCAAAAGATCACAGCGTGCTAGGCCGCAAAATGTCTGCCAAAGTAGGAAGAGTGCAGTGTGGCACTTTTTTGAACAAAATCCTCATGATCAGGCCAAGGTTATCTGTAAGAAGTGCGCAAAGACCTTTAGCCGAGGGAAAAATCTGAAAAATTTGAATACCAGTTGCATGCTTAGACATTTAACCAGCATGCACTTGCAAGCGTGGACACAACACCAAACCTCAAGTGCCACATGTGCAACTGATCACAACGAAGGTAGTCAGCAACGCTACATTGTTTCCCCCACTGTAAGCCCACCGGTTAGCACAGCAGCAAATGTTGAGGTGTCGTTGCAAGGCCACAGCAGTCAGGGAATCCCACTGTTATATCAACGAAAGACTGATTCTAGGCCATCAGAAAGAACAACAACTCCATCACCATCATCAACCCTCTCTCAGTCCGCCCTGTCCACCGCTACTTCCACCATATGCAGCTCTCAAGTCCAGCTCACCCTCCCAGACACTATGAGTAGGTCAAGAAAGTACTCAGTCTCTCATCCGCGTACACTGGGTTTGAACGCCCACATTGCCAGACTAATCTCGTTTGAGATGATGCCCTTTCGGTTGGTGGAAAGCACAGCTTTCCGCGAACTCATGGCCTATGCAGTACCACGCTATGACCTACCCAGTCGCCACTTCTTCTCTCGCAAAGCCATCCCAGCCCTCCACCATCATGTGAAAGACCGCATTGTCCATGCACTCAAGCAGTCAGTGAGCGGAAAGGTGCACCTCACAACTGATGCATGGTCCAGTCGGCATGGCCAGGGCCGTTACGTGTCCATCACTGCGCACTGGGTTAATGTGGTGGATGCAGGGTCCACAGGGGACAGCGGTGGTGGGACAGTGCTGCCTAGCCCACGGTATAGGAAACAGTTGGCTGTAGGCGTTCCACCCTCCTCCTCCTCCTCCTCCAGAAGCGAAAGCTCGTCCACAGAGCACAGTCGTATGAGCACTCCATCTGCAGCTGCCACTGTTGCACACGATGTGTCCCCCTATCGAGCAGCTAGTGGAAAGCGTCAGCAGGCTGTGTTGCAGATGATGTGATTGGGCGACAGACATACTGCCGAGGTGCTGGCCGAGTACTTGAAGCGACAAACTGAGTCATGGCTGGGCAGTGTACATCTTGAGGCAGGCAAGGTAGTTAGTGATAACGGCCGTAATTTTGTGGCAGCCATAGACCTTTAAATACTCAGCCACATACCTTGCTTGGCTCACACCTTGAACCTGGTGGTGCAGTGCTTCCTCAAAAATTATCCGGAGTTAACAGCCCTGCTCCAGAAGGTGCGAAGACTGTGCGCGCACATCCGCCGGTCGCCTGTACACTCCGTTCGTATGAAGAAGCTGCAGCGATTGCTCCACCTTCCCAACCACCGCCTCATTATCGACATTGCAACAAGGTGGAACTCCACCCTGCACATGGTGGAGCGGCTGTGCGAGCAGAGGCAGGCCATAATGCATTTGTGGGAGGATACACGGCCAGGCACTTTGAGAGCAGACATGGAGTTGACAGGTGTGCAGTGGTCGAAGCTGAAAGACCTCTGTAAAGTCCTTCAGTGTTTTGAGGAATGCACACGGCTGGTAAGCGCAGACGACGCCATCCTAAGCATGAGCATCCCACTTATGCGTCTGCTCATGCAAACTTTGACGCACCTTAAGGAGCAGGCGTCTGCAGCCAATGTTGATGAGGAGGAAGAGGAGGAGGGAATCCTTGATGACATTCAGCCATTGTCTGCTCAGGGACCTCTCCTGGACGAGGTGGAGGAAGAAGAGGAGGAGGAGGAAGATGATGGGGATGATTACTTAGGGGAGGAGGATGCATCTCGTGGGGCAAGTGAAAATGTTGGCGTGGCAAGGTCTGGTACAGGGTTTGTGCGTGACTGGAGGGATGTGGATTTGCCAGAAAGTGCTCCTCCAACCAGCACTCGCAGTGCATCATTGACACTGGGAACATTGGCCCACATGTCAGGTTATGCCTTGCGGATCCTAAAAAGGGACCCCCGCATTGCCAAAATGATGAACGATGACGACTACTGGTTGGCCAGCATCCTGGATCCACGCTATAAAGGCAAATTACAAAACATCATGCCACAGGAGAACCTTGACCTAATATTGGCTAATAAATAAGCAACTCTGGTAAATCGGTTGCTTGAGGCATTCCCAGCACACAGCAGCGGTGATGGTTCTCACACGAGCCGTACGGGCCGGGGGCAGCTTGGCAGAGGTGTTCGTGGTGCACACAGCAGAAGTGGCGTTGGAGACAGGGGTTTCATGACAATGTTGTGGACTGATTTTTCAAATACCGCTCACACAACTGGTAATACTGCATCGATGGAAAGTGACAGGAGACAGCAGTTGTCAACCATGGTTACAAACTACTTTTCCTCCCATATCGATGTTCTTCCACACAGGTCATTCCCCTTTGACTATTGGGCCGCTAAACTGGACACCTGGCCTGAATTGGCACAATATGCCTTACAGGAGCTCGCTTGCCCAGCTGCAAGTGTGCTATCGGAAAGAGTCTTCAGTGCAGCTGGATCAATCCTGACAGAAAAAAGGACCCGTCTGTCAACCCAAAATGTGGATGATCTAACCTTCATTAAAATGAACCATGCATGGGTTTCCAAGGATTTTGTCCCACCTTCCCCTGATGACACATAGGGTGACAGAAAAATGGCTTGCTTTGGTCCACCTCTTCCTGGGACTTGACCTATTTCGCCTTTTGCATCAGCTGAATGTCCAACATCAACATATGCCATTTTCTAAAACTCCCTAACTGTGCTGCCTCCCCCCCCATGGCCGGGGTCACCACCTAGCGCACGACACCGTGCGAGTGCCGTTGCCCTGGACAGGTGGGTAGGCCGACTCTTGGGCGCGGGCACTGGCACAGGGTCCCTCATAGTGCAATCAAGTGTCTCTGACGGTGGTGGTGCACACCCGCCGTCAGACACACCGCTATACTATGAGGGGCCCAGTGCCAGTACCGACGCCCACGAGTGGGCCCCCCCTTGCTTGGGCAGGGCCCCAGCATTTGCAATCTTTACCTCTCCCTGCTCCTCCGCTGTGTAATCTGGGCCATCAAATCCATACTGTGCCTGACACCGTCTGAGCCTGCCTCCTGAGACATATATTTTGAATGTGTACGCTATCCATACATGTTATCCGGGGATACGGTACCCTTTGTAACCTTTGTGCAATCACGTGCAATCCATACTGGGCCTAACACCGTCTGAGCCTGCCTCCTGAGACATATATTTTGAATGTGTACGCTATCCATACATGTTATCCGGGGATACGGTACCCTTTCTAACCTTTGTGCAATCACGTGCAATCCATACTGGGCCTAACACTGTCTGAGCCTGCCTCCTGAGACATATATTTTGAATGTGTACGCTATCCATACATGTTATCCGGGGATACGGTACCCTTTCTAACCTTTGTGCAATCACGTGCAATCCATACTGGGCCTAACACCGTCTGAGCCTGCCTCCTGAGACATATATTTTGAATGTGTACGCTATCCATACATGTTATCCGGGGATACGGTACCCTTTCTAACCTTTGTGCAATCACGTGCAATCCATACTGGGCCTAACACCGTCTGAGCCTGCCTCCTGAGACATATATTTTGAATGTGTACGCTATGCATACATGTTATCCGGGGATACGGTACCCTTTCTAACCTTTGTGCAATCACGTGCAATCCATACTGGGCCTAACACCGTCTGAGCCTGCCTCCTGAGACATATATTTTGAATGTGTACACTATCCATACATGTTATCCGGGGATACGGTACCCTTTCTAACCTTTGTGCAATCACGTGCAATCCATACTGGGCCTAACACCGTCTGAGCCTGCCTCCTGAGACATATATTTTGAATGTGTACGCTATCCATACATGTTATCTGGGGATACGGTACCCTTTCTAACCTTTGTGCAATCACGTGTAATCCATACTGGGCGTGAGAACGGCTGGCGAGCTGTTAAGCAAGCTACAGCACCTGTGGTTTGCACACGTAAGTTTTTCATTTTTTCAGGAATGACGGTTAGGCCTAATTCTGGAACTGCAGTTGACCTGCACTTACTGGGAAATCATTGTTCACGGGTAATAATTGTAATCAGTGATCCCCATCACTAACGTTGTTCAGCGGGTTATCTGCACCTGTAAGCGACAAACGCTGGCCTTTTCAGTGTAGCGCACATGCAGCCACGGACATGTAAGGGCATGACACACCAGTTATTGGCCAATCTCATGTTCCAGAGCCTCACGTGTCCCTCTAGTAAGCCGGACTCGGACCGCGGGGCATGACGGAGTCTCGTTCGTTAACGGAATTAAGCTTGCAATGTGTGCATCTGTTCTGTAGCTGGCATGGTTGAGGTTTCCCAGGTGGAGTCGAATTTAACCGTAGGCTCCACTCCTGGTGGTGCCCTTCTGGACATTCCTTTAAGGTTCAGCTTTGCAACCATACTGCCCACGTAAAACAAACACTTTGCCTTCATGAACGCTGTTTGGAGGGTCATGACTCGTGGGAATAACGCCGCCCAATCAGGTAACCTGCTAGGGAGATCCTTCGTTGCTCCCAAGCATGACATCACACTCCCTAGGAGGAAGGTAATGCCACTGTGGCGACCGTACTCCTGGGGGCGACACAAGTGCACTGATGCCCAGCCACTGCTCGATGAATCTGCTGGTACATTGACCCAGACCACTACATTCCCCTCGCACGCTACATGGCCTGAATCTGACCCTGATGAAACTCAGGTTACCCTTCCCATATACAGTTCCATCTTACACGGTGACAAAGAGGAAGCTGCAGCTGAAAGTGCAGGTTCGGCCCACCCGCCATCAGACACACCACCGTACTATCAGGGGCCCTGTACCAGTGCCATCGCCAATGAGTGGGCCCCCCCTGCTTGCTCAGGATCACAGCACTTGCAAGGTTGAAATACTGTGCAGTGAGATGGAAGATGAGGACGACGAGGAGTCCAGACTAGTACAGGGATTCCCTAGCGAGGAGACTTATTTGATTGTTTTCAATGTTGGGACAGCAATTTTTGGGGAGCACGTTACTCTGGAGAATGATAGATGGGGCCCACCATACACTGGAACATTCCAAAGGTGGACATCAGACACTGGAGCAGCATTTACAGGGCCCATTATACACTAGAGCATTAGAAATGGGGCCCATTATGTTTGGAGCATTATTTGGGCCCATAAGACAGTGGAGCTTCATCCATGGGGACCAACATATACTTTAGCATTATGTGGAGCTCATCATATACTGTTTCAAACATTATATGGGACCAATGATTCTGTATGGAGAAATAGATGGGCCTCGTCATGAGATGTAAAAAGTGAAGTATTTTTCATTGTACTATACCGCTATTTCTCTGCCATATCGGAGCATGATCATTGATGAGTTGTGGTATGTGTTAAAGGGGCGCTCTTTCGCCCAGGGCACATGAAAACCTGCAGCCAGCCCTCCCCCCCACAACTTTAGCCAAATAACCCCCATTTTTCAGTGCGTAACTTGTATTATGAAGTTAATTAAGGTTGACAAGCTTAAGTAAGAAGAATTGATGCTTTTGGCATTCAAATGGGCACTGTAGGTGTGTTTCCTGTCCTCCTCTCACTGCCGACTTTTATTCCCCATTGACTTACATTGGATTTCGTGTTTCGGGACGACCCCGACTTTTCCCTATAATCGGACAATCTTGCTCGACCCGACTTTTGGAAAAGTCGGGTTTCACGAAACGAAACGCGACCCTAAAAAAACAAAAGTCGCTCAACTCTAGCTGTGAGTAATGACCAGAAGCATTTGTGTCTAAGTCAAGAGGACTGAAATGTCAGTGTGAAAAATATACAAAAGAGCAACTATTATTTGTCTCCATGCTTTTTATTTTTGATATAAAAATAATAAAAAAAATACAAGGAATAAAACAATTCCACACATATTTACAATAGGCTGTAGTGGGGGCTGCATGTGTGTGAGTGAGTGGCATGTCCTTCTTGTGTGACTAGCATTTCAGCACTCACCGAGCAGTCTGTCTGCACTGTCGGAACATACCTGGCACTGCCTGGGTAGGTCCCTGGTACATTTGTTTCTTGTGAACAAAATAGGTGAAGCAGTCACCTATTTATCCCCCACAGCACAAAAGGCTGCATGCAAATTTGCTAAGGTGTTAGCAACCTTATGCATATCCTCCGCACAACAATGCAGCTGGGGGGTGGGCAGACACACTCAGGAGCAGCTTACATTCTTTTGCTCTTTTACAAGACCTTTGTTGAGGTGGATCAATTAATTTGTTTTGTTTTTTGTCTGTCATTTTTCACCCAGTTCTTTCACATCTTTTTTTAAAAGAAAAACATAACTAAATTCTTTTAGAAAAACTTGAAAAATTGAAACAGATTGTATGTTTTGCAAACTATATGTACATTTGGCAAAATGACCTGGATAATGCAGCACAACATCACGGATCAGCAGCAAAAGGTCACATCTCTCCCAAAACACTTCATGTGTGCTTCAAAACAAAATGTGTGGTTTATACAAATTGTCAGTTCCCTCAAAATGCAAAGTCTATTGACCTGTCTTTCACACAGTGTTTTGAGGATGAATTCAGCTCTACTCCCCCCTGCAGATTTCTCAGACAATGGCCACATTTGCAAATGAAAGGATGCTAATTGGAGCCATCAGAGTCGTCAGTTTGGACTAAGGGTCATTTGACCCTCTTTCGAGACTTCGGGGGGAGCTCGAAATTTCTGGGACTTCTAGTGTTAAAGGTCATACCACAGCACCTCAATTGGATTAAGGTAAGGAATTTGACTAGGCCACTCCAAAGTTTTAATTTTGTTTTTCTTAAGCCATTCAGAGGTGGACTTACTGGTGTGTTTTGGATCATTGACCTGCTGCATAACCCAAGTTCTCATCAGCTTGAGGTCAGAAACAGATGGCCAGAAATTATTCTTCAGAAGACTTCATGGTTCCATTTACCACAGCAATTCTTGCAGGTCCTGAAGCAGCAAAACAGCCCCAGACCATCACATTACCACCACCATATTGTACTGTTGGTATAATGTTCCCTTTCTGAAATGCAGTGTTACTTTTACACCAGATGTAATGAGACATACACCTTCCAAAAAGTTTAACATTTGTCTTTTCAGTCCACAGAGCATTCTCCCCAAAGTCTTGGGGATCATCCAGATGTTTTCTGGCAAAACTGAGAGAAACATATATGATCTTATTGCTCAGCAGTACTGTTTGTCTTGGAACTCTGCCATGCAGACCATTATTGCCTGGTCTTTCTTATGGTGGAGTTATGAATACTGACCTTAACTGAGGCAAGGGACACCAGCAATTCTTTGGATGTTTCATTTTTTTGCCATTTGTGAATAATGGCTCTCATTGTGGTTCGCCAGAGTCCCAAAGCTTTAGAAATGGTGTTATAACCAGTGATGAGCAAACGGGCTCGCCACTACACAGTAGTCACCCAATTATCACTGTGCTCGGTGTACTCGGCGAGCACCGAGTATTTCAAGGATTATTTGGGGGGAACTCGGGTCTCCACCCAGCAATTTTGGTGAACTTTGGAGACCCAATCACGGTGCAGGGATTGTCTGCCAGGCTATGAAACGCCGCAGCCAACTTTGTTGAGGTCGTGCAGTGATTGGCAGGCCGCACAACATCATCAGGGGTATAAGGGACCGGACGCCACTCAGCTCGGCACATTCAGCTCCGGATTGAGAAAGTATAGGGAGAACGGCTGCCTTAATAGGGTCACAATTGTGCATTTCTTAGTTAGTGTGAGGTCTACCATCCTAAAAACTCACATCCAGCTAAACCAACAGTCCTTCTAAGGACTAATTCCAATGTATATAGATTCCATTGTTAGGCTGGGGAGTGTACATCGCTCTATACACATCAGTGCAAGGCCTGCAGGAACTGTATGTGCATATATACAGCATTGCATACATCAAGAGGGTCCATTACCTTCCTGTGTTCTGGTGCTGCTGCTACCTGTGGGATATATTAGCCGTATATAGCTAGCCCCTGGTGCAATTGGAATACAGGCCACACAATTTTGGTATGGTATCTCCGTGGCAGCTCATAACTGTGCGTGCTCAAACTTTGGCCAGTTTATGGCTGTTTTCTTTTTTTGAGCTGGCTGACACTTTTGTTTTAAATACAGCAGTATTTAGTCCACAAAAAAGCCACACATTTTTTGGTGTGGTAGCTCATATCTCTGCGTGCTCAAACTTTGGCCAATTTATGGCAGTTTTATATTTTTGGGCTGGCTGTTACTTTTGTTTAAATACAGCAGTATTTAGCCCACAAAAAAGGCCACACATTCATAGTCATAGAATCATAGAATCGTAGAGTTGGAAGGGACCTCCTGGGCCATCTGGTCCAACCCCCTTCTCAAAGCAGGATTCGCTAAATCATCCCAGTCAGATGTCTGTCCAGCCTCTGTTTGAAGACTTCCATTGAAGGAGAACTCACCACTTCTCGTGGCAGCTTGTTCCACTCATTGATCACTCTAACTGTCAAAAAGTTTTTTCTAATATCTAATCTGTGTCTCCTCCCATTCAGTTTCATCCCATTGCTTCTAGTCTTTCCTTGTGCAAATGAGAATAAAGTTGATCCTTCTACAATGTGACAGCCCTTTAGATATTTGTAGACAGCTATTAAGTCTCCTCTCAGTCTTCTCTTTTGCAAACTAAACAATCCCAAATCCTGCAACCTTTCCTCATAAGACAAGGTTTGCAGACCGGTCACCATTCTGGTTGCTCTTTTCTGAACTTGCTCCAGTTTGTTGATGTCTTTTTTAAAATGTGGTGCCCAAAACTGGACACAATATTCCAGATGAGGTCTGACCAAAGAGGAGTAGAGGGAAATAATTACTTCATGTGATCTAGACTGTATGCTTCTGTTAATACATCCTAGAATTGCATTTGCCTTTTTTGCTGCTGCATATCACTGTTGACTCATATTCAGTCTGTGATCTATTAGTATACCCAAGACTTTTTCACATGTGCTGTCGTTTAGCCCTATTCCTCCCATTCTGTATATGCTTTTTTCATTTTTATTGCCCAGATGTAGTACTTTGCATTGTTCCCTGTTAAAAACCATTCTGTTAGTTGCTGCCCACTTCTTCAGTTTATTTATATCTTTTTGAATCCTCTCTCTCTTCTCTAGTATTAGCTATCCCTCCTAGCTTTGTGTCATCAGCAAATTTAATCAGTTTACCCTCAATTCCTTCATCTAAATCATTGATAAAGATGTTGAACAATACAGGGCCCAGGACAGAGCCCTGTGGTACCCCACTTGAGACATTCTTCCAACTGGATGTGCAGCCATTTACGACCACTCTTTGGGTCCGATCACTAAGCCAGTTATGAATCCACCTAACCGTTGCCTTGTCCATTCCATACTTAGTCATTTTTTCAATAAGGATTGTATGAGATACTTTGTCAAATGCTTTGCTGAAGTCAAGATATTCTATATCTACAGCATTTCCTTGATCCACCCAATCAGTGATTCCGTCATAGAAGGAAATTAAGTTAGTCTGTTATGACTTATTAGTTACAAACCCATGCTGACTTTGTTTAATCACTTCATTCTTATCCAGGTACTGACATACATGTTGTTTAATAATTTGTTCAAAGATCTTTCCTGGTATCGAAGTCAGACTCACCAGCCTATACTTGCCTGGGTCCACCTTCTTCCCCTTTTTGAAGATAGGAACAACATTTGCTCTTCTCCAGTCTTCTGGGACTTCTCCTGTTCTCCAAGAATTCTCAAAGATTATGGAGAGGGGTTCAAAAATTTCTTCCGCTATCTCCTTCAGTACTCTGGGGTGTAATTCATCTGGACCTGGAGACTTGAATTCATTTAGGTTAGCTAAGTGTTTCCTCACTATCTTTCTGTTTATAGATATCCTGGATTCTTCTATTCCCTTAATAGGACAGTGAAGAACAGTTGATGTTACATTTCCTTTCTGAAAGAAAACAGATGCAAAATAGGAATTTAAAAGTTCGGCCTTCTCAACATCCTGTCTTACCATTTCATCATTTTCATCCTGTAAAAATCCTATAGCATCTTTGACTTTTCTTTTACTTTTGACATATCCCCTAAATCCTTTATTATTGCTTTTGACATCTCTTGCAAGCCTCAATTCATTGTCAGCTTTAGAGAATCTGATTTGTGCCCTGCAGGTTCTGCAGACAGCATTATATTCTTCTTTAGATATGCCTCCCTCTTTCCATTTTATAAACATTTTTTTCTTCCTTCTTTCCTGTCTGGTACTCAAGTTTTATACAGCACTATGTTGCATTCTATTAAAAAACAGGCCACATTTTACAGTGGGGTCTATCTCTGACATGCGTCATACATCCGTGTTGCAAAAATTGAGGCATTTTATGTATACTGTCTTATATCTTGTTGCTGCTATGTATAAAGTTTGTGCACTGTGGTTTATAGGGAGAGCGTAGTACCTTCATTTAGCCACAAGATGGGGGGCATTTCAGTACATACAGTTCTTAGATTAATATACAAATCACGACATGTGTAAAGTAGGAGGGGCTGCTGCATAGTAAAGTAGTGTACAGTGTTAGGTTTAGTTAGAGGGGGCCTGGGTACCCTAGGGTCCACAAGGGCTTAAAGCCCAGGACACTGCAGCAGCCTCGCAACATTTTAAGCGAGGAGCCAAGCCTATCACAGCACAGCACACTACAGCAGCGGACCAATACAGCCAGGAGCCAGAAGTGTTATGAGAATGTGGCAACTCATTACTTGGGCACAAACCCTTAGGACCAGAATGGAATGGCCAAGGGAACCCACAGAAGCAGTGAGCACAGACAGAGACAAAGAGGGGCCAGCACAATGGACAGTGCACCAGAGCAGGTCACTCTCACAGGGGCTACTGAAGTTGGATATCAATGATCTTGAGTCAGGGGCGAAACAGACTGAGGGATGCACATCCATAGCAGAGCTTCACCGAGAGAAAGTTGAGAAACCATCAGGGTTTGAGAGAAGTGCAGGCAAAGCGAAGGAACCTTGCATTATGGAACCTGTTGTACATGCTGTGGAAACTTTGGAAGTGCTGTGTAATAAGCCAAGTAAAGAAGTTTTTGTTAAAGTTGTGAATGGCTGTGTCTCAATTAATTGGGAATTACCCAGGAATGATCTCCCATTGCATAGGAAGGACCCAGATGGAGCGACACCAGGAGACACAGGTATGCCGACGAGTGCATGTAATTTTTCTGTGAGTGGAGGCCAGGACACCAGAGCCCTGGTGTCCTCGGTTATGACTTCGGTCCTGGCCAAACCTTGCAGGGGATCCCTCAGCAGGATTGGGCTGCCCCCAATTTGTGGGTCTAGCCACCCTGCATGGTGAGCCCACCTCCCTTTATGTATCGCAGTGTGGGGAAGTAGCGATGTCTGGTTTTCCAAGGCATTTCTCAACAACCTGGTATCTCTCAGGTTAACCAGGTCATCTGCATTCTGTAGGCCACCTTGGGCAACCCATGTCTGTTTTGGAATGGGAAGGGAGTGGATGAACCTGTCCATCACCACACACTCTACCATCTGGGCCAGAGTGGAAGTCTCTGGCTGTAGCCACTTTTCGACCAGGTGCAATAAATCGAACATTTGAGAACGAGGGGGTTTGTCACCAGCATACGCCCAGCAGTGGACTCGCTGAACTCTTACAGACTTCGTTACTCGCAGGTGAGAATTTCGTTTTTTAATTTTTCAGGTTCTTTGGCATCCTGGAGGGCTAAGTAGTAATACACCTTTTGAGGTTCCTCCGACAGATAAGATGCCAACACCTAGGCCCACTACTCTGGCAGAAGTTTCTCCCATTCAATCACCCTCTCAAAAACAGTCATAAAGGCTTCCACATCATCCCCGGGTCATTTTCTGCATTGATCATCTTACTTTTTTTCCGGGCTTATGACTCATCACCTGGATATGATGAGGAGATGAACATCCTCACACAAACCGCCTCTACGAGAAGCTCTATTTGTCATGTCAACACTTCCTGCTGCTGCCGCTGTGCTAACAGCTTATTCGTTTCCTGCTGTGCCACTTGCTGCTGTTGGCTGCCAAGCTGGTGTTGCTGTTGTACCTGAACGAGATACTTCACAAGCTTATCCATGCTGCCTGATGTCTTGTGCTGGATGGTGGATTTTACCCAGGATATGCAGTTGTCCACAGCCTCTATGTGTGTTCCTGTAATGCTGCCCACATTCAAAACACCACATGTGAGGAGTTGATACACTCACCTGCTTCTTAAGGTAGACATAGTACCATTTTGGCAGTAAATTACCTGCTGGTTTATTATAGTCAGCATAGATCAAAGCAGGGTTCAGGAAAAATAAACAGAGCCTTCTTGGCCTAACAGAAAACAAAGTTGAAGAGTCCTTTCTCTGCAGGTTTCACCTGCAGATGCAACACAATGTCCTCTGATACTTCTGGAGCCACATGAGAGTTCTTCCTCTCCCAAATCACAGACCATGCGATGATCACCTGACCGTGACAACATCTCAGGTCCAGTTAGTACACATGCCGATGTCGGCTATGCAGGAGGAGATATGGCAAGCACCCTCCCTCCCAGACTATGGGTGCCCACTTAAAACCAGGCCATGTTAACAACTTTAAATGAACCCTCCCACCATGTAGCGTGCTGGAGGAAAAATATCCTGGTTTTACATCACTGATGCCAATATGCGCAGTGACACATACAGTGGGTACGGAAAGTATTCAGATCCCTTTAAATTTTTCACTCTTTGGTTCATTGCAGCCATTTGGTAAATTCAAAAAAGTTCATTTTTTTCTCATTAATGTACACTCTGCACCCCATCATGACTGAAAAAACACAGAAATGTAGACATTTTGCAAATTTATTAAAAATGAAAAACTGAAATATCACATGGTCATAAGTATTTAGACCCTTTTTTCAGACACTCATATTTTAGTCACATGCTGTCCATTTACTTGTGATCCTCCTTGAGAGGGTTCTACTCCTTCATTGGAGTCCAGCTGTGTTTAAATAATCTGATAGGACTTGATTTTGAAAGGCAAACACCTGTCTATATAAGACCTCACAGTCCATGTCAAACCAAATGAGAATCATGAAGTCAAAGGAGCTGGCCAAAGAGCTCAGAGACAGAATTGTGGCAAGGCACAGATCTGGCCAAGGTTAGAAAACAATTTCTGTAGTACTGAAGTTTCCTAAGAGCATATTGGCCTCCATAATCCTTAAATGGAAGAAGTTTGGGACCACCAGAAGTCTTCCTAGACCTGGACGTCCAGCTAAACTGAGCATTCGTGGGAGAAGAGCCTTGGTGAGAGAGGTAAAGAAGAACCTCAAGATTACTGTGGCTGAGCTCCACAGATGCAGCAAGGAGATGGGAGAAAGTTCCCCCAAAATCAACTATCACTGCAGCCCTCCGCTAGTCGGGCCTTTATGGCAGAGTGACCCGACAGAAGCCTCTCCTCAGTGCAAGACATATGAAAGCCATATAATTTGCTAAAAAATACATAAAGGACTCACAGACTATGAGAAATAAGATTCTCTGGTCTGATGAGATGAAAATAGAACTTTTTGGTGATAATTCTAAGCGGTATGTGTGGAGAAAACCAGGCACTGCTAATCACCTTCCCAATACAATCCCAACAGTGAAACATGGTGGTGGCAGCATCATGCTATGGGGGTGTTTTTCAGCTGCAGGGACAGGATGATTGGTTGCAATTAAAGGAAACATGAATGCGGCCAAGTACAGAGATATCCTGGATGAAAACCTCTTCCAGAGTGCTCTGGACCTCAGACTTGGCCGTAGGTTCATCTTCCAACAAGACAATGACCCCAAGCACACAGCTAAATTAACAAAGGAGCGGCTTCAGAACAACTCTTTGACCATTCTTGACTGTCCCAGCCAGAGCCCTGACCTAAACCCAATTGAGCAACTCTGGAGAGACCTGAAAATGGCTGTCCACCAACGTTCACCATCCAACCTGACAGAACTGGAGAGGATCTGTAAGGAAGAATGGCAGAGGATCCCCAAATCCAGGTGTGAAAAACTTGTTGCATCATTCCCAAGAAGACTCATGGCTGTACTAGCTCAAAAGGGTGCTTCTACTCAATACTGAGCAAAGAGTCTGAATACTAATGACCATGTGATATTTCAGTTTTTCTTTTTTATTAAATTTGCAAAAATTTCTATTTCTGTTTTTTTCAGTCAAGATGGGGTGCAGAGTGTACAGTAATGAGAAAAAAAAAGAACTTTTTTGATTTTACCAAATGGCTGCAATGAAACAAAGAGTGATAAATTTAAAGGGGTCTGAATACTTTCTATACCCACTGTAGATGGGGTCAGAGCAGGAGCAGGGTCTGACTGTTCAGACACCAGACCTTGGTAAACTGTATAAATGAAAAGCCTAGCTCAAAAAAGGGGGCTCACACTCCGGTTTGTACAAATTACAAGACTACAGCAAAATACAAAAATTAGCCGGAGCATAAGTTGCTATACATGCAACATATAACAGCATGTTCACACTGTGGCCATTTAACCTGCACCCTTTATCAGAGCTAATGTTAGTAGGAGCTCTCTGATCTGATAGAATCACCTGTTTGGGATTAACAGTATATATATGTCATGTAGGCGTCAAGCACCTGTTTGATTAACAAGATGTACAAGAGATCGGAGAGCTTTTACTACACTACATTAGCTCTGATAAGGGACAAAGGTATTATTCCTATATGGTCATACTCATGGAATCCATTTGAAGTCATGTTTTTGTTTTTTCTAAAATAAAATTCACAATTTTACTGCAGCTGGATATTCTATTTTCCAGTTTGGATTTCCATGCTTTGGTCAGAACGTACTTCCGTGCGCCTTCATCACAGGATCCTGTTTGGGGAACTGGCTGCATTCTTTATTCATTAATCACTGAAAAGACCTGTTAGAAGAGCACAGCTCAGGAGACAGAAGAGTACACACAAAACAGAGTGGATGCAGTAGAAAGTCACAGTCTGTCTCCTGAGTTGTGGATTTCTAAGACGTCTTTGAGTAATCAGTGGAGTCTAAGGTCCCAGAACTGCACCAATCTGCTCAGAATTAACTGCACTAAAACTTATGAGATAGTAACATAGTTAGCAAGGTCAAAAAAAAAAACATTAGTCCATCCAGTTCAGCCTATATTCCGTCAGAATAAATCCCCAGATATACGTCCTTCTAAAGAACCTAATCACTGTAAGATACAATATTGTTATTCTCAAGGAAGATGTATCCTAAAAGTTAAGATTTTCTTTAGTGGTTCAAAAGACTGAACATATGAACAATAAATCATTGTTATATTGAAGTGCATATGTTCATCCTTTTTATCGTTTTTTTGCACTTTTTCATGCAGGCTACAGAGCAGAACTGCCAGAAAAAGAGGCATATTCTTAGAATGACTTATCAATTGGTGCTGTAGGCACGAATGTCAAATACAGCTCTGTCTATAGCTGCATTCACATCTACACTCCTTCGTGCATTTTCTTCTTACATAGCTATGCCACAATAGTAATGTGACACAAGAAGCGTTTTAGTTTCTTGTATTTTATCTATTGCAGTGTTCAGCAAAATTGAACTGTTTGTATTATAGAGGCCTGCAGTTGCCTTTTTTGTCAATTATAAGAGATAGAGTACATAAAAGTTACAAGTAGCCCACTCATCAGCCTGCCCTGGTACTGTTACTGCCAAGTGAATCTATTGCCAAAATTTTTAACACTGGAACTCTCGTTATTATTAAAACATCAATTTTTGCTTCTGGTGCGCATTTCCCATTCAGGCTATGGGACACATGCCCTGAAAGCACACACTGTAGCATATTACCTTACGCTGCGCCATGTAAGGACTTTGGGTCTCTTGAGATGATTTTCACTCACTAACTCCACTCTTTCTCCAATCTTCAGTATTACCAAATAAAGATGATCTCTTAAAGGGAATCTGTCACCTATTTTTTCGACTATAAGATGAGGGCACCGCCATGAGGGGCTTATCTACAGCATTCTGTAATGCTGTAGATAAACCCCTGATGTAACCTGAAAGAGAAGAAAAACAAGTTATATTATACTCACCGGGGGGCGAGGGCGGGTGCGGTGGGTGTCACGGTCCAGCGCCTCCCATCTTCTAAAGATGACTTCCTCTTCTTTGCTTCTCATTTCAGCTCCAGCGCAGGCACACTGCTCTGCCCTTTTGAGGGCAGTGTAGAGTACTGCAGTGCGCAGGCGCCGGGAAAGATCAAAGAAGCAAAGAAGAAGACGTGATCTCTAGAAGATGGGAGGCGCCGGACCGAACCGCGACACCCATCGGACTCGGACAGAACCCGGACTGCCCCCCCTGGTGAGTATAATATAACTCATTTTTCTTTTTCAGGTTACATCAGGGACTTATCTACAGCATTACAGAATGCTGTAGATAAGCCCTGATGGCAGTGGCTGCAGCTTATAGTATAGTCGAAAAAATAGGTGACAGATTCCCTTTAAATGGGTTTTCTCACGTTAATCTAAAATGTCATTTAGGCATAAAATTCTAGAGGTGGTCAGCGATCTGGATTAAATTACTAGAAAAAAAAAAGAACTTGACTTGCATTGACGTTTCTTTTTTAGATCGAGGTTTCTATCCTTAGCATGAGACAAATAAGAGCCAGACCCTGTTTAATGGGAACCGGTAACATTGGATAGCGCTATTAACCTGCAGATATAGGGCTAATATGAGGTTAATAGTGTTAGAAAGGTGCCCGGTGGATGTACTGAAAGTGCGGCACCAGGCAGGAATTAAATTTAACCCGTTGTATTGGCGTGTTGTCGTGGCTACAGTCACTGCTTACAGCACTATGAGCGGCAGCTGTAACTATGGCCCAGAACTGACTGACAGCTGGCTCTGAAGTGCATTAATGAAAAGATGGTTGTGCGTCACAGTGTTGGCATGCTTACAGCCACCACTTTCACTGCTCAGAGTGGTGCTATATGACTGAAAGCCGCCAGCTCCTAGGAGGAATAAAGTTTATTCTCGCCTCATTTGCCACACTTTCACTATGACGAGTGGGCAACTTTCGAACTCTATTAACTTGGAGATTAAACCTACAAGTTCATAGCGTTATCCGACGTGACAATTTCCCTTTAACCCCTTTCTGCCATCAGACGTACTATCCCGTCCATGTGCCCTGGGACTTAATTCCGAGGGACGGGATAGTACGTCATAGCGATCAGCGGCGCCCACGTGGTGAGCGCCGCTGATCGCGGCCGGGTGTCAGCTGATTATCACAGCTGACACCCGGCACAATGTGTCAATGGCGGTCACGGACCGCCCCCAACATGTTAACCCCTTGTACACCACGATCAAACACAATCATGGTGTACCGGGGGTTAAAGGGAAGCATCGGCAGGGAGGGGGCTCCCTCCGTGCTTCCCTGAGCCCCCCACGGCAGCGCAATGTGCAGCGCTGCTGCGGAGGTCTCTTTCCCTACAGGCCCCCGGATCCAAGATGGCGACGGGGACCTTTGTGGGCCTGTAGGGAGCTTGCTTCCTCAGTGCCTGCAAATCGCAGGCATGAGGAAGTCTGCAGCAGTGCCTGTGACAGATCGCTGATCTGTCACAGTGATCTGTGATGTGACAGATCAGCGATCTGTCACAGGACAGTGATGACCCCCCTGGGACAATGTGATAAAGTTAAAAAAAAAAAGTGTAAAAATAATTTTAAAAAAATCGCTAAGAAATTAGTAAAAAAAAATATTCCCCAATAAATTCATGTTTAGGTACATTAGGGGCTCTCCAAAGGCAACATGACACCTGCAGACCATTCCATCAAAGTCTGCATTCCAAAACATCACTACTTCCCTAGGAGTAGTTTTCTCCCACATATGGGGTGTCAGCGTACTCAGGACAAATTGGACACCACTTTTGGGGTCCAATTTCTCCTGTTACCCTTGGGAAAATAAAAAATGGGGACTAAAAGATGATGTTTGTTGAAAAAATACGATATTTTTATTTTCACGCCCGGTCGTTATAAACTTCTGTGAAGCACTGGGGGGGGTTCAAAGTGCTCACCACACATCTAGATAAGTTCCTTAGGGGGTCTAGTTTCCAAAATAGGGTCACTTGTGGGGGGTTCCACTGTTTAGGCACATAAGGGGCTCTCCAAAAGCAACATTACACCCACAGACCATTCCATCAAAGTCTGCATTACAAAACATCACTACTTCCCTTCCGAGCCCTGACGTGTGCCCATACAGTAGTTTTCTCCCACATTTGGGGTATCAGCGTACTCAGGACAAATTGGACAACAACTTTCAGGGTCCAATTTCTCCTTGCACCCTTGGGAAAATAAAAAAATTGGTGACTAAATCATACGATTTTTTTAGTTTCATGCCCGGGCGTTATAAACTTCTGTGAAGCACTGGGGGGTTCAAAGTGCTCACCACACATCTAGATAAGTTCCTTGGGGGGGTCTAGTTTCCAAAATGGTGTCATTTGTGGGGGTTTCTACTGTTTTGGTACATCAGGGTCTTTCCAAACGCGACATGGTGTCCGATCTCAATTCCAGCCAAAAACGTCAAATGGCGCTGCTTCCCTTCCGAGCTCTGCCATGCGCCCAAATAGTGGTTTACCCCCACATGTGGGGTATCAGCGCACTCAGGACAAATTGCACAATATCTTTTAGGGTCCTGTTACCCTTGTAAAAATAAGAATTGAGGGTGAAAAGATCATTTTTTTGGAAAAAATATAATTTTTTTAATTGTACGGCTGTATGTTATAGACTTCTGTGAAGCCCTTGTGGGTTCAAAGTTCTCACCACATATCTAGATAAGTTCCTTGGGGGGGTCTAGTTTCTAAAATGGGGTCACTTGTGGGGGGTTTCCACTGTTTAGGTACATCAGGGGCTCTCCAAACGTGACATGACGTCCGATCTGAATTCCAGCCAGTTTTGCACTGAAAAAGTCAAACGACGCTCCTTCCCTTCTGAGGTCTGCCATGCACCGAAACAGTGGTTCCCCCCCACATATCAGGTATCAGCGTACTCAGGACAAATTGCACAATAACGTTTGCAGTCCAATTTCTCCTGTTACCCTTGGTAAAATAAAAAAAATTGAACCTGAATTATTTTTTTTGTGAAAAAAAGTTAAATGCTCATTTTTTTTAAATATTCAAAAAATTCCTGTGACGCACCTAAAGGGTTAATAAACTTCTTGAATGTGTTTTTGAGCACCTTAAGGGGTGCAGTTTTTAGAATGGTGTCACTTTTGGGTATTTTATATCACATAGACCCCTCAAAGTGGCTTCAAATGTGATGTGGTCCGTAAAAATAAAATGGCGTTGCAAAAATGAGAAATCGCTGGTCAATTTTTAACCCGTATAACTTCCTAACAAAAACAAATTTTGGTTCCAAAATTGTGCTGATGTAAAGAAACTTGTAGGAAATGTTAGTTATGAAGTTTTTTGTGTGCCGTATCTCTGTGATTTAAGGGCATAAAAATTCAAGGTTGGAAAATTGCGAAATTTTCAACATTTTTGCCAAATTTCCGTTTTTTTCACAAATAAACGCAAGTTATTTGAATGAAATTTTACCACTATCATGAAGTACAATATGTCACGAGAAAACAATGTCAGAATCACCGGGATTCATGGAAGCGTTTCAGAGTTATAACCTCATAAAGGGACAGTGGTCAGAATTGTAAAAATTGGCCCGGTCATGAACGTGCAAACCACCCTTGGGGCTTAAGGGGTTAATATTTCCAGCATGCCAAGACACCATTGTTTTCTGACCTGATAGTGATTCCAGCTCTTGGACCTTCACTGGTTTAATTTGTGGATATTTGTAAATTATTTGTCCAAAAAATATGGAAAAACGATGAGGGAACATGTTGGAGTCATACACACCTGGTTTCTTAATGAATCAGGCTTTACTTAAAATGGATGTATGCCTTGACTGAAATTTTACTCCAGTCACAGTGCAACTTGTCAGGAATTTCAGAACTGGCCAAAACTGGCAGTAAAAGGAGAAAAGTTGGAAAGTTTTTGAACGACTTGATGTTGTGAAAAAGTTTTGCAGCTTTTCGAAGCGTTTTATACCAGATTTCTGGTGTAATCACTTTGATGAATGGGTGCCTAAAAGTGTAGAAACATAATGTAGACCAACTGGTCTTATGTATGCACTGTCCTAGTATATTCTATAATGAATTATTACAAAACAAACTTTCATCCGGAAGGGTAGATCCTTTCCAAAAGACAAGGCCACTCTATATGGAGATGAGATTATAAATGACAGATTTTCAGTTCCGCCATAAATTATGCATTCTGGCTATCTTCATTGAAAAGACCATTGCCCTAGAAGACCACAGTGCACAGTGCAATTTTGGGTGATCTTTGGCAAGAGGTTTCACTGTATATGCAAATTTATTATTAAAAAAAACTTGCAGTATGACCAATGACTACCAGGTGGCACTACAGAGACACCATCCATTCCAGCGGTGTTATTATTGAATGGATGGAATATTGTGTATTATCACTTACTTATGTCCTTTGCTCACGACACAGTGATGCATCATTTTACTAGATGAAAAATATGAGCTGAGCTACAGATCTAAAGAGAATATAGTAATTTCGAAGGCAATCTTGATGCTTAGGATGACAGTGGCCAGCCGCATCAAATATCTTCTTCATAATGATATTTGCATGTCATCATTATTATATATATTATATGTGATGTTTATTATTTCACAGAAAAAAAAGAATGTATGAAAATAGTCTTCTTTAGGTGAAATAACACAAACATTATAATAAGCAACATAAATAATGCGAAAAATAAATAATTATGCAAAAAAAGTAATGAAAATGAAATAAAAAAGCCCGCTGTCTAACATTTTTATTATTACATTTAGTCTTATATGAGGTTTATTGAACTGAAGACACTTGACTTCCAAAGAGCATCCACTAAGTCACTCTTTACAAGCATATTTAGTAATTACAGTAGATCCAAACAATGCTGTTCAAGATCTTACTGTTTAAAGTGTCAGTCTGGATTGGGAATCCTAGGATAAGAAATAGACGGAGGGCAAGAATTACAATACTGGGCCAACTGTAAGACAACATTACTGTATGGGGTCAATAGGGTGACAAAAAAAGACAAAGCTAAAAAAAATAGTAAAAATTCTAAAAAAAAAATCAAAATAAAGTAGGCAAAAATAAAGGACCAAATTTTTCCTCTAAAAAGTAAACAAAAAAGGTAAACATTTGGTATTGCCACATCCGAAAGGACCCAAGTTATAAAACTGTGCCATAATGTATACTGTGAAGACTGTTAAAATAAATAAGTAAATACAAACCAAAATGTAAAAAAAAGATCAAAATGTTTTATAGAAAAAAGAATACTATCACTGAAAGCCTCATCTTATCACTCCCAAAAATTCCAGCTCTCTTATTCAAAACTTTTTATGTGCTTCCCATTTAGCTGGCTGAGTTTGAGAACCCTGGTCTAAAACATAGTAAAAGTTTATTTTGAATAGATTTTCCCTCTAAAACAAATCCCTTTGCATTAAACAGAAGCTATCGAGCAATAATTTGTTCCATAGCACAATATGTATTAAAAGTTACAAATCTTGCCGTTTTAACACTGGCCACTGGGGCATCTTTAAACTCTAACTTCCTGTCATTTCAGAAAACATCACAATTAGATTATCCACAACAAGTGGACTACAAGTGACTACATAACCTTGCTGGTATTTGCCTACTGATGTATACATCAAAACTTTCATGGTTGTACTGTATAATATTATGTTTACTGTAAAATATTGTTTGATCATGAATGTTTGAATACTTCTTTTGAAGGAGAACTCACTACCTCCCATGGCAGCCTGTTCCACTTATTGATCACTCTAACTGTCAAAGTTTTTTCTAATTTCTAATAATCTAGTCTCCTCCCATTCAGTTTCATCCCATTCTAGTCTTTCCTTGTGCAAATGAGAATAAAGTTGATCCTTCTACAATGTGACAGCCCTTTAGATATTTGTAGATAGCTATTAAGTCTCCTCTCAGTCTTCTCTTTTGCAAACTAAACATTCCCAAATCCTGCAACCTTTCCTCATAAGACAGGGTTTGCAGACCAGTCACCATTCTGGTCGCTCTTTTCTGATTTTGCTACAGTTTGTTGATGTCTTTTTTAAAATGTGGTGCCCAAAACTGGATACAGTATTCCAGATGAGGTCTGACCAAAACGGAGTAGAGGGCAATAATGACTTCACGTGATCTAGACTGTATGCTTCTGTTAATACATCCTAGAATTGCATTTGCCTTTTTTGCTGCTGCATCACACTGATGACTCATATTCAGTCTGTGATCTATTAGTATACCCTAGTCTTTTTCACATGTGCTGTTGCTTAGTTCTATTCCTCCCATTCTGTATATGCTTTTTTCATTTTTATTGCCCATATGTAGTACTTTGCTTTTTTCCCTGTTAAAAACCATTCTGTTAGTTGCTGCCCACTGCTCCAGTTTAGTTATATCTTTTTGAATCCTGTCTCTTTTCTATTATTAGCTATCCCTCCTAGCTTTGTGTCATCAGCAAATTTAATCAGTTTACCCTCAATTCCTTCATCTAAATCATTGATAAAGATGTTGAACAATACAGGGCCCAGGACAGAGCCCTGTGGTACCCCACTTGAGACATTCTTCCAACTGGATTTGCAGCCATTTATGACCATTCTTTGGGTCCAATCATTAAGCCAGTTATGAATCCACCTAACAGTTGCCTTGTCCATTCCATACTTAGCCATTTTTTCAATAAGGATTGTGTGAGATACTTTGTCAAATGCTTTGCTGAAGTCAAGATATACTATATCTACAGCATTTCCCTGATCCACCCAATCAGTGATTCTGTCATAGAAGGAAATTAAGTTAGTCTGACATGACTTATTAATTACAAACCCATGCTGACTCTGATTAATCACTTCATTCTTATCCAGGTACTTACATACATGTTGTTTAATAATTTGTTCAAAGATCTTTCCTGGTATAGAAGTCAGACTCACCGGCCTATAGTTGCCTGGGTCCACCTTCTTCCCCTTTTTGAAGATAGGAGCAGCATTTGCTCTTCTCCAGTCTTCTGGGACTTCTCCTGTTCTCCAAGAATTTTCAAAGATTATGGAGAGGGGTTCAAAAATTTCTTCTGCTATCTCCTTCAGTACTCAGGGGTGTAATTCATCTGGACCTGGAGACTTGAATTCATTTAGGTTAGCTAAGTGTTTCCTCACTATCTTTCTGTTTATAGATATCCTGGATTCTTCTATTCCCTTAATAGGACAGTGAAGAACAGTTGATGTTACATATCCTTTCTGAGAGAAAACAGATGCAAAATAGGAATTTAAAAGTTCGGCCTTCTCAACACCCTGTCTTACCATTTCATTATTTTCATCCTGTAAAAATCCTATAGCATCTTTGACTTTTCTTTTCATTTTGACATATCCTCAAAATCCTTTTATTATTGCTTTTGAGGTCTCCTGCAAGCCTCAATTCATTGTCAGCTTTAGTAATCTGATTTGTGCCCTGCAAGTTCTGCAGACAGCATTATATTCTTCTTTAGATATGCCTCCCTCTTTCCATTTTATAAACATTTCTTTATTCCTTTTTAGCATGTGCTTAAGTTCTGTGCTCATCCATCCTGGTTTCCTTAAATGCTTCCTATTCTTCACTCTTTTCGGAATTGTTAACAATTGTGCTTTCAGAATCTCATTTTTCAAGATTTTCCATCCTTCCTGGACATTTTTGTCCTTAAGGATATCCAGCCATTGGATCCCTCCAATTCTCTTTCTGAATCCCTTAAAATCTGCCTTTCTGAAAACTAACCTTGACGTCTGAGTCTTCACAGGTCTTCCTCCTCTAGTTATTCAAAATTCTAAAATAGCGAGGTCGCTACCTTCTAGGGTCCCAGCCACTTTTACCTCCTCAACCATTTCCTCCCTGTTTATAAGGATTGGATCCACAGTAGCAGTTCCCCTTGTTTTCTCCCCTAACTTTTGGAAGATAAAGATGTCAGCAAGAGAGGATAAGAATTTCCTTGACCTGTTAGTTTTGCCTGAGAGAGATTCCCAACAAATGTCTGGATAGTTGAAATCTCCCATGACAACTATGTCAGATTTTTTGGAGAACTTGGCCATTTGATGCATAAAGAGTTCATCCATATCCTCATCTTGCACAGGCGGTCTGTAGTAAATGCCTACAATGGTGTCCTTTCCATTGTTCTGTCCTTGTATTCTTACCCAAACAGTTTCCACAGAACTCCCGGTCTCTGAAGCTTCAATCTCTGTGCAGATATACGCGTTTCTAACATACAATGCGACACTTCCTCCTCGTTTATCAAGTCTGTTTCTTGCAAATAAGTTGTATCCTTCTAGCCTTGTATTACAATCATGTGTATCGTCCCACCAAGTTTCAGTGATTCCAATGACATCATATTTCTTTTCCTGTGTTAGTAGTTCCAAATCTCCTTGTTTATTGCTCATGCTTTGTGCATTAGTATAGAAACATTTCACTTTGTGATTGATTTCTCTTTCTCCAATATTTGTTTTATTTAGATTCTTTTGTCTTTGTTCTTCCATTCCACTTCTAATATCAGAATTCTCAATAGCATTTGTCACGTGTATGTGGAGGACCCCGCAGGGCCGGGAGTTACTCGGTACCGGGCCGGTCAGCCTCTCAAAAGGGGATGTCACAGTGGCAGTGACCCGGCCCGTGGCCCTGGGTGTCCAATGAAGATGGAAGTTCAATGAGGGTGAAGATGGTAGGAAAATGTTAGGGGAAGGGGGAATCGTGACGCCATCCTTAGTATTCAGTTCAGCTAGGGTAGCCGGCGCTGCTATACAGATCCTCTGGAACTGTGGTATGGCAGCAGAGATGGTGTAGCTTTCCACGGGCAGAGCTGTATCCCAGGGCAGCTAGGATGTTACTTGGTGAGTTGGTGACTGTAATGTTACGTGCGATGTTAAACAAGTGCGACGTGAATGACACAAATGACACAGTGAGGTGCAGTTTCACGGCTTTTACTCACACTTGACCTGTGCGCTCAGGTGTCCCACTTCATAAGTTGAGGATCCAAAAAAAGCACTTCTGAGCATCCGCCCTGCTTTAGTGATAAGAATTCTTCAGAAATCCATATAAATCTTACTGTAACCTGAAGAAGAGGTGCGGTTTGTCACCTCGAAACGCGTAGTTTCTGTAGTACATATAATAAAGAACTTAAAAGATTTATATGGATTTCTGAAGAATTCTTATCACTAAAGCAGCGCGGATGCTCAGAAGTGCTTTTTTTGGATCAACTTATGATACCTAGTGGACGCTGTCCACCTGCACGAGCTCTGCAGCAGCTATATGACTGCAACAAACATTGAGAGTGGTTGTGTCTGAACACAACCCATAAAGGGTGAGTACTCCAGAGTACTTTTATATTTTAATTGATTTATACCAGGTGAAGCCCTATGTCTGCGCCCCACCCTTGTTTTCTCTTATACAGGTGTCCCGCTTAGCACTGTGTCCTCTGGGTAAGGGGTCCAGCCAACTCTCACTTAATTTGGGAAACACCGTTCCAGGACTTCCTTTTGTGATTTCCTCTCTTTCTGGTCATCTCCCTATGCTGGTCTTTCCTTTCCTCTCGCCTAGCACCTTAACAAGTGTCCCTAAGCCAGCAGCCTTTGACCTTGCCGGGTGACATGGGTCAGGCCCCGGGATCCTTTATCTCTATGTCTACCTTTTTCAGGGAATTGATGTGGCTATGGCTGAGGTACTTGCAATCACCTCAGCCTCCAGCTTACCAGCTGAGTTTGTCTTCTTCTCCACTGGGATCAGGGGCCAGTACCCTCACTGCAACCTAGTCCTTCCAAACTGGAGCCGGCCCCACGGGTGTCTGCTCCACTTCCCATGCCTCCCAGGACTCCTTCTGTTCACTCTAAACTCCCTTTCAGTTCTTCCTTCACTCTGGCTTTGACTCCTCTTACTCCTTCGCTGTCCCGTCACCAACTGACTGGATCTTCCAGAAAGATCCTTTACCTCAGGCTTAACTTCGCCCACTCACTGTCACCTTTCTATCACTGATTGGCTACACTCCTTGTCACCCCATCTCCTTAGCTCCTCCCTCTTCTCTACCTTTCTCACTCACCTACCAACATCTTTTCCTAGCCAGTCTGGGATGAGGCCATCCTCCCTAAGGGTACACCCAGATGCCCTGACTGAACTAGCATGTGTTGCGTGCAAGTGTTGAAGTCCCAGGTGGTGCTCCCTCCTTACCTGCGGGTGGGATACCACACCTCTGGATGAGGTGCAGTACCTCTGTGGCGACCGGACCCTCAGGGGCGCCACATATAGCTTTTTCTGGCCTTTTGCTTCCCTTCCCACATTGTTCTAGTTTAAAGCTCTCCTGATGAGTGTAGCAAGGCGACTTCCAAATACATGTTTTTCAGTCTTTGTAAGGTGCACCCCGTCTCTAGCAAGTAGTCAATCATATAGGTAATTCACTCCGTGATCCAGAAATCCAAATCCTTGCTGACGGCACCATCGACGTAGACACTTGTTCACCTGCAGAATCTTATTCCACCTCCTTGTTCCATGCCCATCCACTGGGAGGATGGAAGAGAAGACCACCTGCGCTCCCAGTTCTTTCACTTTTTCACCTAAGTTTTCAAAGTCACAGCAAAGTTGGAGGAACTGGATGCATACAGAGGGACATTCAACATACAAAACCACTCCCCCCAAGGAAGCTACTGACTAGTATAACGTGCATTGGGGACTGAGAGCCGGGCACTACTCCAGCCATACTAATGGGTATTGGCCGCTATGCTTGATCAGTCCTTTCATGTGTTTGCCATACTCTATTCAAACTATTGAGCTACATAATCACATGTTATGGGCGATATTATATATTTAAACTGCTCTCTTCAGTGTGGTTGTTTTAAGTCGGAGATGTAATAAGTTTTGACTTCATATTGTTATGTGACTAATACATAGATGCAGTCCATAAAAATGCTGCACTGAATATTTAAGACTGCGGCGACCCATGCAAACACCTTCTGGTGTTCCCCCACTCCCTCCCCCTCCAGAAACATCCCATCTAGCAATAACGAGGAAAAACACAAAGAATTGAAGGGTGAAGGTCGGTCACAGCTTTAATTTTTTTTTATAGAAGTATATAACAATAAAAGGAAGCACTTGAAACTTAATAAAAGACCAGTAGCCAAATGCCCTGCAACATCTACAGGCAAGTCAGCCTACTTAGTTACAACATTCTGGTGTTTCCTTCATTGAAAACAGCCACTGTGAATTGAATTTCTAAAACAAAAGAAATATTAACATACACTCAAAAAGGGAAGGAAGGGTGGGATGAGCACTTCCAGGACCCAAAGGGGAAGAGAAGGTGACAAGCTGCTGCAGCAAATACCATATATACTCATGTATAAGTCAAGATTTTCAGCTCAAAAAAATGGGCTGAAAATCCCCCTCTCGGCTTATACGCGAGTCATATATGCCAGGGGGTTGGCGGGGGAGGGGGAGCGGGGGTGTCAGCTCATACTTACCCCTCCAGTGCAGTCTCTGCAGCCCCTCCGCTTCTCCAGGTCTCCGGTTCATCACTTCATGATACTCTGTCTTCTGCATCCTCTGGCTGTGATGTTCAGGTCAGAGGGCGCGGTGACATAGTTAGTGCGTGCCGTGCCCTTTGCCTGAACAGTCACTGACAGAAGACCTGGAAGAGACAGAGTGGCACGCAGCGATGAAGTGGGGACAGGTGAATATCGCAGGTGCCGGGGCCCTGAGCCAGCGGTGATACCTGCCTCTGGCTCCCAGCGACGGAGAGATGAGTATGTCTTTTTTTTATTTGCAGCAGCAGTAGCGGCAGCTGCATATGGAGGCATAATCTATGGGGCATTTTAAGGGGCATAATCGATGCAGCATCTTATGGAGCATCTTATGGTGCATAATCTATGGAGCATCTTATGGGGCATAATCTATGGAGCATCTTATGAGGCATGATCTATGGAGCATCTTATGGGGGCATAATCTATGGAGCATTTTATGTGGCAGCATATGGGGCATAATCTATGGAGCATCTTATGGGTCCATAACCTTTATGGAGCAGCATACGGGGCATATTATTCAATGGAGCATCTTATGGGGTAATTATTAACCTTTGTGCAGTATTATATGGGGTGTATTTTGTATGGAGCATCTTATGGGGCCATCATGAACTGTATGAAGCATTATATGGGGCTCCTGATTCAATATGGATATTCAAAAACATTTAACCTACCGATGTCTCAATTAATTTTACTTTTATTGGTTTCTATTTTTATTTTTGAAATTTACCAGTAGCTGCTGTATTTTCCACCCTAGGCTTATACGCGAGTTAAAAAGTTTTCCCAGTTTTTTGTGGCAAAATTAGGGGGTCGGCTTATGCATGAGTATATGCGGTGTATATACCAGGTAAAAAGGGGGTTTAACATTGCCCAACGGACTTTCATTAGCCAGTTTAAACTGGGCCAGGCCACCATATTCTGACAAAGAAGGGGAGGGAGAGGGATACCCAGCAAGACTAGTGAGTGGATGGTAGGGGCACCGCAGTCAGTGGCACGTTAGTTAAGCAGTGTCGTGCCATCCAGACTGCGGTGACCCACGCAAACACCCCCCAGTGATCCCCCTCTCTCTCCCCCTCCAGAAACATCCCATCTAACAATAACAAGGAAAAACACAAAGATTTTATGCGTGAAGGTCAGTCACAGCTTTAATTTTTTTATAGAAATCTATAACAATAAAAGGATGTACTTGAAACTTAACAAAAGACCAGTAGCCAAATGCCCTGCAACAACTGCAGGCAAGTAATCCTACTTAGTCGCAACATTCCGGTGCTTCTTTTGTTGAAAACAGCCAAGGAGGATGGTGTGTAGTACCACACAGGACTCCTACCCCCACCCATCAGGCACAAAGCTCATTCTATCCCATCTTGGATACCCGACAAGAGAATATCCAATCCAATATATATGAGGTGGACTCCATCTGACATCAGAAGAGATGAGTTGTCGCCTTCAAGCTGGCAATGCCTCACCACCACAGAAACTTATCCCGCACAAACTTGGACATACGTTCATTTATGGTGCGTCTGGTTTGCTCCACTTCCATCCCATCCTGAGCTCCCTGCCACACAGTTCAGGGGACTATCTCCGACCAAACTAGTTGAGTTCAGGATAAAACTGGGAAAAAGTTCCAGATCCATCCTCATCATAGTTATAAGCTCAGCAACTTTATAGGAGCACAAATCATTCCCACCAGCATGTAATACTAGTATTACAGGTCCTGAAATATATCTCCCAATGTCAACTACATTGCAACACCTGAGGCCATTTCAGACCTCTAATACCTCTCCATACCCTGAAAACAGATTTCTTCCGCCTGGGTGACCTTCTGCCCTCTGAACCGCCCAGAAAATGTAAGAGTGTCCTAGGAGCGACATTGGCCTGGAGGGACCTAAACAACCAAAAAGAGAAAAATTATTTTACATTAGTAAATCTGGTCTAATATACCTGGCACAGCAAGCGGAACGCCACCTTCTTATCCTTTGAACCTCTGCCTCTGGCAATCCACCTTTGCGGCCTCTGTAGTGACCCCTATTCGGAAATAATGTGTCTCGTATCCCCCGGTTGCACTCCAGAAGCCTGTAGGCACTTTCAAAACATTTACTGAAATTTAAATTATGTTAAAGGGGACCCATCTGCATGCGCTAAGAAAAATTTTCCACTACATCTGCATTTCAAGTAATTTCAAACCAGCTTGACAGGGCAAACTGAACCAGAAACTGGGTTTAAAAGAATCCAAGTGCCCCTGCCTGAATGGTCAGTTTTTGATTTGCGAATACGGAGACGTATTGCATTCTCTCTGACAGCCACATCTTCAAATAATAAACCTCCTTCTGGCCTGTTCTTTGACTTGGGGACTAAGTTGCTAATGCGCAAGTCACCAAAGTACAGAATTGCATATGCAGAGGAAAAACGGGCATATTCAAATTGAGAAGAACAACTAAAGGGAGTAAAGGCAATAATCTTATTTAGTAAAGAAATAGAAATGGGATATCTACATTCTTTACTGGGTTGCGATGTTTTCCACCCTTTTATGGCCTGCCTGATTATAAAGGCCTTCAAAACGTCCGGCCAACCTAATAAGTTAAAATAAAAAGCCGAAATTTTAGAATTTAAGAGTAGCATCAAAAATTAAATTGTTACATCAAGTCTGGATTGGCAGCAAGAATATGATTGCCAACTAGAGGAAGCCACTGAGGAACAGACCAGCAGCATCAACTGTTGGCCACTGTGTCCCATAGTGAAGAGGGGCAAAGCAAACCTTCCCGGTGGGCACTGGGGAGGAGCTCTCTGAAAACCTGCCAATTAAAACGTGACCAAGCATTAGCAATTCCATTTTCAATTCCTGGAAAATGGTGGGCCCTGAACCATATGTTCTTGCTTAAATATATAAGGACTAAATGATGAAGAAGGCCAAGTAGCGGGGGAAAGATGAAGTCAAGTGATTTATGCAATGAGCCACACTGAGGTTGTCACACCAAAAACATACTTTTTTTTTGGCCAATTGGGTACCCCATATATTTACAACTGCTACAATGGGAAAAAGCTCTAATAACGTAAGGTTTTTGCAAAAACACACCACTGATCTCCGAAAAACGTTACTGAAACCAGACGACCCTGCAGCGGCTGAAAATAACTTTAACTCCCGGCTTAAAACTTCAGGGGACATGAAACAAGTGTGACCATTAAATGAAATCAAACATTTTTTCCAAACCTCCAAATGGGACCGCGAAGTTTTAGTTAACCGAATTTTATGGCTGGGAAGGGACGTCCCTCTTTTTGCTAAGTACAAGCGTCGTAAAAAAAACTCTGCCAACCGGCATGACCCTACAGGCAAAAACCAATAGCCCAAGTAAGGATTGCATTGGTGCAGGTTAAGTTTTTTGACAGAACAAAATCCTTCAATCATGTATGTAAGCCTCTTGACTTTTTCAGCAGGTAAACAGTACAGTGGGTACGGAAAGTATTCAGGACCCTTTAACCCCTTTCTGTCATGTGATGTACTATCCCGTCCATATGCTCGGGGCCTAAATTCCCAGGGACAGGAGAGTACGTCACAGCGATCAGCGGCGCCCACGTGGTGAGCGCCGCTGATCGCGGCCGGGTGTCAGCTAATTATCACAGCTGACACCCGGCACAATGTGTCAGAGGCGGTCACGAACCGCCCCCAATACATTAACCCCTTGCACACCGCGATCAAACATGATCGCGGTGTACCGGGGGTTAAAGGGAAGCATCGGCAGGGAGGGGGCTCCCTCCGTGCTTCCCTGAGCCCCCCACAGCAGCGCAATGTGCAGCGCTGCTGCGGGGGGCTCCATCCCTGCAGGTCCCTGAATCCAAGATGGCGACGGGGTCCTTCAGGGGCCTGCAGGGAGCTGGCTTCCTCATGCCTGCAAAGCGCAGGCAAGGAGGAAGCCTTGTGCAGTGCCTGTGACAGATCGCTGATCTGTCACAGTGATCTGTGATGTGACAGATCAGCGATCTGTCACAGGACAGTGATGTCCCACCTAGGACAATGTAATAAAGTTAAAAAAAAAATGTAAAAATAATTTTTTAAAAATCGCTAAATAAATTAAAAAAATTCATTTTTTGGAAATAAAAAAAAAAACAATAAAAGTACACATATTTGGTATTGCCGCGTCCGTAACGACCCGCCCTATAAAACTGTCCCATTAGTTAACCCCTTTAGCGAACCCCTTAAAAAATAAAAATAAAAAACGATGCAAAAAATGTCATACCGTCGAGCAAAAAGTGCAATAACGCGCAATCAAAAAGACGCATATAAATATCCATGGTACCACTGAAAACATCATCTTGTCCTGCAAAAAACGAGCCACAATAAAGCATCATCAGCAAAAAATTGAAAAAGTTACAGCTCGCAGAATAAAGCGAAGCAAAAATAATTATTTTTTATATAAAATTGTTTTCATTGCATAAAAGCGCCAAAACACAAAAAATGACCTAAATGAGGTATCGCTGTAACCGTACTGACCCGAAGAATAAAAGCGCTTTATCAATTTTATGGCAGGTGCAACGGTGTAAACGCACCCCCCAAAAGAATTCATGAAACGCTGGTTTTTGTTAATTCTGTGTCCCAAAAATCGGAATAAAAAGCGATCAAAAGATGTCACATGCCCGAAAATGATACTAATAAAAAACGCCAACTCGTCCCGCAAAAAAAAGACCTGAAATGACTTTGTGCGTCAAAATATGGAAAAATTATAACTCTCAATATGTGGTGATGCAAAAACAATTGGTTATTGCTTGCGTTGAGAAACACGTGATGGTGTCTCCGCAGCTTCTGTTTTGCATGTTTTGCATATTTCCCATAAGGGATGGGGGCAGTGCTCTAGAATCACTGCGTTGAGAAACACGTGATGGTGTCTCCGCAGTGTCGGATGTTGATCTCCATGAGTTCATTCATCCTCCTCTTCATAGAGTTAGGGCTAGGGCTAGGGTTGGGGCTAGAGTTAGGGCTGAGATCAGGGTTAGGGGTGTGTTGGGGTTATGGTTGGAGTTATAATTGGGGGGTTTCCACTGTTTGGGCACATCAGGTGCTCTCCAAATGCAACATGGCGTCTGATCTCAATTCCAGCCAATTCTGCATTGAAAAAGTCAAATGGTGCTCCTTCCCTTCCAAGCTCTGCCATGCGCCCAAACAGTGTTTTACCCCCACATATGTGGTATCAGCATACTCAGGACAAACTGCAAAACAACTTTTGGGGTCCAATTTCTCCTGTTACCCTTAGGAAAATAAAAAATTGGGGGCAAAAATATAATTTTTGTGGAAAAAAATGATTTTTTTTATTTTCATGCCCGGGCGTTATAAACTTTTGTGAAGCACTTGGGGGTTCAAAGTGCTCACCACACATCTAGATAAGTTCCGTGGGGGGTCTGTTTTCCAAAATGGGGTCACATGTGGGGAGTTTCAATAGTTTAGGTACATCAGGGGCTCTCCAAACGCACATGACACCTGCAGACCATTCCATCAATGTCTGCATTCCAAAACGTCACTACTTCCCTTCCGAGCACCGACGTGTGCCCATACAGTAGTTTTCTCCCACATATGGGGTATCAGCGTACTCAGGACAAATTGGACAACAACTTTTCAGGTCCAATTTCTCCTGTTACCCTTGGGAAAATAAAAAATGGGGACTAAAAGATCATGTTTGTCGAAAAAAATACGATTTTTTATTTTCACGCCTGGTTGTTATAAACTTCTGTGAAGCACTGGGGGGGTTCAAAGTGCTCACCACACATCTAGATAAGTTCCTTGGGGGGTCTAGTTTCCAAAATGGTGTCATTTGTGGGGGGTTTGCACTGTTTAGGTACATTAGGGGCTCTCCAAAGGCAACATGACACCCGCAGAGCATTCCATCAAAGTCTGCTTTCCAAAACGTCACTACTTCCCTTTTGAGCCATAACATGTGCCCATTAGGGTGATGACTATTTTAAAAATTTTGCAAAACGAAAATGAAACCACTTACATTGGTGGACCAATTCCATACAAATGACATTAGTATCATCAACTTTGTAAAATATTCAAAAAAGTTCCCCCTCTTTTTCATTTCAAAATTTTCAAAAAAAAAGATTTTTCGTGTTTTAATTTAAATCTATAAAGAAAATATCTTTCTAAGTTGTAACAAAAAGTGGTATTTTATTCACATCTAGAACATTCTGGAATATTTTAAAATATTTTGTAATTTAGTATTATCTTTTCATTTTCAGTGCAAAGCTTCAAGTTTTACGATCAAGAAGTGCAGGACAGGTCATTCAGAAAATGTCTTCTAGAAATTCCAGCAACAGTGTAAAGGCAAACAGGTCTATCTGGACGAGGAATCTGCCCTCCTATTCTCAACATAAAAGGGATCCAAGTATTCCATATGTTGAAAAGCTCTCCAATCTCACGCGGATGCCAACGAACTGCCAAATTCTTGGAAACTTCAGTTTTCTGTTCAACAGCGAGAAACGGCGAAGGCAGAAGAAGAAGGCAATTAAGTGTTTGAAGGCGCAGTGGTTGGTCGAGGAGTCATTAATTGACATACCCAGATCTAACCAAAATGCTGAACGTGCTGTAAAACTGATGGAGGAACTACATGCAAAATCGAAACAAATTGAATTTTTGAATCTAAAATTCATAGGAAAAAATAATTTTTAAACACTTCTTTTGTACATATTGTACTTATAATTAACTGTTTTATACCGTATTTGTTAAAAAAAGAATAATAAAAGTTGCTTAGTTATTACTATTATCGTTTCAATAATGCAAAATTGCATGTCCTTTTTTAGGGGGAAAAAACAATTTTTGCCTTATTTTATTTGAATGAAAGGGGGAACTTTTTTTAAAAAACAAAGAAAAGCAATACTTATTCTTAAATAACCCATAAAAGTTCCTCCAGCGCATATGGTTTCATAAAAAAATTTTTTTTGTCATTACACTAGTGCCCATACAGTATTTTTCTCCCACATATGGGGTATGATCGTACTCAGGACAAATTGGACAATAACTTTTGGGGTCAAATTTCTCCTGGTACCCTTGGGAAAATAAAAAAAATTGGTGACTAAAAGATCATGTTTGTGGAAAAAATACGATTTTTTTAGTTTCATGCCCGGGCGTTATAAACTTCTGTGAAGCCCTTGGGGGTTCAAAGTGCTCACCACACATCTAAATAAGTTCCTTGGGGGGTCTAGTTTCCAAAATGGTGTCATTTGTTGGGGGTCTTCACTGTTTTGGTACATCAGGGGCTTTCCAAATGCGACACGGTGTCCGATCTCAATTCCAGCCAAAAAGTCAAATGGCGCTGCTTCCCTTCCGAGCTCTGCCATGCGCCCAAATGGTGGTTTACCCCCACATGTGGGGTATCAGCATACTCAGGACAAATTGCACAATAACTTAAATTGTCCTGTTACCCTTAGAAAAATAAGAATTGAGGGTGAAAAGATCATTTTTGTGGAAAAAATATGATTTTTTAATTGTACAGCTGTACGTTATAAACTTCTGTGAAGCCCTTGTGGGTTCAAAGTTCTCACGACATATTTAGATAAATTCCTTGGGGGGTCTAGTTTCTAAAATGGGGTAACTTGTGGGAGATTTCCACTGTTTAGGTACATCAGGGGCTCTCCAAGCGTGACATGGCGTCCGATCTGAATTCCAGCCAATTTTGCATTGAAAAAGTAAAACGGCGCTCCTTCCCTTCTGAGCTCTGCCATGCACCGAAACAGTGGTTCCCCCCACATATCAGGTATCAGCGTACTCAGGACAAACTGCACAATAACTTTTGCCGTCCAATTTCTCCTATTACCCTTGGTAAAATAAAAAAAATTGAACCTGAAGTATTTTTTTTGTAAAAAAAAGTTAAATGTTCATTTTTTTTTTTAAATATTCAAAAAATTCCTGTGAAGCACCTGAAGAGTTAATAAACTTCTTGAATGTGGTTTTGAGCACCTTAAGGGGTTCAGTTTTTAGAATGGTGTCACTTTTGGGTATTTTCTATCATACAGACCCCTCAAAGTGGCTTCAAATGTGATGTGGTCCGTAAAAATAAAATGGTGTTGCAAAAATGAGAAATCGCTGGTCAACTTTTAACCCTTATAACTTGTGCTGATGTAAAGTAAACATGTGGGAAATGTTACTTATTAAGTTTTTTTGTGTGCCGTATCTCTGTGATTTAAGGGCATAAAAATTCAAAGTTGGAAAATTGCAAAATTTTCAAAATTTTTGCCAAATTTTCATTTTTTTCACAAATAAATGCAAGTTATATGAATGAAATTTTACCATTATCATGAAGTACAATATGTCACGAGAAAACAATGTCAGAATCACCGGGATCCATGGAAGCGTTTCAGAGTTATTACCTCATAAAGGGACAGTGGTCAGAATTGTAAAAATTGGCCCGGTCATGAACGTGCAAACCACCCTTGGGGGTTAAGGGGTTACATTTTTCACTCTGTTTCATTGCAGCCATTTGGTAAATTCAAAAAAGTTCATTTTTTTCTCATTAATGTACAATCTGCACACCATCTTGATGGGGAAAAAAGACAGAAATGTAGACATTTTTGCCAATTTATTATAAAAGAAAAGCCGAAATATCACATGGTCATACGTATTAAGACCCTTTGCTCAGACAATCATATTTAAGTCACATGCTGTCCATTTCCTTGTGATCCTCCTTGAGATGGTTCTACTCCTTCATTGAAGTCCATCTGTGTTTAATTAAACTGATAGGACTTGATTTGAAAAGGCACACACCTGTCTATATAAGACCTCACAGCTCACAGTGCATAACAGACCAAATGAGAATCATGAGGTCAGAGGAACTTGCCAAGGAGCTCAGACAGAATTGTGGCAAGTCACAGATCTGGCCAAGGATGCAGAGGAATTTCTGCAGTACTCAAGGTTCATAAGAGCACAGTGGCCTCCATATTCCTTAAATAGAAGCATTCTGATACCACCAGCCAAACTGAGCAATCGTGGGAGAAGAGCCTTACTAAGAGTGTTAAAAGAAGAACCCCAAGATCACTGTTGCTGAGCTCTAGAGATGCAGTAGGGAGATGGGAGAAAGTTCCGCAAAGTCAACCATCACTGCAGCCCTCCACCAGTTGGGCCTTTATAGCAGAGTGGCCCGACGGAAGCCTCTCCTCAGTGCAAGACATATGAAAGCCCACATAGAGTTTGCTAAAATATACATGAATGACTCCAGACTATGAGAAATAAGATTTTCTGGTCTGATGAGATGACTATAGACCATTTTAGTGATAATTCTAAGCAGTATATGTGGAGAAAACCAGGCACTGCTAATCACCTACCCAATACAATCCCAACAGTTAAACATGGTGGTGGCAGCATCATGCTATAGGGGTGTTTTTCAGCTGCAGGGACAGGATGACTGGTTGCAATTGAAGCATGAATTCTGCCAAGTACAGAGATATCCTGGATGAAAACCTCTTCCAGAGTGCTCTGGACCTCTGACTTGGCTGAAGGTTCACCTTCCAACAAGACAATGACCCTAAGCACACAGATAAAATAACAAAGCAGTGGTTTCAGAACAACTTGAGCATCCCTGGAGAGACCTGAAAATGGCTGTCCATCCAAGGTTCACCTGACGGAACTGGAGAGGACCTGCAAGGAAGAATGGCAGAGGATCCCCAAATCCAGGTGTGAAAAACTTGTTGCATCATCCCCAAGAAGACTCATGGCTGTACTAGCTCAAAAGGGTGCTTCTACTCAATACTGAGCAAAGGGTCTGAATACTTATTACCATGTGATATTTCAGTTTTTCTTTTTTAATAAACATGCAAAAAATTCTACATTTCAGTTTTTTCAGTCAAGGGCAGAGTGTATATTAATTAGAAAAAAGTGCATTTTTGGAATTTACCAAGTGGCTGCAATGAAACAAAGAGTGGAAAATTTAAAGGAGTCTGAATACTTTCCGTACCCACTGTAATCCATATTGACTGTGTCAATTTCAATTCCTAGGAAAGACAGGGTTGTAACTGGACTGACAGTCTTTTCTGCAGATAAGGGGACACCAAACTGGTGGGAGATGTCTTTAAAAATGTTCAATAACTGCAAACAAACTGCAGAATCTTTGGGTCCCACAAATAAAAAATTATCCAAATAGTGTGTGACAGACCTGGAACTTGTTCCAGATCTGACAACCCAATCCAAAGAGGAACTGAAAAGCGCAAAATAATAACAAGATATGGAACATCCTATTGGGAGGCACATGTCGCAATAAAAAACAACATCCAACTGACAACCCAAAAGGTGAAAACAATCAGGGTGAACTGGCAGAAGACGGAAAGTGGATTCAGCATCAGATTTCGCTAGAAGAGCCCAGGCACCAGCCTGGCGAACTAGAGCTACCACCCTGTCAAAAGAGACATATGATACCGAGGCATCCTCCAGCGAAATTCCGTCATTCACAGATTCACCCTTGGTGTAAGATAGATGGTGTATAAGGCGAAATGTGTCCAGGTCCCTCTTAGGAACAAAATCCAATGGAGAAACTCTAAAGCTGGAAAAAGGAGGGGTTTGGGGAGGGCCTGCATTCCTGCCTAACTCCATTTCTTTTTTTATTTTTGCACTTAGGATCTCAGGGTGGGCACGGATCGACTTTAAATTATGCGCAAAAGACGGGAACCTGTTAAATTTAAACGGGATAAAAAATAACGTAAGAGACACCGAATCAGAGTTGGCCCACCGTAACTTTATTAGGATATTTGTCTAGCCAAGGGCCCATCGTGGATATGCTCACCAGGATCCTTATGTTTTCTGTTGTCACTGGAGGGGTGCTTGACTGGTAATTTACTTGAGGAGCAGAAGCAGCGGGCCACAGGGTGAGCTCCTTTGCAGGAGGAACATTTGTATTTATACTTTAACCAAAGAAACGGCAGTGTCCTTCATTAAATAACCAGCAGGCCCAAGGTCTATGGATGACCACTGAGTTGTGTGCTGCTGTGGGGTGACTAGTGGCCACTGGTGAAAAGCCTGAACATCAGTCTGATCCAAATGTCAGTTGCTTTTACCCCCCCAACCTATTTCAGGCTGCAAGGCCAGCTGCCTCCGAAACTCCTCATCATAGCGCCACCAGGCGGAATCTGTCATGTCCTGTATATGAAATCATGTCCTGATATATGAACAAGTCAGAACACCGTTACTAATGCTTCTGATCCATGACGCAGCCTAAAACAGTGAAAGCCTGTGAACAATTGCTCATGGTTTTTGCAGACTTCTGCTGCTCCTACAAACGGTCTGTCAATCGGTCTACTTTCTTTGTCGATTTTGTGCTGGTCCACTGATATTATAGTCCAGATGTCTATATAATTGTTAGCCCATATTTTTTCTCTTGTTTCGTTATCTATATGGGAACTTAGAGGGCTAATCCCACCATAGAAAGAGTCCTTATGTATGCTAGATAAAGTTGGTTTAATTTTACCTTCTGAAATTGCTGGACTAACTTGTGCAGTGTAAACCGGTGTGGTAATGTGCTCGAGCAATGCCTTAAGGGCAGGTAATAAATTGGGATTAACAGTTTTTCCTGTAAATGAAATGTTGCACTCACCCATGTCTGAAGCAGGAGGAGGAACTCTGACTGATGGAGGAACTCCAGCACATGGATCGACGGATGGGTGGGTGAGAGCCAGGCTAGAAGCCCTGGATGAAGCTCTCGGCTCAGCAAGGCTGGATGCCCTGGCTGCTGCTCTCGGCTCACGTCTCTTGCTGCAAGAACAGTGGGCAGGGCTACGATGGGCAGGGCTATGGCAGATAGAGCTACGGTGGGTGGAGCTACCCTATATGCATGGTGCTTGCGTGAGAGCCCAGCAGGCAGAGAAGTAGAGGGAATGGGGCTGGGGCTGAGAAGAACCGGAGGGTGGCAACGCCTTGAGGACCACCGTCCTCCTGTTAGTTTGGCAGCAAGGGGACAGAAGATGGCTACTAATGCCTGAAATTAGGGCATGCAGCCAGTGCCCGCCATCCTGCGACGCCCTGTCATGCAGAAGTTCAAGAAGGGAATCAGACATCATTCACTCTCAACCAGACCGTGCAGACGAGTACCTCCAGGACCCAAAAACCAGGGGAAGAGCCTTGAATTTTGGCACATCTTTCATCGTTTTTAAGAAATCTCAATATGGAAGAGGCCAGGAGCCATTTGGTGAGCTGCATTTCTTGCTACATGTTCACAGACTTACCAGTGGAAAAGCCAAACTTCACATGCCACAAATGCAAGCTTGTGTCCCTGTTGGAGGAAAAGTTGCAAAATCTCGAAGAGAGGTTAGCTACGTTGAAGATCATTAAGGAAGGTGAAGAATTCTTAGACAGAGCAGAATTATCTCTTCATGTTACAGAAAGAGAAGAAATTTAAAGTGCACCTGAAGAAACAGAGGAATGGAAACATGTGACCCAGAGAAGCAGGAGGATCAGGAGGCAGTCAGCACCCATACTTCTCAGGAACCAGTACCAGGCTCTCACGCAGGAAAACAATGAAGAAATACATCAGGATAAGACTTTGCCCACAAACAGCAACCTTGTACGCCCTCAGAGTCCTCCTGGATGGAGAAAGAAAAATGTTGTGAAGAAGAAACGGAGAGTGGTGGTCATGGGGGATTCCCTGTTGAGAGGAACAGAGGCCGCTATCTGCAGACCGAATATTACTTCAAGAGAAATGTGCTGTCTTCCAGGTGCAAAAATTAAAGATGTGTCTGACAGGATATCAGGACTCTTCAGACCTACAGATGACTACCCATTCCTGCTACTACATGTGGGGACAAATGACACCGCAAGAAACGACCTGGAAACCATCTGCAGAGACTTTGAAGACTTAGGCAAGAAAGTGAAAGAACTGGGAGCGCAGGTGGTCTTCTCTTCCATCCTCCCAGTGGATGGCCATGGAACAAGGAGGTGGAATAAGATTCTGCAGGTGAACAACTGGCTACGTCGATGGTGCCGTCAGCAACGATTTGGATTTATGGATCACGGAGTGAATTACCTTTTTGATGGACTACTTGCTAGAAATGGGGTGCACCTTACGAAGACTGGAAAACATGTATTTAGAAGTCGCCTTGCTACACTTGTAAGGAGAGCTTTAAACTAGAACAACATGGGAAGGGAAGCAAAAGACCAGAAAAAGCCATACACCTGACAAATGCTATTGAGAACTCTGCTATTAGAAGTGGAAAGGAAGAACAAAGACAAAAGAATCTAATTAATAAAAATATTGGAGAAAGAGAAACCAATCACAAACTAAAATGTTTCTATACTAATGCACACAGCATGGGCAACAAACAAGGAGAATTGGAACTACTAACACAGGAAAAGAAACATGATGTCATTGGAATCACTGAAACTTGGTGGGACAATACACATGATTGGAATACAAGACTAGAAGGATACAACTTATTTGCAAGAAACAGACTTGATAAACGAGGAGGAAGTGTCGCATTGTATGTTAGAAACGCGTATATCTGCACAGAGATTGAAGCTTCAGAGACTGGGAGTTCTGTGGAAACTGTTTGGAAAAGAATACAAGGACAGAACAATGGAAAGGACACCATTGTAGGCATTTACTACAGACCACCTGTGCAAGCTGAAGATATGGATGAACTCTTTATGCATCAAATGGCCAAGTTCTCCAAAAAATATGACATAGTTGTCATGGTAGATTTCAACTATCCAGACATTTGTTGGGAATCTCTCTCAGGCAAAACTAACAGGTCAAGGAATTTCTTGTCCTCTCTTGCTGACAACTTAATCTTCAAAAAGGTAGGGGAGAAAACAAGGGGAACTGCTACCTTGGATCTAATCCTTATAAACAGGGAGGAAATGGTTGAGGAGGTAAAAGTGGCTGGGACCCTAGGAGGTAGCGACCATGCTATTTTAGAATTTTGGATAACTAGAGGAGGATGACCTGTGAAGACTCAGACGTCAAGGTTAGATTTCAGAAAGGCAGATTTTAAGGGTTTCAGAAAGAGAATTGGAGGGATCCAATGGCTGGATATCCTTAAAGACAAAAATGTCCAGGAAGGATGGGAAATCTTGAAAAATGAAATTCTCAAAGCACAATTGTTAACAATTCCGAAAAGAGGGAAGAATAGGAAGCATTTAAGGAAGCCAGGATGGATGAACACAGAACTTAAGCACATGCTAAAAAGGAAGAAAAAAATGTTTATAAAATGGAAAGAGGGAGGCATATCTAAAGAAGAATATAATGCTGTCTGCAGGACCTGCAGGGCACAAATCAGATTACTAAAGCTGACAATGAATTGAGGCTTGCAAGAGATGTCAAAAGCAATAATAAAGGATTTTGGGGATATGTCAAAAGTAAAAGAAAAGTCAAAGATGCTATAGGATTTTTACAGGATGAAAATGATTAAATGGTAAGACAGGATGTTGAGAAGGCCGAACTTTTAAATTCCTATTTTGCATCTGTTTTCTCTCAGAAAGGAAATGTAACATCAACTGTTCTTCACTGTCCTATTAAGGGAATAGAAGAATCCAGGATATCTATAAACAGAAAGATAGTGAGGAAACACTTAGCTAACCTAAATGAATTCAAGTCTCCAGGTCCAGATGAATTACACCCCAGAGTATTGAAGGAGATAGCAGAAGAAATTTTTGAACCCCTCTCCATAATCTTTGAAAATTCTTGGAGAACAGGAGAAGTCCCAGAAGACTGGAGAAGAGCAAATGTTGTTCCTATCTTCAAAAAGGGGAAGAAGGTGGATGCAGGCAACTATAGGCCAGTGAGTCTGACTTCTATACCAGGAAAGATCTTTGAACAAATTATTAAACAACATGTATGTCAGTACCTGGATAAGAATGAAGTGATTAATCAGAGTCAGCATGGGTTTGTAACTAATAAGTCATGTCAGACTAACTTAATTTCCTTCTATGACGGAATCACTGATTGGGTGGATCAAGGAAATGCTGTAGATATAGTATATCTTGACTTCAACAAAGCATTTGACAAAGTATCTCATACAATCCTTATTGAAAAAATGAATAAGTATGGAATGGACAAGGCAACTGTTAGGTGGATTCATAACTGGCTTAGTGATCGGACCCAAAGAGTGGTCGTAAATGGCTGCACATCCAGTTGGAAGAATGTCTCAAGTAGGGTACCACAGGGCTCTGTCCTGGGCCCTGTATTGTTCAACATCTTTATCAATGATTTAGATGAAGGAATTGAGGGTAAACTGATTAAATTTGCTGATGACACAAAGCTAGGAGGGATAGCTAATACTAGAGAAGAGAGGGAGAGGATTCAAAAAGATATAAATAAACTGGAGAAGTGGGCAGCAACTAGCAGAATGGTTTTTAACAGGGAAAAATGCAAAGTACTACATCTGGGCAATAAAAATGAAAAAAGCATATACAGAATGGGAGGAATAGGCCTAAGCAACAGCACATGTGAAAAAGACTTGGGTATACTAATAGATCACAGACTGAATATGAGTCAACAGTGTGATGCAGCAGCAAAAAAGGCAAATGCAATTCTAGGATGTATTAACAGAAGCATACAGTCTAGATCAGGTGAAGTCATTATTTCCCTCTACTCCTCTTTGGTCAGACCTCATCTGGAATATTGTGTCCAGTTTTGGGCACCACATTTTAAAAAGACATCAACAAACTGGAGCAAGTTCACAAAAGAGCAACCAGAATGGTGACCTGTCTGCAAACCCTGTCTTATGAGGAAAGGTTGCAGGATTTGGGAATGTTTAGTTTGCAAAAAGAGAAGACTGACAGGAGACTTAATAGCTGTCTACAAATATCTAAAGGGCTGTCACATTGTAGAAGGATCAACTTTATTCTCATTTGCACAAGGAAAGACTAGAAGCAATGGGATGAAACTGAATGGGAGGAGACACAGATTAGATATTAGAAAAAACTTTTTGACAGTTAGAGTGATCAATGAGTGGAACAAGCTGCCACGAGAAGTGGTGAGTTCTCCTTCAATGGAAGTCTTCAAACAGAGGCTGGACAGACATCTGACTGGGATGATTTAGTGAATCCTGCTTTGAGCAGGTGGTTGGACCAGATGTCCCAGGAGGTCCCTTCCAACTCTACGATTCTATGAGTCTATGATTCAAAGGGGAAGAGGAGGAGACAAGCTGCTGCAGCAAATATATACCAGGTAAAAGGGGAGGGGGTTGAACATAGCCCAACGGATTTTCATTGGCCAATTTAAACTGGCCAGGGCACCATATTCTGACAAAGAAGGGGAGGGAGAGGGAAACCCAGAAAGACTAGTGAGAAGGATGGGAGGGGCACCGCAGTCAGTGGCACGTTCCTTAAGCAGTGTCGTGCCATCCATGATACATGTGCAAATATAACTATCGTGCACCTTGAGTTCTTATAGGATGGCCACAGTATACTGACTATCTTTCTGGCATTACCTAAAGGGTTACTTTACAGATACAAGTGCCCCCTTGCTCCACTTTTACTCTGGTTCAATTGTCACTGTTTCACCTATGATTTTGATCGTATTTGTCTAAATGTTTGTATGTTTTGAAATTCTGTTTCAAAAAATCTTTTCTAATAAAATGTAAATGATTTTTTACTGAATAGCATTATTCTTGTTTCTGTTTTGTATTGAATTATGCACAAGGAACAGACTCTGACCCTATCTTTTGTATTTAAGCATGTAACCAGTGAGTAAAAAAAGTTATTGTGAAGAGAGGTGGGCCTGGGTCAGCTGTGACATTGCCTATTGTGATCCAGTGTTATGAGGGTGTTGCCCGTCATTGTATTTCTGATTTTGATGATAGTACGGAGCCTTGCTAAAAACTTTTCCAGGAAAAAAAGAGCAGGAATAAACTCAGTGGCTACTGTGGAAATAGCAAGATTACTCATGTAGCTTTTTCTAAATAAAGATCGTGATATGAAAAATACATTCCCAATATTTTTTTAAATACATGTAACACATAAACCTGATTTAAAGGGAATATGTTAGCAGGTTTTTGCTATGTAATCTAAGGACAGTATGAGGTAGGAGTTAAAACACAGATTTCAATGATGTGTCACTAATCAAGATGTGTGCTCATGTTTATTTAAAATGAAGGTTTTATAACTAGGACATTATCATTGCTGTGACTAACTAGTGTGTGAGCACTGGTTCAACTCCGCCCCCTCCTGTGATAAGTAGCTCACTGTCAATAGACAATGTACATAGAGAGACTGACATGGGCAGGATTAGCTTTCTAAGCTCTGATTTATGCTGCATCCAAGAACTCTATGTCACAGCTGCTGCACCCAGTAAACTAAGTGATACCTCATTGGATTCAGGGTCTCCTTGCCTGTATCATACTAATTTCAGCAAAAACTTGCTGATAGATTTCCATTTGCATATGGGTAATTTTGAAACAATAAGTTCCCTTTAAGAAAAGTATATCATGCAGTAAAAAGTAAGGGTACCTTGATTTTTATGTAAAGTGTATCCTGTCTCACTGTCCCAATGTGTCCCCATGCTTCGTCATCTGGGTCTTGTCCCATGTGTGCACTGCCAAAAATTTTCCAATGGCCATTGTAGAAGGCAAAAAGTCTGCAGTCTTCAGTACAGCAAGAACATTATTATTTTATTCAATTATCCCCATTAGGTTTAAAATAAAAAATGGAAAATATGAAATAATTTCTAGCAGAAAATCTAACATCTTAAAGGATGATAGCGGTCAGATATAAGGCGCTATAATGGCATCCATTAGTGCTGCATTAGTGTTGTATTCTCATCATAAAAGGGTTAAATCTAAAAAGGACTTAATGCGTAAGAAGTAGAATGGCTGATGCACTGAGTTGGTAACAACACATGCAGCCAAAGCACATTGCTTCAGTTTCTCACTTTATTTTTAAAATTAAGGGGCCTTTTTAACATAATTTCCTCACCCTGACTACATTATCCACAATTTTAGAATATGTCTTCAGTAACCTAGGCAACTGCTTTTGCTGCGTGAGTTAAGTAAGTACTAAAGCCCTCTTCGTTCTGTCTTCGCTGATCATTTTTCTAGAATAAATAGTTATTAGCACCTCAGCAGAGTACTTAGAGGCTGAAATTCCAGCATAAATGACACTAAGATGATGAATCTTCCTGGAAAATGGGGCAACGGGAGTAATCTTGAGGAATTAGCTGGAAAAGCATAAAGATGGAGGGCACTTTTTGTGAAATGTGAATGAAGACAGTCATTACGAGTCTAATGAGTGGTGTACCTACAATTACCAGGTGGTAGACTAGTCTTGTGCCCCCGTGAACCCGTTTATGACTTCAGCTACATCTCAAAAAAAGTTTTTGAAAGAACAGACCATAGAGAGCACTGATCAACACTGATACGTCCAGAGGTTGTGAAGGATTATTTTTTTATATAGAGTTAAAATTCGATACTGGAAAATCTTAGTGGAAGGATGTATGCTCCATAAAGTCAACGGATCTTGCAGTTCCAGGGCCCTTTTAGAAAATGCCAACCCTAAGTTGGTCCTGTCTACAAGAACAGGACAAGAACCGGGACAGTACTCCTTTCTGCAGAGCAACTGCATTGTGTGCAAGCTAGAAGACGGAAATCTGACCCAGGTACAATTACACAAGGCAGCGTCCAAAAAACTCCACTTTGGACATGAATCATTTCCAGGTGGTTTCCTTGGTTTTTTGGACTTTATGTCTTTTTAAAGGAGAGTGCTGCTAGCTGCCTATTTTTACTGAGTATAGTTGACCCAGTCATAGAAATATCATAGGGGAGAAACAAACGTCATGTGAATGATGGTCAAGATGTCATTACTGCAGGAAACTTTTTTGGCATCAGAAAATACAAGCTCAGTTCAACATGCAACATAAATTCTCAAAAACCTAAAATAATTAACAGCACATTTTCAGTTGCTGGAGCAGTAGGGAGGTCAACAGGTAGGTAAGATTTTATCTTCTTGTTTTATCTGGAGCGCCCTCACTCACCAGGGCCGTGGGGTACTCGCTAACGGGCTGGTTGATCTTATCAATGGGGGTTGTCACGGCAGCAGTGACCCGGTCTGTGGCCCTGGGGCTCCATTAAAAAAGGGGTGGTTTCAGTGTGCTTATGGTGGTGAAAGTTTATAAGTGATTCGTGACGCCACCTGTGGTGTTCGGCAATAGAGATGTAAGCCGACGCTGCAGACAGATCCTCTGGGACAGATGGTGTGGTGCAGCAGTGATGTTATAGCCCTCCACAGGCAGGGCTGTAGTCCTAGGGCAGTGCAGGTGAAGTGACACTTAGATGGTGTAGTGTCAGGCGCAAGGGATGTAGCAGTGCTGGGCAGGTTGGCGCAGGAATAAGTGGAAGACACCAGGGCATGTAGTTCCAAAGCTTTACTCACAGTCTGTTGCAGGTACAGGTGCCCGCATCCATGCTGTGTCCTCCAGGTCAGGAGCTCAGCCAACATCCAGGCAAGATTAAGTACTCCTTTCCAACACTCCACCAACATATGTGCCTTTTCTGAACGTCTCCTCTTATAGCGCCTTTGAATGAAGTACTCCTAGTACTGAGTTGCACCAAAGTTCCTCCTGTCTGATGTTCCAATGAACTCTACTTGTACGGCAGACAGCTGTAGCCTGCTTTGGGGACTCCTTGCTTCTGAGTCCCGGCTCACTAATATGTTGTTGTTGTGCCCTCAAGTCTTGTGTGGGAATAAAGTGGTCACTACTTCTATTCCTCTGGTGTCTGCTGCAGGACCATTAGTATCTTTAGTATCCATACAACCTCGGGGACCGGACCCCGGCCTTGCGTTTGGAACTTGAAAAGGGTTCTCCTCTAACCCTGGTCCTTGTTCTCTTATTCTCCTCACGTTCCGTGCTAAAGTTCCAAAGCTTTACTCACAGTCTGTTGCAGGCACAGGTGCCCGCATCCGTGCTGTGTCTTCCAGGTCAGGAGCTCAGCCAATTTCTCAGGCAAGATGAAGTACTCCTTTCCAACACTCTGCCAACATATGTGCCTTTTCTGAACGTCTCCTCTTATAGCGCCTTTGAATGAAGTACTCCTAGTACTGAGTTACACTGGAGTTCTGTTATGATGAGTCACCGAAGGAGGAAAAAACAAAATACCAGCTAAGTCCAGAAAAACCAGAGAGGTTGGCAGCTATCGGATTGCAGACCCCTGAACCTATCCACAACAACTAGCAGTAGCCGTGGGGGGTTCCTACGGTGCCCTAGACCCCTCGATCACAGCCGGAGAACTAGATAGCCTAAAGACAGAAAGGGGAAAAACTAAACTGCCCCAGAGCAGACCCCAAAGCAATAGGCAGCCCCCAACATATAATGACGGTGAAGCAAGATGAAAACACTAACACAGATAGAAAGATAGGTTGAGCAAATGATGGGGCCCAAGCTAACTACATAGGACAGGATAGGAAAGCTGCTGTCTGCCATCCGCAAAAACCCTATCAAAATGAGCCAACCGACTGATAGGAAAAACAGGCCCTGAAGTCGCTAGGCTTCAAAAGACTATATCAGCACTCAGGTATATTCTGAAGACAGAGCAAAAGATCAACAGATCAGAGACAAAAATGGAATTCAGCTCACCCCCGGCCGGGGATGGCAGAACTCCCAAAAAACATGGCAAAACAAAAACAAAACTGAAGAGTACAAAGCAGAGTAGAAAAACTTAGCTTTGAGATGCAGGAATCAGACTGGTCTCCAAGAATCCAGCAGGAAAATCACCAGCTAGGAAGAAGGGCGTCGGCAGCCTTATATCCAGTCCTCAATTCCAGCCACCCAGTCATCATCTAGCTGCCCAGGTGTTTGGTAATCAGTCTCACCACCTTCCTTCACTAGAGGAGGGAGTTCATCAGACCTCAATGGTGAAGGGAAAAATGAACTCACAACAGAGTTCCTCCTGTCAGATGTTCCTATGAACTCTACTTGTATGGCAGACAGCTGTAGCCTGCTTTGGGGACTCCTTGCTACTGAGCCCCGGCTCACTAATATGTTGCTGTTGTGCCCCCAAGTCTTGTGTGGGAATAAAGTGGTCACTACTTCTATTCCTCCGGTGTCTGCTGCAGGACCATTAGTATCCATACAACCTCAGGGACTGGACCCCTAGCCTTGCGCTTAGAACTTGAAAAGGGTTCTCTTCTAACCCTGGTCCTTGTTCTCTTATTCTCCTCACATTCCGTGCTAATCCTTCTTCTCAATGGAGAATCAAGCTTCCTTTCTCTGTCTCTTTCCTGTGCCAGCAGACCCAGATCACTGTGGCCTGCTGCAGCACTTCCTTCTTCCATCTCTCTCCTGGGGATCTCTCTGTCTCACACTCTGTCCTTCTACATCCTCACTCATTGACTGAATGAAAGACTGACTGACTGACTCATCTCTTCCCACTCTTTTATGTGAACTAAACTCCACCCACCTCCCAGCACGTTTCGTGATCCAAGCAGGGAGCCACCAAGGGGTGCTATGCTACACTCCAAGCAGGGAGTCGCCGAAGGTGCTTTGCTACACTACTTTGTGGTGTGGGGTGCAGGTGTTGGAGCGTGGTCAGGTGTCTCCACCTTACCTGGATGGTGGGGTAACACACATCAGGAGGAGGTGCAGTACCTCTGTGGCGACTGAACCCTCAGGGGCGCCACATGTCTAATATATAAAGTTCAATGTGGGTGTGTATGTATGTATGTGTGTGTATGTCTGGGATTGGCATCTGCACCGTCGCAGCTACAGCCACAAAATTTGGCACAGTCACATGTCTGGACCCCGAGAGTATCATAGGCTATGTTGTAAGGCGAAATTTTAACCCCGCGCATTCCAATTCGCAAAACAATTTTGCCCCTATCTACATAATGGGGAAAAAGTGAAAGGAAAAGTGTTGGAGGCAAATTGACAGCTGCCAGATGTGAACAAGGGGGACTTAAAGAATGAGAGCGATGGCGCCAAACAGTATATACCGTACAGTTGCTAAGATGGGGCCCTGACATGGGATACTCACCACACACGGGGATATGAACACACACACAAAAAGTGCCACACATTATCAGGTGCTTCAACACATATACCACCCTCAGCACACATTTCACCACACATACACCAACCTCGCCACATAAAAGTCGCCACTCAAAAGTCGCCACTCAAAGCTCGCCACGCTGTCCCAGAGCTGTTTAAAAGATGAGAAATGAGCTGTGATTGGTTGCTATCAGCAACAGTTTTCTTTGTAGACAGTTGTGGTAACTGAGGCCTATTATTTTTATCATTTCTATGGTGTTATCATCTATTAGATACACAGCTCAGCAGACAGTATCACACAGAATAGGATTAGATACACGGCTCAGCAGTCAGTATCACACAGAATAGGATTAGATACACGGCTCAGCAGTCAGTATCACACAGGAGAGGATTAGATACACTGCTGAGCAGTCAGTATCACACAGGATAGGATTAGATACACTGCTGAGCAGTCAGTATCACACAGAATAGGATTAGATACACGGCTCAGCAGTCAGTATCACACAGAATAGGATTAGATACACGCTCAGCAGTCAGTATCACACAGGAGAGGATTAGATACACTGCTGAGCAGTCAGTATCACACAGGATAGGATTAGATACACAGCTCAGCAGTCAGTGGGTTGCCCTCCCAGGGCTGTGGGGTACTCGGTACCGGGCCGGTGTCAGGGGGATGTGTCACAACAGTGGTGACCCGGTCCGTGGCCCTGGGCACCCAAGCAATGGGGAGATGTAGTTAATGATAGAATAGTTTGTGACGCCACCCGTGGTGTTTGGCAAATATGGCGTTAGGCCAACGCTGCATACAGATCCGCTGGGACTGATGGTATGTGCAGCTTAGATGGTAAAGCTCCCCACAGGTGGAGCTGTAGTCCCAGGGCAGTGTAGATGTAGCTGGCACTGGGATGTAGCAGTTGCGAAAGTGTAGGGAACAGACAAGACACAGCGGTTGTAGTTTCTGTACCTTTACTGAGTATATGCAGTCCAGAGTCCTGATTTGAGATGGTATTGGAGCAGGTTAGCCTGGAAGCAGATCAGGATTCTCTCTCAGCAGAAGGGCTGTGCAGTCTCCTTCCTAGCGCTTGTAGTGTGAAGCACTCCAGTACTTAGTTACTCTGAAATGCCTCTCTTCAGATGCTCCTAGAACTATACTTGTATGACAGACAGCTGTAGCCTCTCTCGGGGACTCCTCTCCTGAGTCCTGGCTCTCTATTCAATTGCTGTTGTATCCCAAGTCTTTGCTGGGAGCAGGGCATTTACAGCTTCCTACTCCTCTGGTATCTGTGGCAGGACCGTCAGTATTCGTACCACCGTGGAGACCAGACTCCAGTTCTGTGCGCTCTCAAGCTGAGGGAGCTTGCCTTCTGCAGATCAACCTCTCAGCTTCGTTCCTCCCGTCTGCACACTTCACCCTCCGCAGACTATCTGGTCCTTCTTCCTCCTGGCCCTCAGAGGACACTCCTCTCCAGAATCCTGGTTCAGAGTTCCCCCTGCTGGCCCGGAGTGGAAGTGTGTTGCATGCATTAGGTTAACTGCTGGAGAGACCCATCACTGCTTCCAAGCCGGCATTTACCCTCCCCTGGAGGAAGGCAAAGCCAGTGTGGCGACCATACCACAGGGGGCACCACATTCCCCCCTAGTGAAAGTCAGCACTCCTGGGCTGAATAAAAGAAAACATGAATAACATATAAACAATTGCACAATAATAATTTGTACAAGATTTGAAAAAGGGAAAAATGTACAAAAACAAAGAGCTCAAAAATGGTCCTATAATGATAAGTCCAGCATCAATGTCCATGGTCCATTCCTGGGCAAATGGTGAAAGTTTTTGACCACACACAAGTCCTGTGGTTCAGTGTACATGAAACAAACTCCAAAGGAAACTCTTACAGGTTACCTGTAGGCACAAAACTTGAAAAACAGTTACATATTTACATAATTTCAACATTTACATCTATTTTGCTATATGCGATGTCTAACTGGTAGTATGCCTTGTGTGGTGCGAGTGGATCTGCGTAACCCTAGTGTAGGCAAACTAGGTAGCATTCTCCTACCGACTCTAAGACTCACCAAGGGTACAACAGGTTCACCACTGGCAGGGTGAGGGATCTCTGGCTCCACTGCTGGTGTGGCATCTGCTACCCGATTCTCCTGATTCTATTGAGTCACATCTTCCTGTGCTACCACTTGGGGAAACAGCAACAATGGCACCACTATAGCATCGTTCACTTTAGTCCAATTCGCAGGGAACTCCCCAAGCACTGTGCTGACCTTCTCTTCTTCCACGTTGGGGTGAATGTTACCTGGTTCTTCTCTTCTTTCTTTCAACTGGTCAGGACACAGCTTCAAATGATCTCTTGATACCGCTGCTGAGGTCTCTCCTCCATCTTTACTCACAAGGCACACCTTAGTATAATCGAAATTTGAGGACAGAATGGTATAAGGTTCAGCTTCCCATTGATCATCCAATTTGTGCAATCTTCTCTTTCTTTTCAAGACTTGCTCCCTGGCGACAAAGGAACGGCAGGTGCATTTTGATTGTAAAGCTTCTCCTGCTTTTGTCTCGCCTGGGTCAAACTCTTCTCCACACATTCTTGAACTCTTATGTACTGTTGCTGCCTCTCCGTGTCCCAATCAGCATCTGGGGACGTCAGTACAGGTGTCAGGACTCCCATGTCCAAGTCAATAGGCAGCTTACCAGGTCTGGCTTTCATCAGGTATGCTGGAGTACAGTTGGTAGAGTTCACAGGAATATGGTTGTAGAGGTCTACCAGATCTGGCAACTTTTCGCGCCACAGATTTCTCTCCTCCAAGGGCAATGTCTTCAGCAGGTCAATCACTACCTGGTTCATCTTCTCGCACATGCCGTTGGTCTGTGGATGATACGGTGTTGTCCGGATCTTCTTACAACCATACAGGTTACAGAATTCATGAAACACTTCTGCCTCGAAAGCCAGACCTTGATCAGTAAGCACTCTCTCAGGGTACCCATGTGGTCTACAGAAGTGCAGTTGGAACGCTCTGGCCGCTGTTCTGGCAGTTTGATCTTTGACAGGCACAACCACCAGGAATCTTGAATAGTGGTCCACAATGGTAAGGGCATAGAGGTAACCTGACCGGCTATGAACCAGCTTCACATGGTCCAGGGCCACCAACTCAAGTGGCTGTTTGGTGATGATGGGCTGCAGAGGAGCTCTCTGGCTGTCTCTATCCTTTCTGCGCAGGTTATACTGTCCACAGTCCCAGCACCACCTCTCAATGGCTTTCCTCATGCCAGTCCAGTAGAACCTCTCTCGGAGCAACGTTTCCAACTTCTTCCATCCAAAGTGTCCAGCTCCATTGTGGTATGCTTCCAGGACCATTGATGCATCTCTCTTTGGGACCACCACCTGCCAGACTAGCTCATGAGTGCGGGCATTGATACTCCTCCGACATAGCTTCCCTTCATATATAAACAGCCGAACTTTCTCCTTCCACAACTGCTGGGCTTCTTCAGGAGCACTCGAACCTGGGCGTGAGTCAGCTTGTAGCAGTAGCTCCTTCACCAGGCGGACTGCAGGGTCATTATCTTGCGCTTCAGCCCAGTCATGATAGGGCAATGGATTCAGGGTGACCTCCTTCAAGCCAGACCACCTGTCTCTCACTCCCTGAGCACGCTGGGCCGCCAGTGGCCAGTGGAAGGGAGGCAACTCTATCTCTTCCAGAGCCTCGGGGTCTTCTCCTGCATCTGGTAGATTAGGCATCCTGGGTAGCGCATCCGCATTGGCATTCTTGTGCCCTGCTTGGTACTTGATAGTAAACTCATAGTTAGACAGCCGAGCCATTCACCGCTGCTCCAGGGCGCCCAGTTTTGCAGTGTCCAAGTGGGTCAACGGATTGTTGTCCGTGAAGATTGTAAACTTGGCAGAAGCTAGCTAATGCTTGAACCTTTCGGTGACAGCCCAGACTATGGCAAGGAACTCCAGCTTGAAAGAACTGTAATTATCCGGGTTCCTCTCAGTGGGACGCAGCTACCTGCTGGCGTAGGAGATCACTTTCTCTTTTCCATTCTGTACCTGCGACAGTACTGCTCCTAATCCCACATTGCTGGCATCCGTGTACAGTTCAAAGGGTTTGTCATAATCTGGGTAAGCCAGAACTTCGTCACCAGTGAGGGCCATCTTCAATCTGGTGAATGACTTCTCCAATTCTTCAGTCCATTCAAACGTGGAATTCTTCTGCTTGCCTTTCTTGGACTGCCCCACTAGAAGGTTTTGCATCGGGGTAGCTATCTCAGTAAAGCCTTTGATGAATCTCCGGTAGTAGCCTACCAGTCCAAGGAATTGGCGTACCTCGTGGAGGTTGCTGGGCTTCTTCCAGTTCCGGATGACCGTGACCTTGTCAGGATCTGGAGCCACACCTTCTGCACTGACCACGTGACCAAGGTACTGTACCTTAGGCTTCAGGAGGTGGCATTTGGAAGGCTTCACCTTCAGGCCAAAATTGGACAAAGCTTCAAATACTTCAGCCAGGTGTTCCAGATGCTCGTCATAGGTCTTGGAGAAAACAATGACATCATCCAGGTACAACAGGACCGCCTCAAAGTTCATGTGTCCCAGGCAACACTCCATCAGTCATTGAAATGTTCCTGGAGCAGTGCAGAGCCCGAATGGCATGTAATTGAACTCACAGAGACCCATTGGAGTAGTAAATGCGGTTTTCTCCTTATCTGCCTCTGCCACGGGAACCTGCCAGTACCCACTGGTGAGATCCAAGGTGGAAAAGTAGTTAGCAGTTTTAAGTGCAGCTAAGGATTCCTCAATCCTAGGTAATGGGTAGGCATCTTTATGTGTAATGCTGTTAATTTTCCTTTAATCAACACACATTCTCATGGTACCATCCTTTTTCTTTACAAAAACTATGGGAGCTGCCCTTGGGCTGCAACTGTCCCTGATAACCCCAGCTTCCTTCATCTCTTTCAGCATACTCTTAGCACATTGGTACTATGTTGGGGGTATAGGTCTTTACCTCTCTTTTATGGGAAGATGGTCTCCCGTGGGGATATGATATTGAACCCCTTTTGCCTGTCCATAATCTAGTGGGTGTTTGCTGAATACCCGCTCTTACTCTTGTGTCACTCTGTAGACCCCATTCCTCTGGTATGAAGGTGTACAGTCAGTTCCCACCTGCAGTTGCTGGCACCACTCTTCTAGCTGCTTTCCAGAGCCGTTGTCCTCCACCTGGTCGGATGAGACCAAGGGCTCTGCTGCCTGCAATGAGTTGTTATTAACAGTGAGCAGCTTGGAATCTGTGGCATACCGAGGTATTGTTGCTTCCTCCTCCCCACAATTCAAAAGGCGTACAGATACTCTCCCCTTTTGTACATCAACCACCCCTCTGGCTGTCAGGACAGTGGGCCTGCTTTTGGAGTATACCGGTTCCACCAATGCCTGTTAATCCCTCCCTCTAAGGCCTATAGCTGCCCGACACCATATCAACATTTCACTCCTGGGGGGTAGTACAATGGGAAAAGCATCACTCACTCTGACGCTGCCAATCTCTCTGCCAGAGAGTTCTACCTGTTGTCTTTGCATCAGGGCTCGGATCTCCTTCTGCAGGACTCGTTGTTCTCTGGAACCAGCAGTCTCAGCCACCTGTTCCAACAAGACAATAACCTCGGACAGACAGTTTTCAATTACATTTGTACCAAGAGTCATCATGGGATTGCATTAAACCTTGAGACTTTAACTCTACCCGCCCCACTTTGACAGTAATTTCTTTACATCCTATCTGCGGTAAAGACTAACCATTACTGGCAACTACTGTCAGTTCATCAGTTGGGCCACGGGTAAGCTCTGAATCAGTCCAATATCTCTTGTACAGAAGGTACGGCATAGTGGTCACCTGGGAGCCAGTGTCCAGCAAAGCGTTCATGGGGATGCCGTCAATCACCACAGTAAGGATTGGTCTCCCTCCCACATACTTGGCTCTCCAGTTCTTTGGGCCTGCTGAACCTACTCCTGGGGGTTGGCCCTTTGCTCCCGGGGTTGCTAGTTTAAAGGACATTACCTGGCCAGATGACCTGCCTTGTAGCAGCGCCGACAGATGGGACATCTGTCCTGGCCATAGCTATCGTTGTTCCTTCCTCGAAGTGGCGGGGTTCTCCTCCTCCGGAGCCACGGGACATCCTCTGGACTGGAAGCAAGCTGGACCTTGTATTTGGAGGACATTTGTAGGGACTGCACGGTTTTGGTAAGTGCAGCCATCCCTTTGGTCAGCTCCTGGACCTGAAGACGCAGCTCCTCTGTTGGATATTTATCCAGGGTCTGGGCATCAGCCTCCACAGGGATGAAAGGAAAGGATGTAGCTTCCTGATGGTAGGTGATCGCTGGGCGCCTAGGGGGCGCTGGACGGCTGTCAGAGGATTCCTGCAGTACCCGGATAGCCCTGTCCTTGCAAAGTCCAGATCAGGGTCTTGCAGGTTTAGAATACATAACTGCCCTCTGTGGATACTGGACAGGAGCCCTTCAATGAACTGCTCCTTTAACAGTTGATCTTCTTCCTTTACACTGTCAGGGTCAACTTGTTTAACTGCTCACAGCGCCTCCTGCAGGTTGAGAGCACAGTCTCTGATACTGTCCTGTGCCCTCTGTTTACAGCCAAAGAACCTCATCTTGATTTCAGCTGCAGTGCGGGTGTCAAAAGTGCTCTTCAGCTTGGCCAGGACCTTTGCAACAGTCTCTTTATCAGTGTCCTGCCAGGCTTTCACCTCCCTCAGTGCGGCACCCATTAGCTGTCCAATCAGGATATTCACTTTCTGGTCTTCAGACAGAGGGTAAACTTTAAACAAGCTGCACAGTCTCTCTTTAAATTCACTCAGGGTATGTGACTCACCCGAGTACTGCGGTAGCCAGGCCGCTCCCAGTATGTTGGGCATGGATATCGGCATTATGGGGACCGCTGCGGCAGGCGCTGCTCCTGGAGGTACCGCGGGGTTAGCAACGGCGCCTGCCGCTGCATCGCCGTTTGGTGCGGACATCTTCTTTCCCCCTAGTTAACGTTAGCTAGGGCCGGGGGGTTGCGTGAGCTCTCCGGCGGCCGCTTCACAGGTCCGACACCCTGGGCTGTAGGCCTCAGCTCCTCCTCCTCTTGCGCGCTCTCCTCTCTTCCTGCGTGGCACTTCTCTTCTTCGCGCTCTGTGGCAGGCTCCGCCCATGAAGGCCGCCCCTCTTTCTTCCCGCGCGTGCCAAGCAGCGCGGCAATGGCGGTTTCTGGTGCCAAATTCACACAGTTCACAATCACAGTCTATGGCACACAGGACCCGGGGATACCGGGCTCCGTAATCCTGTTCGTGACGCCAAATTGGGTCGCCCTCCGGGCCGGTGTCAGGAGGATGTGTCACCGCAACGGTGACCCTGTCCGTGTCCCTTGGCGCCCAAGCAATGGGGAGATGTAGTTAATGGTAGAATAGTTTGTGACGCCACCCGTGGTGTTTGGCAAATATAGTGTTAGGCCAACGCTGCATACAGATCCGCTGGGACTGATGGTATGTGCAGCTTAGATGGTAAAGCTCCCCACAGGTGGAGCTGTAGTCCCAGGGCAGTGTAGATGTTACCAGTACGGGAATGTAGCAGTGCCGAAAGCGTAGGGAACAGTCAAGACACAGCGGTTGTAGTTTCTGTACCTTTACTGAGTATATGCAGTCCAGAGTCCTGATTACAGATGGTATTGGAGCAGGATAGCCTGGAAGTAGATCAGGATTCTCTCTCAGCAGGAGGGCTGTGCAGTCTCCTTCCTAGCGCTTGTAGTGTAAAGCACTCCAGTACTTAGTTACTCTGAAATGCCTCTCTTCAGATGTTCCTACAACTATACTTGTATGACAGACAGCTGTAGCCTCTCTCTCTTTAGCATAGGGTGCACAGATAATGCGCTGGCCGTGCGCTAGTAGGATTTTGGCATGCGCTGCGCACTTTTGAAGGTGCTCCGAGCGTGCCAAAATGCAACATGCTGCGTTCGGCACACATGGGCGCACCTTCAAAAGTGCGCAGCGCACGCCAAAATCCTACTAGCGCAGGCCAGCGCACGATCTGCGCACCCTATGCAAAAGATAGGGTGCGCAGATCACAAGCGTCCTTGTGCGATAGTAGGCGGCGATGACCAGATGGGGCGGGCAGAGAGCCGGCAGGGGGCGGGGCTTAGAGGCACCGTGCGCTGTGTGGAATAAACGCTAGTGTTAAATTAGCCTGAAATGGTTTATAATTTGTTATAACTAGCCACAGTTGGTTACTATGCCCGGGCAACACCGGGCTCTTCAGCTACTACATTTATATATTCTTAGGTAAATCTTTTGAAAAAACAAAAAAACTCTAACAAAAGTGTTGTGTTCTAAACAATGCAGAAATTTTAAAGCATAACTTCTATGAATTGTTGCTTGATGTCTGTGTGGTACTTGCAGGTATGCGGGATGCAGTGAAGAGACGGAGACCGAGCAAGCTTAAACAGCCTTTTTATATGAGTGAAATAGATAACTGGCAAGTAGAGTTGAGCGAAACGGGTCGAAAAAATTCAAAAGTCGCCGACTTTTAGCAAAGTCGGGTTTCATGAAACGAAACCCGACCCTAGGATGAGGTCGGCCACGAGGTCGGCGACTTATGCGCCAAAGTCGCGTTTCAAAAGTTTGTTTTGCGCTCTTTTTCAGCCAATCAGGATCCACGGACACTGTGGTCAACGTGATGACATAGGCACGGGTCACCACCATCTTTCAGAAGGGCATGCAAGTGATTGGCTTGCTTTGGTGGGCGTCACAGGGGGTATAAAAGGGCGTGCACGCCGACCGCCATCTTACTTCTGCCGATCTTAGTATAGGGAGAGGTTGCTGCTGATTCTGTAGGGAGAGCGTTAGGCAGGGAAGAAGACCAAAAAACTGCTTCTGCTGCTAGCGATTTGGCCTGCACAACACACCAGTCACTGTGTGTGCAGTGCAAGGGGAGGCTATATAGTGGTGTATCAGTGGTGTTGGTTGTTGGGCTGCCTTTTAAGGCTTCCTGACAGGCTGGCATTGCTGTTTACCCACTGCTCCGCAAACTGCTTTTTTAAAAGCAATCCCAATTTTTTTTTTTGTCCTGCTGAGAAGAAAAAAAAACTGCTTCTGCTGCTAGCAATTTGGCCTGCACAACACACCAGTCACTGTGTGTGCAGTGCAAGGGGAGGCTCTATAGTGGTGTATCAGTGGTGTTGGTTGTTGGGCTGCCTTCTAAGGCTTCCTGACAGGCTGGCATTGCTGTTTACCCACTGCTCCGCAAACTGCTTTTTTAAAAGCAATCCAATCTCCCTTATCCTCTAGTCACTTTTGTCACAGCTGTGCCATCGAGCCTGTCACATAGCGCTCAGATATTCATTGGGCCTCACACAATCCAAAAGTGTCCAGTGTCCAAAAGTGTGTGCAGAGATTCAAAATCTCCCTTATCCTCTAGTCACTTTTGTCACAGCAGTGCCATCGAGCCTGTCACATAGCGCTCAGATATCAGTGGGCCTCACACAATCCAAAAGTGTCCACTGTCCACAAGTGTGTGCAGAAATTCAAAATCTCCCTTATCCTCTAGTCACTTTTGTCACAGCAGTGCCATCGAGCCTGTCACATAGCGCTGAGATATCAGTGGGCCTCACACAATCCAAAAGTGTCCACTGTCCACAAGTGTGTGCAGAAATTCAAAATCTCCCTTATCCTCTAGTCACTTTTGTCACAGCTGTGCCATCGAGCCTGCCACATAGCGCTCAGATATCAGTGGGCCTCACACAATCCAAAAGTGTCCACTGTCCACAAGTGTGTGCAGAAATTCAAAATCTCCCTTATCCTCTAGTCACTTTTGTCACAGCAGTGCCATCGAGCCTGTCACATAGCGCTGAGATATCAGTGGGCCTCACACAATCCAAAAGTGTCCAGTGTCCAAAAGTGTGTGCAGATATTCAAAATCTCCCTTATCCTCTAGTCACTTTTGTCACAGCAGTGCCATCGAGCCTGTCACATAGCGCTCAGATATCAGTGGGCCTCACACAATCCAAAAGTGTCCACTGTCCAAAAGTGTGTATTCAAAATCTCCCTTATCCTCTAGTCACTTTTGTCACAGCAGTGCCATCGAGCCTGTCACATAGCGCTGAGATATCAGTGGGCCTCACACAATCCAAAAGTGTCCAGTGTCCAAAAGTGTGTGCAGATATTCAAAATCTCCCTTATCCTCTAGTCACTTTTGTCACAGCAGTGCCATCGAGCCTGTCACATAGCGCTGAGATATCAGTGGGCCTCACACAATCCAAAAGTGTCCAGTGTCCAAAAGTGTGTGCAGATATTCAAAATCTCCCTTATCCTCTAGTCACTTAGGTCACAGCATTGCCATCGAGCCTGTCACATAGCGCTGAGATATCAGTGGGCCTCACACAATCCAAAAGTGTCCAGTGTCCAAAAGTGTGTGCAGATATTCAAAATCTCCCTTATCCTCTAGTCACTTTTGTCACAGCAGTGCCATCGAGCCTGTCACATAGCGCTCAGATATCAGTGGGCCTCACACAATCCAAAAGTGTCCAGTGTCCAAAAGTGTGTGCAGATATTCAAAATCTCCCTTATCCTCTAGTCACTTTTGTCACAGCAGTGCCATCGAGCCTGTCACATAGCGCTGAGATATCAGTGGGCCTCACACAATCCAAAAGTGTCCAGTGTCCAAAAGTGTGTGCAGATATTCAAAATCTCCCTTATCCTCTAGTCACTTTTGTCACAGCAGTGCCATCGAGCCTGTCACATAGCGCTGAGATATCAGTGGGCCTCACACAATCCAAAAGTGTCCAGTGTCCAAAAGTGTGTGCAGATATTCAAAATCTCCCTTATCCTCTAGTCACTTAGGTCACAGCAGTGCCATCGAGCCTGTCACATAGCGCTGAGATATCAGTGGGCCTCACACAATCCAAAAGTGTCCAGTGTCCAAAAGTGTGTGCAGATATTCAAAATCTCCCTTATCCTCTAGTCACTTTTGTCACAGCAGTGCCATCGAGCCTGTCACATAGCGCTCAGATATCAGTGGGCCTCACACAATCCAAAAGTGTCCAGTGTCCAAAAGTGTGTGCAGATATTCAAAATCTCCCTTATCCTCTAGTCACTTTTGTCACAGCAGTGCCATCGAGCCTGTCACATAGCGCTCAGATATCAGTGGGCCTCACACAATCCAAAAGTGTCCAGTGTCCAAAAGTGTGTGCAGATATTCAAAATCTCCCTTATCCTCTAGTCACTTAGGTCACAGCAGTGCCATCGAGCCTGTCACATAGCGCTGAGATATCAGTGGGCCTCACACAATCCAAAAGTGTCCAGTGTCCAAAAGTGTGTGCAGATATTCAAAATCTCCCTTATCCTCTAGTCACTTTTGTCACAGCAGTGCCATCGAGCCTGTCACATAGCGCTGAGATATCAGTGGGCCTCACACAATCCAAAAGTGTCCAGTGTCCAAAAGTGTGTGCAGATATTCAAAATCTCCCTTATCCTCTAGTCACTTAGGTCACAGCAGTGCCATCGAGCCTGTCACATAGCGCTCAGATATCAGTGGGCCTCACACAATCCAAAAGTGTCCACTGTCCAAAAGTGTGTTCAGATATTCAAAATCTCCCTTATCCTCTAGTCACTTAGGTCACAGCAGTGCCATCGAGCCTGTCACATAGCGCTGAGATATCAGTGGGCCTCACACAATCCAAAAGTGTCCAGTGTCCAAAAGTGTGTGCAGATATTCAAAATCTCCCTTATCCTCTAGTCACTTTTGTCACAGCAGTGCCATCGAGCCTGTCACATAGCGCTCAGATATCAGTGGGCCTCACACAATCCAAAAGTGTCCAGTGTCCAAAAGTGTGTGCAGATATTCAAAATCTGACTTATCCTCTAGTCACTTTTGTCACAGCAGTGCCATCGAGCCTGTCACATAGCGCTCAGATATCAGTGGGCCTCACACAATCCAAAAGTGTCCACTGTCCAAAAGTGTGTGCAGATATTCAAAATCTCCCTTATCCTCTCGTCACTTTGGTCACAGCTGTGCCATCGAGCCTGTCACATAGCGCTCAGATATCAGTGGGCCTCACACAATCCAAAAGTGTCCAGTGTCCAAAAGTGTGTGCAGAAATTCAAAATCTCCCCTGTCCTATAGACACCTTGTACCTTGTTTTACATTACTATATAGTTTTTTGGATTTTGTCTACATTTCTACCAAAAATGAGGAAGGCTGGTGGAAGAGGCCGTGGAATTGGGCGGGGGTTGGCAGCTGGTAATGATGGTGTTGGTGGTGGATCTGATGGTAGTGGCAAGAGCAAAATAGGACCGAATGCAGGAGGTGCTGACCCTGCGTCATCGTCTGGCTACATAAGGCCTCGAACGCTTAGTTTTCTAGGAGTTGGCAAACCGCTTTTAAAGCCAGAGCATCAGGAAAAAGTTTTGTCTTACATTGCTGACTCAGCCTCCAGCTCTATCGCCTCCTCTTCTTCAGTTGTAAAAAGTAAAAGCACTGAGTCGTCATTGGAGGCTCATGTTCATGAACCACACCTTTCCTTGTGTCCTTCACCCCAACCAAGATTGAAGGATGACGCAGGCCATACTACTGATTACTCCATGGAGCTGTTTTCACATACCATGCCTGGATTATCAAGTGAAATGGTGAATTACCCAGGCCAAGATGAATCTGACATGGAGTGCACTGATGCACAGCCGCTGATGGATGATTCTGCTGGTACATTCACTCAGAGCACTACATTGTCCTCGCAGTGTACAGAGCCAGATTCTGACCCTGATGAGACTCAGGTGCCCCTTCCCGCACACTATACCACCATACATGGTGACACAGAGGAAGGTGCACATGACATAGAAGAGGAGGTGATGGATGACCCAGTTGTTGACCCAGATTGGCATCCATTGGGGGAAGAGGGTGCTGCTTCCAATAGCTCAGATGAGGAGCATCCACAGCAGACATCGACATCGCAACAGCTGTTATCTGGCAGGCCCGGAGCACTCCAAAGACAGGTTCCAAACATCAAAAGAGTTGCTGGACAGCTTGTCCAGAGGGTCAAAAGATCACAGCGTGCTAGGCCGCAAAATGTCTGCCAAAGTAGGAAGAGTGCAGTGTGGCACTTTTTTGAACAAAATCCTAATGATCAGGCCAAGGTTATCTGTAAGAAGTGCGCAAAGACCTTTAGCCGAGGGAAAAATCTGAAAAATTTGAATACCAGTTGCATGCTTAGACATTTAACCAGCATGCACTTGCAAGCGTGGACACAACACCAAACCTCAAGTGCCACATGTGCAACTGATCACAACGAAGGTAGTCAGCAACGCTACATTGTTTCCCCCACTGTAAGCCCACCGGTTAGCACAGCAGCAAATGTTGAGGTGTCGTTACAAGACCACAGCAGTCAGGGAATCCCACTGTTATATCAACGAAAGACTGATTCTAGGCCATCAGAAAGAACACCAACTCCATCACCATCATCAACCCTCTCTCAGTCCCCCCTGTCCACCGCTACTTCCACCATATGCAGCTCTCAAGTCCAGCTCACCCTCCCAGACACTATGAGTAGGTCAAGATAGTACTCAGTCTCTCATCCGCGTACACTGGGTTTGAACGCCCACATTGCCAAACTAATCTCGTTTGAGATGATGCCCTTTCGGTTGGTGGAAAGCACAGCTTTCCGCGAACTCATGGCCTATGCAGTACCACGCTATGACCTACCCAGTCGCCACTTCTTCTCTCGCAAAGCCATCCCAGCCCTCCACCATCATGTGAAAGATCGCATTGTCCATGCACTCAAGCAGTCAGTGAGCGGAAAGGTGCACCTCACAACTGATGCATGGTCCAGTCGGCATGGCCAGGGCTGTTACGTGTCCATCACTGCGCACTGGGTTAATGTGGTGGATGCAGGGTCCACAGGGGACAGCGGTGGTGGGACAGTGCTGCCTAGCCCACGATATAGGAAACAGTTGGCTGTAGGCGTTCGACCCTCCTCCTCCTCCTCCTCCTCCAGAAGCGAAAGCTCGTCCACAGAGCGCAGTCGTACGAGCACTCCATCTGCAGCTGCCACTGTTGCACACGATGTGTCCCCCTATCGAGCAGCTAGTGGAAAGCATCAGCAGGCTGTGTTGCAGATGATGTGTTTGGGCGACAGACACACCGCCGAGGTGCTGGCCGAGTACTTGAAGCGACAAACTGAGTCATGGCTGGGCAGTGTACATCTTGAGGCAGGCAAGGTAGTTAGTGATAACGGCCGTAATTTTGTGGCAGCCATAGCCCTTTCAAAACTCAGCCACATACCTTGCTTGGCTCACACCTTGAACCTGGTGGTGCAGTGCTTCCTCAAAAATTATCCGGAGTTAACAGCCCTGCTCCAGATGGTGCGAAGACTGTGCGCGCACATCCGCCGGTCGCCTGTACACTCCGTTCGTATGCAGAAGCTGCAGCGATTGCTCCACCTTCCCAACCACCGCCTCATTATCGACATTGCAACAAGGTGGAACTCCACCCTGCACATGGTGGAGCGGCTGTGCGAGCAGAGGCAGGCCATAATGCATTTGTGGGAGGATACACGGCCAGGCACTTTGAGAGCAGACATGGAGTTGACAGGTGTGCAGTGGTCGAAGCTGAAAGACCTTTGTAAAGTCCTTCAGTGTTTTGAGGAATGCACACGGCTGGTAAGTGCAGACGACGCCATCCTAAGCATGAGCATCCCACTTATGCGTCTGCTCATGCAAACTTTGACGCACCTTAAGGAGCAGGCGTCTGCAGCCAATGTTGATGAGGAGGAAGAGGAGGAGGGAATCCTTGATGACATTCAGCCATTGTCTGCTCAGGGACCTCTCCTGGACGAGGTGGAGGAAGAAGAGGAGGAGGAGGATGATGATGGGGATGATTACTTAGGGGAGGAGGATGCATCTCGTGGGGCAAGTGAAAATGTTGGCGTGGCAAGGTCTGGTACAGGGTTTGTGCGTGACTGGAGGGATGTGGATTTGCCAGAAAGTGCTCCTCCACCAAGCACTCGCAGTGCATCATTGACACCGGGAACATTGGCCCACATGTCAGATTATGCCTTGCGGATTCTAAAAAGGGACCCCCGCATTGCCAAAATGATGAACGATGACGACTACTGGTTGGCCAGCATCCTGGATCCACGCTATAAAGGCAAATTACAAAACATCATGCCACAGGAGAACCTTGACCTAATATTGGCTAATAAACAAGCAACTCTGGTAAATCAGTTGCTTGAGGCATTCCCAGCACACAGCAGCGGTAATGGTTCTCACACGAGCCGTACGGGGCGGGGGCAGCTTGGCAGAGGTGTTCGTGGTGCACACAGCAGAAGTGGCGTTGGAGACAGGGGTTTCATGACAATGTTGTGGACTGATTTTTCAAATACCGCTCACACAACTGGTAATACTGCATCGATGAAAAGTGACAGGAGACAGCACTTGTCAACTATGGTTACAAACTACTTTTCCTCCCATATCGATGTTCTCCCACACAGGTCATTCCCCTTTGACTATTGGGCCGCTAAACTGGACACCTGGCCTGAATTGGCCCAATATGCCTTACAGGAGCTCGCTTGCCCAGCTGCAAGTGTGCTATCGGAAAGAGTCTTCAGTGCAGCTGGATCAATCCTGACAGAAAAAAGGACCCGTCTGTCAACCCAAAATGTGGATGATCTAACCTTCATTAAAATGAACCACGCATGGGTTTCCAAGGATTTTGTCCCACCTTCCCCTGATGACACATAGGGTGACAGAAAAATGGCTTGCTTTGGTCCACCTCTTCCTGGTACTTCACCTATTTCACCTTTTGCATCAGCTGAATGTCCAACATCAACATATGCCACTTTCTAAAACTCCCTAACTGTGCAGCCTCCCCCCCCATGGCCGGGGTCACCACCTACCGCACGACACCGTGCGAGTGCCGTTGCCCTGGACAGGTGGGTAGGCCGACTCTTGGGCGCGGGCACTGGCACAGGGTCCCTCATAGTGCAATCAAGTGTCTCTGACGGTGGTGGTGCACACCCGCCGTCAGACACACCGCTGTACTATGAGGGGCCCAGTGCCAGTACCGACGCCCACGAGTGGGCCCCCCTTGCTTGGGCAGGGCCCCAGCATTTGCAATCTTTACCTCTCCCTGCTCCTCTGCTGTGTAATCTGGGCCGTCAAATCCATACTGTGCCTGACACCGTCTGAGCCTGCCTCCTGAGACATATATTTTGAATGTGTACGCTATCCATACATGTTATCCGGGGATACGGTACCCTTTCTAACCTTTGTGCAATCACGTGCAATCCATACTGGGCCTAACACCGTCTGAGCCTGCCTCATGCTGTATAGACATATATTTTGAATGTGTACGCTATCCATACATGTTATCCAGGGATACGGTACCCTTTCTAACCTTTGTGCAATCACGTGCAATCCATACTGGGCCTAACACCGTCTGAGCCTGCCTCATGCTGTATAGACATATATTTTGAATGTGTACGCTATCCATACATGTTATCCGGTGATACGGTACCCTTTCTAACCTTTGTGCAATCACGTGCAATCCATACTGGGCCTAACACCGTCTGAGCCCGCCTCATGCTGTATAGACATATATTTTGAATGTGTACGCTATCCATACATGTTATCCGGGGATACGGTACCCTTTCTAACCTTTGTGCAATCACGTGCAATCCATACTGGGCCTAACACCGTCTGAGCCTGCCTCATGCTGTATAGACATATATTTTGAATGTGTACGCTATCCATACATGTTATCCGGGGATACGGTACCCTTTCTAACCTTTGTGCAATCACGTGCAATCCATACTGGGCCTAACACCGTCTGAGCCTGCCTCATGCTGTATAGACATATATTTTGAATGTGTACACTATCCAAACATGTTATCCAGGGATACGGTACCCTTTCTAACCTTTGTGCAATCACGTGCAATCCATACTGGGCCTAACACCGTCTGAGCCTGCCTCATGCTGTATAGACATATATTTTGAATGTGTACGCTATCCATACATGTTATCCGGGGATACGGTACCCTTTCTAACCTTTGTGCAATCACGTGCAATCCATTCTGGGCCTAACACCGTCTGAGCCTGCACCTGAGACATATATATTGAATGTGTACGCTATCCATACATGTTATCCGGTGATACGGTACCCTTTCTAACCTTTGTGCAATCACGTGCAATCCATACTGGGCCTAACACCGTCTGAGCCTGCCTCATGCTGTATAGACATATATTTTGAATGTGTACGCTATCCATACATGTTATCCGGGGATACGGTACCCTTTCTAACCTTTGTGCAATCACGTGCAATCCATACTGGGCCTAACACCGTCTGAGCCTGCCTCATGCTGTATAGACATATATTTTGAATGTGTACGCTATCCATACATGTTATCCGGGGATACGGTACCCTTTCTAACCTTTGTGCAATCACGTGCAATCCATTCTGGGCCTAACACCGTCTGAGCCTGCACCTGAGACATATATTTTGAATGTGTACGCTATCCATACATGTTATCCGGGGATACGGTACCCTTTCTAACCTTTGTGCAATCACGTGCAATCCATTCTGGGCCTAACACCGTCTGAGCCTGCACCTGAGAGATATATTTTGAATGTGTACGCTATCCATACATGTTATCCGGGGATACGGTACCCTTTCTAACCTTTGTGCAATCACGTGCAATCCATACTGGGCCTAACACCGTCTGAGCCTGCCTCATGCTGTATAGACATATATTTTGAATGTGTACGCTATCCATACATGTTATCCGGGGATACGGTACCCTTTCTAACCTTTGTGCAATCACGTGCAATCCATACTGGGCCTAACACCGTCTGAGCCTGCCTCATGCTGTATAGACATATATTTTGAATGTGTACACTATCCAAACATGTTATCCAGGGATACGGTACCCTTTCTAACCTTTGTGCAATCACGTGCAATCCATACTGGGCCTAACACCGTCTGAGCCTGCCTCATGCTGTATAGACATATATTTTGAATGTGTACGCTATCCATACATGTTATCCGGGGATACGGTACCCTTTCTAACCTTTGTGCAATCACGTGCAATCCATTCTGGGCCTAACACCGTCTGAGCCTGCACCTGAGACATATATATTGAATGTGTACGCTATCCATACATGTTATCCGGTGATACGGTACCCTTTCTAACCTTTGTGCAATCACGTGCAATCCATACTGGGCCTAACACCGTCTGAGCCTGCCTCATGCTGTATAGACATATATTTTGAATGTGTACGCTATCCATACATGTTATCCGGGGATACGGTACCCTTTCTAACCTTTGTGCAATCACGTGCAATCCATACTGGGCCTAACACCGTCTGAGCCTGCCTCATGCTGTATAGACATATATTTTGAATGTGTACGCTATCCATACATGTTATCCGGGGATACGGTACCCTTTCTAACCTTTGTGCAATCACGTGCAATCCATACTGGGCCTAACACCGTCTGAGCCTGCCTCCTGAGACATATATTTTGAATGTGTACGCTATCCATACATGTTATCCAGGGATACGGTACCCTTTCTAACCTTTGTGCAATCACGTGCAATCCATACTGGGCCTAACACCGTCTGAGCCTGCCTCATGCTGTATAGACATATATTTTGAATGTGTACGCTATCCATACATGTTATCTGGGGATACGGTACCCTTTCTCACCTTTGTGCAATCACGTGTAATCCATACTGGGCGTGAGAACGGCTGGCGAGCTGTTAAGCAAGCTACAGCACCTGTCCAGACAAGTACAGGGATTCCCTAGCGAGGAGACTTATTTGATTGTTTTCAATGTTGGGACAGCAATTTTTGGGGAGCACTATACTCTGGAGAATGATAGATGGGGCCCACCATACACTGGAACATTCCAAAGGTGGACATCAGACACTGGAGCAGCATTTACAGGGCCCATTATACACTAGAGCATTAGAAATGGGGCCCATTATGTTTGGAGCATTATTTGGGCCCATAAGACAGTGGAGCTTCATCCGTGGGGACCAACATATACTGTAGCATTATGTGGAGCTCATCATATACTGTTTCAAACATTATATGGGACCAATGATTCTGTATGGAGAAATAGATGGGCCTCGTCATGAGATGTAAAAAGTGAGGTATTTTTCATTGGACTATACTGCTATTTCTCTGCCGTATCGGAGCATGATGAGTTGTGGTATGTGTTAAAGGGGCGCTCTTTCGCCCAGGGCACATGAAAACCTGGAGCCAGCCCTCCCCCCCACAGTTTGTAGCCAAATAACCCCCATTTTTCAGTGCGTAACTTGTATTATGAAGTTAATTAAGGTTGACAAGCTTAAGAAAGAAGAATTGATGCTTTTGGCATTCAAATGGGCACTGTAGGTGTGTTTCCTGTCCTCCTCTCACTGCCGACTTTTATTCCCCATTGGCTTACATTGGGTTTCGTGTTTCGGGACGACCCCGACTTTTCCCTATAATCGGACGATCTTGCTCGACCCGACTTTTGGAAAAGTCGGGTTTCACGAAACGAAACGCGACCCTAAAAAACCAAAAGTCGCTCAACTCTACTGGCAAGCTAACAATTGTTTTCCATGCAGGGAATTAAACAACAATTCACATCAATAACCCGATTTCGAGAACCCGGCCGGTGCCGGTTACTATATGTCCGCGTTATGGCCAACCATGAGTCCTAAGATTATCATCAACTATCAACGGAGTGTCACTTATCCTTCTCTGACGTCCTGCAGAGTTGTTGTCCGGGAGATGTCATTTTGGCATCTCAGCCGCTGGGCCCAGCCGACGAGGAGTTGTCGCAGGCTTCTGGCGTTCCGACGCCCGGATGTAGAAGGGGCACAACAGGCCCCAGGAGAGTTTCTCGGTGTTGGGGCCCCACGTGGGGGCAGGGCAGTGGCAGCCGCGGGCCTGGATGTATGGACCGCAGCCGTGGTCTGGAATGGGGCAGTGGCATCAGTGGGTGGCTGCGTACAAGCCGCAGCCACGGGACGAAGTGGAGCAGTGGTGGCCGCGGGTGGCAGTGTATAGGCCACAGCCGCGAGACGGAGTGGAGCAGTGGTGGCCGCATGTGGCAGTGTACAGGCCGCAGCCGTGGGACAGAGTCGGGCAGTGGAGGCCGCGGGTGGCAGTGTGCAGGCTGCAGCCCCGGTCTGGAGTGGGGTTGCAGCAGTCATGGGTCTCGGTGTCTGGGGCACAACTGCGGATGTCAGGTCAGTGTCACTCCCTTGCGCTGCGAGGTGCCTTCCTCTCTCTGGAACAGGTAAGTCCCCATCTTGTCTCCTGGGCAGCTGCTGACTTCCTCCAGCTCTCCAGCGCCACCTAGGCTTCCTGCTCCTTCTCTCTCTCCATCGAGTGCCTCCTGCTGGCGTCCTGTGCTCTTTTTATAGCTGCTACGCCCCCACACTTTCTAGAAGAGTCTCTCGTCCGTCCTCTAATGATATCCCCCGGAAACAATCCCCCTGGGAACCTTGGTGACAGCCCCCTTGGTTCCGGCCCGGTTACATAGCAGGGGCTCTCTCTTCTACATCTGTTTCTAGTAATATAGTGTTTCGACATACCAGTCAATGATATTTAGGGTTAAAAAAAATGATCTGCTTCTCTGAAATGAAGAAGACTGACTGCCAGATCACTGCTGTCTCAGATTACATCTACCTATTAATGTCAATAGAGAAACTAAGAGAGACAAGCAATGTTAGAGAGAGACAAACACATATTGTGTCATGGTTCCACCCCTCAGTGTATCTGGGATGGAGTTACTGAAAGCTTGGCTGTCCAGTCTAGTACAGGGGCATGCTGAAGCTGTCAGTACTTTGACTGCTTAGTCATCCAGTCTGGAGCTGTCAGTGTGTTGATTGACAGCTCGGCAGTCCAATCTGAGACTGGGAGGCCTTGGCTGTCTCCAAGCGATAATTTTCCCAGGTGATTGCCAGGCTACTTAACTGGGTTGTTACTCCCAGCTCTCTGCCAGATGTACATTCAACTACTGTGTATTTTGACTCTCTGTGACTTGTGTTCTATTTAAACAAGGGGGAGGAAGAAAGACTTCTTGACAACAAATAGGTCAAATTAACATTGCTTTATTTAAGATACAGGGCAAGGAGCTATACCATTAAAAGTATTTTTTGTATAAGTTGAAAACTTGTCATAAACAAAGATACCAAGAAATCCTCACATATCAGTAATGCATAACCCAAATGGGAAGGACAAAATGAATGGCCACAGAGATGTAGTCCTCACTAATTAAAGTGTGGAATAGAAACATGGAGCATTCAATGTGGCAAAACTACCGTCATGAAATCTGGCACAAAGTGATAACACATGAAGAAAATGTGGGGCTAAGACCCAAAAAAACAATAATACCATCAAAGTAGACTGCACAGAATCATGACGCAAAAATGTATAACTGTCCTACATTACCAGATAAGGTGTCCGTGCCAATGACAGGTGAAGAGACCGGGTACCCGCCCCGACGCGCGTTTCGGGAGCCTTCGTCAGGGGGCGCTATGACACAGTGATCTGCAATGCTTTTTATAAAGCGGGGACCGGAAGAGCCAATCTGTGTGTAGGACGGAAGTCACTTAGCGCTGCCCGGGTAACGTGAATCCGCCCCCACGTTCGGCAGATGAGCAGCCGTGACGCCCGGATGACGTGGGGCCCCACGTGACCGGACGCCCATAGCTGCCATGCGCCGACATGGAGGAGGAATCAACAAGTAAAACGAAGTAAGTCGGGCATGCACAGAGCGAGCGTGAAGAAGAAGGCGCCATGTTAGTTAGGGACAAAATATCCCATATACTTAGTAGATAACGTAGCCAGTCTGGGAATATAGTAATATAGTAAATAGTGTATTAACAAAACTAATAATAACCACCGGAGCAGTATTAGCATATGCAATGAAACAAATCAATACATATTAATAACAAAAACCAAAATATAAGCATATACGAATAAATATATATTAAAGAGTCAAAGACCTCTTGCCGTGAACCCTCCAAATAGTGCAAAACCCCATGTACAAACACGGGATATCCAATATATATTGAACAAAGAAGGGGTCACAAGAAGAGGTTATTGATATACTCTATAAATCATTACATGCAGCTCCAAAATTACAACTTAATAAAACATATATCCTCAAAACTGAGCCTCCGCATATACAACTGTTATACATTTAAATACTGTGAACATACCTAACCAGTCTAGAAAAGTGCAACATAGGAGACAGTGCCACCATAATTATGGATATATGAGTATAACTTCATATAACAGTTAACTATCCTGATAGAATAACAATCCCCTCTAGTTAGCACAATATCTCATGGTATATCCACAGTATATACAGACGCACAAGCAGCGGGATTCGTAACACCCCCAGCTCATGACACCTAAATAGTGTCCATATTTCAACACATGGCGTTCTTCGATCTGATGATCCAAACGATGAAGTGTAGTCCTCTTCAACGCATGTCCACAAAAAACTCCGGACTCCGCAGTACAAAGCATTAGATATACTACAAAAAAATTGATTAAAAGAAAAAATTAAAATCAAGGGACAGGAAAACAACCTATTGCAAGAAATACACACCTACTCCAAATAAGGGGCAAAACTTAAATTTTCGTTCAACCCATGAGGGTGCACAGTTTTTAATGTCCAGATCCATCTGGACTCAAGTCGCGCCAGTCTGGAAGACATTCTACCACCTCTAATACCAGCATCAACCATATCAATACCCTTAAATCTGATCAATTTACTGTCACTGTTGTGAAACAATTTAAAGTGACGTGGAATGGTTTTCAACATGGATGCGTCCGTGTGGTCAGCTGCCGCCTCAATTCCCAAGACGTGTTCACGTACTCGCACCTTAAATTGGCGCGATGTCAATCCCACATAAATTAGCTTACATGGGCAGGTGGCATAGTAAATCACATGGCGGGTCTCACAAGTGATAGTTTTTTTTAATGCGGAAGGTCTTACCTTTCAAGTCCACAAAAGTGGAAGCTCGATCAATATTGGGACAGGCAACGCAGTGACCACAAGGACGACATCCACGTCAATTAGGGGCAGCATCCAAAAATGTGGTCTTTACTTCACCCACAAAAAGACTGTGGGTTAAATGATCCTTTAAGTTTCTGGCTCTCCTAAAGGATAGGGATGGTCTCTCAGGTAGGATTTTAGAAATCACCGGATCCACTTGTAAAATGGGCCATGATTTTAGAAGTGCCCTGCGGATATTGTTGGCTTTAGAATTATAGTTCGTAACAAACCTAACCTGTTGAGAATTTTCCAACTGAGCTCCCTGTCTATTGCCATAAAGGAGGGAAGCACGTGGAGTAGACTTAGCCCTATGATATGCCCGTTTAAGAGAGCGCCGACTGTAACCACGACAGAGGAATCTATCAAATAGTTCCTCAGCACGTTTCTCAAAATCAGAGTCCGAAGAGCAAATTCGCCTAAGACGAAGAAACTGACCCACAGGGACAGCCTTGACAACATGTGGAGGATGACACGACGTAGCATATAAAAGAGTTGGTAGCCGTCGGTTTCCGGAAAATGTCGGTTTGCAAAGAACCTGTTATATCCTTCTTCACAAGAACATCAAGGAATTCAATTTTATTTGAGTCCCATGAAAAGGTAAGCCGGATATTGAAATCATTCTTGTTTAATTGAGATAACAAAACAGTCAAATCAGAATGTGAGCCCTGCCAGATCAAAAAAATTCATCAATGAAACGGGTCCACAAAAGGACCCGTTCCATTGGCAACAGATGATCTGACAGGAAAAGGTCCTTCTCCCACAGCCCAAGGAACAGGTTGGCGTATGAGGGTGCAAAAGACGCCCCCATAGCTGTACCTTGGAGCTGCAGGAAGAAGGACCCTTGGAAAACAAAAAAATTGTGCGTCAAAGAAAATTCCAATAATTCCAAAATAAGTTAGCCAAAGTGAGGCGACAGACTGGATTGTTCCAGAAAGAAGCATACCGCTCTCAAACCGCCCTGATGTCTGATACTTGTGTATAGCGACTCAACATCAGCTGTTGCTAACAATGTGTCGCCATCAAGGTTCAGACCATCCACCTTCTTAAGAAGCTCCCCAGTGTCCCTCAAGAACGAAGGCAGTGTCTCTACAAGTGGTTGAAGATGAAAGTCAATCCATTGATTGACTTTTTCCAGGAAGTTACCCCTGCCAGAAATAATCGGTCTACCTGGAGGTGTTCTTTCGTCCTTATGAATTTTAGGGAGAAGATAAAAGGTCGAAATGGTTGGTTCAGAGACTCTTGGTGCATCTGCTAGCTCCTTAGTAATAACATTAGCTTCCACTGATAGCACCAAGATATCGTTCAATTGAGAATTGAACGCGGACAGGGGGTTATAAGTTAGTCTTTTATAGCACACTGTATTGTGCAGCTGTCTCAAAGCTTCTTTTACATACATGGCCTTAGGCCAAATGACCACGTTACCTCCCTTATCCGCTGGTTTCAATTCGATATCATGGAGCTCCTTAAGGGTACATAATCTTAACCTCTCCTCTCTACTTAAATTGTCCCTCCGAAAGTGTTGAGGGATTTTAAGGAAATCCTGTGTAACCACCTGTACGAACATATCAATGCTGGCGCATGTCGATAGCGGGGGAAACTTCCTGGAATGAGGTCGAATCTTCGGAGGAATCTTACCTCCCTCATTGGGTTCACCACTGGAGAGCTCCTCAAGTGTCCTCACCGCAACTTGCTCTTCCTCTGTAGGAAATAAATCAAATGATTGTTTATCAAAAAAATGACGTTTAAACAGTAAAGATCTGGCAAATAAATGGAGATCCTTTATTGCTGTGAAGGGATCAAAGCCCACAGTAGGTGAAAAAGATAAACCACGACTTAATAATGATAAATCAGCAGCTGATAGGGTATGTTCACTCAAATTAGTCACCTTGGTATCATTTCTTGAGTGGTCTGGTGAACGAAGATGTCGCCTTTTTTGTGGAAGATGATTATAATTGCGTGGCCTATTAGTCCTAACCCCAGACCGTGTGGTCATAGAGGCTGATGAAACATCCGATTGGCCACCTATCGAGGATAACGATGCAATAGAAGAAGAATGGTGTAAAGTCTGTGAGGAATATATCTTTCTCCTCCACAGATATACAGTACGTTGCTGGTAATCCCTCTGATCCCTTGTAAATTTGTTTTGCTGGGATTCCTGTATTTTTTTAACTGTAGTATCCAATATTTTCTCAAGGCTCATGTCAAAATTACGGATTTTCTCAGCCGAACTATTCAATCTTAGATCATTTTGTGCTAAATCGATCAGTTTATCTAGTTCACAAATTTTGGTTGTATTGTGACCAATTAGGAGCTTCATCAGGTTATTCGAACACAGATTGCACGCCTCCTCCCAGCTGGAAATGAACTGTGCATCCTCAATGGGGAAGGTGGGAATAACCCGAACCCTCAAACCCCTGGGTATCATACTACTCGTAACATATTTATCAAGAAAAGCCCTGTTCCACCATAGCTTAGTGCGACTAATCAGGTGTTCTTGAATGGAGGAACAAAGATCATCAAATTTGGTGTCGTCAGAATGTAAAATCCCAGTATTAGAACCAAAGACCTGTTCCATTTGACCAAGCCAGGATTTCTCTTTGGCTCGGAAGTCCATAATAGTGCCACCAGAACCTGTGCAAAACACAGCATGAACATACGCATAAGAAATAAAGATAGCACATACCAACATGACTAATATATTGGGGTAAAGAGTATAATATAAAACATCAACAAAGAAAGTAATAATGACCCCATAGTATACATGGTGTTATGGACTAGGTAAAGACTATTTGTCAATTAAATATAAACAAGGGTGAGGAAGAAAGAAAGACTTCCTGACAACAAATTTTGTTCCTCGCCCTTGTTTATATTTAATTGACAAATAGTCTTTACCTAGTCCATAACACCATGTATACTATGGGGTCATTATTACTTTCTTTGTTGATATTTTATATTCTACTCTTTACCCCAATATATTAGTCATGTTGGTATGTGCTATCTTTATTTCTTATGCTTGTGTTCTATTTGTAGATCTTTCGTTGCCTGACCTTAGACCTTTTGTTATGACCTTCCGTATGTTTAACCCCTTCTGCTCTGATCCGCTATCCTCCTGGTATTCTGACCTTGGAACATTACCTGACTATGCCATTGTCTCTTCATTCTGTTTATGACTTACCTTCCTGGCTTTTGACCTCAGACTCCTGACTATCCCATCTCACGGCTTGGCCATAAGAAGTGACTAAGCATCACACATGGCCTTGCTATTTTGTCATGTATGCTTCACCTCCATACTGGATTCACAGCAACACTGCTCCGTGCTGCTGTTATGTTCTCCCTGTTATGTTTCTGCTGCTTTGTACCATGTGCTACATAGAGACAGATGAGCAGAAGTCCCTCATGTTTTGCAAGCTGTGTATAAGAGGCATGATAGCAGCTAGTATCCACTCACTAGCTGAAAGGCATCTGAATATTTGGGAGATCCTGCAGGAAGGCAGCTGTTGAAAAAGGTACGATACAAATCATATAACAGACAGAAATAGTGTTGTTCCTCATGAACACAAGATATCTTATTGAGAACAGTCACTTGAAATAACGGGTAAGATTTAAGTGAAACGTTGATTGTAGATAATTTAGCACTTTGGTTTCTTGTAATTCCACCTGTTGGATTTTGAAAAGTAGTTTATTGAGCAATTCTATTTTGTGAGTTCATTTAATTTACTATAGTAAAATGACAATTGTATAAACAATTGGGTGCCTTAGATTTTTTTTTTTATCAGAGATTGGTACAAAGAAATGCATTAATCATTGGCCAAGAGAAGTGACTCAGCATCATGTTACGTTTGGCTAATACATGTTCTTTCTCGCCTGTTCACACCCTCTATGACCAGGTGGCGAATTTGATGCATATGACTCAGGATCTGGCTAAGGAATGCCAGAGTTGAGTCATCGCAGTATCAGTTGCAGGGTCAGTTAATTAATTTGATGAAGATATCCTATAGCCCTATGCTGCCGGCATTGACGTGACTTCCGTACCCTCTGATATACAGTTAGCCTCTGCCAAACCTATAATGGCCCTCCCTGATAAATTTTCGGAAGAAAAAAAACAATTTACGATATTTATGTAGAGCTGTAGGTTATTTTTTCTCTGCACCCGTGGCCTTCAGGGTAGGAGTTCCATCAAGTAGGAATAATCATGTCCCTACTGCAAGAGACATTTTCCTTGTCCCCACAAGCCCCAGAACATTTTTTTTGTTGACACCTTTTTTTTACAGTTTAGGTCCAATATATGGTGATCCTGACAGGATCCAGGTCGCTGAGGCTAAAATTATAAACCTGGAGCAGGGGTGTCACACAGCTGAGGTTTACTGTACTGGATTCCGGCAGTGGTCCACTGAAGTTCTGTGGAACGATGCAGCTCTCAGGTGCTAGTTCCACAAAAGCCTTTTTGAAACCCTTAAGGATGCTCTGGTTCTTCATGATGCCCCCTGTTCTCTGGCAGAGACCATGATCCAGGCCATATGAATTAACTGCAAAATCCATGAATGATGTAGTGAACAGCAGTCTGCCCATTATACTTCAAATGGGCATTTACCGTTGGTGGAGCCATTGGACATTAAAGTTGCCAGTCTTTGTGTTGTGGAGAAAGGACGTCGACAAGATCTTGGACTTCGTCCAAGTCTCTCTGGACATTTTCTCAAGAATTGCCCAACTTGTCCCCAGGCTAGCAAACTATTGGGAAAATGTCTGAGTCTGGGTGATGGCCGAGGAAGTCACCCAGACAACCAGGTACCTTTTTCTTCCTTTGATAAAGTACTGATAAATGCAGTGTTATCCTTTAAGAACCAGATGTTATCAACACTGGTGTTCATTGACTGTGGGTCTTTTGCTAACTTTATTGATTCAGGACTGGTTCTGAACAAAGGGTTAGTGACAATTAGTTTAGAAAGACCCATTCAAATCTTCACCCTTGACAAGATACCTTTAGCCCAGAATTTGTTCAAGAGGGTAACGGTGGATTTCATGCTTCAAGTGGAAGCACTAAACTCTAAATCTATCTCCTACTTAGTTTTGGATAATTTACCTGCTGGGTTGGTACTGGGCTTACATGGTGGCAGATTCACAATCCTGTTATTGATTGATTTCAGAAGGAGATTGTTAAATGGAGCCCAAATTGTTGCAAGAAATGTGTAAAAACTGTACAAATATGCTCCGCTAGTCTGAAGGGTCTGTTTGGGTACCTGAAGGACTTCTGAGATGTGTTCTCGGAAAAAGAGACAGAGATAATACCTCTCCATCATCCGTATGATTGTGCTATTGATCTTATTCCTAATGCCAAATTCCCTGAAGCTCGTCTTTACAATTTGTCTGAGCCTGAATGGACCGTCATGACAGAATATGTTGACAAAAGTTTACAAAAGGGTCATATCCATCCTTCCTCTTCCCCTGTAGCTGCCAAATTTTTCTTTGTAAAAACGAAAGATGGGTGGGGGTCTCCGTCCTTGCCTTTATTTCCGAGAACCAAACAAAATCACGGTTAAAAATACTTACCCACTTTCACTCATCCCCAAGCTATATAATCAGTTTCTGAGGGCCAGGGTGTTTTCTAAACTTGATATTAGAAGGAATTACAATTTGATATGCATCCAGAAGGGTGATGAGTGGAAAACAACGTTTTTGACTTCTGAGGGTCTATTTGAAAAACTTGTCATGCCCTTTGGATTATCCAATGCCCTTGCTGTGTTTCAAAATTTTATGAATTATATTTTATCTGATTGCATTGGAAAATATATTGTGATTTACCTGGATGATATTCTAATTTTCTCGCCAGATTTGAACTCCCGCCAGGAACATACCCTTGTTGTGTAACAAAGGTTGAGGAAGAACTATTTGTTTGTTAAATTAAAGAAATGTGTTTTTTTCTGTTCAGGATATTTAATTCTTGGGGTTTATCTTGTCAGCAGAAGGATTTAAGATGGACCTTGGAAAGGTGCAGGCCATTATTTATTGAGTTCAATCTTGTGATCTTAAGACTTTGCAGCATTTTCTTGGATTTGCTATTATTGGAAAATTATCAAGGGTTTTTCTCATATTGCTACACCGGTTATTGATCTTACATATAATGAGGCAAATCTGAAGGCTTAGACGCCAGGTGCCATGAGGGCTTTCAAAAAATTAAAAGCGTATGTAATATCTGCTCCCATTCTGATCCAACCTGATCTCCAAGAACCGTTCATTGTGAAGATGGATGCCTCAGAGGTCAGAGTAGGGGCAGTTTTATCGCGGGGACCCAAAACTCTGACTAATCTACGTCCATGTGCTTTTTTTGTAAAAAAAAAATTTCATCAGTGGAAAGAAATTATGATGTTGGGAATCCTGAGTTATTTGCTGTCAAATTAACCTTTGGAGAATGGAAGCAATTTTTGGAGCTGGTGGTTTATTCTGTTACTATGGTCACAGAGCACAAGAATCTAGCTTAGATTGAATCAGCTAAAAGGTTAACTACTAGACAGGCCAGATGGTCCTAGTTTTTCTCTAGGTTAAATTTTTCTATTGCATGCAGGCCGGGGTCTAAAATGTGAAAGCTGACACATTATCTCGAAGACTCGATTTAACTTCTCCTCCAGAACCTCCAGCCACCATTATTACTCAGGGTTGTAGTTTCTATGGTTACCACAGAATTGGAAAAGGAGATTAGTAAAGGGCTGTAGTTTGCTACTTCCGCTACTTCAGGGTGAAAATTATTTGTGCCTGTGCCCCTAAGATTGTGTTTCAGGAATTTCATTATTGAGAGGTCATCCTGGGGTTACTGCTACATTGAAAACCATTGCTAGACTTTTTTGGTAGCTGTCCATGGATAATGATATTAAAGATTTTGCATCTGTCTATAAGTCTGCGAATGTGCTAAAATCAGTCATAGCCGGCCGGCCGAGGAATTGGCTCCATTGCAAATTCTAGAAAGATCATGGACTCAGTTGTCCATGGATTTCATCACAGATGTGTCTCTATCTGGTGGGAGAACTGCAATCTGGGTGTTAGTTAACTGATTCAGCAAGCAAACTAATTTTGTTCCATTGTCAGGATTACCTAATGCAGAGACACTCTCCAGGTTGTTTATTTCTCATGTTGCAAGTTACATGGGATCTTTCTTATTATTGTGTCTGACAGGAGAGGACAATTTGTCTCCAAGTTCTGGAGAGCTTTATGTAGTAAACTTGGGATTGACCTTTTATTTTCATCTGCTTACCACCCTGAAACCAATGGTCAGACTGAGAAGACAAATCATAAAAAAGAGAGAACAACATTCAATCTGGGTGAAAGAAAAAAAATGACTGGATTGGATGCTGTTATCTCTCTTTTATGGTATGTACTTTTCCAATTGGGTCCAGTGGAATTGGGACGTGCATCCGGGTATCTGAAGTGCTGTCTGCTGTTGTTTTTTATTTTATGAGAAGACCAAACAGTCTTCGGAACAAATTTGAAGGTGCTTTGTGGCAGCTTGACAGGAGGACTGGTCTTCGTTTTTGCCTCTTGCTGAGTTTGCTTTTAACAGTCAAGTAAATGAGTCTATTGGAACTTCACCATTTTCTGTAATTATGGTTTATGTCCCCATTTTCTAGGAATAGTTCTGAATGTCCTGGGGTGGAGACTACCATACAGAGACTTGAGGATGTCTGGTGGGAGGTTCAAAAGAATATTCGGACTGCTCAGATTCGTCAAAAACTGAAGGCTGATAGAAGACGTTAGGTGGGTCTTGTTTTTAAGATTGAGGAGAAGGTGTGATTGTCATTTTGTAACATTAAACTTAAAGTGACGTCAGTGAAGTTGGATCCAAAGTTTATTGGTCCATATGAGATTCTAGAGGTGGTCAATACTGTGGCATTTACATTAAAGCTTCATCCATCACTTTGCATCCCTTCACATCCCTAATGTGTTCCACAAATCCCTATGAAAGGAGCTTGTCCCTTTGGAATTGTCTCCCTTATCACCTCCCTCTCTGGTTTTAGTAGACAGTGGCTTGGAGTATGAGGTTCAGAGGTTTATGGATTCTTGAAGGGTTCAAAATTCCCTGCAATACCTCATCAGCTGGAGAGAATTTGGTCCAGAGGAGAGATCCTGAATCCCAGCTTGAGATCTGAAGAGCAATTGGTTAGTCAGGGCCTTCCATCTAAAAGTGTCTGGAAAGCCTGAGAGTCCGATCCCCCCCAAGGAGAGGAGATACTATCAGAATTCCACACTGTAGTGTGTCTGGGATGCAGTTATTGACAAATCAGTCTTCGAATCTGGTACAGCTTAAGCTGTCAGTACTTTGATTGACAGCTCAGTCATCCAGTCTGGTGCATGGACGTGCTGAGTTGTCAGTGTGTTGATTAACAGCTCGGCCATCCAATCTAAGACAGGGAAGCTCTGGCTATCTCCAGGTGTTCATTATCTCAGGATATTGCCAGGTTAGTTAACTCGGTTGTTACTCCCAGCTATCTGCCAGAAGTACATTCAGCTGCTGAGTGGTTTTACTCCCTGTGCCTTGCGTTCTGTTTGCAGAGCTTTCGTTGACTGACCTTAGACTCATTCTGTCCATCCATAAAGGAAAGCAAACAGCATTCAATCTAGAGTGATGCATTTCAAAAGTTGAAGTTTATTCTGCTATCATATAACAATGTTATATGTCATATGACTTTATCAAGTATATATAGAAACATACAGCACAGAATTTATAGTGTGGCTGGCACACATGCACCAATCACCACCATTATATACATCAGTGACTAGCATTAGGACCTGGATAGCTTGGTCTGGGCATGCCCTTTCTGTGATCACATAATCACAGTCTCTGGTACCGTCCTACAATGTGCCCTGGCTATGCGCGCCGCCAATGCATGCACACTGCGCTCTGTGTCATCAGGGGTGGAGTCATGTGACTTTGTCATGTGATCACCTTTGTGTGACGCCGAGTGGTGGTGGATGTGTGCTCGGTGAATGCGTTGGTCAGACGAGATAAATATTCATGATACACCCTAAGGGGATTGGATCTGGGAAACTATGACTACGTGGTTGCTAATTATGGATTGATGGATTTATTCAATACTCCTTTGTAAACACTGGATAAAATACTGGAGATGGGGATAATTTTCCATCTTTTTATTACATTGTATAATGTTAACATATATTGCTACAAGGGGCTATATGCCCTGCATTGATATTTTTTGTATGTGCTGTATTTTAAACCAGGGTGTTTGGTTTTGTGGTGATTGGTGCATGTTTGTCAGCCACACTATATAAATTTGCTCTGTATGTTTCTATGTATACTTGATAAAGACCTATGACAGGTCGAAACTTTATTATATGATAGCGGAATAAACTTCAAGCTTTGAAATGCATCACCCTGCACTGGACGCTGGTTGCTTTCCTTTATGCTGTTAATCTTCCAAGTGGGTTCCTTGGATCACTGAACAAGCATCCACCTAAGGCTAGGTTCACATTAGCATTTGAGTCTGCAGCGTATCATCCGTATGCGCAAACGCATGCAAAAACACATGCAAAACACATGTTTGCGCAGCATTTTTTCTTACGCGTGACGGGGAAAAATGCTGCGAGTGCATGCGTTTGTATGCATTTTTGCATGCGTTTGAGTTGTTTATGCGCAAGCGTTCGATATGACACCAGACAAAAATGCGCATGTCTCATGGGATTTCTATATGTATTTTGAATAACGCATGCGTATCGAACGCATGCGTATGCATGTCCTTGCGTACCAAAGCGTTCCCATAGACAGTAATGCGTTTTTTAGATGCATTCACATGCGCATGCCTGCACATATTTGACGGATTTTTGACACCTCAAAAAATGCAACATGCTGCGTTCGCCAGACACCATCGGACCTTGGAGTGTTACCTAACTAAGCCTTTGTCTCTTCATTTTGTTTATGACGTACCTTCCTAGCTTTTGACCTTGAACTCCTGACTATCCCATTTCACAGCTTGGCCATGAGAAGTGACTCAGTGTCACACATGGTCTTGCTGTTTTATAATGTATACTTCATCTCCATACTGGATTCACAGCTACACTACTCAGTATTATGTTCTCCCTGTTAAGTTTTTGCTGCTTTGTACCATGTGCTACATAGAGACAGATGACATATTTTGTGCACTGTGTATAAGAGACATGATAGCAGCTAGTATCCACTCACTAGCTGAAAGGAAACTGAATATTTGAGAGATCCTGCAGTGGAGGAAACTGTTGAAAAATGTATGATACAAATCATATAATGGACAGAAATAGTGTTATTCCTCATGAACACACGACAGCTTATTGAGAACAGTCACTTGAAATAACGGGTAAGCTTTAAGTGAAACTTTTGATTGCAGATAATTTAGCACTTTAGTTTCTTGTTGGATTTTGAAAAGTAATTCATTGAGCAATTTTTTTTGTGATTTCATTTAGCTTACTATAGTAAAATGACAATTGTAGAAACGATCGGGTGCTTTAGAATTCTTTTTTTGTCAGAGATTGGTACAAGGAAATGCATTAAGCATACTTAGAATAACAGCAATGACAAAACAATATAAGTAAACAGGCAGGTCTTTGTTGCCCTGTTAAAGTCTCTGATATCACAGGTAAGTACACCTCATGGTTAATCATTTGTGACTTAAAAAGGGTTTTCACAATTGGACAGCCAATTCTGAAATGCATGGAATCCCATTGATATGTCTGTATTGCAGAGAAAATCTATGGCTGGTGTTGAGGAGAATTGGAATATTGCATAGTTCTCAATAATTGAGTAATATAATGTAATGAATGGTTGCCCACAAGCTTCTTTTTGCAGTGCCCCTCTTCTATAGCTAATAGAAGGATCCCAATACATATTGTCATTATTTAGTTAGAAAAACCTAATTAACACAAAGTGAGTAGACTATAGAGGGCACCTCCATACCATACCTGATAAAAAAAAAAGGCTGAAGAACCTCATCTAGTTCAAAATTTTTTTTGTAACTCTGCTGAACAACATTTACCCATGACCTATGATGTATAGGTTGGCCCAGAGAATATACTAAAATGGAAATTGTTTGACTTGCATTAGTTACCGTGGCACAAAATTTACATGATCTAAATGCCACACTGGATCAGATTTATTAATCATATTGCAAGAACTAGCTCCGGCACTATGTAAAATCTGTCATTAGGCTGAACATCGCAGAATATTTTAGACGCTGTTGCACAGCTGATGGTAAATGTCTAAAAAGCTAAAACTATTCTAATACATGCACAAACTTTTGGTCTGATATGTTTTTTATATAGATGTACATTCCATGGCAGATCATGTAGCAGATATAAGACCTTAGGAGAATGGGGGATCAGTCATATTTTAAAATAATAATAAAAATAATAATTTTTATTTCTATAGCGCCAACATATTCTGCAGCACTTTACAATTCAGAGGGAACTTGTACAGGCAATAGACATTACATAGTAACATATAATTGAACAGATACCAAGAGGAGTGAGGGTCCTGTTAGCAAGCTTACAATCTATGAGGAAATAGTGGAGACACAAAAAGTAAAAAGTGCTTGTATTGTATGGCACAACCATCAATGTAATAAATAGGGTATTCAAATAACACTGCATGAACCAGTCATGAACCAGGGTGTCCAAGCAGATGATACAAGGGACCAGATTTTGAGGAAAATTTTGGAATGGCAAAATGGGAATAGTTAGATAAGTGCGGTGAGGTGATAAGTCAGTCTAAAGAAATTAGTTTTTAGGGCACGCATAAAACTGTTTGTACTGGAAATGAATGAAATTGTCCAGGGTAGTGTTTTCCAGAAAATTGGTACAGCCTGCGAGAAGTCGGGGGGCAGGAGGTTTGGATTATTGAGCATGTTAGTTTTATGTCATTAGCACAATGGAGGGCTCCACTAGGGTGGTAGACAGATGAGAAAAGAGGTGGTGCAGAACTGTGGAGAGCTTTGTGGTTGAAAGTAATCAGTTCACAATATGTTATATTCTGTTGCAAATTGGCAGTCAGTGCAAAGACTGGTACAGGATAAAGGGAACGGCATAGAGGTTGGACATAAATATGATCCTGGCTGCTGTATTCAAGAAAAATTGAAGAAGGAAGTGTTTAGAAAGAAGAAGACCGATTAGTAGAGAGTTGCAATAGTCCAGATGAGTATAACGCTGAATCACTTCTCACAGACAAGTCCTGAGTCAGGATAGTTGAGACGTTTGAGGCCTATAGCGAAGACGGTACATCATAAACAGAGGGAAAAGACAAATTCATATTCAGGTAATGGTCCAAGATCAAAATACCACGAGAATACAGGATCAGAGCAAATGGGTCAAACAGGAGGATGGTCATAATGAGGTCCAAGGTCAAGCAGCCATACATCAACAAGCTAAATACAAGGCACAGAGTAAACCAACCACTCTTATCTGAAACTGTGGCTGACAGCTAAATGGGACTGCCAGCTCAGTTAAATAGCTGAACAAAAATTCAGTGCCTTAGGTGGACGCAAAACAAATATTATATAAAACATAACTTTTATTACCAATCTTATTAAAAAACAAAATTCCATAGTACTGATCTTCATTCTTATCCGATCCGGTATTTCAACACAGATACGGATACTAATAATAGAATAAAGTCTGATCAATCATACTGACTAGTGATGAGCGAATACATTAATCACTATTCATTATTCGCACGAATAGTACGCTATTTGGGCTATTCGTTATTTGGCGAGTAATTAGCTATTCACTTCAGTATATTCGAGTGACTCCGCCCAGCATGTTTGGCGCTTTATTTGCAGCCAAATAACATGCTGGGCTTGTTTGACAATCACGGTAATGCCATAGCCATCTTTGTTGTGGCATTACTGTGATTGGCTGGCCTTACAGCATCATAGGGCATATTTAAGCCCTGCTGGCGCCATGTTGTGCACATTGCATGCGGAAACAGCATAGTAAAAGCTTAGTGTCAGCGTAGAGAGAATTAAAACAGCATATAGGGAGAGTTTCTGAGTCCAAAAAGCTCTTTTAAGGGCTACTTAGAGTGAAGATTAGTTCTCTGTTAGGTTTATATAGCGTAGGGAGAGATTTTATACCAGGGAGAGGTAAAGGCAGGCAGGGTGTTAGCATTGCAAGTACATGCTGCAGATTTCTGCTGGGGTGGTATGGTGTATAATGTAGGAACAGATTTTAGAGAAAGGAGAGAGAGGCAGGGTTTGATATCCAGTACCAGCATATACTAAACAGCTCTTTTCAGAGCCAAATAATATTCCTCATTACCAGCATATACAAAACAGCTCTTTTTAGAGCCAAATAATATTCCTCAGTACCAGCATATATTAAACAGATTTTTTTTTTAGTGCTAAATAATATTCCTTGCCTATTGCTGAAATAATGTATATTTGCTGTTAGCGTGTGTAATAATGCTTATAGAAAAAAAAACTCTGCTATTGCTGAAATAGCATACATTTATCTAACAGTTGTGCAACTAATGTAAAGCCTGCTGACATACGCAAACGTCACTATTTACCAGTAATTTTCCAGAGCCTGCTGTTGGCGTGTGTAATAAAGCCGATAAAAAAATTACTCTGCTATATTGCTGAAATAGCACACATTTTATTCTGGCTCTTCCTAATGGCTGCAAATCCCAAGCGTTCTAATTATCAGCTTCTTAGATAATTGTATAACTCTTACTGACACCACCAGGCATCCGCAGATAGGTTAACTCTACCAGCAATGCAACTGTAGAAAGACCAGTAGAAACAATGCTGTTTTCTTCCAAAATCTTGTATTAGTTTACAATGAACAGTAGGCAAAAAGGAGTAATCTGTACAGGGCATTATACATGTGTCTAGAGTAGTGGCTACTGTAGGCTAAACTGAAGAAGAAGGAAGGAGCAACCTAATACAGAGCACAACTACAGGAGGAACAGAGGGACAATCTTCACACAGTCTATGTCAGGATCCTGTCAGCGTTGGCAACTGCCACGGCTAAGCAGGGTGACTCACCCACACTGCGGGAGAGCACGGGGCCCAATACGGTAGTGAAGGTTTAAGCAGACAGGACCTGAGGCACGGAAAATAGTTAGGAGTACCAGGACCTACGATCATGTGACTGCAGGGGGCGGGGCTTAGTGTCCTACTACTGCAGATGATGTAATGTACCTACTGCAGGAATACTGTAGTAGAGAAGAGGAAAACGCAGGTCAGACAAGCAGAGGTCATACACGAGAGGGCGGTGCAGTACAAAAGGGATGAGCAGAGAATAGTCAAGTCACAAGCAGAGAGTCATACACGAGAGGGCGGTGTGGTACAAGAGGGACAGGCAGAACTCGTAACAGGGACAGAACCGGATCAAAACCAAACAAGCAACAAGTTATCAGGCACAAGGCACACGTACACAAGAGGTCAACTAACTCAGCCAAGGGCAGGAGTATAACTGACACCGGACCCAGGTCAAGTGAGCATTAAAAAGCCACCCTCTGCCAGAGAGAGGCAGAAACTATTAACCCCCTGTCTGACCAGGACGGGCCAAAGCGAAACCCCGTCCTGGATCATGACAGTCTAATTCTACCTAGCAACAACAGGGAATTTTTCTGGTTGGAGGAAAAGCTAAACACAGAGAAATATAGAATACAGGTTGTTCCCATTCATGGGACACACATTTATCTAGCAATTGTGCAACTGACGCAAAGCATGCTGACATACGAAACATCAATCTTTACCAGTAATTTACCTCTGAGTCTGCTGTTGGCGTGTGTAATAAAGCCTATATCCAAAAATATTACTCTACTATTGGTGAAATAGCGTATATACAGTACAGACCAAAAGTTTGGACACACCTTCTCATTCAAAGAGTTTTCTTTCTTTTCATGACTATGAAAATTGTAGATTCACTCTGAAGGCATCAAAACTATGAATTAACACATGTGGAATGATATAATTAACAAAAAAGTGTGAAACAACTGAAAATATTATATTCTATGTTCTTCAAAGTAGCCACCTTTTGCTTTGATTACTGCTTTGCACACTCTTGGCATTCTCTTGATGAGCTTCAAGAGGTAGTCACCAGAAATGTTTTTCAACTCACAGGTGTGCCCTGTCAGGTTTAATAAGTGGGATTTCCTGCCTTATAAATGGGGTTGGGACCATCAGTTGTGTTGTGCAGAAGTCTGGTGGATACACAGCTGATAGTCCTACTGAATAGACTGTTAGAATTTGTATTATGGCAAGAAAAAAGCAGCTAAGAACAGAAAAACGAGTGGCCATCATTACTTTAAGAAATGAAGGTCAGTCAGTCTGAAAAATTGGGAAAACTTTGAAAGCGTCCCCAAGTGCATTGGCACACATATACATACACATACACACACACACATGGGGAGCATGGGGAACTTAAAGGGACATAGGTGTTTTTTTACATGTCAGTACACAGAGAGGGATCGATCCATAGCCAGAAAACAGGCAAGAAGAGGTAGTGGTTTGACAAGAGGGGAGAACTCGGTCAACTGTTCCACAGAGCCCCCCCACTTGGATAGAACAGAGGCCAAGGGTGCGTTGTTCCCCTGTATGGCAGTTTTTTTCTGAAAGTCCTTCAGACAAAACAACTGTAATTTGCAGCATCTGCCATACTAAGCTGAGAAGAGGCAAGAACACTGCCTGCCTGGACACCACCAGCAAGCAGAATCACATGGTAGCCAAACACCGCAGTAGGAGGGCGAAACGCCTGTGCACAAAATCTGGGTCTGAGGGTGTAACCACTGTCTCTTCTGTGTTATAGCCTTCCCAATCTACGCTCCAGGAAGCAGGTGCTGATGCCTTCTGCCCACAACCTGCAGTTGCACAGACACAACAGTCAGCAACCAGGTTCAGTTCATTGTCCCAGCGCGGTATACAATTGTCCCTGCCCCTGACTCTTACCAGGAAGCAGAAATATCCACCCACCCACAGAAACAAATGCTAAACACACACTTTGCCAGATTGCTAGCCCTGGAAATGTTGCTCTCTCTTGAAACACATTTTGTTCACCATGAAATACTGACTATGCACCTTTCTTGACCCATGGTACTAGGAGAAATTTTCTTCTCTCATGTTGGAGTTAGACTTGCCATTTTCAGTGCATGTATGCCAGAGGGGCACTGTTGAAGAGTTGTTGAAAAGATTACCCTCAGACAATGCTGCTGGCAGAGGTACCGTCTCTTTTCACCCACAAGGATTACAGGGGAGGGACACACACACCAGGTGCAACTCAGGTGGGGGGGGTGGAGAATGTTCACCAACTGGACAATTTTCATGAAACCGTCACATCAACAAGGGCTATCTGAGGGTGTAACTATGACAAATGAGAGAGAAGTTAACCAAGATGCTGAGGGTTTACTTAAGTGACCATACCAGTGTCCTTCCTGATTCTTCAGTGCCCTTTAACTCTTGGATGTCCAAGCTGCACACTTAGCCTAACCTCTCCTTGTACGCCTTGGAGGTGCTGCCATGCCTTGCCGCAAGTGTGTTGTCTTAGCGGGCTTTTGGTTCGGCCAGTGCAATCATAACATAGGTGCACGCGCTTGTCAAGGGAAATTGCAGACAGGCTGACTCTTCTAAAATTGAACAAGGGAAGGATTTCCTCCGACTTTATAAGCCCTCTGGATGACAGCAACTCAACCTAAATGCACCCCAAATGTTCTTTTTTGTAAGTTGTCTTAACGTCCATCCCTTACCATCCAAACTCATTTTGTTCAGGAAATCACCTCCTACTCTTGCTTCTGCAACAAGTACTTAATGGTCATATACTTGTATGTATAATCCCTGTGGGTAATGCTTTTAAATTTGTAATCCTTTGTACATTGTGTAATGGTGAAACTTGTACTCCGTATCTCTAGCAATTGTAACTACAAAATTTATTGTGAGGTCCCCATCATGGCCTCTTTCAGGGTGTATGATACAACCCCCTTGGGTAATTTTTGGAAACCTTTGTACATTGTGCAATGATCAAATTTCTACTCTCAATGTCTATATATTCTATTATTCTAACATTTTTTATTGTGCTGACCTTCTCATGGTCTCTTTCAGCCTGATGTTGATTTTTGGGTCTGCACTGGAAATTGGAACAGCACAATTGGCATGCTGTGGCCTATCAGTTATCAGGTCCTTTACCAAAATGACGCGCCCCAGAGGCCGTGGGGTACTCGGCACCGGGCCCATTGATTTCAATGGGAAATGTCACAGTGGCTGTGACCCGGTCCGTGGCCTCAGGCGGTCATGTAAAAGAGGTATTATTGAATGGGGATAGAGTTTATGAGATGATTCGTGATGCCACCTGTGGTTTCTGGTCATTTTGACCAGCACTGCAGTGTTGCTTCTCTGGGACGGATGTTGTGGTGCAGCTGTGATGTTGAAGCCCTCCACATGTAGAGCTGTAGCCCCAGGGCAGTATAGATGAGGGGTAGATGGTGAGGTGGTGTAGAGAAGTAGATGTAGCAGTGCTGGATGAGTGGTGCAGGAATAAGTGGAAAACACAAGGGCTTGTAGTTCCAAAGGCTTTACTCACAGTCTGTCTGCAGTACAGGCACCCGCTGCGGTGCCGAGTACTCCAGGTGAGGGGTCGAGATAACTTGCAGATAAGATGGAATGCACCTTTCCAGCCTTCCCTGTCAGTGTGTTCCTTTCCTGGCCGTCTCCAAAGTATACGCTGCTTAAACTCCTTCTTCCACTCCAGCGCTTCACAATTAGTGCTCCGGGCCAGCAGCTGCGAATCCTGTTCGGGCAACGACTCACCGTTCCCGTGACTTTATATTGCCGCCTTTCCGGTCGGACTAACTGTGGAAGGGGTGATGGTCCATAAAGCAACCAAAGCTATCGGCTTACTAGTGGCACCCAGAGGAATGCGATCTAGACTAGGGACCGTTTCCTTTGCGACCAGTCTGGTTCCTTCCTCTACCTGACAGCCGTCAGCGTGGAACGGGACCCACGGGATGACTTTCCAACAGTGTCACTGGAAGAACCAATCTTCCTTACAGAGAGTCTGCTGTTTCTTTAGTCCAATCTGTCTGGCACTCCCCATGCAGTTGGGAGCTGCGCAGACTACGTCCTTCACCTTCCCTCCCTCTCAGGGGATTCAATCTAACCTCAGCCTTGACTCTCCCGCCTTGCTACACTCCGCCCACCACACTTCGTGTTCCAAGCAGGGAGCCATGAAGGGTGCTCTGCTACACTACTGTGTGTGTGTGGGTTGTGAGTGTTGGAATCTGGTTAGGTGCACCCACCTTACCTGGTTGTGGGGTACCACACCTGTGGGTGAGGTACAGTACCTCTGTGGCGTCTGGACCCGCAGGGGCGCCACATAAGCTCTGTAACAGTGGCCATCAATGCATTCATATGCTCCACACACTTCTTCAGGTTTCAGCGTTACACAGAATAATAATATACGAGTAATGAAATATGTTCACTATATATGCTGCTAGTTCGAAAATATTACCCTCACATCCCTTTATAAAGGGAAATTCAACATAATACCTCTGTTAGCATACGCCATATACTGCTGACATACGCAGCACCCCAGCAGGTGGGCGGAACTTCTGGGTACAAAATCTGTGTGTGAGGGTGAAACCACTGCCCCTTCCCCTGTGTTATGTCCTTCCCAATCTGCTGTCCAGGAAGCAGGCACTGGTGCCTCTTGCCCACAACCTGCAGTTGTACAAACAGTAAGAACATTCAGCAACCACGTCCACTTTTTGGTCCCAGCGCAGTGTTCAGTTTTCCTTTATCAGCATATATGTCTCTTCCCAAATTGCTACCTAGATAGGGAATACATATTCGTTACCACTTTACGTTGTCCGATCCTGGCCAAAGACCATTCCTGGCTTTTCCAGGCTCCTAAATGATACTTCGTTGTTGCTCAAAACCATGTAAAGGTGACATTCTGCCTGGGTGGGTAGTTTCCAGAAGAAGTGCGTAGGCTTGTGCAGATGGTCAATGGGTCTCTTTCCCTTGAAGAGGCTGCTTCAAAGTAAAATGAGGATTGTACATGTTCCTGACATGGGTTTCAGGCCTGACAGACTGACCACAATACAGGCCCTCGCTTGCATACACTCTATTCAGAATTTAATTCAAATGCTTTTGGTGTCTGGTAGAATCCAATTTACTGACATTGATTATGCAGCTCCCCCAACTCCTGTATTATATTCACCTTACAGCGGCTTCACCCGCTATGACAGTGGCTCCATTGGGATCTAGTTGCCAAAATGAACTGTGGAGCTCACAAAACTTAGGTTTCATGGCACCGGATGGCTCTCTGAAAATGTGAAGCGTAGGCCGCATAATGACATGGTGGTGGGTGGGGTGATGTTGGTGGGCAAAGCACAAAATTCAAATGGGCATGTTTTAGCTGGCATTGTAAAGTGCTGGGGAAAATGTATTCCACTATCTAGCTAATAATTTTGAAAGAAGGAGGGACCTCCCAAATGTAGGCATAAAGACCCTCCCAAATGTATGAAACAGGGCCACCTGAGTGCCCTTCCCAAACTCAGGTTTCACGGCACCTGCTGGCCCCATGTAAAATGTGAACCGAGGGCCACATAATGACATGGCAGTGGATGTGGATTGTGGTGTCAGGCAAAGCCCAAAATTCAAATGGGCATGTTTTAGCTGACATTGTAAAGTGCTGGGGAATATGTATTCCACTATCTAGTGAATACTTTTTAAAAAGGGAGGGACCTCCCAAATGTTGGAATGAGAGCCCTCCCAAATGCATGATACAGGGCTACCTGAGGGCCCTTCCTAAACTCAGGTTTCACGCCACCTTCTGGCCCTCTGAAAATGTGAGGCGGCAGCTGCATAAAGTTTTAGCTGGCATTGTAAAGTGCTGGGAAATATGTATTCCTCTATCAAACTAACAATTATGAATGAGGGAGGGACTTCCCAAATGTATAAGTGTGGGCCCTCACAAATGTAAAAGGGAAAACTAAAGCCAAAACGCTATGTGTGAGCATATTCTAAAGGGGAGGTATAATTTTTTATTTTTTTATTTTTTTTATTTTGCGTTTTATACAAGTAATTATGAAGGAAAAAAAATGTTTCTTAGCATTTTTTCCTTTGAAAAATAATTTAGGTTTGGTTTGGTCTTCTTATAAATCCGACATTATTCCCAGATACCTTATGTGAGTCAGAAAGGCATGCAGGCATCTTCTCCATGCTGTTCCCATTTTGTTTTAGCTCTTTCCCATCCATCTCAGCTTTTTTCTCAGGCCCCCAGACCAGTTTGTTGGGAACAGCAGAAAAATTTTCAGCTTTCCAATAATTGTCGCCTGGTTGCTCTGATCTCAGGGAGAGCAAGCGACAATGATCCAAGCTGTCTTCAACACCCGGCCCCTGGAAACAGCGCAAACTGTATTGCTTTTCCCAGGCACCGATACGTGTCATGCTGATGCAGCACACAGATGCCACAAGAATGTAACACACGGACATACGGACACGGATAGGTCCGATATTGATTTTTCCAGCATCGGAAATATTAGGACTTGTGGAAGAACCCTAACATAGGGAAGTTTCACACGTCCAGATAATTCTGGTACCGGAAAAACCGGTACCGGAGCTATCCGTGTCCGTGTGTCCGTGTGCATACGTATGCCATCCATGTGACATCCGTGTGCTATCCGTATGTCCGTGTGTACCATCCGTGTGCTGTCCATGTGCTGTCCGTATGCTGTCCGTGTGTCCGTGTCCGTGTTTTTGAAAAATTATTTTCAATGTTAACCCTTTGACTTTTAAAAACGCACACGGATCGCACACGGACAGCACATGGACAGCACACGGACAGCATCTGTGTGCAGTACGTGTTTACACGGACCCTTTGACTTGTATGGGTCCGTGTGATCCGTGCTGTGGCACAAAAACGGACATGTCAGCGTGTTTTGCACACGGACACGCGGTCCGTGAAAACACGCTGACATCTGCATAGACACATTCATTCGAATGTGTCTACGTGTGTCAGCGTCTCCGGTACGTGAGAAAACTGTCACTACACGTACCGGAGACACTGACGTGTGAAACTGCCCATAGACAGTTCCATCAGAACAATGCATGTATGGTTTATAGGAGAGGAAAGATCTCTGGTCCCGACGAGAAGTTCTAAAAGATTCTTCAAAGGTATAAATCCATGTGTAATCAGCATGGATAGCATTTAAAATCCAGTTACTGTATTTGGGGAAATTATGGCAATGCTTTATGGAGGTATTATTTGGTCAGTAAATGGCATTCTCTTCTCCTGTGTGTAGCGACATTACTTAATACAGCACTGTATTAAGGGCATTGTTTGGCAGCATTATTTGGGCATTACATGAAGACATTATTTGGACATTGTATGGTGGTTTTGATTAAGCACTATATCTTTTATTATTTCTAGAAAGGAAGAGAAGATCCTTCTCATTGCTTTGCATGTATACTACTGTAGCTAAGCTCCTCTAATTACCAGCATAATTCCCATATCTTAGTCTCAAGAGGAGAAAAGAATATTAACCTCCTGAATGTGTGTATACAGTACATATGCATGTACAGCATGCATACTTCTAAAGGAGTTTTTACAACTGTTGTTCACATCTTTATACCATTCAGGTTACTTAGGATCTGCAGACTGTATTACAAATAGGACTCTATTTGTCATCAACAATTTTCTAAGTAAATGCTTTTCTAAGGCCTCGCTCCCACTTGCATATAAATACGCTGCGTGTAATGTGATAAAAAAAAAAAAAAAAAAAATCGCATTCGCCCCAATGTTATTCAATGAGGCAGTGTTCATCTGTGAGAGATTCTTCAGCTGAAATTGGGCTGAGGGATAAAGAAATCGCAGCATACTGAGATTTCACTCCGAAATCAGGTGTGTGAGTAAAAAAAATCACATGCCATACGGACCATCAGTATGGCATCCGATTTTTAAGGATACATTAAAATTCTGTAGCATATGAAACTGTGCATAGCTCTGTAAAAGATTAATCGCTGCTGCGTAAAAAAATGGATTGCATTCAGACAGCACACGAAGGACAAGTGAGAAAAAATTGTACCACTTTTCGGGATGAGAATGGGACTGATTTTTTTATATGCAAGTGGGACCAAGGCTTCAAGGTGCTATTGACATGAAATTCTCACAGATGTCGGTAAAAACCCATCCAATCCACACAAAGAAATCAAAACATAGATGTCCATAAATTGCTACGTGTAATAATAATGGTAAATTATACATGTAAAAGTATTAAACACGCTTACTGAAATTTAATCCATACTTTCTTTAAAAGCCTTAGTTTCTGATGACATCTTCAAGATGCCCCCTGCATGGAGAAACTAGTCACATGCATTGCTCAGTTCTGAGCTTGACCCATTCTTCCACACAAACACCCTTCAAAGCCTGAAGGTTCCATGGGCTCCATCTATGAACTCTGAGATTCAGTTCCTTCCATAACATTTCTATTTGATTCAGGTCAGGTGACCAGTTTAATTTTCTTTCCTGAAAACCAGTTGAGAGTTTTCTTGTCTGCGTGTTTGGGATTATTGTCTTGCTGAAATGTCCACACTTGTTTCATTGTTCCCATGGACCCTTTCTTAACCCCTTAACCCCATGAGGTATTTTAGTTTTTGCATTTTCATTTTTGTTCCCCTTCTTCCCAAAGCCATAACTTTTTTATATTTCTGTTAAAATGGCAATTTGCGGGACGAGTTGTACTTTTGAATGACACCATTGGTTTTAACATATTGTGTACTGGAAAACGGGAACAAAATTTCAAGTACTGTGAAACTGCAAAAAAAGTGCAATTCCACAGTTTGTTTGTTTTTTTCCTTGTTCACAAAATGCTAAAACTGACCTGCCATTATGATTCTCCAGGTCATTACCAGTTCATAGACACCAAACATGTCTAGGTTCTTTTTTATCTAAGTGATGAAAAAAATGTCAAAGTTTGTTAAAAAACATTTTTTAAAAATTACGCCACCATTTTCCGATACCCATAGCATCTCCATTTTTCATGATCTCAGGTTAGGTGAGGGCTTATTTTTTGCATGCCGAGCTGTCGTTTTTATTGATACTATTTTGTTGCAGATACAATCTTATGATCACCCATTATTGCATATTAATTCAATGCTGTAGCAGCCAAAAAAAGTAATTCTGGCATTTTGACTTTTTTTCTCGTTACACAGTTTAGTCTTTTTTTTATATTGATAGATTGGGCGATTCTGAACATGGCAATACCAAATATGTATTTTTTTATTGTTTTATTTTGAATGGGGCGAATGGGGGTGATTTGAACTTTTATATTTTTTTTAATATTTTTAAAAACTTTTTTTACTTTTTGCATGCTTCAATAGTCTCCATGGGAGACTAGAAGCTGCAGTACTTTGATCTGCTCTCCTACACACAGGTGATGATCAGATCGCCCGTGTGCGCCGAACGCAGCATGTTGCATTTTGGCGCGCACAGCGCACCTTCAAAAGTGCGCAGCGCATGGCAAAATCCTGCTAGCGCACGGCCAGCGCACGATCTGCGCACACTATGCTAAAGATAGGGTGTGCAGATCGCAAGCGTCCATGTACGCTAGTAGGCGGCGATGACCGGAAGGGGCAGGCAGGGAGCCGGCAGGGGGCAGGGCTTAGCGGCGGCTGTGCGCAGGCCGTCGCTGCACTATAAAGCGCAAATGTGAAGCCAGCCTAACAGAGTACAGGGAGATAGCAGGAAGGGGGGAACACAGGTTAAACAGTATACATGTGGTTCAATGTAACAGGCTTTCTATCAACTTTAAATTATCGTGACTCTGCTGTCTTTTAGTTGCCTGGACATCTGGTGAGAATTACATGTCAATAACACCTTTAGAAATATATTTATGTAGAAAATTGGTTGACGTGTTCAATACTTATTTCACCCGCTGTAGATAGGATAAAAGAGAAGTTGAACTGTAGTTCGATCTCCCACATAGCAACATAGCTTCACTTTAAATTGTCTTCTAGGTCTTAGCGCAAACTTGTTAATTGCAAATTACTCAACGTGAAAATGTTCTTTAATGCTAATCTAATGAAAAGGAATTGTGTAATTACATAGCGAGTGCGGAGCTGCAGAATCAATATCTGAATATAGACAGCTATCTCATCATATGCACAACTAATCAATCATCCTACCAATTACAACTTTATAGTCATTAATTATTTTCCCAATCCCTTCCTAATTACCAAAGGCTGGTGTCCCTTGGAGGGTGTGTTAGTCACTGAGGATCTGCAGGGAACTAGTGAATTTGCTTGGACAGCCTCAGGGAGGCAGGGAGGGTGATTACATTCTATAATTACTTGTGATTCAGACCTATGTTTCGGGGTCGGCGGTTAGTAAATGCTGATGTGGGGAGGAGTAGTGTGCAGGACTAACCACCCTCCTGTTTCAATGCCTATAATTCTGACCCCTTGACATTTAGCTGTATGCTGTTTGTGAAGTGACAGCTTGCTGAGTTATCCCACTTTTAGCTAAAAAAAAAAAGCAGCAAATGTTAGAAGACACAAAATAATTTATATCAACCTCATTTCCGCAAGTGGATCAATGACTGATGCTCCAGATGTCCTCTTAGTCTTTGTATAGAAGCAGCTGGCATGTGACCACTGCAGCCTTAGCAGCCACACGCTATATTATCAGCACTATGGCTTCCATCGCTAAGCGGTGCTACCTGTAATGCAGCAAATCATCAATGCTTTCAAATATTCTGTTTTTAAATTTTTTTAAAGGACCTGACACTTGCTATAAATATGCATTTTTCACCTAGTGTAAATGCAGCTCTTTTCCTCAATCTGGCCATGTTATTGTTAAAGCTCTCCATTCCTGAGATATGACCCATCTTCTCAATTTGTAAATCTAGTCTTTTAGACAAGTGGGCGTGGTCCTCAGTTGATAGGCTTCATTCAAATGTAGCAGTCATTTTGTGGCGTTCAGCCCTGCACCTCCCTGTTTTTTCAGTGTTTTTCTGTGTACCAAGGAGGCATGGGGTGGTAGTCATGACCGAGTCCATTAAAGCAACAGTCCATCCTGTAGACTGTGCACTCTCATGGGTAGGGTCCTCTCCCCTTCTGTATTTTAGTGTCCGTTTTGCTGTTGTTTATTGTACTTGTCTATATTTGCCCCTTTCACGTCTAAAGCGCCATGGAATAAATGGTGCAATAAAAATTTATAATAATAATAAGCAACCCGGCCTCTTGCACATGAAAATGACAGGTGTGGTCCCAATTCTCCAGCACAATCAGTTACCTTCTTTCCATGCTCACTGCAGCCATTGAGGGTGAGGATCCAGGAAAAAACACGACAGGCACAGTTCTGATCCAACAGGGAAAACTTTGCTGTACATGAAGCAATGCTTCCTGATCTGTCCCTGCAACTAATAGAGGCAAGTCAGTATCAGTGGCTCCCTCCTGAACTGGAGAGGCACAACAGTCTTTCTGATGATGGTCCCATGGTCCCAGGGTCCTTCTACACTGCCCGGCAGACTGAGGCAGTGGTCTCCGGCAGCTTTGTCCTGTCGTCCAGGGCACCTTCTGCTTCTAGCCATAGGAGCATCCTGCCCTGGGCAAGCCTGCCTGGGACTGACTGGGAGACAGGAACTTCCTGTTCCTTTGAGGCTGCTGACCCAGCCTACCGGATTAACCCTTACTATCTCTAATGTTAACATGTTCATTACAACTCAAGATATACAATACAAGGGCATGGGATAAAAGAGCATCACACAGTACACATAGCATTAATAAAACAGGAAAATGTATGCAAACCATCAGGGCACCACACGGGGCACTCATGCCTGGCATATAGGAGAGAGGGAGCACTGAGGGTCTCCACCATCTCCTTACACCCCTTCCTCCTAAAATATGGTCATCCCCAACAATAACGGCTCCTGAAACAAAGAGGTAGTATGGTCCATACAACTTAAGAATACAACATAGTCCATAAAAACATTCTTAGTCTTTTAAAGGGGTCCATCTGACCCTCGTCCCTTTGCTCCGGGGACCTATAAAACAGATATCCTGGCCCGATGGCCACTTAACACAGTTCTCACAGTCCTGACCAAGCTCGCACCTCGAGTCCTCCTGATCGGCTTCCCCCTCCCTCCTTTGACCAGATCACGGGTCCACTAGCATACTTGCGCGCTGCGCTTAACGGGGGCTAGTCCAGAGTTAAAATTGGGCAAAGATTCAGGTTAAAACAGTTCAATCTTTGCAGCAGCTGCACAACACAGTTTATGACAACCAACCCTCTTAGGGTTTCAGCCCTGTGATCCAGCAGGGGGTGCACAAATAAACTCGGAGGAGGGGAAAACAAAGCACAATTCCTTATCCATTACCGTGATGGCAACTCCTGACACCTCAGTCCTGATTCCGCACTGGGCTCCTTGCCCTTAAGAGACACAGAAGAGTCTCTTCACATTTTTTACTCAGGTGCAAAGGCACAACACACATTTTTCTTTTAAAAGGGCCGCGTCAGTCAATATAGGGCCACTGATTGTTATAGTTGGCCGCATGCGGACCCTACACTACAATATACATATGGGACGAGGATCCGCTGGAGGAGGAGTCTCCACTGTTCCTTGTGCTCTGCATCCCCTCCAGTGGTGGATCCATACCTCCCAGAGTCACCTGCTCCGGTGACTTCTCAGAGGCTGCCACATTTAGTTTGGGAGCCGATTCTTGCTGTCCAACTATAGGAGCTGCGGCCGTTGCCGTGGGCCGCTTGCAGCACTGAGCCTCCTGCAGTGGTCCTTACTCCCGATGAGAGGCCATTGTCACTGTCCCCACATTTGGCCCTTGCTCTTTAATAAAAGCAACACGGTTCCGCAACTGCAGAGGGCCGTTAAAAGTAAGGGACCCGGCATTGATGTAGACCTTTTCTCCAGTACCGGCTTCCTGGATGAAGGCATAGCCCCTTGCTGAATCAAGATGTTGCATCACACCGCTGGTCATTCATCCAGCCATAGCTCTCCCGCCTGGGTGCTGCAGATCCTTGACAATGCAGCATTCTTGCCACTTCTTCTCCCGAATCACAATCCTGATCCATCGAACCTCTCCAGCAGTGGGCTCCCGGGGCTCCTCGTCATATGCGCCGCTGGTGCCAGACAGATCTGGTGCGGGCTGAAGGGATGCAGGTTTCACCATCTCCAGGGCGACATTGGAGTTGGGAGATGAGATATGACCGGAGAGGATAGTGGAGCCACAGGAGGGAAGGATCAGAGGCTGAGGAGACAGGATGGCCTGGCGGGAACTCTCTACTCACGCTGCTGCATCTGATGGCAGTCCTTAAGCGTGGCTGCTGATAATGGCCGCAACAATCCCCCTCAGGGTAGCCTCCAAGGTCTCCCGAGCTCTTTCCGGTTCCGGTTTGGGCGCCACCAGTCCTGTGCGTTCCTCATCCTCCATCGGCCACTTGTTCAGCCGCCGGAAAGGGTGCCACTCTTCTAGCTCATCCAACCACCAGGTCTTGAAACACAGGCCCGTCTCCGCCCGGGCAACAGATCACCTCCAGTCCTGGCGGCCGATGCCGCTGCAGAAAGAATGCTTTGTCTCTGCATTGTGTCAGGTAATGTCATCTCTCCTTCTGGGTTCCACCCATTCGTGAGTGAGGTCACTTTCTGCTGCTCCACCCATTTCTTCTGATTAGATTGAGAGGACGGCTGCTTCTTCTTCACCCGCACCCATTTCGGGCGGGCACCCATCACAGTGGGGTGTGGCCTTCTTTCCTTTGGCACCAAATCCCTTGCATATCACCCATGAAAGGTGGAACCCACCTTCATTTTCGCGCCACTGACCACTATCTCCATCTCAGCATTCGGCACCATCTTAAAGTCACAGTCGGCTGCCATCTTTAACTCTTTCATGGCGGTAAACAATTCACAAATCTCAGGAATCTCTGCCATCAGTCTTGGGGTTGCAGGGCTCGATACTGCTGACTATGCCAAATGTAACAAGGTGGCAAGGGGTGGTAGTCATGATTGAGCCCATTAAGGCAACAGTCCATAAGTAACCCTGCCCCTTGCACATGAAAAAGACAGGTGCGGTCCCAATCCTCGAGCACAATCAGTTACCTTCTTTCCACAATCACTGCAGGGTGAGGATCCAGGAAAAAACACAAAAGGCACAGTTCTGTCCAACAGGGAAAACTCTACTGTACATGAAATAATGCTTCCTGCTCTGTCCCTGCAGCTACCTGAGGCCAATCATTATCAGTGGCTCCCTCCCAAACTGGAGAGAAACAACAGTCTTTCTGATGACAGGCCCATGGTCCCAGGATCCATCTACACTGCCCGGCAGACTGAGGCAGTGGTCTGCGGCAGCTTTGTCCCGCCGTCCGGGACACCTTCGGCTCCTAGCTGTAGCAGCGTCCTGCCCTAGGCAAGCCTGCCTGGGCACTGACTGGGAGACAGGAACTTCCTGTTCCTTTGTGGCTGCTGACCCAGCCTACCGGATTAACCCTTGCTATCCCTAATGTTAACATGTTTATTACAACACAGTATATGCAATACAAGGGCATGAGATAAAAGAGCATCACACAGTACACATAGCATTAATAAAACAGGAAAATGTATGCAAACCATCAGGGGGCACTCATGCCCGGCATATAGGAGAGAGGGAGCACTGAGGGTCTCCGCCACCTCCTTACACCTGCACAATGAATTTATTTTCCAGAAAGCCAGATGCCACCTTAATAGTGACTCAACCATTATGATCCTCCACATGGTCTTGAAAGTTAATCATCTGTTTCCTTGCCAGATTAAAAGGGTTGTCCACTGCTATAATGCCAACATCACTGGAATGAAGACAGCACGGGAGGTTAGTATAGGCTTTATTATTTTAATGGGGCGAACATTTAGCTTAACCTCTTTCCGACATCGGGTGTAATAGCATGCCGATGTCGGACTGCACCTGTTTGCTGTGGTCTCCGGTGCTGAGCTTGCACCTTTCCGGACCCATGTCAACTGATACATACAGTTGACATGTGCCCGCAACAGCCGTGGGTGAAATCACGATCCACCCACAGCTGTTAACTTGTTAAATGCTGTCCAACTCAGACAGCAGCATTAAACTTGCACTTCCGGCAAGTGCGCCAGAAATCCCGTGCATTGGTGACCCCCGTCACGTGATCACCGGTGCTCATAGCAAGTGAGCGTTTCTGCTATATGCAGGTGATCTAATCATCACCTGTATGTAGCAAAGCCAATCAGACAACTGCAGCTTTTAGTCTCCCATGGAGACTATTGAAGCATGCAAAGTGTAAAAAAAGGTTTTTAAAAATATTTTAAAAATTAAAATTGGCGTAACGAAAAAAAATTCAAACCACCAGAATTACGTTTTTTTGGTCACCGCAACATTGTTTTAAAATGCAATAACGGGCATCTAAAGATGGTATCTGTATCAAAATGGTATCATTAAAAATGTCAGCTAGGTACGCAAAAGTAAGCCTTCACCCAACCTGAAAAATGGAGACGATACGGGTCTTGGAAAAAGGTGCGATTTTTTTTTAACAAATTTTGGAATTTTTTTTCACCACTTAAATAAAAAGAACCTATACATGTTTGGTGTCTATGAACTCGTAAAGACCAGGAGAATCATAATGGCAGGTCAGTTTTAGCGCTTAATGAACATGATAGAAAAAAAAAAAAAAACAACTGTGGGATTTCATTATTTTTGCAATTTCACTGCATTTGGAATTTTTTTCCTGTTTTCCAGTACACGATATGTTAAAACCAATGGTGTCATTCAAAAGTACAACTCGTCCCACAAAAACTCACATGGCCATTTTGACCAAAAAAAAATAAAAAAAGTTATGGCACTGGGAAGAAGGGGAGCAAAAAAATGAAAATGCAAAATCAAAAATACCTCTGGTCTTTAGGGGTTAAGAAAGTGTTGTCCTAGTAGTATACACCCCCTTTAAGTTATTGTGCAGGAAAAGAGTGGAAACACCTCAGCACTGCAGTACCTGGCTGTAGCAACTAAAAGCTTCAAAATGACCACAATGTGTGAACGCAGCCTTATCTATGGGAGACTTATTAATGATCACGCCCAGTTGGCTAAGAAGACTAGATTTATATATATAGGGTGGAGATGGCTAGATCTCAGGAGTGGAGAGGAACTGGAGCACATGAAAAACAACAGCAGTTTCAGGAGATCAGAGGCATTTAAACAGCTTAAAAGAATTACATATTTATGGCAAGGTATGGGTCCTCTTTACAAGTTGAATTAACCCTTTACTCTGGTAGGGTTTATTCACTCATCTATATTACTGCTCAGTTTTGTAGGAAGCCCAAACCCCTACCTCTACCTCCAATTCTTATGGAGAATAACAGTGGTTTAATCTGATAAAAAAAAATTGTGCATGCTCCACGGGACGCCGTCAGTAAAGAGGTGTTTCAAAAGACTGTCAGAAGAGAACAAAGGCTTCATGGTTCCGAAATAAAGAAAGCCATCCTGGCTCAGTGCACTACAACTCATGCCCTGTACCATGGTGAATAAGCATCAGATTTAGGCTGGTTTCACATTAGCGCTTTTTAAGCGCACGCACGGCCGGGGGTAGCTCCACCCCCGAGCCGGCTCTCTGCCCGGCGTGCCCGCCCCTTGCTTGTAGCACCGCCTCCTAGCGGACAGCGGCGCCTGCGATCGGCGCACCCTATCTTTAGCATAGGGTGCGCAGATCGTGCGCAGGCCGTGCGCTAGTTGCGCTTTGACCTGCGCTGCGCACTTTTGACGGTGCGCCGTGCGCGCCAAAATCGAACTTTTCGGATTTTGGCGCGCACGGCGCACCGTCAAAAGTGCGCAGCGCAGGTCAAAGCGCAACTAGCGCACGGCCTGCGCACGATCTGCGCACCCTATGCTAAAGATAGGGTGCGCCGATCGCAGGCGCCGCTGTGCGCTAGGAGGCGGCGCTACAAGCAAGGGGCGGGCACGCCGGGCAGAGAGCCGGCTCTGGGGCGGAGCTACTCCCGGCCATGCGTGCGCTTAAAAAGCGCTAATGTGAAACCAGCCTTACTTGTAGACCTATATAAAATAATACGGATCACGATGTAACAATAAACTCTGGTCCCTTAGATCTTAGCATATTTTCAAAAATTTTGCAAATACGGTTCCCCTACATATATTTCTTCAGCTTTTCCTCATTATCTACATTTCTATCTTCTGGTAACCATCCCACTCCCTCTATTTTCACAGCATGTAATGGATAGGCCGGTCTCTCGGCTTACGCAGTAACATCTCACCTCTTGTACAAATAATACTTCTTATTTATTCATGTTTGTGTTTCCATCGTCCTCATTGAGTGTTTAGAGATCAGTTACATGGAGTAATGCAGCTTATTAATACTTTGCTCACGACTCTTTATCCACAATATTAGCAGCTTTAGATCCACAGCTTCTTGACGTGAAGTCATCATTTACCATATCACTAATTGAATACCACCATATAATCTATATGATCCAGCATATGATATTTTATGTATTTATGAAAATATGTTACAGCTCTATGTACTGAATATAAGGCCATCTATGAAAGGTGTCCTCATTGCGCTGCTTTTCCTATCTCTTAGGGAAAAAGCCCTTTAAGATTTAAGAATCCCCATATAGAATTATTGGTACTGCAAAGCACTTGTCTTGCCATGTGGGGATGGTTGTAAATAGTTTAATTAGTTTAATCACCTCTCCTGTCTCTGCTTAAGGCCGGTCTCACACGTCCAGATAGTTCCGGTACCTTTTTTTCCGGTACCGGAGCTATCTGTGTCCGTGTGGACACGTGGTACCTCCGTGTGGCACACGTGTGGCAACCGTGTGCCACACGTGAGCCGCATCAGGACCAGACGGACGGCGCTGGGTAGAAGCCCTACAGTAAAAGAGCTGTTCCCGGTGGCTGGTGATGAACGCGGCTGTCATTCTGCTCTCCTGCTCTGCCAGCAATAGCGAGCAGGAGAGCAGAATGAATGAAAACCTGATGTGGGGTCCCCCTCTGTTTGTGAACCAACCAGATGAAACTTACAGGTAGGGGCTGCAGCCCTCAGCTGTCGGCTTCATCAAGGTTGGTTCTCAAGAATAGAGGGGTCCCCACAGTGTTTTTTTTAAAATTATTTAAATAAATAATTTAAAAAAACGTTGTGGGGTCCCCCCTATTTTTGACAACCAACCTGACTAAAGCTGACAGCTGAGGGCTGCAGCCCCCAGCTGTATGTTTCGTCTGGTTGGTTAACAAACTGAGGGGGACCCCACGTCTGGTTTTCATTAAAGCTGTGTGCCCACGTTGCGTTTTTTTAAGCGTTTCCGCAGCGTTTGTGCCGGCTCAGATGCTGCAGAAACGCTTAAAAAAAGCTTCAAATTAATTTGACACGCTTTTTCTGGGAACATTGGGGAAGGCTAAAAATGCTCAGCAATGCGGAAATTAATGAGCATGCTGCATTTTTAGCCGCTAAGCGATTCCTGAGCGTTTAAAAACGCATGCATTGGCACAAAAAGCCAAGAACGCATGCAAATTAATTTGAAGCTTCTTTTAAGCGTTTCTGCAGCATTTGAGCTGGCACAAACGCTGCGGAATTGCTTAAAAAACGCAACGTGGGCACACAGCCTTAGAAAACACTAATGTGGGCACATAGCTTAATTCTTTCTCTCCTGTTCGCTATTGCCGGCAGAGCAGGAGGGCAGAATGACAGCTGTGTTCAGCACCAGCCACCGGGAACAGCGGCTTACAGTAGCGCTTCTTCCCCGGCAGCTCATGGAAGACAGTGTGAACTGTTCTCTGTGTGCACGTATTCAGCATTTTTGCGGACCGTGCGCTCCCACGAACACTGACATGTCTCTGTGTTTTTCTCAGGGACCGTGTGTCCGTGAAAACACGCTGACATGTGCAGAGACACATTCATTTTAATGTGTCTACGTGTGTCAGAGTCTCTGATGCATGAGGAAACTGTCACTACACGTACCGGAGCCACTGACGTGTGAAACCAGCCTAAAGGGAACCTGTTAGCAGGATTATGCACTGTAACCTACACCGTGTCAGGTGGGCGCCGATATACTGGTTAGGCCAGGGTTACACTTAAGAGAAACTCGCACGAGTCTCACATCTCAATACCCGGCACTCGGGACCGAAGCACTCAACTGCATAGAAATACATGCAGCCGCACACTCCGGTCCTGAGTGCCGGCGGCAGTGCCGGGTATTGAGATGCGAGACTCGTGCGAGTTTCTCACAAGTGTGACCCTGGCCTTAAAATGATATCTGGGGTGATGGTTGTTGTTTAACCCCTTTGAGACTAAGTCTGTTTTCACCTTAAAGGTAACCTGTCACTTCGTTTTTAAGCTGCGGCCACTGCCTTTCGGGGCTTATCTACAGCATTCTATAATGCTGTAGATAAGCCCCCAATCTAACCTGAAAGATAAGAAAAACAAGTTTTATTATACTCACCCGGGCGCGTTCCGGTCCGATGGGCATCACAGGTCTGATGTGGTGCCTCCCATCTTCATGCGATGTCGTCATCTTCCTTGCTTTGTGTCGTGGCTCCTGCGCTGGCGTACTGATCTGCCCTGTTGAGCCTTTCCCGTCGCTTTTTTGGGCCTCTCTGACCTTTCCCGTCACCTTCGCACTGCAGTACTTGGCTCTGCCCTCAACAGGAGCCTCCACACGAAGCAAGGAAGATGACAAAATCACATGAAGATGGGAGGTGCCAGACCCGGACCTGCGACGCACATCGGACCGGACCTGCCCCGGGTGAGTATAATAAAACTTGCTTTTCTTATCTTTTACGTTAGATCGGGGGCCTATCTACAGCATTCTGGAATGCTGTAGATAAGCCCCGAAAGGCAGTGGCCGCAGCTTGTAGCTGAAAAACAAGGTGACACATTCCCTTTAATGAGCAATTTTTACAATTCTGACCACTGTCACTTTATGAGGTAATAACTCTGGAATTCTTCAACAGATCCTGGTGATTCTGAGACTGTTTTCTCGTGACATATTGTACTTCATGATAGTGGTAATATTTATTTGATATGACTTGCATTTATTTGTGAAAAAAATGGAAATTTGGCGAAAATTTTGAAAATGTTGCAATTTTCAAACTTTTAATTTTTATGCTCTTAAATCAGAGAGTCATATCACACAAAATAGTTAATAAATAACATTTCCCACATATCTACTTTACATTAGCACAATTTTGGAAACTTTTTTTTGTTAGCAAGTTATAAGGGTTTAAAGTTGACCAGCGATTTCTCATTTTTACATCAAACTTTGCGAAACCATTTTTTTAAGGACGACCTCACACTTGAAGTGACTTTGAGGGACCTATATGACAGAAAATACCCAAAAGTGACACCATTCTAAACACTGCACCCCTCAAGGTACTCAAAACCACATTCAAGAAGTTTATTAACCCTTCAGGGGCTTCACAGGAATTTTTGTGAGCAGTACATCTCCCCAACACTGAAACATTTTCCTCAAATTTAATATCCTTTAATTAGCCCCTACAGTAATAATATCTCACATTCTGGACCCCACGTGTCCTTCTATTCTGCCTCATGTCTCTCCATACTTCCCCCATGTCTCTCCATATTGCCCCCATAATCATCCATAACAGTATAATGTACTCCATAGTCATATATAGCAGTATAATGCACCCCCATATTGGTATAATGTACCCCATAGTCATACAGTGGGTACTGAAAGTATTCATACCCCTTTAAATTTTTCACTCTTTGTTTCATTACAGCCATTTGGTAAATTCAAAAAAGTTCATTTTTTTTTCTAATTACTGTACACTCTGCATGCCATCTTGACTGAGAAACCAGAAATCTAGAAATTTTTGTAAATTTATTAAAAAAGAAAAATTGAAATATCACATGGTCAAAAGTATTCCGACCCTTTGCTCAGTATTGAGTAGAGGCACCCTTTTGAGTTAGTACAGCCATGAGTCGTCTTGTGAATTATGCAACAAGTTTTTCACACCTGGATTTGGGGATCCTCTGCCATTCTTCCTTGTAGATCCTCTCCAGTTCCGTCAGGTTGGGTGGTGAACGTGGGTGGACAGCCATTTTCAGGTCTCTCCAGAGATGCTCAATTGGGTTTAGGTCAGGGCTCTAGCTGGACAAGTCAAGAATGGTCACAGAGTTGATCTAAAGCCACTCCTTTGTTAGCTGTGTGCTTGGGTGATTGTCTTGTTGGAAGGTGAACCTTCGGTCAAGTCTGAGGTCCAGAGCACTCTGGAAGAGGTTTTCAGCCAGGATATCTCTGTGCTTGTCCGCATTCATGTTTCCTTCAATTGCAAACATTAGTCCTGTCCCTGCAGCTGAAAAACACCCCCAGAGCATGATGCTGCCATCTCCATGTTTCACCGTTGGGATTGTATTGGGCAGGTGATGAGCGTGCCTGGTTTTCTCCACACATACCGTTTAGAATTCTCACCAAACAGTTCTATCATCATCTCATCAGACCAGATAATCTTATTTCTCATAGTCAGAGAGTCCTTCATGTGTTTTTTAGCAAACTCTATGCAGGTTTTCATATGTCTAGCACTGAGGAGAGGCTTCCGTCGGGCCACTCTGCCATAAAGGCCCAACTGGTGGAGGGCTGCAGTGGTAGTTGACTTTGTGGAACTTTCTCCCATCTCCCTACTACATCTGTGCATCTCAGCCACAGTGATCTTGGGGTTCTTCTTTACCTCTCTCACCAAGGCTCTTCTCCCACGATTACTCAGTTTGGCTGGATGGCCAGGTCTAGGAAGACCTCTGGTGGTCGCAAACTTTTTCCATTTAAGGATTATCGAGGCCACTATGCTCTTAGGAACCTTGAGTACTGCAGAAATTCTTTTATAACCTAGGCCAGATGTGTGCCTTGCTACAATTCTGTCTCTGAGCTCCTTGTCTAGTTCCTTTGACCTCATGATTCTCATTTGGTCTGACATGCACTGTGAGCTTGTGAGGTCTTATATAGACAGGTGTGTGCCTTTACAAATCAAGTCCTATCAGTATAATTTAATACAGCTGGACTTCAATGAAGGAGTAGAACCATCTCAAGGAGGATCACAAGGAAATCGACAGCATGTGACTTAAATATGAGTGTCTGAGCCAGTAAGGACAGTAATGCCCTGATGATGGCCCTGTTTAGGCACACTGGGGCTCAGAAGGGAGGCGGCATTTGCATTTGGGAGTGGAGAATTTGCTGAATTTCTTTTGGCGGGTGAGGAGCCATTTTGCTTTTCCTGAGCCTTTGTGCTACCAGCAAAATGGAAGCCCCCTATATTTCCATTAACAGATGACAGATCTGAGTGGGGACTTGCTTTTTTGTGGATTGAGCTGAAGCTTTTCATGGGAACATTTTACAAAACTTTTGGGATCACAGTTATCCGGCGCTCTACGCTGACCTCTTACTTTGGGGGTTTTCATCTAAATCTCTGAGTGATGTGATACAGATGAAACCCCCGATGAGTCCGTTCACTGTAAGGCCTCTGTTCAGTGGTGTCCTTATTTTCAGAAGTGCACAAAACTGTGGCCGACGGTACTTTTTATGCAATCCTAAAAAGATGTTCACCGCCGGATCACAGGTCAGACGGCATCCACAGTGCTGCCATCTGCCTCATTATAGGGAATCTTCAGCCAGAGGTTCTGTCTGAATCACGAATTTCAGAGATTTACACGGAAACCCCAGCGTAAGCACTCCGCGCAGAGAGCAGGATAAATGTGCACTGAGCCTTACTGCGATCTTTGGGAGGCAGAATTAAAAAATCAATAGCATGTAAAAAATTGGTTTTATTTATTTTTATGCCATTCATCTTGTGATATAAGTGATTAGGCAACTTTATTATTCGGGTTGGTGCGACTACAGCAATACCAAATTTATATCGTGTTTTTATGTTTGGCTGCTGTCATACACCAATAGATGCTTTTTTCATTGCGAAAACTAGTTTTTACATCACCATATTTTGAGAGCTATAATTTTTTCATATTTCAACCGACAGAGTCATGTGAAGGCTTGTTTTTTGCAGGACGAGCTGACATTTCTATTGGTACCATTTTCGGGCACACAACATTTTTGATCGCTTTCTATTCTGATTTTTGGAGATAGAATGAACAAAAACCAGCAATTCAGGAATTGCTTTTTTTTATACCATTCCACATGTGGTAAAATTGGCAAGGCAGCTTTATTCTTCAAGTCAGTACGATTACAGCGATGCCTCATTTAAATTGTTTTCTTATGTTTTGGCGCTTTTACACAATAAAAACTATTTTATAGAAAAAAATAGTTATTTTTGCATTGCTTTATTCTGCGAGGAGCGATAACTTTTTATTTTTCTGCTGATGTAGCTGTTTGGTGGCTTGTTTTTGCGGGACAAGATGACGTTTTCAGCGGTACCATTTTTATTTACATCCGTCTTTTTTATTGCATATTATTTCACTTTTTGTTCAGCTGTATGATGATAAAGCATTGTTTTTTGCCTCGTTTTTTATTTTTTTTACGGTATTCACTGAAGGGGTTATCTAGTGTGGGGCAGTTTTATAGAGCGGGTCGATACGGACGTGGCGATACCAAACGTGTTCTTTTATTGTTTTTTTATTTACATAAGCAAATGTATTTATTGGAAAAATATTTACTTCTTTTTTTTTCTTTATTTAGGGATTTTTAAAAAAATATTTTTACACTTTATAATATTTATTTTAACTTTAATACATTGTCCCAATATGGGACATTACTATTTTTCATCAGATCACTGATCTGGCACTCTGCAGTCTAACCTCTTGTCAGTCCTAGATTCCCAGGAAAGCTGCCTAACTGGGATCACTGTCCCGGACAATGACTTGCTCCACAGGCCAAACACGAACAGTTCCAGACTCTCAGAAGGTCAGTAGCTTCCCTAATGCAGTTAGCCATCACAGACTGTAGGTACATGGTCTCACCATTTGCTCTTCAGGAGTCCGGTCTACTCACAGGACCTTCCAACACACAGACCCATCCTCCTTCAGGACCTTACAATACTGATCATGTGACCAAACTACAGTCACATTATGTAGCTGATACCACCCCCAAGGGAAGAAGGTGTGTGTGGTTAATGTAACATGCATACCTCCGCAGGGTCCCGTCGGGGTCCCCACTCTCAGTATGCTCTCCATTGCCCAGCTTCAGCCTCTGGCTCCTCTCCTGCTCCTGCTTCCTGGCACACAGCCAGCAGGTCTCCGGGTATGACGCACATGCTCCTGGTCTCTTAAAGAGACAATGCATATTTTTCAAACATGCTCCTAACCAATGGTGTGATAATGAGTGCTATTTCTGGCCCCTCTGCCATAGAGGGGGCGCCAGAGCAACAAGTGTTTCCTTTTGATAGTTTCCGGTTCCTGTACTGTTGTGCCTGTATTCTGTCAGAGTACCACTTGTGTCCTGCCAGTATCCTGCCAATACTGTACTGTTTGTCTTCTCAGAGTATCTGCTGTACGTTACTCCAATTCCTGGGACATTACCAGTGCTGCCTGTGCAAGTACCATCCCGCTCAGCCGTCCATCACTTCGTTACCCTGAATGACATCAGTACTGTCTGTGCCAGTTCCATATCGTTCAGCCGCTTGCTGTCTGTCAAGTCCACCGCTACCTGTTATCTCTGCCTGAACACCTACTCTGCTGGGCCAGCTTCCACATGTCCGGGGTCTAACTGGAGGTAGCACCTGCTTCCCCTGGGCATTACTATCTGATCCTGTTCCAGGGGTCTTACTACGGGTTTCCGGGCCTTGCATAGCCATACCCCCTTTAGAGCTCCCCAATCCATGGTCCCTTGATTCCACAAAAAAAGCAATAAATGAATGTACACTGCAACAACTGTGCCTCCGCTTCCATTCATTACAGTTAGCCTGTCCCACCAAGCTCTCCAGCTAACCCTGTAAGCCCTTCTTCTAAACAAAAACAAGGCTCCTCCTCCATCCTACTGCTGTAGAGGAGATACCCTCTCCAACAAGTCTGATAACAGCCTAGAGTCCCGGCCTATTATCACCATACAGGTTAAGTTCCGGACTATAGGGACATCATGGAATGCATGGTTTTTCCAGCAGGACAATGCGCCATGCCACACAGCTAGGTCAATTAATGTGTAGATGAAGGACCACCTCATCAAATCCCTGTCATGGCCAACCCAATCTCCAGACCTGAACCCCATTGAAAACCTCTGGAATGTAATCAAGAGGATGATGGATAGTCCCAAGCCATCAAATAAAGAAGAACTGCTTACATTTTTGTACCAGGAGTGGCATAAGGTCACCCAAAAGCAGTGTGAAAGACTGGTGGAAAGCATGCCAAGATGCATGAAAGCTGTGATTAAAAATCATGGTTATTCCACAAAATATTGATTTCTGAAATCTTCCTGAGTTAAAACATAGTAGTGTGGTTTGTAAATGATTATGAACTTCTTTTCTTAGTGTTATTTGAGATCTGCAAGCACTGCATTTTTTTGTTATTTTGACGATTTCTCATTTTCTGAAAATAAATACAAAATTTAGTGCTTGGAAATTCGAAGACATGTCAGTAGTTTATAGAATAAAAGAGCAATTTACATTTTACTCAAAAATATACCTATAAAGAGAAAAATCAGACAAACTGAAAATTTTGCAGTGGTCTCTTAATTTTTGCCAGAGCTGTACATTACAGGAGAGCCTGGGGCTAACACTGATGTTGTCATTGGTGGGACAGAATGGCTGATTGCTGCTCACAAAATATGTCCTAATGCTGCTACTGGCCAGCATCCGCACGCAATTGCAAGTGCTGCACCGTTCAGTAGTGAGTGCTGGGCACGCTTGTTTGTAGTCAAGACCAATTAAACGCTAGTCACCGGCCCAAGCACTGTGATCCAGAGGTCCTCCCACTTTCTACTGTGACACTAAACCAAAATTGGATATGTCTCTAATATTTTCCAAATAACAGTCAGTCTGAGGAAAAAAATTGGATGTGAATGGCCCCATAGACTATCTACTCAAAAATTGGACTTCTAAATGAGGCCTAAGTATGACATGATATATTATTTCTGTGAAAGAAGGAAGGGTGCACCAGCTCACCAATAGATTCAAATTTGATTATGGAGACCTCAGAACAAAGCCAGCTCAATAAAGAAGGATAATAGCACTTCTTTATTCCAAACCTTTCAAATCTATATTGGAGTGGTAAGTAAACGATCTTCATCAAGGTATTTCAGAAACTATGTGCATCTTAAATTACGATGAAATGTTGAAACCTTGATTAACCATGACTAAGGATGCATATAGCATTTGAAACATGATGAAAATCATTTACTTACCACTCCAATATGGATTTGAAAGGTTTGGAATAAAAAAAAACTTTTTTACCTTTCTAGATTGAGCTGAACATACCGTATATGTTCCTTTCTCTTATGAATTATTTCTGCCTGAAATGTCCCTTTAAATCAGTCTCCTTTAAAAGACATGTCTCCATAAAGTTTTTGTTCAAAGGAACCTGTCACATTATACATGCAGTCCGATCTGTGGACAGCATGATATACTGAAGGAGAAGCTGAGTAGACTGATACATAATATCGCCAAAAAAGAAAAAAGTGGCACTCACCACGTTGAAAACGAATGTTCAGTCCTTTATTTCACCATGTGCGGTGTACACAAGAACAAGTGGACGTGCAGGTTCAAGGAGGCGTGCGAGGAGAGAAAGGACTTACATCTACAATTGTGAATAGGGACTTTCTCTAGTGCAGTTCTGCTCTTTTTTTTTTATATATAATGATATATACAAATTGAATTGTATTCATTGAAGTGCAGTGGGTGGTCCTACTAGTGATTGCCATCTATCTCTGTATGCACAATCATGCTAGGAAGACTGTTAGTCACTGAATGGAACTGCCCACTGGACTCATATACCTTCAAACACTAGAGATTTCAATGAATAAAATACAAGTTTTATTAACTTTAAAGCCAACCTGTCACCAGGTTTTACTGCTGTAAGATGTGGCCACCACCTTTCAGGGCTTATTTACAACATTCTATAATGCTGTAGATAAGCCCTGAATCCAAGCTGCAAGATAAGAAAAATAAGTTTTATTATACTCACGCGGGGGGGGCTGGTCTGATGGGTGTCGCAGGTCCTGATACGGCGCCTCCCATCTTTTTGCAATGCTGACCTCCTAATTGCTTCATGGCTCCCCCGCATCATGCTCCTAAAGGCATATTTATCTGCCCTGTTGAGAGCAGTGCATAGTACTGCAGTGCGCAGGCGCTGAGCCTCTCTGACCTTTCTTGGAGCCTGCGCACTGCAGTACTTTCCTTTGCCCTAAACTAGGTAAATAAGTATGCCTGCGCAATGCCGGGGAGCCATGAAGCAAGTAGGAGGGCGTCATCATAAGAAGATGGGAGGCGCCGGACCAGGACCTGACTGGCAGAAAAATATGACCGCCGATCCGTTACCTTCTACTGATCGACGCTCGTTTGAAGGCCGGTTTACACAGTCAGGCCAAAGTAAACAATGCACACTGAGTGATCTATACTGGATTTCTCATTGTGCATAAGCTGCCACAAAATGCCAAGAACGATGACATTTTATGCTGCACAAAAGATTTTTACAACCAAGACCTTTGCTTGTTCACTGGGTGATCGGCGGTCTGCTTACACGGTAAGGTAATTATGAAGTAAGCATTTTTAATAATACCTGTTCATGATTATTTTGCAGTGTAAATGCTCCTTGAGTCACTAAATGCTGAAGATAATGCCAAGCATTGCAAATCAAGAAGTATCTATTCTGAGACTGATACAGGAAAAGTATATCTTTGTTCCGTGCTAGCCAGTAGGAAGAAAAATATAAAAATTTGATACTGAGCCTGATGAAGAGACCTGAGTAGACTCGGAAGCTTGCAATTTGTTACCATCTTTTCAGTTAGCCATTAAAAGGTATCAACCACTGAGGACTTACAAATTTTAACATTTTTCTATTCCGAGACTGGGCACTCTCTGGTGTTGCTGAAATCTCTTATTCGCCCTGACACCCAGTTGCCCTAAATGTTCATTGTTGTTTATATACAGGATTACTAAATAGAGACCTAATCAAGTCATTATGTGCTACATTCAGCATGTGGTAGATAAGAAGAGGCAAAAAAAACATCTATTATAAATGAAATACACCACAAGACAACTTAATAGAAAAGCCATTCACATCTTCCTCCTTTAAAATGGAATTAGCCTAATAAATGCATTACCACCAACTACACACAAGATGAGCACTCATTGTTTTCTCAACCAATGTGATCTATGGTCTTCCTCCAGCAATCACTTACTAAGCAGATGATAGGACAATATGCAGCTCCTCATATTTATCCTCCTTGTAACTAATAATATCTGATTGGTCATAGAAAATGATTCTCTAGCTAGGGTGCTTTATTCTTGTTATTATTGTTTGCACACATTACACACAGAATATGGCAAACTGATCAAATCAAACATTTTCTGAATTTTAGTATGTAGGGGTGTGGGAAAAATACAAACACTGCATTTCCACGTCTGGCCTTGGCCTTTGACTGCCCATTTTGCTACTGCATTTTTCAAAATAGATCAAACTTAGGCTTCATTCAGAAGTTAGTTTTTTGATGCATGAAAAAAACAGGAAAAATTTCAACAGTGATTTTCATCAGAGTATCATCAGATTTTCTTCAGAAAGTCATAAGAGTTTGGTCAAATTTTCATCAGTTTTTCACTGATGGCATCCAAGTGCTGTCCACTTTATTTACTGACCCGCAGATTTGTATTTCTGATTCTGATCCAACTCTCTGCAATTTTGCATGGACCACTCGGTACGCAAAAAATCATGGACCTGTGGACAGACACATTGACTGTCTTAGGTACGAATGCTACTGTTCTGCCCTCTGAATAGGGCAAATGTGTTTATATTATGTGCTGGTTATGTGCTGGGTTTAGTTAGCACCATCTAGTGGTGGCTGAATTTATAGCTGTGTCTGTAATAGCATTTACAGCCTGTGTCTTTAACAGAAGGAATGCACTCTGGGATTGAAGCAATGTATTCTGGGATGAAGAAGATGCCATTTTATTCTGTGTATTTCATAAGGACAAACGTGTTTATCTGTCCTCCTGCAACTCCCTACTTGAGTTCGTTATCCAGGTAAAGCATATCTGGTAAGATTAACATCTTTTCTTGTAATGCAGTGTTGTTCAGAGAGGTTATTAACTGTATGGCAGCCAGATATAATTAGACACCACTGTGTTTTTTTTTAAAGTTTGCATCACACTGAATACTTTCTGTAATTGTGTTAGCTGTGTGATCATCTGCCCAATACTTTCCCATTTCATTTGTATTCTTTATAGTTTTACCGCATGTTCTATACTCTTCACCAATAAACAAGTTAGACTACAGAGAACAGCCTGCTTATTTTGGAAGATAGAAAGTGGTTTATGCTGTATGCTAGATTGCACACCGTGTCAACGTGTATGAAGGCAGAACAGCTACCCTTGAAAAAAAATTTGCACTCGAAAGGGAAAAACGGACGTGTGAATGAGCCATAAGTGCTCATGCATTTGTCCATGTTATACAGACTTGCAATGCAGTGCTGATTCCTAGCACACTTAGCAAGGAAATTTTGGTCAGTTACTTAAATGAAGGAAGATTCTGACAGGGTTTGTCATTAAAGATTCATCTATACTGCATGATTACCGCAAACAAGCATTCCAAGGAACGTTTGATTCATGATAATCTTGCAGTCTACACAGGCTGCCAATCGCCTCACAAACCTCATGTAAAATGATCTTTAGATTTGTGCATCTTTCCCGGCAGCACATTGTCCGGTCCTAACATTTTGTGACGTCACACTCTTGCACAATTTGCAGCACCAGACAAACTTCCATCAAACGCGTTTCTTCATCAAGGATCCCTTCCTCCCTAAGAAAGAACGACGTTTCTCTTTTGAACTTTGCAGTAACCCATATGAGAGTGTGTCGTCATGAAATCTTGTGAATGGAAATCTTTTTTTTTTTTAGAGGAGCTGCTGTTGGCCAGAACATTCTGTAATTAACTACCGCATTTTTCGGACCATAAGACGCACTCTTTTCCCCAAAAATTTTTGGGGAAAGTGGGGGGTGCATCTTATGGTCGCAATGCTCCTACCTCCGAGGCTGGTGCGGGTGCCGCGGGGCTCTGAAGTGCGGTGGTGGCAGCGGGCTGTGCTCCGATGCAGGGGTAGCGGCTCTCTGTGCTCCGGTGCAGGGGTGGCGGCTCTGCCGGCATTTCCTCCAAGCCCGGAGGCCCCCGCATATCCCTTGCTGGCTGCCGCCATGTTGCGGTCGCCTCCGGGAGCATGGACCTTGGAAATATGGCCGCCGGTCCGGGGACAGCGCATGCGCAGGTTCAGATCTCGTCCCGAGATCTCGGGGGACGAGATTCAAATCTCGGCAACGAGATCTGACCCCCCGAGATCTCGGGACGAGATCTGAACCTGCGCATGCGCCGTCCCGGACCGGCGGCCATCTTTCCGGCGCCCATGCTCCCGGAGGCCACCGTAACATGGCGGCGGCCAGCAAGGGATGTGCGGGGGCCTCCGGGCTTGGAGGCAATGCCAGCGGAGCCGCCGCCCCTGCACCGGAGCACAGAGAGCCGCTACCCTCACCCCACAGAGACCACCTGCCACAACCCAGCTGCCCCAGCACAGCCCACCTGCCCCAGCCCCAGCACAGCCCAACTGCCCCAGCCCCAGCACAGCTGCCACAGCCCAGCTGCCCCAGCACAGTCCACTTGCCCCAGCACAGCCCACCTGCCCCAGTACAGCCCACCTGCCCCAGTACAGCTCACCTGCCCCAGCACAGCCCACCTGCCCCAGCCCCAGCATAGCTGCCACAGCCCAGCTGCCCCAGCACAGCCCACTTGCCCCAGCACAGTACAACTGCCCCAGCCCCAGCACAGCTGCCCCAGCGCAGCCCACCTGCCCCAGTACAGCCCAGCTGCTCCAGCACAACCAACCTGCCCCAGCACAGAGCCGCTACCGCACAAGCCTGGACCACTGAATGACCCCTGTGACCACTCCTCCACCTGTGCCGAATCCCTTCCCAGGTAAGCTGACTTCGGACTGTAAGACAGACCCCCATTTGACACATTATTATTTTTTTTCCCTATTTTCCTTCTGAAAATTGGGGTGCGTCTTATGGTCCGGTGCGTCTTATAGTCCGAAAAATACGGTAATTAGAAATGCCAGTTTACTGAACAAATGGACCTGTGGAAAATATCTTCTTAGAGTTAAAGACATGGACTGAAGTTAATCTCCATAGACATCACTGTTACCAAGCGGTAAGAGGTTGTCTTTGACATTGTGAAATTATTACACTGTTTTTAGAAAAACTAATACACACCTAGAGAATCTACAGCTAACATCTACTTCTGCTCGCATGTAAATACTTTTTTATATTTGCTATTAGTACAGTTTACATATGTCAGAGATGGCCATATTGGTAAGGGCCAGCAAATTAAAATTGAATTCCATCTGAAGCATTAAATTAAAGAGGTTGTCCAGGTAATAAATATGAAACTGGTGGAGGTCCAACAACCGGCACACCAGCAATCACATGCAAAACTGCATTGGTAGCAGCCAGATGTGACTTGGAAAGAACAGTTTTACTTGACATTGGCCACTAAATAATGTTTTGAGCTGTTGTGTTCCATTCCATACATCTCTTCAACAATCTCTTCAATTGTTATATCCTTGACAACCCCTTTAACTTTACTTCCAAAGGGGAATGCCACTTTGTCTCATTCCAGGTTTTCCTAAACACCAGCTGATTGCGGAGTCAGGTTAATGTTCAAAGGCTATAGAATTTAACGTAGTGAAATACTTGTGTTTTTCCATCCGCTTAAGGCTAGGTTCACACTTGCGTTTCGTAAGAGTGCGGGGGGCGTTCCCGTGCGGTCGGTGAGCACGTCAAAACGACGCATGCGGACGCATCCTCATACAGCGCTTGTCCCTGCGTACCCAATGTTAAAGATAGGTACACAGGAAGCATGCGGAACTAGGCTGAGCTTAAGGAAAGATGTGCAGAAGTAGGCAGGGCTTAAGGGAGGAAGTATGCAGCCCTAAGCACTCTTGTCAAACGCAAGTGTCTACCCGGCCTAAAATGCCCATGCAGTAGACATTGTCAGAGAAAATGCAAACACTTTCTTTTTTTTCCTTTCCATGTACCAGCATTACATTTATTTATATGTCTATCTTTAAGGGCAGCATGGTGGCTCAGTGGTTAGCACTGCAACCTTGCAGTCCTGGGGTCCTTGCTTCAAATCCCACCAAGGACAACATCTTCAAGGAGTTTGTATGTTTTCCCCATGTCTGCGTGTGTTTCCTCCGGGTACTCCGGTTTCTTCCCACAATCCAAAGACTTAGGGTACCGTTACACATAGCGATGCACCAGCGATCCCGACAACGATATGGATTGCTGGTGCATTGCTAAGTGGTCGCTAGTGAGCTGCTACACAGGCAGATCTCACCAGCGACATCGCAGGGGTCGGGGGTCGCTACTTACCTGTCAGACGCGGCGATCCTGACTTCCTCCTACCCGGCTCCACGCGTCGCTCGTCGTCACAGCAGGAAGCCCATCAGGAAGTGCCTGATGAGAAATGATCCAGGACCTTCTCGCGCGACCAGCGATAACCAGCGGGGGAGCTGGTCGGAGGTAAGTATCACACATAGAGATATCGCTAGCAATATCGCTGCTACGTCACAAAATCAGTGATTTTACAGCGATATTGCTAGCGATATCGCAGTGTGTAATGGGGGCTTTACTGATAGGGAATTTAGATTGTGAGCCCCATCGGGGACAGTGATGATATTGTCTTTAAAGCACTGCGGAATATGATATTGCTATATAAATGAGTAAAATAAATAAATAAATTATTTGAAAGTATACAGCTAATTACAGATCATGGAAGCTATTGGTTCTTCACCTACCATCATTTATATAACACAGGATACAACTCTTTAGATTAGCTTTTAATTATTCTGTCCTCACTTTACTCACACTTTTCTAAAGGTTTGGCAGAAAAGCGATTACCAAAGAGTTACCCAATAAGCACATCCTTTGATCAGCTGCAAAGTCCTACACAGTGTTGGCATTTCTAAGAGGACATTCTTCCAGACTGGCGTATTAAACATCTAGTAATTATGCAGAGTGCCGGCATTTCCAGATAAACGAAAGCCTTATTAAAACATTACTCCAATGCTCACCTTTCAAGGTGACCCCCAATCGTTCTAATTAACTCCTCCACCTCCTGACTTGTGTTCCTACAGTTCCTGGCGCCACCATCCATCAACCTGCTAAGGGACCCACTTAGTGAGTGAAGTGTGTAACCCTTCGTATACTTAATTTTATTCAGTTATTTAATGAAGCTTATTAAAAATGCACTTCATTGCAGCCATTGCTGCATTTCAAATATTTCAAAGCTAAATTTAATGGAAAGGAAAGCATTCACAAAAGTATATGCTAAAAGGAACAAACATATCACGTAAATGTTGTTTTTATATCATACATATGGCTACTGTTGTCCTACATGATTCCACTGGTAAATCACTGTGATATCTCAATGAGTTGTAATAAATGATAAGCTTAGCTCAGCAACATGTGAAAATCCCGGACATTTGGATGTCACATAGTGGTGATTACGGTAAGTATTGTTTCTAGACTATTAGTCATTTAATTTAAGTCATTCAATTTCAGTATAGTCTTGGCTTTTGCTATATCCAAAGTCATTTGTTAGGAGGGGTCAGACGTGATGATTGCCTAGCACCCCCATCTCTATAAGTGCCCCCAGCGATCACTAGCAGAAACTACACTAATAGTAGTCCATCATTATGAGTGCACTTTCTTATGGTAAAAGTGCAGCAGGATCCTGTGCCATGCGAGAGTGTAAAAGAAACCACTGGAGCCATAGGCGGAGGAGGACATGACTTGGGGATGGGTGGATCTTTACTCCTGCAGCTTTTTGGTATAGTGTAGATTTTAAGCAAGAGTGATGTTGCTTTCAGAGTAAGAAGCCCAGTATGTCTGTGCCTGGGGGGTTACTGTGAGGAGGGTGAGGCTTATATAGAGCAGGAAATCTGTCTCTCTACCTCTTTCATGCATAGGATGAAGCATGTCTGCAGTTTCAGGGAGTATAATACTGGGGTTATCACCTCACATTACAGATGATAGGAGCACATTCACCTCAGACATCATGTACTAGTGTAGTATCAGCACCTACATTATGTATGGGACCAATATTACCTCAGCAATTCATGTAGCTGCCATGTCCCTCATGTGCATGCTACATTTTCTCACAGACTGAGACAACTTCTGTGTGACCTCCCTGCAGACATGTTTGATATACTCCTCTGCATTCACCTCAGACATTGTGTACCAGGGTAGTATCAGCTCCTACATCATATCTGAGATCAAGATTGCCTCAGAAATTCATGTAGCTGCCATGTTCCCTCACTTATTGCAGAGGCAGCTTTTATGTGACCTCCCTGCAGACATTTCTGATATACCACATTACTTCTGTATTATACACAGTCTTCATGAGTTCTGGGTTTATGTATGATAGGACAGGGCAGGGACGCATACAGTGTCTGCCATTACTATGGTGAAGCTGGGCAGTCACATGTATTAGAGACACTGGTGAGAGGAGCAGCGGGGGGATGGTATATGTATGATGGTGAGAGGAGCAGTCGGGGGATGGTATATGTATGATGGTGAGAGGAGCAGGGACACATACATTGTCTGCCATTACTATGGTGGAGCTGGGCAGTCACATGTATTAGAGACACTGGTGAGAGGAGCAGCGGGGGATGGTATATGTATGATGGTGAGAGGAGCAGGGACACATACATTGTCTGCCATTACTATGGTGGAGCTGGGCAGTCACATGTATTAGATACACTGGTGAGAGGAGCAGCGGGGGGGATGGTTTATGTATGATAGGACAGAGCAGGGACGCATACAGTGTCTGCCATTACTAAGGTGGAGCTGGGCAGTCACATGTATTAGATACACTGGTGAGAGGAGCAGCGGGGGATGGTTTATGTATGATAGGACAGAGCAGGGACGCATACAGTGTCTGCCATTACTATGGTGGAGCTGGGCAGTCACATGTATTAGAGACACTGGTGAGAGGAGCAGCGGGGGGGATGGTTTATGTATGATAGGACAGGGCAGGGACGCATACAGTGTCTGCCATTACTATGGTGGAGCTGGGCAGTCACATGTATTAGAGACACTGGTGAGAGGAGCAGCGGGGGGGATGGTTTATGTATGATAGGACAGAGCAGGGACGCATACAGTGTCTGCCATTACTAAGGTGGAGCTGGGCAGTCACATGTATTAGATACACTGGTGAGAGGAGCAGCGGGGGGATGGTTTATGTATGATAGGACAGAGCAGGGACGCATACAGTGTCTGCCATTACTATGGTGGAGCTGGGCAGTCACATGTATTAGAGACACTGGTGAGAGGAGCAGCGGGGGATGGTTTATGTATGATAGGACAGAGCAGGGACACATACAGTGTCTGCCATTACTAAGGTGGAGCTGGGCAGTCACATGTATTAGAGACACTGGTGAGAGGAGCAGCGGGGGATGGTTTATGTATGATAGGACAGAGCAGGGACGCATACAGTGTCTGCCATTACTAAGGTGGAGCTGGGCAGTCACATGTATTAGAGACACTGGTGAGAGGAGCAGCGGGGGATGGTATATGTATGATAGGACAGAGCAGGGACACATACATTGTCTGCCATTACTATGGTGGAGCTGGGCAGTCACATGTATTAGATACACTGGTGAGAGGAGCAGCGGGGGATGGTTTATGTATGATAGGACAGAGCTGGGACACATACATTGTCTGCCATTACTATGGTGGAGCTGGGCAGTCACATGTATTAGAGACACTGGTGAGAGGAGCAGTCGGGGGATGGTATATGTATGATGATGAGAGGCTGCACTTCATGTCAGTGCACTGTATACTGATCCTGCTGTGTGCTGATTATCCCCCCTTCCCAGTTATGGAGTCTGATGATCTGTATGTGACCTCATCTATGTTACATACTTTGATGCTGGGTGTACAGATCCAGTGTAACCAGGTTACTCACTATATATGTGGTATATGTGCAAAGGCTCTATTCCTGTGCTGTATACTTAACCTGTACCACAGGTCTGTATGATATCACTCCTCACTCTGCTATATACGGATCATGCTGGGTATAGACATCCTGTGTCTCCAGGTCATTTTCCTGGCTGTAAATATAATCTGGACATGACTTCCAGCTTAGTGCTTAATTTCTGTAGCTATTGCTGCCTTTAGTCCTCTTATGTTACATGCTGTCCTGCCGGATATATCCGTCCTGTTTCTGTATATTGTCTCCCTCGTATGTTGCATGATCAGAGTGTACCCACCAAGAGCTTATTTTATATTACCTAAGATGGTGGATAGAACAGGCCTGAATGGATTATGTTTTATCATGTGTAAAATAAATAATCGGGGAGTGACTCGGCACATTTGAGTGTGCACTAATAACTCAGCACATGGCGGGCAGTGCGTGGGCACTAATAACTCAGCACATGGCGGGCAGTGAGTGGGCACTCCTAGTGTGAGGCTGCACATTGCTCTGGAAAACACATCATGGGCCCAGTTTTCAGCCCTGTCTCTCGTCTATTGCAATTGTGTGTAGTAAAGTGACTGACTGGGATACAGAACTTGCAGTTTTCTGCACACACACCTATGGCTGCAGGCAGCTTATATTAGACCTACATGTTTCTTACCATTTATGTGCAGCTGGTGATTAGAGTCTGTCTGTAACTGCTGTAGAGGAGTAGGCAGCTTCTCATTTATTGTTGCAGCATATAACACAGCGTTGCTCATCTCTGTCTATTTCTGGACCTTACATGGGGTATTTTCCATTAACCTGTTGTATACCTTGGTTGTAAACCTGCATGGTTTTCACCCTCACTTATCCCACATTTTGTGCAGTTGGAGGGGTCCTTGAAGTTGGTTATATATGGTATGGGGGATCCATTGGGATATGGTTTCCTCCTTTTGGAATTCAATATGGTTCTGGATCTGGTGAAAGGTGGAGGGGAGTTTCGGCAAGGGTTTGTCGGATCCCCAGGAAATTCAAGTGAACATTGGAACCCTTGTGGTTATGATGCTGCCGAGCTAGTGGGGTAACGGCTGGGAGTAATTGTTGGTACATTTTATGTTCACTTTATGTTTGGTAATCACCAGATTTTTGGGAGCTTCAAGGACTCCTACCAGCGTGTTAATATTATTTATGCTTTGATGTTTTATGGTATGTTTGTTTTAATAAAGGTGTGAATAATAATTATATTAAAAAAAAAAAAAAAAGGGATCAGTGTATACCCACCAAGTGCTTATTTTATATTACTTAAGATGGCGGATAGCACAGGCCTGAGTGGATTACCTGGAGCCTGGTGGTTGGAGGGGTCCTTGAAGTTGGTTAGAAATTGGTCTGGGGATTCCATTGGGATATGGATTCCTCTTTTTGGAAGTTAATATGGTTCTGGACCTGGTGAAAGGTGGAGGGGAGTTTCGGCAAGAGTTTGTCGGATCCCCAGGAAATTCAAGTGAACACTGGAACCCTTGTGGCTATGGTGCTCCCGAGCTAGTGGGGTAACGGCTGGGAGTAATTGTTGGTACATTTTATGTTTGGTAATCACCAGATTTGGGAGCTTCAAGGACTCCCCCCAGCGTGCTAATGTTATTTATGCTTTGATGTTTATTTTATGTTTATTTTAATAAGGACATGAATTTAAAATGTTAAAAAAACACAAAAAAAAGTTATTTGTTTTCCTTTTAGTGGGTCCTTGGAAGTTATTTATAAATTGGTCAGTAGGGGTAACCATATTAAGTATGGACCTCTGGGGTGGGGTTCTTGGAGTTGACACTGAATCAGCGAAAAGAAATTGGAAGTTAAAATTCTGGATCTGGCTTTTGGTTACAGCTCTGGACGGGTAACTCTGGATGGGGTGTTACCCGGGAGCTTTTGGTGGTTGGACTTCCCGGAACGGGATGTTTGGTGCCCTCGAGCTGGTGGTTTACGGCTGAGGGTAACGTGGATTTTTAAGTTCTTGTTTTTTTGCCAAACATTTAGCCAGAATTTTTGTGGCTCCAAGAACCCTCCCCTCATGTCGTATAAGATTGTGTATTTAGTACTTATTGTAAATGTTTATGTTATTTGTTAATAAACTGGCCGCTGTCCCCCTGGGTTTGGAAGGGTAACCATTTCAGGTATGGCACCCTGGTTTTGAGGGGTAATCATCTCAGGTATGGCCCCCTGGTGTGGAGGGTAACCATCTCGTGTATGGCCCCCTAGTGTGGAGGGGGTAACCATCTCGGGTATGGCCCCCTGGTATGGAGAGGTGACCATCACGGTATGGACCCCTGGTCTCCAGAAGCATTTATATTTTATAGGACCCTGTTAGGGTAAAGTCCCTGGGGTCATGGCAATCATATTTTGTATGCCTACAGAAGAAATTGGCTCCTCTGAGCCAGGAACAGCAGCTGGAGTGGAGAAGAGAACAAGGTTTTCGTCTGGACAATGCAGTTATCTAGTGCATGAAACTGAAGAGCAATGTACCTAATCTGTGTGCCCTTGAGTCAGTGGGAGTGACTAAGGGTAAAGTAATCAAGTGCATTAACATGAAGGGCAATATGCCTATTCCCGATGCCCTTGAGCTGGTGGGAGCGGCTAAGGGTTTAATCTAGTGCATTAACACAAAAGGCAGTATGCCTATTCCTGATGCCCTTGAGCTGGTGGGAGCGACTAAGGGTATAATCAAGTGCATTAACACAAAGGGCAGTATGCCTACTCCCGGTGCCCTTGAGCCAGTTGGAGAGGTCAACAGTAAATGTTATCAAGCACATGAAAAACAACAATGGCATGGCAGTTTTATTAATGCCTTTGTAGACTTTTTCTGCTTTAGGTTTATTTATATTACTACTCCAAGATATTCTGAACGTTATTTTATGGTCGGTTATAATGTTGTTATATTGTGTATAGTTTTTAATTACTCCCTATTTATAATATCTTTCTTTTGATATGTTCATCACTTTTCGGGTAGTGATAGTAAGTGGGTTTAAGAAATTTTACTGCACAGCTACTGTAAATAATGGTGGTTTCTAGAACTAAAATCTGTGATTGGGTGAATTATTAGAGCTGGCTATAATACGTGCGGTATAATAGTTTTTTGAGGCATGACAGATGTCATTATACAGGTATTCAGATTGAAGCTACGACCTTAATTATAGTTTACTTTCCACATTCCCCATTAGGCCTCTTTCACACTTCAGTTTTTTGCCATCAGTCAAAATCCGCCAAAATTTGAAAATGGCGGATCCGCAAAAAATGTGTAAAAACGGATGCAAGCTGATGGAACGGATCCGTTTTTTTAAGGATCCGCTATACCGATTTTAGTGCGGATCCTCAACAAAACGGATCCGTTCCATCAGCTTGCATCCGCTTTTCACATCCATTGGATCCGTTTTCTTGCGGATCCGTTTTTCCACACCTCCAAAATGGGATGCTCCCAAATATGATTCGCTCTTGGAAAATGCTCTCAAATGTGATTGGATACTGGAAACTAGGGAGAAATATATCTAGGGTGTTGTGATACAATTTCTTTGAAAGGTTTTAGAGCTAGTGGCAGCGATGGAAGGTGTTAGTGCGAGTCTGGAAGGAGTTATTGCGAGTATTGACAGCTTCTGTGTGGAATTGGATCTTCACTTGAATCGGTTGGCAATTATTGCTCTCGAGAGGGAGAAAAGAAGATTGCGAATCCTGCGTATGAGGAGACAGCGCCAGTGGATTCATCCCATTAATGCGCAGAGGTTCACCCGTGGCTTTTTTTCCACATTGTACCTGGAATTGAGGGATAATCCGGACAAGTTCTTCAACTACGTGCGCATGAGGCTGGAATTCTTTGAGATATTGGTGGATCGTGTTGGAGAACAAATCCGGAGAAGGGACACCTACATGTGATTTTCTATATCACCGGCGGAGCATTTGATGGTGACCCTTCGGTAAGTTATCTACCTTTTAAAATGTTTCAGATTCTGCAGGATTTTATTGTTATGTTATGGCTTGTAGTTTGTATTAATTTTAGTTTTTTTCCATTTTTTTAACAGATTCCTGGCAACTGGAGAATCCTTCACCTCCCTCCATTTCCAGTTCCGGATTGGGATTTCAACTATTGCTGGAATTGTGCAACAGACTTGCCGGGCATTGTGTGATTCTCTACAGGAGGAATACATCCCAGAGCCAACACAGGAGAGGTGGCTGGAGATTGCCGACAAGTTTCAACAAATCTGCCAGTTTCCAAACTGCATCGGTGCCGTGGATGGCAAGCATATCAGGATTGTGAAACCTATGGGATCTGGTTCACAGTTTTACAACTATAAGAAATACTTTTCTATTGTGCTTATGGCCATTTCGGATGCAAACTGCAAATTCATTGTCGTGGACATCGGTGCATACGGTCGTTCTAATGACTCTCAGGTATTCAAGATTTCCACCATGGGCCGTCGCTTGTATGGAGACAATTTTGACTTCCCACCTCCAAGACCACTCCCTGGAACAACAGGCCCACCAATGCCTTTTGTGTGCTTTGGCGACGATGCTTTTCAGCTTTCTAAACACCTACTCAAACCATATGGTAGTCGTGGATTAACACACCGGAAAAGAATCTATAACTATCTGTTAACCAGAGCACGCAGAGTGGTGGAGTGCGCGTTTGGAATTTTAACTGCCAAATGGAGAGTCCTGTTAACGGCCATGAAAATGAAAACAGAGACTGTGGATGAGGTGGTGAAGGCCTGTGTAATCCTGCACAATTTTGTCCTTTCAAAGGAACCAGTTTCCATCGATGAAAATCTGTCTGAAACCACCTTGTGGGATTATGAGCAGCAAACTTTTCAGAGTACTGGCTCAGTGGCAAGAATCAGGGAGACCTTTGCAGACTATTTTGTGACACCAGAGGGACAAGTGGACTGGCAAGATGACATGATATAATTTTCTATACCAATTGTGAGTAACTTTTTTTTTTTTTTTTTTTTAACTGAAATTTTACCAAGTGTTTGGTTTTCCCAAGCATTGTTACCATGTGATTTGGTTTACCAATTTTTTTTTTTTTTTTTTTTTTTTTTAAGTTTTACACTTTGCAGTGTTACCAATTGTTGGGTACCAAGCATAAAGTTTTACCAGTGTTACCAATTGTTGGGTACCAAGCATAAAGTTTTACCAAGTGTTGTTTTGCACTTACAAATGTTACCAAGTGTTGGGTACCAAGCGTAAAATGTGACACTTTGAAATTTTACCAAGTGTTGTGTACCAAGCATTTCACACTTTGAAATGTTCACATGTGTTGTGTACCAAATGTTGTGCTACCAAGTGTTTTTTTGTACCTTGTACACCACCGGTGTACTGTGAAATATTGTTGTGTGTTGTGTTACCAAGTGTTGTGTTTACCTTTTACACCACTGGTGTAATTTGAATATTTCAAAAGAAAGAAGCAAAAAAGAAACAACACAATAAAGTTTTTTGAAAAAAAAAAGTTAATTTCTGAATTTGTAATATTGTAAGTTTTTTTTTTTGGTATATATTACCTTTTTTGTAACTTTTTTTTGGTATATATTACCTTTTTTGTAACTTTTTTTTCTGGTATATATTACTTTTTGTAACTTTTTTTTCTTGGTATATATTACCTTTTTTGTAACTTTTTTTTTTTGGGGGGTAAGAAAACATCACAGAGCGTGATAATGTTGGGTGGAGATAGTATTGGAGGGGTTAACAGGGTCGACCACATCGAGGGGGGGGTAGAGGACTGGGGAGGGAGTTGGTGAGGACCAGAAGTGGAAGGGGGGTTTAACACATGTGGTTGGGATGGGAGTGGATGGACAGACGAGGTTTGTGGGTACATTGAAGGTGTATGTGGGGGTGGGTATGGTGAGGGCATTGGGGTATAATGCAATGGGGAAGGAAGGTACTGGGAAGAATGGAATGGGGAACTAGAGAAAGGAGAGGGAGTGGTAGGAGGAGGGACGGCTGTATGATGGATGATGGTGGAAGGATGGACGGGGGAAGGATGGACTGTGGAAGGATGGACTGTGGAAGGATGGACAGAGGGAGGATGGACAGAGGGAGGATGGACAGGGGGAGGATGGACAGGGAGAGGATGGACAGGGGGAGGATGGACAGGTGGAGGATGAGATGCTTCAGCAAGCACTTCCACTAGAGCATTCTGACAGGCTTGCATCACACGCATCTGCTGGTGAGTACTTAAACCTTCCATTTGCCGGACAACAGATTGAAAAAAGGTATGTCTCGGTGTCTGGTTTGATTCTAAATTCATCTGTTCCATGTATCTTCTGAGTTCCATGATACTTTGATCATGGTCAACCCAGAAGATAACAGTTCTCCATAAGTGTGGAAACCGTGCTGGACAGATGAGTTTAGACTCAAACAGTCAGACAAGGTCATCCTTTCCTGACTCCTCAGACGCTGCCGGCCAGAACCAAAAGTTGGTCGAGATGTTGCGGCAGTGTCTGAGGGGTTGGGAACAGGGAACAAGTCGTCACCAGCAGCTTCATGTGATGAAGTCTGCCCTGCTGCTCCAGTGCTGGTGGAGGGGATAGAGCGATGAGACAAGAGGGTAGGTACAGAGGGGTCGGATACCTCGATGTGGTCACCGGGGGCGGTCTCACTAGGGATCACTCCAGAGGGACGCAACTCTGATGCAGACTCCCGAGTGCTGCAGATGGTGCTAAAAACAAAGAAAAAATGTATATTAAAAATATTGATATTTAATTTAAGTCTGCTGAAAAAAAATTTGGTTAAACATTTCTACTACAGAAATGGTTTGGGGAATATTTACCTTCTGCACACCATTGTTGATCGCAGGAACGCCAGGACTTTGTAGTTTTTGTACTGGGGTTGTCGGCGTCCTCCCAATCCACTCGGGGTCTGCATCTCTTTGTTGTAGTCCCTCTTGAAGCGATCCCAGAGCGACCGCCACCGTATGATAACCCTGTCACCTGTGAAGCAAAAAAAAAAAAAAAAGGGGTTTAGTATTCGACACTTCACATGCTGGAATATAAGTTACTGAAGTTGTAATACTTACGCACAAAATCCCTGTCCCTCGCATTGAGTTCCTCCCAGTTCTCAATAACTGAAGAACAGACCTCATCCCAGAGCCGTCGGGTGGTTGGTTGGTCGGCGTGTAGACGGTTTGCCATGTTCCACAGCGGCTCCCGGTTTTCCACCTCACGGATGAGTTCGTCAGTATCAATCATGATCCCCTCATCCATATATCTCCGGGGAGCACGCTGTGAAACCTGTGAAGATAAAAAACAAAACAAAAAAAAATAAATTACATTCTATTTAAACACATGATGTTCATTTAAACAATTATCCAAATAGGGTTACTTACCTTTTGCCGACCAACAGATGCATCACCTTGACAACCCTGGGATGTCCTGGGAGTCACTCTAGTGCGGGCACCGGATTCTGAAGACTGTGGTAAACAAAAAAAAAAAATTTGTTTGGATGGATGCGCAGTTATTGTGTGTGCACTGTGATGAATGTTTGTGTTGGGTGTAGCATTATGTATCTGTGTATGTGCTAAACTTACACTCTGCGCACCCCCTCCTTGCGTCTCTCCACCCTGCACGTCTCCTCCTGGAAGCTCCTCTGAATCATCTTCCTGTTAAAACATAATACATGGATAGTGTTTTTAACCAAAAAAAAAAAATTATTTTAAATAAAAAAAAAAATTTTTTACCTCAGCTCGCTGATGATGTGAGGGGGAGCTTTCAGGAGAAGACATTATGGTTTGGGGCAGCTGCGTTGGAAGCTGCGTTGGCAGCTGCGGTGCTTCCTGAAGTGATCTGCAAGTATAAAGACACTTGTTAAGCTACTATACAAAGGATCATAATAAGCTTTCAGGCCTTTATACTTACAAGGAAAATAAAGGTTGGCTGGCCGTCTCTGCTGCGGCCTGTCCGACCATCTCTGCTGCGGCCTGTCCGACCGTCTGCGCTGCGGCCTGTCCGACCATCTCTGCTGCGGCCTGCCTCACCGTCTACGCTGCGGCCTGGCTGGTGGTGCTTGCTGAAGTGATCTGCAAGTATAAAGACAATTGTTAAGCAACTATGCAAGCAATCATAATAAGCTTTCAGGCCTTTATACTTACAGGGAAACTAATCCTTGCCTGTACTCTGCCGCGGCCTGGGTGTTCGTCTCTGCTGCGCTCTCGCCGTTCCTCTCTGCTGCGCTCTCTTTGAACATCCCTTCTGCGGTCTGGCTGGCCGTGTCTGCTGCTTTTTTGGTGCCTCTTCATTATTAAGTGATCTGCAAGTAATAAGAAAATGATTTTAAGTGTTTGCATGTCTACATTTCCTTATCTCTCACCGAGTATAACCACAGTGATTGAAGGTGTGTAATATTTTGTGTAAACCCACTTTTTTTTGCATGTGAATTCCCTGAAAAAGTGTCACCAAGTGTAACCAGTGATTGAAGGTGTGTAATTGCTGTGTATACCAGTGTTTGCATTCCCTCAAACTCTCACTGAGAGTGTAACCAGTGATTGAAGGTGTCACCAAGTGTAACCAGTGATTGAAGGTGTGTGATTGAAGGTGTGTAATTGCTGTGTATACCAGTGTTTGCATTCCCTCAAACTCTCACCGAGAGTGTAACCAGTGATTGAAGGTGTCACCAAGTGTAACCAGTGATTGAAGGTGTGTGATTGAAGGTGTGTAATTGCTGTGTATACCAGTGTTTGCATTCCCTCAAACTCTCACCGAGAGTGTAACCAGTGATTGAAGGTGTTTAATTTGTGTATACCCACACTGTGTTTGCATGTTTTTGAATTCCCTGAAAAACTCAGCTGTGTAAACCCAGATTATTTTCATGTTGCAATCTCTCACTTTTAACCACACTTGTATACCAAAAATTGAATGTACCTTTATGGTAACTTAATTTTACCTTTTTTTAAATGATACAAAGGAGATTTTTTCAAAACAGTTTATTATTTTTTTTTATTATTATTATTTTTTCCAACAAATAGGAGCTACTCTGCTCTTTATTTTAAATACCACAATAAATGAAAAATAAAAAAACACCAATTTACAACAGATACATTAATAACACAATTGCAAATCTGAAAATAAAATAAAAAAACCCACACAAACACGCATAACACACACACACACACACACACACAGTCTTGCAGGTGGAAGATTTGCAGCTGAGTTTGATAGTCAGGCCGGTGTTTGATGTCTGGTTCGGTGTCTTCAGTGTGGCTGTTGCCAAATGTCTGGGCCCAATTACACCACATACAATACCAGTTAGGTCGGTTTCACATTTGCACTTTATAGCGCAGCAATGACCTGCACACGGCCGCCGCTAATCACCGCCCCATCCGGTCATCACCGCCTACTAGCACACATGGACGCTTGGGATCTGCGCACCCTATGTTTAGTATGGGGTGCGCAGATGGTGCGCTGGCAGGATTTTACTGTGTGCTGCGCACTTTTGAAGGTGTGCCTTGCGCGACAAAATGCAACATTGCCATTTTGACGGCGAAAAAAAACGTTACAAGCTCCGTCCCCCTCAGACAGAATCCGCAAAGAATTTTGCGGATCCGCCGAATATCGGACGCAATGGACGACCATCCGTCAAAATCCGCCACTAATGTATCCCAATGGGGAAAATGGCGGATCCGCAACAAGAAAAAGCGGATCCGCCATTTTCAAATTTTGGCGGATTTTGACTGATGGCAAAAAACTAAAGTGTAAAAGAGGCTTTATGGGATCCTCATTGCAGGATGTTTAGCAACTGCTATTTTGCTGTAGTTACCATATTATCGATCATAACTTGGTAGCATGGCATTGATAAAATTAATCTGTCGGAGCTCTGGAATTTTAATTTTATTACTTGTGTGCACAGAATTTCCATAGCATGTAGAAATGGTTGATGGCTTTGTTAGGCATGGTTGATGGGGGTCGAGTCCATTTAAGGTGTCAAATGGCCTCTCTGGTGGCGGTTTAGGAGTCAGGTGGAAGTTGCAGGCAAGATAAGGGAGACTCATTTTAACTAATAGAGGATGTAAAACCTCTTGGTGGTGAACAGGCTCGGCTTTGGTGGCCAGCCTCAAGGACGTTGTAATGGTAACGTCAATCAGGGGCAGGCACAGTGGTTAAGCACAGGAGTGAGGATAATAAGGTCATTGGTTCCCTGAAAGTTTACTGGCTCTGCTTGAATGGCAAGCCAGTGCATGCCGCCCCTTTATGGCTGTCTGTCCTGGTTCTGTACGTCAGACAGCTGGGGATATCACAGTACTTGTGAATCCCAATGTACTAGCACTTCACCTGACTCCTACTGTGATTGTTTTAATCCTGTGATTTAAATAAAGCTGTGGCCATTTTGACAACCAAAATAATGTGCTGTGTATTTATTCTAGTGCCTAGGTTTACTGTAGTTATGGTGGTTTTAAGATGGAGTGGGGGTCCGTCCCATATCCATAAGTCAAGAAACCACTGGAGCCATAGGCGCAGGAGGACATGACTTGGGGATGGGTGGACCTTTACTCCTGCAGCTTTTTTGGTATAGTGGTGTAGATTTTTAAGCACGAGGGATGTTGCTTTAAGAGTAAGAAGCACAGTATGTCTGTGCCTGGGGGGTTACTGTGAGGAGGATGGGGCTTATATAGAGCAGGAAATCTGTGTCTCTCCCTCTTTCTTGCACAGGATGAACAGGAGGAAGCATTTCCCGCCCTCCCGCCCTGTTTATAATCATTGTCCTAAAATGTTTTAATTATTGCTTGTATGATGAATGCTTTATTGTATTTTTGAACTTACCAGTGTATATTTTGTTCCAGGTTCAATTGTATCATGGCTATAAAGAGGTAACAGCATTAACCTTCTAAGCCCAAGGGAAGGGCCATCCTTCAGCCATGGTTCCCTAGAGGTTTCCTCCACAGGGGGTTTTTCCTCTCCTGAGTGCTGTAGGATGACTCTTTGTGAGTCGGAGGTTTGCCAATTTAGTCCCCTTAATGCTTTTGCAGGGACTTCTAGTTTATAAGTTTATTAAAGTGATTTATTAAAAAAAAAAAAAAAAAGTGTCAAATGTGAATTTATAACCCGTCAAAGCTTTGCGGTTAAGGAGTCAGGTGGAAGTTGCAGGCAAGTTAAGGGGGACTCATTTTATCTAATAGAGGATGTAAAACCTCCTGGTGGTGAACAGGCTCGGCTTTGGTGGCCAGCCTCAAGGAGGTTGTAATGGTAACGTCAATCAGGGGCGGGCACAGTGGTTAAGCACAGGAGTGAGCATAGTAGGGTCATTGGTGCCCTGAAAGTTTACTGGCTCTGCTTGAATGGCAAGCCAGTGTGTGCCGCCCCTTTATGGCTGTCTGGCCTGGTTCTGTATGTCAGACAGCTGGGGATATCACAGTACTTGTGAATCCCAATGTACTAGCACTTCACCTGACTTCTACTGTGATTGTTTTAATCCTGTGATTTAAATAAAGCTGTGGCCATTTTGACAACCAAAATAATGTGTTGTGTATTTATTCTTGTGCCTAGGTTTACTGTAGTTATGGTGGTTTTAAGATGGAGTGGGGGTCCATCCCATATCCATAAGTCAAGAACCTAACAGGAGAAGACAGGCGGACAAGTTCAATATAGTGTGTATATGCTGTGTGTCTATGCATGTGCTCTGTATATACATGTTTATCTGCTCGGTGTATATATGTCTGAATGTATGTGCTGTGTACATGTTTGACATGTTTGTGTGCTCTGTTTATACATGACTGCAAATGTAGGAGCTCTGTATATGTACACATATGTATGTGTTTTCTATATACACACGTATTTGCTCTGTGTATGTAAATGTGTGTATGTATGTGCTGTGTGTATGTGTGTGCGTGTATATATATATATATATATATATATATATACTGTATGTGTGCTCTGTGTATACATATATGTGCTATGTGTTTTTACTAGTATGTATATGCGTATGTGTTCTGTGTGTATATATGTGCTCTGTGTATACATATATGTGCTTTGTGTTTACATGTATGTATATCTGTATGTGTTCTGTGTATTCATATATGTATGTGCTCTATGTGTACAAGTGTGTGTATTTATGTGCTCTATGTATGTATTTATATGCTTTGAGTATATAAATCTGTGTATATACATGTGTAAAAGAGAAAAAGAAGCCAGCTCACCTGAAGGCATATGTAGTGGATAGCCCGGACCACGTGCAGTCTTCACGCAGTAACCAAGGAAAAAGAAAAAAGGTCCAGCTTTGCAAATTCAAGTCCAATTTATTGTTAAAAACAAGTCCAAAACAGAGCAAAAAATAGTGTGTTCACAAGAGTAACAAGTAGTAGATTACGCGTTTCGAACAATAGCTTGTTCTTTCTCAAAACTTAGTACAATAAACCTAATTTGAATCCAGAAATATAATCCATCAGTTATTAGATATATGAAACTGAAATAGCTGTTGCAAAAACCAAAATTGTTATAAAGAAAAAAGGTTAACATTAATAGGGGTACCCAAACTTTAACATATGACTGTATGTATGTATGTATGTGCCCTGTATTTACATATATGTGTGGCTAAGTGGTTAGCTGTAGCCTTGCACTGCTGGGATCCTGCACACTTGGTGGTCTTGTATTTATTTCTCTGTAGCTGCGTAGTGGGCCCCAAGAATGATTTTTTTCTGGTGGTCATAAGGTGCTCCAGTCCGACACTGAGTAGGAGCCATTCAACTCCTGATGGTTGGCTTGAAGAAAATGCCCACCAGAGGCTTCTTGTGCGCCATTTTCCTGAAGCCCTCTGCCGGGAGATCAATGTTCAGATCAGGGACTCTGGTCCTGTCTCACTCTGCTGACATTTTCTTGAGGCCCACTGCCAGGACATCCCCTATTCCCAGCCCAGGGCCCATAGCATCGCCCTACTCCTGCCACCACTGGCTTCCTGCAGCAGTGACCCTGGCTCCTGTGACCCCTATCCATCATCGGTGTTAGGGTCAGCGGAATGCACCAGATATAAATAATAGGAGGTGCGTTCGCCGCCTGGGGTCCACCATGCGGTAGATGGCAAGACCGTTGCTGGACAATGGCAGACTCGCCTGCTGGCGAAGTACAGCACTCGGGTTTACGTCACCCAAGGACTGAAGGCGGACTCTGTTTAGTCACAGAGACGCCCTAACATAGATTTAGAAATGAAGGCTGAACCTGTTAGCTCCACAGGTCAGCCGGCGTGTGGCATCGCAACCGTGAACACCAGAGGCTGCTGCTACTGCAGCGCGGCCGTAACGGTAGCCTCAAAGCGACGGTGCCGGAGAACCGGACACCGACGGACGCTAGTGTAGGTGCGGTAAGCACAGTGGCGTTAGCTTGCCACAACCTGGCGCTGACTAAGCCAACACTCTGTCACCATTCGTATTATCAGAGGGAAGGGGTTTCTAAATAAGTCAGTCACCAGTCCATGCATCCATCACCATTCACACACAGTATAATATGCTACACTAGCGCATGGCCGAGCCGCCATGCAGGCTTTTTATAGCCATGCGCTTCCGGGACCTTCCAGTACCCTGGAAAGGACCAATCAGATCTGACGCAAGACCTGAGCATGTGACCCCTGCTCTCCAGTGAGAGGTCACCTTGCGGGCATGCCCAGTAGCATGGCACGAGGACTTAGCCTCTGGAGCTGTTTCCTGCAGAACAGGTTGCGCTACCATTGCTGCACCAGAGGTGGCAGCAACATCCAGGCTGTCAGAGCAAGTCTGAGCAGTACCCGGAGCGGTCGGAGGAGAATGGGAGACCGCTGGATGTCTGGTCTGGATTCCCACTGTGAAGAGTCAGGAATCCGACGCCTAACATTCGGTGCCCCCTTGGTAAGCTACATTCGGACTTTAAGATGGACCCCCACTTGACACATTAAAAAAAATTATTTTCCCCTTCAAAATTTGGGGTGTGGTGCGTCTTATAGTATGCAATATATGGTAATTCCTTACAAGCCCCTTGGACCTTAGTGTGGCCAAAGGTTCACTGTTGAGTCCACTATTTTTCAATTTATTTTTTATTGATATTGAAGATGGGATTAATAGTGTTGCTTCTATTTTTGCAGATGTCACCAAACTATGTAATGTTGTGCAGTTTATGGAGTATGTTCATAAATTACAGGCTGATTTGGATAAACTGAGTGTTTGGGCATTGAAAGGTAGCGCTTATTATTCATGTTATTCATATAACTCTAACAGTCCATGCGGTTTATTAAGCATCATAAACCATGAACAGCAACAGAAAGTTCAAATCAACAGCATAGCGTCCATGACAGAGCTCCACTCTGTTAACCCTGTAGTTACACAGGTTATGCAATGTCCAATATGCAGGCTCTCTAGCCTCACAGTTATCTCACTCCTTGGTTACCTCATGGTTGCTTCATCACACTGCTGACATCCATTCCCTCCCTTGGGAACTTGCAGTCATTAAACACAGCGTCCACACGTGCTGTTCGGAAGACAGACACATCTCCCTGCACGAGACCTTCCATACGGACCAATCGGGTCCAAGCATTCACTCATGTGACCTACCCTGGCCACCTTATATGGTCCGTAGCCACGCCCACGGGATCACATGGCTATGACCTCATCACAGGTCCTTAATAATAAATAATCTTTATTTTTATATAGCGCTAACATATTCCGCAGCGCTTTACAGTTTGCACACATTATCATCACTGTCCCCAATGGGGCTCACAATCTAAATTCCCTATCAGTATGTCTTTGGAATGTGGGAGGAAACCCACGCAAACACGGGGAGAACATACAAACTCCTTGCAGATGTCCTTGGTGGCGCTAACCACTGAGCCACAGTGCTGCCCCCTTCAATAATTCACACACATTCACTTTACTATGGCGTTCTAGACACCACCCCTAGGTGGGTTTGTAGGTAGCTGGTTCCACCCGTCTCACCAGCTACCTGGAAAGCTCTACCTGACACAGTGTAACGAAAGATCAGCAGTACCTCTGCTGATCAACACACATATTCAAGTTCCATTCCAAGGCCACCTACCTTGGGATACATAACGATCACTCAGCATCCTGCCACTCATTCTCTCTCCTGGGACACCGACACAGTGCCCCCTAGCAGACACAGTGGTCACTACACCACATACCTCCCCCCTCTGTTCAAACTTGTAGGGTTGAACACACATTACCCCGGGATCTCGAGATCGGGCACTGATTACACCTTGCCCAATAGGTCGAGAGAATTATCTCCGTCTGTCATACGGCCTCATCCCTATGTTAGGCCTCCCCCGCCCCCAGCGGTCAGAATGTCGGCCTTGGTCTTTGGCCTTCCCGTCAAAGTCCATCAGCGTGACCAGACACTCTTTAGTCTCCACCTGTCTGCAGTGCGCTTCGTCACCTGACCTTTCTCTCACTGACCGGCTCTCCCGGTGGGTACAGTCAGAAGTCCCACTCCCAGTCGCATCAACTGTCTGGCCTGAGTCTGACTCATTTAGTGTCTCACAGGAGCTAAGGTCTCTCAGTTTCATCTTGCCAGTAAAATTGCCACTCGCCGATTTTTGATGTCCCTGCCTTGCTGACATTCTTCGGCCATCTGCCATGTCACTACTTGGAGGAACCCTTCGGGACCTTACATCTTGGGTTGAAGGCAGCTACCACCTGGTGTTCCATACCTCTTTATTGATCCGCAGATGGTCCAGCCTCAACTGCTCAATCTCTTGCAGGTACCCCACTTGATACTCCAAGAGCATCCGAAAATTTCTCAGGCTTTCCACGGAGCCAACCACTATGATGGGAATCCTACCTTCTTCACTGGATACCTGGTTTTCATCATCAGGAGGGATCCTCACCCTCACCACACCGGAGATATATACAAGGTCTTGCATTACCTTCCCGAGTCTTCCAATGATTCTCCCAATCAGTCCTTTGGGTACCGGAATTACATCTTTCCGCAAACCCAGCCGATCCATAACCTCCCTTGCTAACTCTAGGCGTCGAGCAGCTTTCATATTACTCCGCCTGACCAACTGTTTGGCGTGGAAACATTGCAAATGCATCTCTTTCAGGACAGCTACCCAGTTTGCTGTATCTTCCCTGGCTGATATCACCAACTGCCAAGTCTCAGGCACCCAGTGCACCTTACACACTTTGACAGCATTCTTAAAAGCCTTCTTGCATGTCCTCGGGCATGTCAATCACAGGTTTGAAGGTCGTGGTCTTGCTCTCTTCCTGGACAGAAGGCTCTGGCTTTACCACGGACACTTCTCTCACTACAGTTGACCCGACCGGGTGACTGTCTTCAGTTCTAAGCTCACAAACTTCTTGAGATTTTATCTCTTCATGACCCTTTGCCAAGATGGGTACTGGCAGTTCCATCTTGTTATCACTCGGGCCCGGCCGCTGTAAATCTTCGTCCAAGCTCTTCTCCCACAGAAGACCTTTTACTACTCCTCTGAGTTCTTCCATCTCCTCCTTAAGGGTCTTGTTCACGCTTTGCCAGGTTGACAGGTGACCTCTGAGCTCCAAGACTTCTTTCTCGAGCTCCTCCACCCTGTGATCGGCCATTTGTCTCAGGACCCTTTCTCGTTCAAGATGTTCTTCCACTGTCTCTTTTATCAACTGTATCTCATGGTCTTGTTCTTTTTTGGCCATCATGTGTCGCACTACTACTTCTCTAATTACATTTTCAACGGGTACCACTGGGTCATACCCGTCAGTCGAGTGAACCCTCCAGTCCTCGTCTCACCGTGTGTCTACTCCTGTCGTCTCATCTACCAGCTCACCATCAGTCATGTCATGAGACGTAAGGTCCGTAAGTTGGGTCGATGCACCCCCTCTTCCGGTCCCTTCTACATCTGACTTGTCCACTTTAGCAAGCATCACCGTGTCACTGTCTGCTAGTCCAACAGTAGAAATGTCTCCAACCCCTTGCTGTAGAGGAACTCCCACAAGCCAGAGAACAGTCTAGAGTCGCGGCCTATAACCACTGGACAGGACAGATTCGGGACTATCGCTACATCCTGTCCCTCGATGTCCCAACCTGTCTTAAAGACTACCCTGGCGACCGGGTAACTCTTAGTGCGCCCGTGGTTGCAAGTAACCCCAACCTTTCTGCCGGGTATCTCAGGAGCAACCCGCACTAGAGTCACCAGGCTCCCAGGGTCGACCAGACCAACTATATCTTCATTATCTATCTGGAGGCCACACCCCCTTGGCATTGTGCCAGCTGGGTAGTTCACCAGGCAGATAGAACAGACATAGGACATTTGCTCCTGGCAACAGTTCATCTGTACCAGCCTTTTCACATCGGGATGCTCCGCCCCCGTTCCCCGCACTCCACCCCCTTTTGGGCGACTATCCCCTTTTGGGACTCCTCTCCTTTTTCGGTTACCACCCCCATTTTGGTCACCACCCCCTTTCAGGATTTCCCCATGTCCTTTCTACAGGTCTCCTTAGACCACAGTTCACACCAAAACAGTTTATGTCTTTAACGATGTCACACAAGTTCTTGTTGGCACCACCCCAGCTCCTGCTGTCACCGATCTCCGAAACCTCCGGCTGCCGTTCACACACAGCTGCTGGTGTCACCTTCGTAACCCCGCCGAGTTACAGCAAGCCGCTTGTCACCTTCGTAACCCTGCCGAGTTACAGCCAGCCGCTTGTCACCTTTTTGACCCCACTGAGCCACCGCCAGCTGACTTGAGAGGGAAAAGAAAAAAAACAACACACACAACACAAAACTCACACATCCTGTCTGTGTGCTATTCAGGACGTCCGTCTCCTCCAGAGACCGTCCAACACATAGGGTGCACCGGGTGCTATTCAGGGAGCGGACCCTCCTCCCAGGGTCTCCCAACACCCCAGCCTCACCAGGTCCAGAAGCTCAACGGGTGCTCTTCAGGACATCTGTATCCGCCTGAGACTGCCCAACACTCATGCCTCACAAGGTCCAAGGTCACAACTCGTGCTCCAGGGATCCGATTCTTCTCCCAGAACCTCCCAACACTGACCCTCCAGAACCTTCCACACTGAACCCTCCAGGTACACAGTCTTTCTCACTGACCCCGATCGGTACAACATGGACACCTGTTCGTTACCTGTGTCTGCCACACAGGTTCTTGGGTCCCTTTTATCCACAGAGGCACCCAATAGCAATCAACAGTCTCTTTCTTTGACCCGGGTCAGCACATCACACGGTTTTCACGACCGTCGCCTGACGGCCACGCAGGTTCTCGGACCCCTCTACCACAGAGGTGTCCTATAAGTCTCTTCCACTGACCTCGGTCAGTATATCACACGGTTTTCAAGACTGTCAGCCCTCCTGACTCAGCGTTGCCAGCACTGCAACATGTGCTGTTGGAACCGTTGCCCTTAGCAACTGAATTTTTGCAGTTCTCATCCATTGCCCCTAGTAACAAGGCTACAACACTGCCCATAGCATTCTCCACCAATTGTAAGGTAGCGCTTGTTATTCAGGTAGGGGATACTCGCTAAGCAGCCAAATAACCAGGTCCGGCACGGGTTTCCTCATACAACTCCAACAGTCCATGCGGTTTATTAAACATCATAAACCATGAACAGCAACAGAAAGTTCATATCAACAGCATAGCATCCGTGACAGAGCTCCACTCTGTTAACCCTGTAATCACACAGGTTATGCAATGTCCAATGCGCAGGCTCTCTAGCCTCACAGTTATCTCACCCCGTGGCCGGGTTACCTCATGGTTGCTTCACCCCACTGCAGACGTCCATTCCCCCCCGGGCACTCAGGCACTTGCAGCCATTAAACACAGCGTCCACACGTGCTGTTAGGAAGACAGACACATCTCCCTGCATGAGACCTTCAATACGGACCAATCAGGTCCAAGCATTCACTCATGTGACCTCATATGTTCTAGGAGGAGTAAAACTAGGAGAGTCACTTGTACAAAAAGATCTGAGTGTACCTGTAGATCACAAACTAAATAACAATATGAATCAGCAGCTTTGATAGCCATCAGGAAGGATAGTCATGTTTTTCAAAACATATGCCTTACACTTACGGGATATGAAAGCAATACTGCCACTTTACAAAGTGTTAGGGTGACCTCATCCAGAATATGCAGTTCAATTCTGGAAACCAGTTCACAGAAAACCCTGCAGCTTGAAAAGGTACAAAGAAGAACCACAACACTGCTATGAGAATTAACTATGTAACTGTAATATGCAGGTTCTGGGATGCAGTAACGCAAATGCTGCAGAGCAGAGATTATCTATATTTAATTAACAGCAATGATCTCCTCGCAGGGAGATAACAGGGAAAAGGGTTGCAAAAAACTAATCTGTATAATTTTTTTTAACTAGACTGTCTTTTGTTAACACATTCAATCATCATGACTCCGCAACCCATCACTCTCTGAAGGTCCAGTGGGTAGTAAAATGATGGTGGACATTGATGTAGCATCTTTGAGCGTCCCTGCCCAACACACGGTCCTGCTTCTGGTGGCATCAGGCGGTCTTTGGTTTTGGCCGCTGAGCCCCTAGTCCATTTAACTGGGGAGCAAAAGGGTATAGCTCTCTGTAAGGTTCCATTCGGCACATGTCTCTCTGAACAGCCACTGTCACCTGAATGGCTGTGCTGCAATGCTCTGCCCGGCATGCGCCTCTCTTTGTGTCAGCCAACACCTGGACGTCCATGCTGCGATGCTCTGTCTGGTGCGCGTTCCCCTGTGCACCCGCCAATATGGGTAAATCTCTCACGCTGCCATCCTGTCTCTGCACGCTGCAGCCTATCTCTCCCCTCATTGCAGCCGCAGTCCAAACCTGCTCAGCATTCTGGCGGGAAGCCCCCTTACATTCCCGCACAACCCCTTTTAACTTACTCTCAGTGGCCACGCCCCCCTCACCCAGGTCGGGAAGAACACAAATTTTAAAGGGAAGTGAAACAAAGGGGAAATGAAAGGAAACAAAGGGAAGGAGTGATAAAAGAAAGTCCCTATAAATATAGGGACAATAGACAAGTGTACATTATAAGAACTTAACCTATAAATAGTACGATATAATATACAGTATATTCAGCTTTGACTGTTTTCATTAATCAGTATCAATATTTAAAAATGTCTTCTGTGTCATTGTTGTGTCTTGTTAGCAGCTTAGCTTAATGCATTTTCATGAACTAATCTGCAATACCAGAAACAACCCATAGATAGGTGCTGTTTCTTGTTTTCTCTTGCTTTGTGAACAATTTGGTTTTGTGACATTTTTTAGCTTTTTTGACCTTTGTTCCAGCAATATCTTTCTTTTTAGGAGAGCCCAAGAGTGTGGTATATTATGCTACTCCGCCCTCATTACAAGATGTACATTGCCCGAACCATAATAATTATATGCACATTATGCACAACCGCATGAAGTGGGGAGACAGGATCTGGTGCAGGAGACCTAGAGGGACGGTCCCGAGTTTGCAAGCCAGAGACGTAATGGGACCAATCAGAGCAGGGAATGCGAAATAAAGAGAGTGCCCCATGTGATAGTGCTGGGGCACAGCAAACAGAGCAGCTAAGTAAAGGCTATAGCGGCAGAAGTAGCCCCCCCCACGAGATGAGAGTTAGGACTTTTGCTTACTGAGCTGTAGTGCACTTATTGAGGACAATGCAAATAAAAAATAAAAACAAGGAGTGCACATGAAAGGACCTGCCTTGAATAGGAATTAGGTAAACAAAGTCAGCCAAAGGGCCACTAACCTCCTGGGGTTATGTGAGAGAAATGATTCCCCGTGTGCAGCGGCTGTTCCTGTTGCGGATCCAGAGGTACACCACATGTATTACACCTGATGAAGATAGTATGCCGCTACTGAAACGCATTGTGGAGTGTTTTAATAAAGGTTTGTGCTTTTTAATTTTTAATTGCCTTGTCCCATTTTGCCTCAGCGCTTCTTAAGACCGCGATATATTTTCCTCCATATTGAGGACAAGGGAAACTGCCAAAGCACTGTGCTGGGCTGTGGTGAAGGCAGAACAACTAACTGACCCCCCCAAGTTATGGTTCAGTAAAAGACAGTTTATTTTTAAGTGATGGTCTTCCTCAATGAACTCTATTGAATCCATTTTCATGTAGTGTGTGAAATAAGAGTACCTTGCATAAAGCTACTGCGTCCTGCCACGCTACAGAGATGTGAGGAGAAGATGCATCGGGACTGGTCATGCTAAATTTCCTTATTAGAGTTTTTGAGCCTGTAGCTACGTCCCCTGATGTGCCACCATAGAAGATATCATAATGGTCCTCCTCTATTATGCTGCTGGGTTTTGCTTACAAGACCAAATTAAGCTGGTGTTTTATTCCCTCTCCTTACTCTTTTTATGACCCATGAGCTAATTCTGTACCTTGTGAAAAATTAAGTTTTGTACAAATTTTTGCGACCAATAGCAAAGGGGATTAACCAATCAAGGACTTTGCTTGTGACAGGTGTAGTGATGTCACTTGATGTGAATCTAGTTGCATGCTAACAGTTGCTTGTGGAGAGAGGTGTAATCTGCAGGGGATAACCACTGGGTCATTGCATATCTGTGTAAAATGGGAGGTAGGCTTTATCATAGTTACTAAACCACTGTCCTTATATATATATGTGTATATATATATATATATATATATATACTTATACATGTGTAAGGGTGTTAGATATAATGTCTTTCTTGCTTCCATTCCTTGGATTGCCCTTCGATTGTTAATGTTTACAGATTGCTAATTAATAATGTCTATGATAAATGTCAGTGGTACTGCTACATAGAAATATGTATTATCACTCATCTTTTATGGTATTGCCACAAGTATATATGTGTTACCATTCTGTAGAGAACTGTATTATATTGTCTTGTGTTCTTTTAATATAGTATTGTATAAGATATGTGACTAATGTTCATGTACAGTTAGGGTAAGTCAGTGCATCCTTCTGTGGGGGACATTAGAGGAGGACTGTAATAATAAGTAAGATATGACTTTGCTGGAACATTCCAGAATCTCCAATTGTTACACTACATATGAGACTCTTGCCTGTCACACGCTGAAGATGTGACCCCCCTCCTTACCCCCTTAGCAGCTGCACCTGTGTGTGTCTCCTCTGCCTGCATCTGTAACACGACACCAGACACTTCCTGTGCCAGCATTTCTCCCCTCTCCAGCTAAGGAATGTTAATTAAGCTAAAGGTAAAGAATGTCTTTGTTTGAAGCACCATGCAGCTGGATATAAGTATGGGTAATATTAAAGAGACTGGATCGTGAAAACAAAACGCAACAGAGATATAAAAATCACATGTCCGCATAGGACACAAAACCAGCGTTCAGGCCCATAATTTTCACGGTTCCAGCACCCACAGAAACCGAGAACTGGATTTCTACTAAACGGTGTGACATTACTGCATGCTTGGTCTTTAACTATTGTCTTCGACAGACTAAAGAGAATGATACCATATGCGTGTTTATACGAGGTACCCTTTGCGAGATAAAGTCATAAGTTTTGTAGTCAGAATTGTAACTCCTAGAGCAGGGGGAGGAACATACCAGATGGCCCCTTTTGTGATGTCACAAACCCAAAGCTATAAGGTACTCCCTCCCTAAAATTGTTCATTCGAGCTGGTGGTTTCATGCCCAAAGGACCCCAGATGCAGGAGGATGTGTAGCCCCGCCTCCCCACATGGTTAGCCTAAAGACCATTGAGCAACTGTAAGTGTTGATCTCTATGTTAATCCCATTTATTTTATATTTGCATTGTACATACCTAATGTCTTAACTTTGTAATATCTTTTATCTGTGTAATCACTGCCCCCTTTTTGGGGAATAAATTATAACTTTATTAGTCTGTCTTCATGCTCTAAAAAGGAACACGTGCCTTTAAGATAATTGCTACTGAATTGGGTTGGCTTCGAACACCTCTATTAAGTTTATAACTTAATCAGAGAAACTCTGGAGCTGGTGGCGGCAAATTGTGATCTGGGCCCTGGGTACTGCTGAGAGTGACGGAAGGGATTTTATATGCTAATTGGGTGGCTGCGGCCAGAGCATTTTATAATTCCCTCACTGCAGCGTGTCGGGGGGTCAGACCTCATTGAAGCAGCCGGCCGGCGACCCATTATCTCAGGTGTAGCTCCCTGACTGACCTGAGGGTAAGGGGGGCACCAGAGAGCTGCGAGTTTCAAAGTGGAACTGAAAAGTGGGATATACATAAATCCCCGCAGTTCGTGGAAGATTGTTAGCAGTGGTGGGACATCCAAAATAACCCCCCTGCGATAAATTGTTAGGGCAAGACTAGCTTGCTGTTTTTATCACATGGTGCCAGCAGTGGGATAACTAAGATACAGTAAACCTCCCTTGTGCCTGTAATAGCCATGTGTCGGCAGTGTGTCGCATCCCTCTGTCCGTGACATACCGATGTCAGCGATGGGATCGTGACAAGGACACTTTAGTATATAGTTCCTATAGATACGGGTAAGTGTAGCTCTGTTGTGGGTCACTAGATGGGGGCATACTAGTGGGCCTTATAGGTGTAGTGGATAGGATGTTCTCTAGAGGATTAATTGTAGGAGGAAGCTTGTTGGGAAGTTAGGTCAGACTGGGCCAGGGTGCCCTAGTGTTCACATGGGCTATAGGTCTGGACAGCTTGGCAGCCACACAACGTTCAAGCGCAGCAGCCCACGTTACCCACAGCCACTGTGTGTCATAGCAGTGGGCCAGCGTAGGAAAGGAAAGATGTGGTGATTTATCCCCTGGGCAGGTGCTTTTAGGGCAGGAGTCGGTTGGACTGTTGAGATAAAGGAAGTTGGAGCTTCGACGAGATCGGTACAGATGGGCTGGATGCTTTACCAGATTCAACCAAACCTGGTGACTGATGATTTCGAATCTGGGGCGAAACAGGCAGAAGTAATTGTCATCATGGCGAGGTCAGGCCAGGAAGGAACTGGTGAGCAGCCTAGGACCGTGCGGTCCGGACGTGTACTCCATAGAAATGACAGCCAGAAAGGGAAAGATGAGGAAACCAGTAAATGTCACAATGTACCAACTGTGGATGTAACGTGTCAAATACTCAGTAAAGAAAGTGTTAAAGTTAACTTGGACTGTAACTCCATTGCTGGGGGTCACCTGAAAGAGGGACCGGTGTCACCTGGGAAGTGCCAAGAGGAAGCTGAATCTTGAGATACAGGTATGCTGGAGAGAACAGTTTTCTGTAAGGGCAGGACTGGACATAGATATTGCGGTTATTCAGTTCACGACTACAGTCCTGTCCCTCCCTTACAGATGCATGATGAAAGGGATGACATTTGAGTAGTTGGCTGCATAAAGCTTTGCCACACAACTGGTTTCAACTTGTACAAATACAATACTGCATATTATTACAGGAAGAATAAATATTCAGTACTAACAACTTTTTCATTAGCACATCATCTACGGATAGGGAGAAATAATAAAATTTGCTATCCACCTGCAAACAGGATATTGTACGCAGGTAAGCGAAAAGCAAACACATTTTATTTATGAAGCCAGGAATGAGAATAGCTCGGCAAACATTAAAGTTTGGGAAAGCTGTCTGCAGCATAAGATTGCTGCTTGGTGATGCAATGGCACTCTGCTCCCTACTAACAAGCATCCTCTCGAGCAAAGATTTTCCCACAGGAGGTGGACAAACAGAAATAAAACTAGTCATATACCTGGTGATTTAGAACAATAGCTTCCAGACATGATGTCTTCTGCTAGGGTATAGAGAAGAAAGACTAGAATAGCAGACATTCCAACATAGTATTGTGATGAAAGGTGTACCATATAAGACTTACATGGCAATTATTTCATATTTGTCTGCTCAGGGTTTGTGCCAAGTTTTAAAATTATCCTCAATCCTTTGGATAAGGGATAACTTATTGATTGCTGAGGGTCTGACTGCTCGAACCCTCACTGATCCCAAGAGCAGAGCGTAGGTGGAGTGTGCACACAATGATCGATTAATTCTCTATGGGATCACCAGAGATTGTAGAGTACAGCAATCGGCTATATCCGACAATACTATGAAGAATAAATGGAGCGTAGGTGTACATTTATTACATTCCCTCTATTCTACAGAACCCCTTTCTTGGTCGAAGTGATGAGACTTCCACGAATCCCAGCATCGATTAGTAGATTTAAAACGTGGCCCAACCCTTTAATGTTATGTCATGTAGGATCACTGACACTTTGGCATCTCTCATTTCCACACAAGATATTAAAAAGTATAAGATAAATAGTATTGATCATTGCAACCAATTAAACTGCAGCTATTGCTTTCCAAATATGATAGTAACTAACTTTTAAGGGCTTGTTCACAAGCTGAATTTTTGCCGTTTTTTGTTTGTTTGTTTGTTTTAGAACCTAAACTTTCCAGCACCAGCAAATAGTGCTTTTTCAAATCTGCATCATATCAATTTTTTCAGCATTTGTTCAACTTTTTTAAGCCATTCAAATGAATGGGGAAAACAACATGTTACAAATGCAAAAAAACACAGCCAAGAAGTGAATGTTAAAACTTATTAAAACTGCTCTTATCTTACACTGTATTTTTCACGATAAAACACTCTGATTTTTAGTACAGAAAAATCTGCTGCAAATACTCAACGTGTACATGTACCCTAATTCCCCTTTCCTTGCCACTCATAAACACTCAGAAATATTTTCAAAATATTAATCCTTGCATAATACAATAAGGACAAGACAGGTTGGAGAGAGGTGCAGGTGGTGTATCTCTCCTGCGTGTGTGAGAATGGATTCTGCACCCCAATAGCAGTCTGCAGATTTTCAAAGACAGGTCTGGGTTTTAAATCCATCCATTCATCCAGACATCCATCCAGACACCTATCTATCCATACACCTATCCATTCATACTCCCAACCATCCATACACCTATCCATTCAGACATCCATCCGTACACCTGTCCATCCATATACCTATCCATCCAGACATCCATCCATACACCTATCCATCCTTACACCTATCCATCCAGACATCTATCCATCCATCCATATACCTATCCATCCATACATCCATTCATCCATACACCTATCCATACAGACATCCATCCATAAATCCATCCATCCATACACGTATCCATCCAGACATCCATCCATACACCCATCCATTCACCTATCCATCTAGACACCCATCCATCCATCCACACACCCATCCATCCATACACCTATCCATCCAGACATCATCCATCCATGCATACATTCATCCATACACCAATCCATCGAGACATCCATCCATCAATACATACTATACATCTATCCATCCAGACATCATCCATCCATCCATACCCCATCATCCATACACATATCCATCCAGACATCCATCCGTACACCTATCCATCCATACACCTATCCATCCAGACATCCATCCATCCCTCGATATACCTATCCATCCAGCCATCCATCCATACACCTTTCCATCCATACACGCATCCATCCAGACACCCATCCATCCAGACACCCATCCATCCAGACATCCATACACCCATCCATCCATACACCTATCCAACCAGACATCCTTGGGGCTACATCTGGCGTGGGGGTCCCCTCTCTTAACCCTTCAACACTTGGTAAGCTCTTCCTGCCCTTGTTTGTTTGCCTTAAAGTTAGAGTTGAGCGAAACGAGTCGAAAAAATTCAAAAGTCGCCGACTTTTGGCAAAGTCGGGTTTCATGAAACGAAACCCGACCCTAGGATGAGGTCGGCCACGAGGTCGGCGACTTACGCGCCAAAGTCGCGTTTCAAAAGTTTGTTTTGCGCTCTTTTTCAGCCAATCAGGATCCACGGACACTGTGGGCAACGTGATGACATAGGCACGGGTCACCACCATCTTTCAGAAGGGCATGCAAGGATTGGCTTGCTTTGGTGGGCGTCACAGAGGGTATAAAAGGGCGTGCACGCCGACCGCCATCTTACTTCTGCCGATCTTAAACATGAGTGTGGAGACCACAAAAATACGACCAAAAGATCCTTTATCATCATATTTATATTTCTTTATTAGAAAGGACACAAAAAGGACAAGAAGGGGACATGTGCAAATTGCAGACTAAAGTGCAGCAGTGCCTAAAGACACACTGGACCACCACCAGCCACAGAGGGAAGGTAGTAAGATATACAAATCTATTATTCAAGAGGCATTTAGTATATTGATGGGAAACAGAGGCCAAAATCAAAGGAATATGACAGAGCTACACCAAAGAAGCCTATATCACCTCAAGAGGAGGTGCCGGCTATATAGATAAATGTCTATAAATTATGCATATAGAAAGAGCCACAATGCCCTAATATATTGCCTATAACATATGGTGTGCTTAATAGAACTAGAACCAACTGTTGCCATAAGCCCACATTATCCTTCCCACCAGGGGGCTTAATTGTCACCCATCCAAAAGGGGTTAAAAACCCCAAACCAACATTACCTCAGCAAAACCCTCAAATGACCAGGTGGTCCAGGTGTCACCCCAACGCGCGTTTCGGAGCCGTTCGCTCCTTCCTCAGGGGGCATGAGTGTAAAGCACTTATTACCCGTATTTATATGCGCCTACCGGAAGTAGTGCAGGCGCGTCACTCGCATATCCCGTAGTGAGCGGAGCCTCCCATCCATGACGCGTCCGGATCTACGCGGGCCCACGTGATCCGGCACCTGACATGGGCGGAGCCCCAACCCACATGGAGACAGCGAGCGCGCCTGCGCAACCCAGATGATAATGCGGCGGCCATTTTTATACAGGGCAAAGCCAAGGGCAAACGTGCACAATGTTATAAAAACAATAAAGAGCCAGACATCGGACTAACGCTATACCAGCATACAGCATACCTCATTATACCTAACTACTCAAGGGGGTGTGACAAAGAGGGGGGGAAATTAAGAAGAGCAAAAATAATAATTTAACCCATAAACCATCACCATTTCTCAGGCCAGTTTATATACTAAGAGAACAACCAATCCCACTTGCATTGTGCTGTATCAAAACACCAAAAATACTTTTTCATATACTCCCACTAAGGGGAGACAGGGAGAAAAAATATGTCACATCATAGAGATACCGAGGGGTCTACGAGTTCGGGTGTTACCCACTTTCCCCATTGATGATACAGAATTTGTGTCTGGTTGGGAGGACGCCTGTGGGACATGTTCAGTGGCTCTTATGAAATTACTGGTTGACCATAATACTAAAGCAATCAATGGTTTGGATAAGGAAATAGATCAGGTGTTGGTAGATCTTCGAGCTAATTGTACGAGTGAACAATTGAAAGGATATGAGGATGATCTTGAAAAGTCAGTTGACATAGTGGTGAAGAAAATCAAGGATACACAGGCCTCTAAGTTCAATAGAGATCTTAAGGATTACCAAGATAAAGTGGTTTACCAATGGAAAAGATACTCTGGGAATTCGTCATCTTTACATCGGAGTGTTTCCAACACTTCTATGTCATCGCTTGGTACCCACTCTGAGGCCTCTACTTCCTCGATAGTTACTCGGTCCAGGGGGAACTATGGGCGGATGAAAAATTACAATTTTCGCCCATATAAAAGGATGAGAAATTATTCAGCGGAAGGCCCGAGTAGGTATAATAAGGTAATCAACCTGAGTAATTATACACTCACTAGATCTGATTGTGCACTACTTCACAAAGGCCTATCATTTTCACCAGTGGCTGGCTTTGATAGATTTACGGCTATCAAGGACCTGCATATTTTTGCCAGGTCCCTGTTATTTAAACGTTTTTTCTTCGATGATAACCTAAATAAATTGTTCCCTACAGAAAAAGAACAATCAGCCTTGAGGACCCTTGAGGAACTGGCTGATGAACACATGTCCACTGAGGGAGGTAAGATACCTCCATCCTTGAAGATGCGCTCCAAGAGGTTCCCCCCTCTCTCGAACTGTAGTGTTATAGATCTATTCGTGAAGGTGGTCAGCAACGAATTTTTAAAGGTACCAAAATATATAAAGAGGGATAATTTAACTGGGGAGGAGAGGAAACGGTTGAGTTACCTGAAGAGTCTCCCCGACATAGTGATTAAGCCGGCGGACAAGGGAGGAAATGTCGTTCTATGGCCGAAACACATGTATGAGAAGGAGGCCATGCGACAGCTTTCTAATAATACACATTACAAGAAGATGACATTTAATCCCTTGTCCGCCTTCTGTACACAGTTGAAGGGGATTCTCACTAGAGCGAGAGAAGCTGATATCATCTCTGGTGAGCTTTGTACGGCATTAATAGTAACTGAACCTATGGTACCGACCTTTTATCTCCTCCCCAAGATGCATAAAAATATGCAGATCCCTCCAGGAAGACCTATAGTTTCGGGGCGGGGGGGCTACTTGGAGTGCGTCAACAGGTGGCTGGATTCCCTCCTCCAGCCGCTTGTGGAGGAGTTACCCTCATATCTTAAGGACACGAACCAGTTGTTGCGTAAAATGGATGGCCTCATTTTGGATGATGACATGCTTCTAGCCACTATGGACGTTGAATCGTTATACACTAATATTCGCCATAGTGATGGGCTACGAGCGACCAAATTCTTTTTATCAACATCTAATCTCTCCCCTGACTTGAGGGCCTTGGTTTTGGAGGTCCTAGAGTTTTCCCTTACGCACAATTTTTTCACGTTTAGGGGGTCCTTCTTCCTGCAACTCCAGGGGACGGCCATGGGGGCGGCATTTGCACCGTCCTATGCTAATCTGTTCCTGGGGCTGTGGGAGAGGGACCTCCTGATGTCGGATCGGCTGTCATCTATGGGGCGCGTCCCTTTGTGGACGCGCTACATAGATGACATCCTGATGATCTGGCAGGGGGATGCGACATCGCTTGAGAGTTTTATTTCGGAACTAAATGAAAATAGTCTCAATATTCACCTTACTGCCATGTTTAATAGGGATAGGGTCGAGTTTTTGGATGTTTTATTGAGTAGAGGAGTAGAGGGGACAATACAAAGTACCATTTACAGGAAGCCCACTGCCACTAACATGCTCCTGCATGCGTCCTCCTCACACCCGACACATATGGTGCGGTCTGTACCAGTCGGCCAGTTTCTGCGTCTTCGACGCTTGTGCTCAACCGAGGTAGAGTTTGAAGATCAGGCAAGAGACTTGAAGGGTCGTTTTGCAGAGAGAGGATATAGCAATAGATCTATTGAAAGAGCCTATTTACGGGCTAAACATAGCAATAGAAACTCTCTCTTGTATAAAACTAATGTTGAGCCAAAAAATTCAGAGGTAGTGAGATTTATTACTGACTACAATGCACGATCAGAACAGGTAAGGGGGATTATAGATAAATCCTGGAATATCCTGAAGACAGACCCTATTTTAGCTAGGATTATTCCCGAGAAACCCCAAATTACATTCAGGCGGTCTAAAAATTTACGGGACCACTTAGTTCGGAGTCATTATATAGGGGACCCCCCCAGGACGTTTCTGGATGAGTTTAGTCGGTCTCGGAAGGGGGGTAGTGTGGCATGTGGCCGCTGTGTGGCATGTGTTAATATGATTAAAGATGACACTTTTATAGACTCTTCGGGACAGAAACAATATAAGATTGTTAAAAATATTAATTGTTTGTCCCGGAATGTCATCTATTATGCTACATGCCCCTGCTCCCTGATCTATATAGGGCTTACCACCCGACAATTGAAAGTTAGGATCAGGGAGCATGTCTTGGGCATACAAGCCGCGGCAAGTGAAGAAGATATCCACCTGCTCAAAACACTACCAAAGCATTTTAAAATATATCATAATTGCGATAGTAGTGGCCTGAGATTTAAAGGTATTGACATGGTGGATGTGGGGATTCGGGGGGGAAAAATATCCCAAAGGTTAGCCCAAAAAGAAACGCGTTGGATATGGACCCTTAATACGGTACATCCGAATGGATTGAACGAGAGTTTATCCTATATTCCATTCCTGTGAGGTGGTTGTCCGGTTTGGGATGGTGCCGATGCAGCGGTGGTTGTTTTTAATTTTTATTTGTTTGTTTTAATTTTTAATCAATTGTTTGTTTTTTAGTTTTTCACTTTGGAGCCATTCTCGGATTTTCATATACACTACACTCGGTGATGTGACTGAAGTTGTTAAGTTATCTTGGATCATCCGTGGGAGAATCTGGGAAGATGAGCGATGCGGAGTCGGGCATATCCAAATGAAGAAGGCCGTATATCCCTGATGGTGGAGGTGTTTTCACCTCGAAACAATATAAAGAACCTGATACAGACAACGGTCTATTTGGACTCTAATGCATTTAGTATTTATGGAACATTTTGCCTTTGGGCATAGCATATAATGATTACCCATACATATATGGGATTTTTTTGTTTTTTGTTACTTATACATGCATATATTTACAGATATTTGGAGATATGGGTCTATTCCAGGCTGTAATATTGCCCCATATATTGATGCTGTATAGGGGAGAGTCAATTATGTATATCTGTGTGTCGGGTGTTTACCAGTTTAATGGGATTATTTCTGGAATGTACAGTGGATGGATATCTCGACACTTGTCCCGGGTGGGATACCCTTTCGTATCCCATCGGGGACATGGATAGTTGGGAGCTGTCATCTCTGGATGCTGTGCTGACTCTCTATGATGTGACATATTTTTTCTCCCTGTCTCCCCTTAGTGGGAGTATATGAAAAAGTATTTTTGGTGTTTTGATACAGCACAATGCAAGTGGGATTGGTTGTTCTCTTAGTATATAAACTGGCCTGAGAAATGGTGATGGTTTATGGGTTAAATTATTATTTTTGCTCTTCTTAATTTCCCCCCCTCTTTGTCACACCCCCTTGAGTAGTTAGGTATAATGAGGTATGCTGTATGCTGGTATAGCGTTAGTCCGATGTCTGGCTCTTTATTGTTTTTATAACATTGTGCACGTTTGCCCTTGGCTTTGCCCTGTATAAAAATGGCCGCCGCATTATCATCTGGGTTGCGCAGGCGCGCTCGCTGTCTCCATGTGGGTTGGGGCTCCGCCCATGTCGGGTGCCGGATCACGTGGGCCCGCGTAGATCCGGACGCGTCATGGATGGGAGGCTCCGCTCACTACGGGATATGCGAGTGACGCGCCCGCACCACTTCCGGTAGGCGCATATAAATACGGGTAATAAGTGCTTTACACTCATGCCCCCTGAGGAAGGAGCGAACGGCTCCGAAACGCGCGTTGGGGTGACACCTGGACCACCTGGTCATTTGAGGGTTTTGCTGAGGTAATGTTGGTTTGGGGTTTTTAACCCCTTTTGGATGGGTGACAGTTAAGCCCCCTGGTGGGAAGGATAATGTGGGCTTATGGCAACAGTTGGTACTAGTTCTATTAAGCACACCATATGTTATAGGCAATATATTAGGGCATTTTGGCTCTTTCTATATGCATAATTTATAGACATTTATCTATACAGCCGGCACCTCTTCTTGAGGTGATATAGGCTTCTTTGGTGTAGCTCTGTCATATACCTTTGATTTTGGCCTCTGTTTCCCATCAATATACTAAATGCCTCTTGAATAATAGATTTGTATATCTTACTACCTTCCCTCTGTGGCTGGTGGTGGTCCAGTGTGTCTTTAGGCACTGCTGCACTTTAGTCTGCAATTTGCACATGTCCCCTTCTTGTCCTTTTTGTGTCCTTTCTAATAAAGAAATATAAATATGATGATAAAGGATCTTTTGGTCGTATTTTTGTGGTCTCCACACTCATGTTTAATGTATAGCAGCGACTGATCCATGATTGTCCTATACCTGAGCACCAGTGTGTTATGATTTTACATATAAGATGCTCATATATACCTTGGTTATTGTATTCTGCCGATCTTAGTATAGGGAGAGGTTGCTGGTGATTCTGTAGGGAGAGCATTAGGCAGGGAAGAAGACAAAAAAACTGCTTCTGCTGCTAGCGATTTGGCCTGCACAACACACCAGTCACTGTGTGTGCAGTGCAAGGGGAGGCTATATAGTGGTGTATCAGTGGTGTTGGTTGTTGGGCTGCCTTCTAAGGCTTCCTGACATTCCTGCATTGCTGTTTACCCACTGCTCCGCAAACTGCTTTTTTAAAAGCAATCCCAATTTTTTTTTTGTCCTGCTGAGAAGACAAAAAATCTGCTTCTGCTGCTAGCAATTTGGCCTGCACAACACACCAGTCACTGTGTGTGCAGTGCAAGGGGAGGCTATATAGTGGTGTATCAGTGGTGTTGGTTGTTGGGCTGCCTTCTAAGGCTTCCTGACAGGCTGGCATTGCTGTTTACCCACTGCTCCGCAAACTGCTTTTTTAAAAGCAATCCAATCTCCCTTATCCTCTAGTCACTTTTGTCACAGCTGTGCCATCGAGCCTGTCACATAGCGCTCAGATATTCATTGGGCCTCACACAATCCAAAAGTGTCCAGTGTCCAAAAGTGTGTGCAGAGATTCAAAATCTCCCTTATCCTCTAGTCACTTTGGTCACAGCTGTGCCATCGAGCCTGTCACATAGCGCTCAGATATTCATTGGGCCTCACACAATCCAAAAGTGTCCAGTGTCCAAAAGTGTGTGCAGAGATTCAAAATCTCCCTTATCCTCTAGTCACTTTGGTCACAGCTGTGCCATCGAGCCTGTCACATAGCGCTCAGATATCAGTGGGCCTCACACAATCCAAAAGTGTCCATCCAGTGTCCAAAAGTGTGTGCAGAGATTCAAAATCTCCCTTATCCTCTAGTCACTTTTGTCACAGCTGTGCCATCGAGCCTGTCACATAGCGCTCAGATATTCATTGGGCCTCACACAATCCAAAAGTGTCCAGTGTCCAAAAGTGTGTGCAGAGATTCAAAATCTCCCTTATCCTCTAGTCACTTTGGTCACAGCTGTGCCATCGAGCCTGTCACATAGCGCTCAGATATCAGTGGGCCTCACACAATCCAAAAGTGTCCATCCAGTGTCCAAAAGTGTGTGCAGAGATTCAAAATCTCCCTTATCCTCTAGTCACTTTTGTCACAGCTGTGCCATCGAGCCTGTCACATAGCGCTCAGATATTCATTGGGCCTCACACAATCCAAAAGTGTCCAGTGTCCAAAAGTGTGTGCAGAGATTCAAAATCTCCCTTATCCTCTAGTCACTTTGGTCACAGCTGTGCCATCGAGCCTGTCACATAGCGCTCAGATATCAGTGGGCCTCACACAATCCAAAAGTGTCCATCCAGTGTCCAAAAGTGTGTGCAGAGATTCAAAATCTCCCTTATCCTCTAGTCACTTTTGTCACAGCTGTGCCATCGAGCCTGTCACATAGCGCTCAGATATTCATTGGGCCTCACACAATCCAAAAGTGTCCAGTGTCCAAAAGTGTGTGCAGAGATTCAAAATCTCCCTTATCCTCTAGTCACTTTGGTCACAGCTGTGCCATCGAGCCTGTCACATAGCGCTCAGATATACATTGGGCCTCACACAATCCAAAAGTGTCCAGTGTCCAAAAGTGTGTGCAGAGATTCAAAATCTCCCTTATCCTCTAGTCACTTTGGTCACAGCTGTGCCATCGAGCCTGTCACATAGCGCTCAGATATCAGTGGGCCTCACACAATCCAAAAGTGTCCAGTGTCCAAAAGTGTGTGCAGAGATTCAAAATCTCCATTATCCTCTAGTCACTTTGGTCACAGCTGTGCCATCGAGCCTGTCACATAGCGCTCAGATATCAGTGGGCCTCACACAATCCAAAAGTGTCCATCCAGTGTCCAAAAGTGTGTGCAGAGATTCAAAATCTCCCTTATCCTCTAGTCACTTTTGTCACAGCTGTGCCATCGAGCCTGTCACATAGCGCTCAGATTTTCATTGGGCCTCACACAATCCAAAAGTGTCCAGTGTCCAAAAGTGTGTGCAGAGATTCAAAATCTCCCTTATCCTCTAGTCACTTTGGTCACAGCTGTGCCATCGAGTCTGTCACATAGCGCTCAGATATCAGTGGGCCTCACACAATCCAAAAGTGTCCATCCAGTGTCCAAAAGTGTGTGCAGAGATTCAAAATCTCCCTTATCCTCTAGTCACTTTTGTCACAGCTGTGCCATCGAGCCTGTCACATAGCGCTCAGATATCAGTGGGCCTCACACAATCCAAAAGTGTCCAGTGTCCACAAGTGTCTGCAGAAATTCAAAATCTCCCCTGTCCTATAGACACCTTGTACCTTGTTTTACATTACTATATAGTTTGTTGGATTTTGTCTACATTTCTACCAAAAATGAGGAAGGCTGGTGGAAGAGGCCGTGGAATTGGGCGGGGGTTGGCAGCTGGTAATGATGGTGTTGGTGGTGGATCTGATGGTAGTGGCAAGAGCAAAATAGGACCGAATGCAGGAGGTGCTGACCCTGCGTCATCGTCTGGCTACATAAGGCCTCGAACGCTTAGTTTTCTAGGAGTTGGCAAACCGCTTTTAAAGCCAGAGCATCAGGAAAAATTGCTGACTCAGCCTCCAGCTCTATCGCCTCCTCTTCTTCAGTTGTAAAAAGTAAAAGCACTGAGTCGTCATTGGAGGCTCATGTTCATGAACCACACCTTTCCTTGTGTCCTTCACCCCAACCAAGATTGAAGGATGACGCAGGCCATACTACTGATTACTCCATGGAGCTGTTTTCACATACCATGCCTGGATTATCAAGTGAAATGGTGAATTACCCAGGCCAAGATGAATCTGACATGGAGTGCACTGATGCACAGCCGCTGATGGATGATTCTGCTGGTACATTCACTCAGAGCACTACATTGTCCTCGCAGTGTACAGAGCCAGATTCTGACCCTGATGAGACTCAGGTGCCCCTTCCCGCACACTATACCACCATACACGGTGACACAGAGGAAGGTGCACATGACATAGAAGAGGAGGTGATGGATGACCCAGTTGTTGACCCAGATTGGCATCCATTGGGGGAAGAGGGTGCTGCTTCCAATAGCTCAGATGAGGAGCATCCACAGCAGACATCGACATCGCAACAGCTGTTATCTGGCAGGCCCGGAGCACTCCAAAGACACGTTCCAAACATCAAAAGAGTTACTGGACAGCTTGTCCAGAGGGTCAAAAGATCACAGAGTGCTAGGCCGCAAAATGTCTGCCAAAGTAGGAAGACTGCAGTGTGGCACTTTTTTGAACAAAATCATCATGATCAGGCCAAGGTTATCTGTAAGAAGTGCGCAAAGACCTTTAGCCGAGGGAAAAATCTGAAAAATTTGAATACCAGTTGCATGCTTAGACATTTAACCAGCATGCACTTGCAAGCGTGGACACAACACCAAACCTCAAGTGCCACATGTGCAACTGATCACAATGAAGGTAGTCAGCAACGCTACATTGTTTCCCCCACTGTAAGCCCACCGGTTAGCACAGCAGCAAATGTTGAGGTGTCGTTGCAAGACCACAGCAGTCAGGGAATCCCACTGTTATATCAACCCAAAGGGAGTTTGTAGCTATATTCCGCGCTGCCGCTTTAGACAAATTCCAGGAGAATGCTGTATGATTGCAGTGGTTTTATTCTACGCGTTTCAGGGGTCTCATGCCCCCTTCATCAGGAAATACCACCTGATGGTATTTCCTGATGAAGGGGGCATGAGACCCCTGAAACGCGTAGAATAAAACCACTGCAATCATACAGCATTCTCCTGGAATTTGTCTAAAGCGGCAGCGCGGAATATAGCTACAAACTCCCTTTGGATTCATCATTTCTTTGGTCACTGAAGACCTGTGGATCTGCAGCAGCCGCTACCTACACGCTCTTATCTCATCCTAACCAGGTGAGCATATTTCATGATATACTGTCTTTTGTAACGTGGATAAGACCCTATTGCGCTTTTTTGTCTCCCCCTTTTTTTGCAACTGTTATATCAACGAAAGACTGATTCTAGGCCATCAGAAAGAACACCAACTCCATCACCATCATCAACCCTCTCTCAGTCCGCCCTGTCCACCGCTACTTCCACCATATGCAGCTCTCAAGTCCAGCTCACCCTCCCAGACACTATGAGTAGGTCAAGAAAGTACTCAGTCTCTCATCCGCGTACACTGAGTTTGAACGCCCACATTGCCAAACTAATCTCGTTTGAGATGATGCCCTTTCGGTTGGTGGAAAGCACAGCTTTCCGTGAACTCATGGCCTATGCAGTACCACGCTATGACCTACCCAGTCGCCACTTCTTCTCTCGCAAAGCCATCCCAGCCCTCCACCATCATGTGAAAGACCGCATTGTCCATGCACTCAAGCAGTCAGTGAGCGGAAAGGTGCACCTCACAACTGATGCACGGTCCAGTCGGCATGGCCAGGGCCGTTACGTGTCCATCACTGCGCACTGGGTTAATGTGGTGGATGCAGGGTCCACAGGGGACAGCGGTGGTGGGACAGTGCTGCCTAGCCCACGGTATAGGAAACAGTTGGCTGTAGGCGTTCGACCCTCCTCCTCCTCCTCCTCCTCCAGAAGCGAAAGCTCGTCCACAGAGCGCAGTCGTACGAGCACTCCATCTGCAGCTGCCACTGTTGCACACGATGTGTCCCCCTATCGAGCAGCTAGTGGAAAGCGTCAGCAGGCTGTGTTGCAGATGATGTGTTTGGGCGACAGACACACCGCCGAGGTGCTGGCCGAGTACTTGAAGCGACAAACTGAGTCATGGCTGGGCAGTGTACATCTTGAGGCAGGCAAGGTAGTTAGTGATAACGGCCGTAATTTTGTGGCAGCCATAGCCCTTTCAAAACTCAGCCACATACCTTGCTTGGCTCACACCTTGAACCTGGTGGTGCAGTGCTTCCTCAAAAATTATCCGGAGTTAACAGCCCTGCTCCAGAAGCTGCGAAGACTGAGCGCGCACATCCGCCGGTCGCCTGTACACTCCGTTCGTATGCAGAAGCTGCAGCGATTGCTCCACCTTCCCAACCACCGCCTCATTATCGACATTGCAACAAGGTGGAACTCCACCCTGCACATGGTGGAGCGGCTGTGCGAGCAGAGGCAGGCCATAATGCATTTGTGGGAGGATACACGGCCAGGCACTTTGAGAGCAGACATGGAGTTGACAGGTGTGCAGTGGTCGAAGCTGAAAGACCTTTGTAAAGTCCTTCAGTGTTTTGAGGAATGCACACGGCTGGTAAGCGCAGACGACGCCATCCTAAGCATGAGCATCCCACTTATGCGTCTGCTCATGCAAACTTTGACGCACCTTAAGGAGCAGGCGTCTGCAGCCAATGTTGATGAGGAGGAAGAGGAGGAGGGAATCCTTGATGACATTCAGCCATTGTCTGCTCAGGGACCTCTCCTGGACGAGGTGGAGTAAGAAGAGGAGGAGGAGGATGATGATGGGGATGATTACTTAGGGGAGGAGGATGCATCTCGTGGGGCAAGTGAAAATGTTGGCGTGGCAAGGTCTGGTACAGGGTTTGTGCGTGACTGGAGGGATGTGGATTTGCCAGAAAGTGCTCCTCCACCCAGCACTCGCAGTGCATCATTGACACCGGGAACATTGGCCCACATGTCAGATTATGCCTTGCGGATCCTAAAAAGGGACCCCCGCATTGCCAAAATGATGAACGATGACGACTACTGGTTGGCCAGCATCCTGGATCCACGCTATAAAGGCAAATTACAAAACATCATGCCACAGGAGAACCTTGACCTAATATTGGCTAATAAACAAGCAACTCTGGTAAATCGGTTGCTTGAGGCATTCCCAGCACACAGCAGCGGTGATGGTTCTCACACGAGCCATACGGGCCGGGGGCAGCTTGGCAGAGGTGTTCGTGGTGCACACAGCAGAAGTGGCGTTGGAGACAGGGGTTTCATGACAATGTTGTGGACTGATTTTTCAAATACCGCTCACACAACTGGTAATACTGCATCGATGGAAAGTGACAGGAGACAGCAGTTGTCAACTATGGTTACAAACTACTTTTCCTCCCATATCGATGTTCTCCCACACAGGTCATTCCCCTTTGACTATTGGGCCGCTAAACTGGACACCTGGCCTGAATTGGCCCAATATGCCTTACAGGAGCTCGCTTGCCCAGCTGCAAGTGTGCTATCGGAAAGAGTCTTCAGTGCAGCTGGATCAATCCTGACAGAAAAAAGGACCCGTCTGTCAACCCAAAATGTGGATGATCTAACCTTCATTAAAATGAACCACGCATGGGTTTCCAAGGATTTTGTCCCACCTTCCCCTGATGACACATAGGGTGACAGAAAAATGGCTTGCTTTGGTCCACCTCTTCCTGGTACTTCACCTATTTTGCCTTTTGCATCAGCTGAATGTCCAACATCAACATATGCCACTTTCTAAAACTCCCTAACTGTGCTGCCTCCCCCCCCATGGCCGGGGTCACCACCTAGCGCACAACACCGTGCGAGTGCCGTTGCCCTGGACAGGTGGGTAGGCCGACTCTTGGGCGCGGGCACTGGCACTGGGTCCCTCATAGTGCAATCAAGTGTCTCTGACGGTGGTGGTGCACACCCGCCGTCAGACACACCACTGTACTATGAGGGGCCCAGTGCCAGTACCGACGCCCACGAGTGGGCCCCCCTTGCTTGGGCAGGGCCCCAGCATTTGCAATCTTTACCTCTCCCTGCTCCTCCGCTGTGTAATCTGGGCCGTCAAATCCATACTGTGCCTGACACCGTCTGAGCCTGCCTCCTGATGTATAGACATATATTTTGAATGTGTATGCTATCCATACATGTTATCCGGGGATACGGTACCCTTTCTAACCTTTGTGCAATCACGTGCAATCCATACTGGGCCTAGCACCGTCTGAGCCTGCCTCCTGAGACATATATTTTGAATGTGTACGCTATCCATACATGTTATCCGGGGATACGGTACCCTTTCTAACCTTTGTGCAATCACGTGCAATCCATACTGGGCCTAGCACCGTCTGAGCCTGCCTCCTGATGTATAGACATATATTTTGAATGTGTATGCTATCCATACATGTTATCCAGGGATACGGTACCCTTTCTAACCTTTGTGCAATCACGTGCAATCCATACTGGGCCTAGCACCATCTGAGCCTGCCTCCTGAGACATATATTTTGAATGTGTACACTATCCATACATGTTATCTGGGGATACGGTACCCTTTCTAACCTTTGTGCAATCACGTGCAATCCATACTGGGCCTAACACCGTCTGAGCCTGCCTCCTGAGACATATATTTTGAATGTGTACGCTATCCATACATGTTATCCGGGGATACGGTACCCTTTATAACCTTTGTGCAATCACGTGCAATCCATACTGGGCCTAACACCGTCTGAGCCTGCCTCCTGAGACATATATTTTGAATGTGTACGCTATCCATACATGTTATCTGGGGATACGGTACCCTTTCTAACCTTTGTGCAATCACGTGCAATCCATACTGGGCATAACACCGTCTGAGCCTGCCTCCTGAGACATATATTTTGAATGTGTATGCTATCCATACATGTTATCTGGGGATACGGTACCCTTTCTAACCTTTGTGCAATCACGTGCAATCCATACTGGGCCTAACACCGTCTGAGCCTGCCTCCTGAGACATATATTTTGAATGTGTACGCTATCCATACATGTTATCTGGGGATACGGTACCCTTTCTAACCTTTGTGCAATCACGTGCAATCCATACTGGGCCTAACACCGTCTGAGCCTGCCTCCTGAGACATATATTTTGAATGTGTACGCTATCCATACATGTTATCTGGGGATACGGTACCCTTTCTAACCTTTGTGCAATCATGTGCAATCCATACTGGGCCTAACACCGTCTGAGCCTGCCTCCTGAGACATATTTTGAATGTGTACGCTATCCATACATGTTATCTGGGGATACGGTACCCTTTCTAACCTTTGTGCAATCACGTGCAATCCATACTGGGCCTAACACCGTCTGAGCCTGCCTCCTGAGACATATATTTTGAATGTGTACGCTATCCATACATGTTATCTGGGGATACGGTACCCTTTCTAACCTTTGTGCAATCACGTGCAATCCATACTGGGCCTAACACCGTCTGAGCCTGCCTCCTGAGACATATATTTTGAATGTGTACGCTATCCATACATGTTATCTGGGGATACAGTACCCTTTCTAACCTTTGTGCAATCACGTGCAATCCATACTGGGCCTAACACCGTCTGAGCCTGCCTCCTGAGACATATATTTTGAATGTGTACGCTATCCATACATGTTATCCGGGGATACGGTACCCTTTCTAACCTTTGTGCAATCACGTGCAATCCATACTGGGCCTAACACTGTCTGAGCCTGCCTCCTGAGACATATATTTTGAATGTGTACACTATCCATACATGTTATCTGGGGATACGGTACCCTTTCTAACCTTTGTGCAACCACGTGCAATCCATACTGGGCCTAACACCGTCTGAGCCTGCCTCCTGAGACATATATTTTGAATGTGTACGCTATCCATACATGTTTTCCGGGGATACGGTACTCTTTCTAACCTTTGTGCAATCACGTGCAATCCATACTGGGCCAAACACCGTCTGAGCCTGCCTCCTGAGACATATATTTTGAATGTGTACGCTATCCATACATGTTATCTGGGGATACGGTACCCTTTCTAACCTTTGTGCAATCACGTGCAATCCATATTGGGCCTAACACCGTCTGAGCCTGCCTCCTGAGACATATATTTTGAATGTGTACGCTATCCATACATGTTATCTGGGGATACGGTACCCTTTCTAACCTTTGTGCAATCATGTGCAATCCATACTGGGCCTAACACCGTCTGAGCCTGTCTCCTGAGACATATATTTTGAATGTGTACGCTATCCATACATGTTATCCGGGGATACGGTACCCTTTCTAACCTTTGTGTAATCACGTGCAATCCATACTGGGCCTAACACCGTCTGAGCCTGCCTCCTGAGACATATATTTTGAATGTGTACGCTATCCATACATGTTATCTGGGGATACGGTACCCTTTCTAACCTTTGTGCAATCACGTGCAATCCATACTGGGCCTAACACCGCCTGAGCCTGCCTCCTGAGACATATATTTTGAATGTGTACGCTATCCATACATGTTATCTGGGGATACGGTACCCTTTCTAACCTTTGTGCAATCACGTGCAATCCATACTGGGCCTAACACCGTCTGAGAATGATAGATGGGGCCCACCATACACTGGAACATTCCAAAGGTGGACATCAGACACTGGAGTAGCATTTACAGGGCCCATTATACACTAGAGCATTAGAAATGGGGCCCATTATGTTTGGAGCATTATTTGGGCCCATAAGACAGTAGAGCTTCATCCATGGGGACCAACATATACTGTAGCATTATGTGGAGCTCATCATATACTGTTTCAAACATTATATGGGACCAATGATTCTGTATGGAGAAATAGATGGGCCTCGTCATGAGATGTAAAAAGTGAGGTATTTTTCATTGTACTATACCGCTATTTCTCTGCCGTATCGGAGCATGATGAGTTGTGGTATGTGTTAAAGGGGCGCTCTTTCGCCCAGGGCACATGAAAACCTGGAGCCAGCCCTCCCCCCCACAGTCTGTAGCCAAATAACCCCCATTTTTCAGTGCGTAACTTGTATTATGAAGTTAATTAAGGTTGACAAGCTTAAGTAAGAAGAATTGATGCTTTTGGCATTCAAATGGGCACTGTTGGTGTGTTTCCTGTCCTCCTCTCACTGCCGACTTTTATTCACCATTGACTTACATTGGGTTTCGTGTTTCGGGACGACCCCGACTTTTCCCTATAATCGGACGATCTTGCTCGACCCGACTTTTGGAAAAGTCGGGTTTCACGAAACGCGACCCTAAGGCTGTGTGCACACGCTGCGGATTGGCCGCTACAGACACGCAGCAGTTTTAGCTGCGGTGTACAGTACCATTCATTTGAATGGGTAAAAAAAACCGCTGTGCCGACGCTGCGGAAAAAAACGCGCGGATTTGCTGCGGTTTTGAATCCGCAGAAAGAATTGCATGTCAATTCTTTCTGCGGAAAACGCTGCGGGTTCCTATCTCCACCATTGTGGAGATAGTGAATCCGCAGGACCAAACCGCAGGCAAAACCGCAGATAATCCGCAGGTCTTTGGACCTGCGGATTATCTGCGGTTTTTGCTAAATCCGTGCGGATTAATCCGCAGCGGAATCCGCAGCGTGTGAACGTGGCCTAAAAAACCAAAAGTCGCTCAACTCTACTTAAAGTACTTTTCTATGCATAATTTGTACTATGGGCATCATATAGAGCGTCATTACTTGGTACTGCACCATGTGTTATGGAAGCCGTTATATATGGTGCTTAAAATTATGGCGTTATGAATCTATAAACAAGAGCTGTTTAGGTACCTTTGTCTGAGGGTGATACCCCCGTACTTTGGGACGTTCCTGGAAACATGTATCATGTCTTTGTAATATCCGTGTGCTTTTATTATGTATTGTGTCCTTAATAAATATTTTTCAGTAATTTTTTTACCGCAAACTCCTTGTTTTCTGGTATACCCATCATCCATAAACCTATCCATCCAGACATCCATCCGTACACCTATCCATCCATACACCTATCCATTCAGACATTCATCCCTCCATATACCTGTTCATCCAGCCATCCATCCATACACCTTTCTATCCATACACCCATCCATCCAGACACCCATCCATCCAGACATCCATCATCTATCCATCACCCATCCATCCATACACCTATCCATCCAGACATCCATCCGTACACCTATCCATCCATACACCTATACATCCAGACATCCTTGGGGCTACATCTGGCGTGGGGGTCCCCTCTCTTAACCCTTCAACACTTGGTAAGCTCTTCCTGCCCTTGTTTGTTTGCCTTAAAGTACTTTTCTATGCATACTTTGTACTACGGGCATCATATAGAGCGTCATTACTTGCTACTGCACCATGTGTTATGGAAGCCTTTTTATATGGTGCTTAAAATTATGGCGTTATGAATCTATAAACATGAGCTGTTTAGGTACCTTTGTCTGAGGGTGATACCCCCGTACTTTGGGACGTTCCTGGAAACGTGTATCATGTCTTTGTAATATCCGTGTGCTTTTATTGTGTATTGTGTCCTTACTAAATATTTTTCAGTAATTTTTTTACCGCAAACTCCTTGTTCTCTGGTATACCCATCATCCATAAACCTATCCATCCAGACATCCATCCGTACACCTATCCATCCATACACCTATCCATCCAGACATTCATCCCTCCATATACTTGTTCATCCAGCCATCCATCCATACACATTTCTATCCATACACCCATCCATCCAGACACCCATCCATCCAGACATCCATCATCTATCCATCCATACACCCATCCATCCATACACCTATCCATCCAGACATCCATCCGTACACCTATCCATCCATACACCTATCCATCCAGACATCCTTTCATCCATCCAACCATATACCTATCCATGCAGCCATCCATTCATACACCTATCCATCCATACACCCATCCATCCATACTCCTGTCCATCCATCCAGACATCTATCCATCATCCCTACACCCATCTATCCACACACCTATCCATCCATACATCCATTCATCCAAACATCTATTCATCCAGACATCCATCCATCTATCCATCCATAAATCCATCTATCCACCTATCCATCCAGACATACTCCAGACATCCTTCCATACACCCATCCATTTATCCATCCAGACACCCATCCATCCATGCACCTATCCATCCAGATGTCCATCCATACACCCCTCCATCCATTTACCTATCCATCCATACACGCATCCATTCATACACCTATCCATCCAGACATCATCCATCCATGCACCCATTCATCCATACAACTATCCATCCAGACATTCATCCATCCAGACTTCATCCATCCAGACTTCATCCATCCACACATCATTTTATTATTGTGCATTTGTATAGCGCCATTTATTCCATGGCGCTTTACATGTGAAAAGGGGAAATATAGACAAGTATAATAAACGTGTAAGACAAGGGACACACAAGTACATAAGGAGAGGGGACCCTGCCCGTGAGGGCTCACGATCTACAGGGATGGGTGAGGATACAGTAGGAGAGGGTAGAGCAGGTCATGCGGTGGTTAAGCAGACCGAGATCATTGCAGGCTGTAGGCTTGTCGGAACAGGTGGGTCTTCAGGTTCTTCTTGAAGGTTTCCGTTGATGGTGAGAGTCTGATGTGTTGCGGCAGAGAGTCCCAGAGTATGGGGGAAGCACGGGAGAAGTCTTGTATGCGGTTGTGGGAAGAAGAGATAAGGGGAGAGTAGAGAAGGAGATCTTGAGATGATCGAAGGTTGCATGCAGGTAGGTACCTATAGACCATGTCATGGATGTATGGAGGAGACAGGTTGTGGATGGCTTTGGATGTCATGGTTAGGGTTTTGAATTGGAGCCTCTGGGTAATAGGAAGCCAGTGAAGGGCCTGGCATAGGGGGGAGGCTGGGGAGTAGCGGGGAGTCAGGTGGATTAGTCGGGCAGCAGAGTGTAGGATGGACTGGAGTGGTGCCAGAGTGCTAGAGGGGAGGCCAGAGAGGAGGAGGTTGCAGTAGTCGAGGCAGGAGATGATAAGAGCATGGACTTTTTTTTGTAGCTTCGTGGTTGAGGAGTGAGCGGATCCGGGAGATATTTTTGAGTCTGAGGCGGCAGGAGGAGGTGAGGGCTTGGATATGTGGTTTGAAAGAGAGTGCAGAGTCGAGGATCACCCCAAAGCACCGAGCGTGCGGGACTGGGGAAAGAGAGCAGCCATTGACATTGATGGATAGGTCTGGTGGAGGGGTAGAGTGAGATGGGGGGAAAGATGATGAATTCTGTTTTGTCAATGTTCAGTTTGAGAAAGCGAGCAGAGAAGTAGGCTGAGATAGCAGACAGACATTGTGGGATTTCGATCAGCAAGGAGGTGAGGTTGGGTCCAGATAGGTAGATCTGCGTGTCATCAGCGTAGAGATGATACTGCAAACCGTGGGATTCTATGAGCTGTCCCAAGCCGAAGGTATAGATGGAGAATAGTAGGGGTCCTAGGACAGAGCCTTGAGGAACACCTACAGACAGGGGGCGAGGTGAGGAGGTGGTGTGTGAGAGGGAGACACTGAATGTTCGGTCTGTTAGATATGACAAGATCCAGGATAGGGCCAAGTCTGTGATGCCAAGAAATGAGAGAATCTGTAGCACGAGGGAATGGTCCATGGTGTCGAAGGCAGAGGACAGGTCCTGGAGAAGGAGGACAGAGTAGTGTTGCTTGCTCTTGGTGGTTAGTAAGTCGTTAGTGACTTTAATTAGGGCAGTTTCAGTTGAGTGATGCGGTCGGAAGCCAGATTGTAACCGGTCAAAGAGGGAACATGAGGAGAGATGGGAGGACAGTTCAAGATATACATGCTGTTCCAGTAGTTTTGAGGTGTAAGGGAGAAGAGATATCGGGCTATAGTTAGACACAGAGGATGGGTCAAGGGAGGGCTTTTTGAGGATGGGTGTGATTGAGGCATGTTTGAAGGATGAGGGAAAGAAACCATTTGTAAGTGAAAGGTTGAAGAGGTGTGTTAGAGATGGGATGAAGACTGTGGCCAAGTTAGGGATGAGGTGGGACAGGAGTGGGTCGAGGGCACAAGTGGTGAGGTGTGATCTTGACAGAAGGGTGGAGAGCTGATCTGTCATGGTGGAGAAGCTGGCTTTTGCAGAACAGGGCTGAGAGGCTAAGAGGGGCATTGGGGGCTGCAGGTCAAAGTTTTGTCTGATCGTATCGATCTTCTGCTTAAAGAAGGAGGCAAAGTCTTCAGCAGAAATGAGAGGAGAGGGAGGAGGTGCTGTAGGAAGGAGTAGAGAATTGAAAGTGTTGAAGAGCTGTTTAGGGTTGTGAGACAGGGAGGATATGAGAGATGCGAAGTAAGTTTGTTTTGCGGCAGAGAGCGTGGACTAAAAGCTGGCAAGGGACTGCTTGTATGTGTTGAAGTGCTCAGTAGAATGGGTTCTCTTCCATCTCCGCTCAGCGACCCTGGAAACCCATCTCAGTTCTTTGGTCAGGCTGGTCATTCAGGGCTGCCTGTTGATTGTTCGAGTTTTGCTCTGCGTGAGGGGGGGCAGCCGAATCAAGTGTTGTTGTTATTGTGGTGTTATAAAAAGTGGCAGCAGCGTCTGTGTCATGAAAGGAAGCTATGTCTATAAGAGGGAGAAGGGACTCAGAGAGTGATTGTAAATTGAGGTGTTTGAGATTCCTGTGAGGGTGAGTGGGTTTATGGAGCGGGGATTGCGGAGTAGGAGAGGAGAAGAAAGAGAATGTCAGTAGGTTGTGGTCAGACAGGGGGAGGGGTGAGTTATTGAGATTGGTGAGGGAACAGAGACAGGTGAAGATAAGGTCCAGCATATGACCTTCTTTGTGAATGGCTGCAGAGGACCATTGAGTGAGGCCGAGGGAAACCGTGAGAGATAGAAGCTTAGAGGCAGCCGGGGTGGAAGTGTCAATGGGGATGTTGAAATCGCCCATGACTATGGTGGGGATGTCATCAGAAAGGAAATGGAGTAGCCAGGTGGTGAAGTGGTCGAGAAAGGTGGAGATGGCTAGTTCTGGGGGGCGGTAGATGACAGCCAGTTGGAGGTTGGAGGGAGAATAGATGCGGACGGAGTGCACTTCGAACGAGGGAAGAGTAGCGGAGGGTGGCAGAGGAATTGGGGTAAAGTAGCAGGTATCAGACAGGAGCAAGCAACTCCTCCACCACGTTTGTTGCTGGGGCGAGGGGTGTGAGAGAGATGGAATCTGCCATAGGAAAGAGCAGCTGGAGAGGCTGTGTCAGAGGGAGTGAGCCAGGTTTCAGTGATGGCAAGGAAGGAGAGTTTGTTGGTGATAAAGAGGTCATGGATAAACGACAGCTTGTTGCAGACAGAGCGTGCGTTCCATAGGGCTCCAGGTAAGGGGGTTGAGGGAGTGGGGGCTGGATGAATAGGTATGAGGTTATCATGGTTGCGAAGACGTGTAGAGGATCGTGGCAGGGTGTTAGAAGTGAGTGTGGGGATGTGTTGAGGAGGGCCAGGATTAGGGGATACGTCGCCAGCAATGACGAGTAGCAGACAGAGCGTTAGAAGGTGGGAGCAGGATAGGACATGATGTGGCCGTGTGTCTGGAGAAAAAGGATTGTATTTGGAGGAACAGCTCTGACGAAGAGGTGAGATGGCTGGGAAGGATGGAGGGGGAGATGAATAGTTCCTTACCAGGAGGGGGGAATACAAGAGTTAGGGAAAAATAGAGTAGTATGGGGGTGATTGTAAAAAGAAGCTGAAACATTGTAGTGGTGTTATAGTCCATTACCTTGCAGTCAAATTTCAGTCCAATTCTAGTCTAATTCACAATAGTGTACTTAGAAATCTGTACTTTGAAATATGGATTTTGAAATAGAAGGAGCCGACTACGTCTGGAGCAGACCCATGCTGCTGAATATATGTGCAGCTAAGAACAATCAGGTGTCAGTGAAAGTGGGGTGTGACTGCCCAGGCCAGATGTACTGAGTTAAGCAAAGGTCATAAAAAGGGGGAAGGGGTTATACTGACCACTTAGATGTCATAAAAAGGGGAAGGGGTTATACTGACCACTTAGATGTGTGGTAAAGATAACAAGATGGAGTACAATAGTGGATACAAGAAGATGGGTAAGCAATGCATACCATGTACAGCACCATGGGATTAATGGTGCTAAATAAATAATAATAATAATAATAATATACAATATAATGCAGTTCACATGGGGCATTCAGGAGCATGAGAAAGTGGTGGAAATTCAACAATGCATACCATATACAATACAATGCAGTTCACATGGGGCATTCAGGAGCATGAGAAAGTGGTGGAAATTCAGCAATGCATACCATATACAATACAATGCAGTTCACATGGGGCATTCAGGAGCATGAGAAAGTGGTGGAAATTAAGCAATTCATACCATATACAATGCAATGCAGTTCACATGGGGCATTCAGGAGCATGAGAAAGTGGTGGAAATTCAGCAATGCATACCTGGGGGAACAGAAGGACATCTTGGTCAGATGGTGATGATGACAATACTGTAGGAGTCATGAGTGGCCAAATGCATTCTAGAATTCTAGTCTAATTCACAGTAGTGTACTTAGAAATCTGTACTTTGAAATATGGATTTTGAAATAGAAGGAGCCGACTACGTCTGGAGCAGACCCATGCTGCTGAATATATGTGCAGCTAAGAACAATCAGGTGTGAGTGTGAGTATCATCCATACACCTATCCATCCAGACATTCATCCATAAACCTATCAAACCAACCAGGCATCCATCCGTCCATCCATCCAAACATCTTTGTCATCTTCACTCTTTATGCCAGATTAATATGTACATAAAGAATTATATGCTTCCTCCAGAAAATTAATAATAGATTTAATAATATTAAGCAGTAAAGTAAGTCTACCAGGAGGGTTTCTTGATCTATAGATTTACTTCTAATCCTTTCTTGTAAATGCAATATTTTTGGAGGATAAGCAAGGGACCAAAACAATTATAAATGTGTGCTGTGAGACCATTGAAGATAAAATGGGTTTATGTAATGACATGAGACCATCTGCTGGTGAAGATGGGAGATAAAGAAGAGTTATTGTCTAAACTTTTTTGTATAATCACCAACATAGTTCAGCTGTTAGAAATCCTGTTGAATATGTTGAATAAACACTCTCATCCATGGGCTGTGTCTGGTTTTCCAGTTGTGTAAGGGGGTGGCGTTGGTATGGACAGTAGAGACACAATGCCACTTTAAGAGTCACCACCCCCTTGGCTGGTGCAATGGTACATTCTGCTCTCCCCTGAAAAAGACTGTTTGTGTTGATCTGCCAGCTCTGGAGAGGGGAAGGGCTGTTTCCTGTGTGAGTGTTCTGAGCTGAAGATTCTGCAGGAGGCTGTAGCTGTGAGCAGAGGACGCGCAGCATGAGACTGACTGAACTGATGAGATTGCGTAGACTCTTCTGGGGATATCCAAAGGTGGCTGTCCTCTGTTATTGTGAGGAGCCACGAAGAAATACAAGAAAGGAATCTGCCGTTTCCAGGAGCATCTCCAGGACTTTCAAGCAAGTAGAAGACCACATTTCACAGAGCTTCCAGAAAGACATGCGCACCATCTTACAAGACTGCTGGGGGCCCCCGGACCGGATTGAGTCTCCAACGTAACTGTGAGTTTTAACCCCTTGTGTGCACATGTTAGGACTTAGGATAGGCTGCTATTGCAGAGCACGGCAGCCTTGTGGCCTGTGTAGCAGAGGCCAGTTAGGCTATAGTTAGAGTAGCATCATACTGCGCTTATTGTGTTATTTTGCCTTTAGGAAAATATATAGATCTGTGATAGTTGGAGCACCCTGCTATTTGGCAGCCCAGCTAAAGAATATCATTCTTGTAATCATCTTTTATCATTGCATACCCCTGTTTACACCTTCCTATCACTTCATTCCTTGCCTGTCAATAAATTAACCCTTTTTTGTTTGCACCTCATCTTGTGTACTGTACTCTCCCTGCACGGTGGTGGCTTCCCTGGCCATCACTTCAGTTGAACCCCATTTACTTGCATGAGGTTGAGATCAAATACCAGACACAGCTCATAGACATTTTTTCTGAAGAGGAAAATACACATTTTTGTTTATTTTTTAACTCTTTCAAGGTCTGTTGTTTTTTATCTTTACATTACATTAAATATTGCACAATTTATACATATGTTCAAAAGTTTTCTCTGTTTTGTCTTTCCTTTGCTGTAATGGCACATCGACATTTAGCCACCATGGACAGATTCTCTGATGCTAAGCCACATGTGACAGCTCTCGCTCTGTCCAGCTTACATTAGTTGCTATCTGGCAATCCACTAGCTCTGCACTCACTTTTCAGAATTAGGACTGTCAGTTTCTCTCAGCAGTCCACTCAGCTGCCTTATATCTTCACTGTCCCTGCAGTTCTCATAAAATCTGGGCTACAGCCATGTCTGTTGAGGCCTGCTGCTACTTGCCATTAGCATTTGCTATTTTATGGGTCACTATCTTTAGTGGCATAGTAATGAATGGACAGGCACCACTGCAACAATTATACTAATTAAAAACAACAACCTTTGCCAGTGACGTAACTAGTCCTATTTTACAGTTATTTAGGGTTTTTAATTATTTTTAGCCTCGCCTTTCTTTTTTCATCTAAAAAAAATACATTTGCATAAAGCTGGTATGATCATATAATTAATGTGTTGCTTTATTCTGGACAAGGCAGTCTCTATAACCACCTAAAGTTGTAAACTTTGCCCAGATTAGGAGTTGCAATAGCCTTCAGTTTATAACTCAATGACATGAAGTGCAAAGGTATGTGCTCACGATTCGGAGTTGCTGCGGATTTGACACTGCGAACTAATGCAGCGCCCAATCCGCAGCAGCCAGATATTACAGCATAGTGGTTGGGATTTCAAGAAATGCCATGCCAACTATGCATCCACAGACACCTGTGGATTACCCACAGACACTGACATGCAGCATGTCTCTCGAGAACAAAGTGTCAAGTTCCATTGTGGAGACGCTAGTCTCCACAAGAGAAATTTCCACAATAGAAATGTATTGAATGCCATGAATCTGCATGGTTCAGTGAATACATGTGGATTTACCTGTGTTCAATAGACGGCAGTGCTTTGGGCGCAGCGAACATGCACAGCATCCAAAGTGCTGCTACTTCCGGATTGTGTGCACCTAGCCTTAGTGGGTCAAAATTAAGCTTTAGGTGTTGTATAATATCTTCTTGTAATTTATACAATGTGATTTTCTGGATTTTATTTTTGATATTCTATCTCTCAATGTTAAAATTAACCTACCCTTAATATTATAGACTGTTCATGTCTTTGTCAGTGGGCAAACTTACAAAATCAGCAAGGGATTAAATGCTTATTTCCCCCACTGTATATATTTTCGGATGGCTAATGGTCACATAGTCAGTAGGAGGTATGTGTCATAGAGAGGCCTTGTCTCTGTGATGTAACCCAGAGTATTTTCTCTCATGCATGTGTAGGGAGGAGGGCCCCCGCAGAGTGTCCGGGCCGGAACCAAAGGGACTGCCATCTAGGTTCCTAAGGGAACTGTACCCAGGGAACGGAGGAGGAGAGTTGACTGCTGGGAGTGACAGGACAGCAAGGGGAGGGGTGAGTATAAAAGGGACAGGGAGCGCGCAGGGGAGTCAGTTGGCGGAACGGCAGACACGAAGCAAGAGACTGAGGGAGTTTGAGAGGGCCAGAGTGACAGACGGTGACCAGAGAGGAGACCAGCGGAAGAGGGGAGATTTACAGTGGCCTGCGGAGAGGAAGCGCCGAACTTACCGACAAGAGACTGCCGCTTCACTCCAATCAGGGGTCACGACCTGCCCGCGGTCGTCCGCCGCCGTTGCTGCTGTGCTCCAGCCTGTTGCGGCGTGTCCGCCACCTCTCGCGGCCGCTGCCGCTTTGCTCCGGCCCGCGGCTGCGGCCTGCCCGCTGCCGGCCCGCTTCAGCCCGCGGCTGTGACCTGTTCATCAGCGCCCGCAGCTGACATCACCCAGCTGCAGTCGGCATTTGGGGCCTACTCCTTACCTACGGAGAAACTCTTTGCCCAGGCTCAGGTCGTGCATGAGTCCTGCCAACCGCCACTCCTGGTAACTGCAACACAACTGTGCTTGGGAACTGGAGTCTGATTGAACTCGCTAACTAGGGGGTTACCTCAGCAAAGGACTCCCTCAGGGTCTGTTGTGCCCCAACTCCTCCTGGGCGCTGGGGCGCCCGAAGACTGCGACAGATCTTTCAGCAGCTGGGCCCAGGGGCTGCGACGCCAAAGCAGCTTCATCAGAGACGCCGAGGGACGTCAGGACGGATAAGTGACACTATAGGAAATAAGGACCTGTAGTCGGCCATATCGTGGCCCTATAGTAACCGTCCTTTGCCGGGTTAGTCGTGTTCTCTTTAAAAGTGTTTGTTTGTGCTGAGTCCCTGCGAGGACAAAAGAAGTTACTTTGTTTTGGTTGCTTAGTATAGCCCTAGCGGCTTACATTTATAAAAGTTTCCCCCAAAGTACAACTCAATCTTGCGTCTCGTCACTGCATCCTGCGTACCTGCTATTACCTACACATGAAAGCACTAAGAGATTCGTTTGTTGCTCCTTGGACCGGGTTGCCGGTAGCTATGAGAGATGAGTGGGTCTAGCTACCCTCTGGGTATGGTTAACAGCCTATTTAATGAAGGCTGTTGCTTGGCCTGTGTGTTAGGAGGGAGAAGACAACCTGTGTGTGTTTGGCTCCAGACTAAGCCTGAATACTGGACACTACCCCAGTCTGTGTGCCCACAGGCCTGGCGGAGAAGAGACCTGCTATGGACATTTTACTTTGCCAGATCTAAAAGCTGTTTGTTTTCTGTTTGGCTTCTTGGTTTATGAAGCAATAAACCCACATGGACTTTTAAAGGAACAAGCCTCCTGTCTTCCTCCCATCGCACTCAAGTGAGTAAAACCCCTACAAAATATATATATATATATATATATATATATATCCTTTTCTTCATCCACCATCATCCATTGTTCAACCACCATCCCATCCTGTAGACTAACATGATACTCTACAGCAGCATCTGCACCCTTCATCAACTCTGACCCTATATGCTGAGCACATTATACCTTCAGCATTAAAAAACATCTTTAAAAGACAACTACCTTTTACCTTTGGCACCCCCTTACATGTCCCCAGATTTAATAGGTTCAGTCCAGTATATCGGTGTTTGCTCAGCCTGTCTGGGCTCCCAACAAGGCTTCCACGTGGTCACATGTTTGCTATATCCTTTGGTCACGAGAAAATATGCTAAGGTTTGCTGGATTTTACTTTCATCAAAAAACCTTTAGTCAAGACTTTGAAAGGGAGAAATCAAGATGATTAATTAAAACCAATTGTTGGTTAGGAACACAGTTGTCTGCAATGGACCAATATTTTTATATGGATCCATTTCTGATTTGGGGCAGGTTTAAATACAGACTCACCAAACTATCTCGATTTCCATTATGAGTACTTTATCTCAAGTCATTATTGTGATGCGTAATGTGAGGGATCCTACAAAAAAAGGCAAATAGACTCCAACATTGCTGCATTTTGCATTAGGTTTTCTTCCACTGCTATTAGGACTGCTGACAAAAAATAGGTTTTTAGTGAATTAGGAACCATTATTTTTTTAATTTCCTAATAAAATATGCCAACTACAGCTTCAACTCAAATGAGTACTCTCATCTCAGACAGTTAAGGCATATCCACATCTGGTAAATGAGTTTATCACTTACCTCCCATTCTGACAAGCAAGGTCCCCATATGCTGTTTATTTGCTATTGTGGAATAAGATTCAATACACACTCTCTCTTTTGATGAGTTAATGGGAACTTGGCATTTGATTCATGCTGCCAAATGGTGGGCAACAGGAATCAGAGGCATTCTGCATGATTGTTTTTCTTTAAAATGATGTGGCATTTCAGAGACAATCTACTTTATAGATCCAGCAGGAGGACATAACTGGAGGTGAGGCTAGTCCGACTCTTCCCATGGCCGGCTCATCCCAGTACCGCTAAAGGTGATTATTAACAAGTCTCCCCCTATCTACACACAAAGGAGAGACATGTCAGTCACCTGCAGTAGAATTTCGGAGAAAAATATACCTGGTTGCAATTGTGCATCCAGGCTCTGATTCATGCTGCCTGTGGTTTGGGTAGTATGATTCAGAAGATCCATTCTCCTTAAGACTATGGATATGCCGTAAATGCGGAGATGTGAACTCCCATTTAATGACATTGGTTTATGATAAAATGGTAAAACATTTACATACTGTAACTAAAACTAGTTTGCAGTGTAATTTTTATATCTGTTATTGAACTGATCCTGCACCAAAATTGCTCTTGTTTGACTGTATTATCGTCATTTCCATTACCCCATCCCCCAATACACCTACGCCTATACAGAAGAGGCATGTCACTGACATTTGGTCTTTATGAGGATTAAGAACAGACAATTCATTACAAGGGAAGAAATACTTTGCCTTGTTCATATATTAAGAGCAGATACTGAGATTTCCCTCCAGAATACAGAACAAGACTAACAATGTTGTTCCATTTCAACAGATACAAAATAACAAAAGATTAAGATTTAGATTCATTATTCAGAGCAAGAGACATAATACATTTGTCAATATTGGTTAATATGGAAACTGGACAGAAAGAATCACTTGTCTTTGTAAATTAGATGATGAGAATTAGTACATTTCTGCCTCTTTGTTTTATATTGGCAATCTAATTATAAGGGAAAAAATGCACTTTATGTAGCAGGCAGTAAATTCAATCACTTCTGCCGAGCAGTCAGATTGGGGGGTTAAAAAGGGTGGTGGGGGTCTTAAGTCTTTTAAATGGCCAGCTGCTGTTCCTATGCCCCTTTCTATACCCCCTCCTCCCCCTCCCTACTTATGGTTGAGGAATATCCCATTACCGAGTTCAGATCCGTTGTTTGTATGCGCCAACACGCAAAATAAACATGAAAAATAACTCTAAAGAGCCGAACTAGCCTCTAGCCCTCCCACTGTAATTAGATGCCGGAGCGCAGAGTTCTGCTTGAACACTTGTCCCATTTTATATATCAGTTTGATATTTCTCTATTTGCTTGTTTAATGGCTGGGTTTGATCAGAAGAATTAATGCACGGGATTGTTTTACTGCAAACTGAGCCTGGCTGACTTATTAGACACAGAAATCTTATGTATACTGGCTTTAAGATTTATATCCCTTTGAAAAGGTTATGTCCCTGTAAATACCCCCACTATCAGTGCAAAGCTTGTCATAAAGGCCACATAAAAAAATGTACAAAAAAAAATTGCAAGCTATAATATATATTTTAAACAGGTTTTTGCGTATTCTATCTTCATGAGCGCACTGCTCCCCTAACTTCTGGCTTCCTGCTTGCTGTGCTTACTGGAGGCAGGGTGCTCCTCATGACTGACAGTTTGGACCATTGACATCGCTGAACTATGACTCCAAACTGAGTGCTCTCCAATTCTGGAAGCATGTAAACAGGTCACGGGATGCAACGCGCAGATGTGAGCAAAGCGGAAATAACCAATTCAACTGAATATTTCCCTGATGCAGGAATGAGAAGTAGTGGTTTAATAGAAAGGATATATGAAATATAAAACAGTATAAATTCAGTATACAATATATAATGGTGATATCAGCACACTACGATTCTTACAGTAAATTTTCTATATTATTTAGCTAATCTCCAACGCATAGTGTTTACTAACATATAAAGGTCTATCACAATGTTCCCTTCTCTTCTGTTAGGCCCTAGCAGGGGTCTCTGGTTCTTCCTGCTAGGCCACAAGTCCTTCTGACAAAGTCAAACAATATTCTCTGAGCCTTTCTCACACTGGCTGGTCACTGTCCCGTCTGCTGCACTAACCCAGACTGCACCCTGTACAGTACATCAGTGCTTAAAGCAATGGCCTGGCTTACTCGCGCCTCTGCTTCGCCACCATGGATGTCCACTTTCAGTTCAAGGTCCTCACCGGGTCTTCAATGCTTGACCATCAACGAGCGTCTATCAGACGTCTATTGGGCTAGGGACAAACGAGAGATGGGTCCCTGGTCTTGACCGGCGCAGACTGGTTCTCAGCTCTTGCCTGGTACGAATCTGCAACTGAGGCCTTTGCTGATGTGGTCTGGTTAATGAACCTTGACCAGCTTAGTTTGGACCCTGGTCACAGGCACACCGTGACTGTCATGATTCATTTTTGGATTCATGGCAGCTCTGGTTCTGCTATAAATTAAATATTGAATTTTTTCATTTTGGGCCTTCAAGGGTTAATGTCAGTATTCTTGTTGGCAGCTGCTTTGTTGATGGTCAGCTGATGTGGGTGGTGACCGTTCCCACCATCCTTTAAATAGTCACAAAACACATCAGCTGCCTGTCAGTAATAGAGCTATCTTTGCAGGCCATCCTTGAGTTAGGAGCTCTTTAATGTCAGTGGTATAGCTGCTACTGTCGTGGTGTTTTGGATTCCTGGTGCCGTATCCTCTGCTGGCTGGAGCATTGCAGCAGAGCAAGTTGCTGAGCATTATATCACTTTTCTTTGTCTGTCACATCCCCTGTGTTGTTACCATCTGCAGTGGTGAGGCTAGCAACCTTGCCGGCTAGTGCACTAGCCATGGTGTATTGAACTGTCAATCAGGGACCAGGCACGTGATGGTGGCGGGGGAAAGGACCCTCATAGGGCATTGGGCGAGTTTAGGGACAGGCGTAGGTTGGAGTCAGGTGGTGCCCCACTACTTGCTCCCTACTGTCAGGGCCTTCCTCGCCCTTTTCCATCGCGTTGTTGGTGTATGTTGTGTTATCTGCCAGACTTACCCATGCCGAGCATGACAGTGACATGCTGACTCAGGCCTCGTAGCTCATTCCGTTATTTCAGCCTCAGCGTCCCCCTGCACACATGTACTGCTCATCTCACTGGTTCCTGTCTTGCTGCTCTGGACTTTTATATCATGGCACTGCGACATTACGTCTGCTCTGCATGATCTTGATCAGGTGCTCCATCTAGACCATTTCTCCCCAAAACTCTTCCTCTTTTTGTTGGTTCCACAAGGCTTTAAGTGGCAGTCTATGAACATAAATGCCGCATAGCACTGGGGAATTTCATCCTTTGTGACACACCCTCTTACATACAGAAGCAGCTTTGCCATTGCAGCATCGGAGAAGTGTAGGTGCACTGAACCTGGCCAGATACAGCAATCCAGACAGCATGAGACCAGTACTTGCAAGTTCTTTAGAAAATAACTTGTAAGTGCACTGCTCTTTACCTTAGCATACTGGCCAACTCAGTAAAATTGCAAGTACTAAAATATAAAATTATAAATTCATCTGTTCTTGAAAATGGGGTGGGGGTAATAAGAGGTAAATTACACAGTTGCTTTTTATTACAAGCACTTAGCAATTCTACCCATTTAGAAAGATAAAACAGCCTGGTTACATAACTGAAAACAGGTATTCTCTGAAACAGTAGTTTGATGATCACAAGCAGAACAAATGTAATCTCAGAACCAGCTACAGTGAGGACATGAGGACAAGAGAGAGGCATTTATTATTTTGAATAGTTTATACCTGGCCATACCCAATGGAGTTTAGTTTTCAAAATAACTTGTGGATATAGGTTGGCTTTTATTGATGGGTTGGAAGGTGTTTAAAGATCTTTTTGACACTTGATGTGAATTCATTATGTGGCTCAACCAGCTTTCCTAGAATTAGTAACAAATGCTCAGAGCAATGTCCAATAATTCCAACCTGTCTGGTTAGTGTCTGTTTTGCTCATACACAAAAAAGCATGGACAGTTATCATGACAGTTTTGACTCTTTCTATAGCCAGCAGCTATCTCGGCCAACTCTCCCATGCACAAGTGCTTGCTTGGTCCAGCACTCCTGTGTTCTCTATGGGAGAGCCGCTGCCAAACATATCTGGTGGCTTATCTCAGGGAGATTTAACCCCTTCACCCGCAAGGGTGGTTTGCACATTCATGACCGGGCCAATTTTTACAATTCTGACCACTGTACCTTTATGAGGTCATAACTCTGGAACGCTTCTATGGATCCCGGTGATTCTGACATTGTTTTCTCGTGACATATTGTACTTCATGTTAGTGGTAAAATTTCATTCAAATAACTTGCGTTTATTTGTGAAAAAAGCGGAAATTTGGCAAAAATTTTGAAAATTTCGCAATTTTCCAACTTTGAATTTTTATGCCCTTAAATCACAGAGATACGGCACACAAAAAACTTGATAACTAACATTTCCCACATGTTTACTTTACATCAGCACAATTTTGGAACCAAAATTTTTTTTTGTTAGGAAGTTATAAGGGTTAAAAGTTGACCAGCGATTTCTCATTTTTACAACACCATTTTATTTTTAGGACCACATCACATTTGAAGCCACTTTGAGGGGTCTATATGATAGAAAATACCCAAAAGTGACACCATTCTAAAAACTGCACCCCTTAAGGTGCTCAAAACCACATTCAAGAAGTTTATTAACCCTTTAGGTGCGTCACAGGAATTTTTTTGAATATTTAAAAAAAAATGAACATCTAACTTTTTTTCACAAAAAAAATACTTCAGGTTCAATTTTTTTTATTTTACCAAGGGTAACAGGAGAAATTGGACTGCAAAAGTTATTGTGCAATTTGTCCTGAGTACGCTGATACCTGATTTGTGGGGGGGAACGACTGTTTCGGCGCATGGCAGAGCTCAGAATGGAAGGAGCGCCATTTGACTTTTTCAATGCAAAATTGGCTGGAATTCAGATCGGACGCCATATCACGTTTGGAGAGTCCCTGATGTACCTAAACAGTGGAAACCCCCTACAAGTGACCCTATTTTGGAAACTAGAGCCCCCAAGGAACTTATCTAGATATGTGGTGAGAACTTTGAACCCACAAGGGCTTTACAGAAGTTTATAACGTACAGCGGTACAATTAAAAAATCATATTTTTTCCCCAAAAATGATCTTTTCACCCCAATTTTTATTTTCCCAAGGGTAACAGGACCCTAAAAGTTATTGTGCAATTTGTCCTGAGTATGCTGATACCCCACATGTGGGGGTAAACCACTATTTGGGCGCATGGCAGAGCTCGGAAGGGAAGCAGCGCCATTTGACGTTTTTGGCTGGAATTGAGATCGGACATCATGTAGCGATTGGAAAACCCCTGATGTACCAAAACAGTGGAAACCCCCCACAAATGACACCATTTTGGAAACTAGACCCCCTAAGGAACTTGTCTAGATGTGTGGTGAGAACTTTGAACCCCCAAGGGCTTCACAGAAGTTTATAACATAAAGCCGTACAATTAAAAAATCATATTTTTTCCACAAAAATGATCTTTTCACCCTCAGTTCTTATTTTTCCAAGGGTAACAGCACCCTAAAAGTTATTGTGTAATTTGTCCTGAGTACGCTGATACCCCACATGTGGGGGTAAACCACTATTTTGGCGCATGACAGAGCTCGGAAGGGAAGCAGCGCCATTTGACGTTTTTGGCTGGAATTGAGATCGGACACCATGTCGCGATTGGAAAACCCCTGATGTACCTAAACAGTGGAAAACCCCCACAAATGACACCATTTTGTAAACTAGACCCCCAAAGGAACTTATCTAGATGTGTGGTGAGCACTTTGAACCCCCCAGTGCTTCACAGAAGTTTATAACGCCCGGGCGTGAAAATAAAAAATTCGTATTTTTTCCACAAACATGATCTTTTAGTCACCATTTTTTTTATTTTCCCAAGGGTAACAGGAGAAATTGGACCCCAAAAGTTGTTGTCCAATTTGTCCTGAGTATGCTGATACCCCATATGTGGGAGAAAACTACTGTATGGACACACGTCAGGGCTCGGAAGGGAAGTAGTGACGTTTTGGAATGCAGACATTGATGGAATGGTCTACGGGTGTCATGTTGCCTTTGGAGAGCTCCTAATGTACCTAAACAGTGGAAACCCCCCACAAATGACCCCATTTTGAAAACTAGACCCCCTAAGGAACTTATCTAGATGTGAGGTGAGCACTTTGAACCCCCAAGGGCTTCACAGAGGTTTATAATGCCAGGGCATGAAAATAAAAAAATCGTATTTTTTCCACAAACATGATCAATTATTCCCCAATTTTTTTATTTTCCCAAGGGTAACAGGAGAAATTGAACCCCAAAAGTTGTTGTCCAATTTGTCCTGAGTACGCTGACACCCCATATGTGGGAGAAAACTACTGTATGGACACACGTCAGGGCTCGGAAGGGAAGTAGTGACGTTTTGGAATGCAGACTTTGATGGAATGGTCTGCGGGTGTCATGTTGCCTTTGGAGTGCCCCTAATGTACCTAAACAGTGGAAACACCCACAAATGACCCCATTTTGGAAACGAAAACCCCTAAGGAACTTAGCTAGATGTGTGGTGAGCACTTTGAACCCCCAAGGGCTTCACAGAAGTTTATAATGCCCGGGCATGAAAATAAAAAAATTGTATTTTTTCCACAAACATGATCAATTAGTCCCCAATTTTTTCATTTTCCCAAGGGTAACAGGAGAAATTGGACCCCAAAAGTTGTTGTCCAATTTGTCATGAGTACGCTGACACCCCATATGTGGGAGAAAACTACTGTATGGACACACGTCGGGGCTCGGAAGGGAAGCAGTGCCATTTTGGAATGCAGACTTTGATGGAATGGTCTGCGGGTGTCATGTGCATTTGGAGAGCCCCTGATGTACCTATACTATTGAAACTCCCCACAAGTGACCCCATTTTGGACACTAGACCCCCCCACTGAACTTATCTAGATGTGTGGTGAGCACTTTGAATCCCCAAGTGCTTCACAGAAGTTTATAACGCTTGGACGTGAAAATAAAAAAATCATTTTTTTCCACAAAAATGATATTTTTGCCCCCAATTTTTTATTTTCCTAAGGGTAACAGGAGAAATTGGACCCCAAAAATTGTTTTGCAATTTGTCCTGAGTAGGCTGATACCCTACATGTGGGGGTAAAACACTGTTTGGGCGCATGGCAGAGCTTGGAAGGGAAGGAGCACCATATGACTTTTTCAACTCAGAATTGGCTGGAATTGAGATCAGACGCAATGTTGCATTTGGAGAGCCCCTGATGTGCCCAAACAGTGGAAACCCCCAATTCTAACTCCAATCCGAACCCCAACACACCCCTAACCCTAATCTCAGCCCTAACCCTAGCCCTAACCCTAACCCTAACCCTAGCCCTAACCCTAACCCTAGCCCTAACCCTAACGCTAACCCTAACCCTAGCCCTAACCCTAACCCTAATGGAAAAATGGAAATAAATACATTTTTTTAATTTTATTATTTTTCCCTAACTAAGGGGGTGATAACGGGGGGTTTGATTTACTATTTATGGCGGTTTTTATTTTTGGCAGCTGTCGCACGCTAAAAGACGCTTTTTATTGTAAAAATTGTTTTTGCATCACCACATATTGAGAGCTATAATTTTTCCGTATTTTGACCCACCGAGTCATGTCAGGTCTTATTTCTTGCGGGACGAGCTGACGTTTTTATTGGTACCATTTTCGGGCACGTGACATTTTTTGATCGCTTTTTTTTCCGATTTTTGGGACGCAGAATGAACAAAAACCAGCGTTTCATGAATTTCTTTTGGGGGAGTGCGTTTACACCGTTCCGCGTACGGTAAAATTGATAAAGCGGTTTAATTCTTCGTGTCAGTACGGTTAGAGTGATACCTCATTTAGGTCGTTTTTTATGTTTTGTCGGTTTTTTGCAATGAAAATTATTTTATATAAAAAATAATTATTTTTGCATCGCTTTATTCTGCGAGCTATAACTTTTTTATTTTTTCGCTGATGATGCTGTGTGGTGGCTCATTTTTTGCGGGACAAGATGATGTTTTCAGTGGTACCATGGATATTTATATGCGTCTTTTTGATCGCGCGTTATTACACTTTTTGTTTGGCGGTATGATAATAAATCATTATTTTTTGCTTCGTTTTTTATTTTTATTTTTAAAGGGGTTCGCTAAAGGGGTTAACTAATGGGACAGTTTTATAGGGCGGGTCGTTCCGGACGCGGCGATACCTAATATGTGTACTTTTATTGTTTTGGGTTTTTTTTATTTTCAAAAAATGAATTTATTGGGGAATATATATTTTTTTTTTACTAATTTATTTGGCGATTTTTTTAAAATTATTTTTACACTTTTTTTATTTTTTTTTACTTTATTACATAGTCCCAGGTGGGACATCACTGTCCTGTGACAGATCGCTGATCTGTCACATCACAGATCACTGTGACAGATCAGCAATCTGTCACAGGCATTGAAGAAGACTTCCTCTTGCCTGCGCTTTGCAGGCACTGAGGAAGCCAGCTTCCTCCAGGCCCCCGAAGGCCCCGTCGCCATCTTGGATTCGGGGGCCTGGAGGAAAGGAGCCCCCCGCAGCAGCGCTGCACATTGCGCTGCCGTGAGGGGCTCAGGGAAGCACGGAGGGAGCCCCCTCCCTGCCGATGCTTCCCTTTAACTCCCGGTACACCGCGATCATGTTTGATCACGGTGTGCAAGGGGTTAACGTGTCGGGGCGGTCCGTGACTGCCCCTGACACATTGTGCCTGGTGTCAGCTGTGATAATCAGCTGACACCCGGCCGCAATCAGCGGCGCTCACCACGTGGGCGCCGCTGATCGCGGTAGACGTACTATCCCGTCCATGGGCATAGGGGCCCGGGTCCCATGGACGGGATAGTACGTCGGATGTCAGGAAGGGGTTAAAGGAACAACAGTCCAAAATTGATGGATCCTTAACTCCCTGACAACGATTTGTCAGGAGCTCCCATAAATACTAGATTTTCATCCAAACCTGTCATTATTGGTGTGCTCTGCCAATGTTAGTCTAATATGTACAGTTGTGGCCAAAAGTATTGACACCCCTGCAATTCTGTCAGATAATACTCAGTTTCTTCCTGAAAATGATTGCAAACACAAATTCTTTGTTATTATTATCTTCATTTCATTTGTCTTAAATGAAAAAACAAAAAGAATTGTCCAAAAGCCAAATTGGATATAATTCCACACCAAACATAAAAAAGAGGGTGGACAAAAGTATTGGCACTGTTCGAAAAATCATGTGACGCTTCTCTAATTTGTGTAATTAACAGCACCTGTAACTGACCTGTGGCACCTAACAGGTGTTGGCAATAACTAAATCACACTTGCAGCCAGTTGACATGGATTAAAGTTGACTCAACCTCTGTCCTGTGTCCTTGTGTGTACCACATTGAGCATGGAGAAAAGAAAGAAGACCAAAGAACTGTCTGAGGACTTGAGAAACCAAATTGTGAGGAAGCATGAGCAATCTCAAGGCTACCAGTCCATCTCCAAAGAACTGAATGTTCCTGTGTCTACCGTGTGCAGTGTCATCAAGAAGTTTAAAGCCCATGGCACTGTGGCTAACCTCCCTAGATGTGGACGGAAAAGAAAAATTGACAAGAGATTTTAACGCAAGATTGTGCGGATGTTGGATAAAGAACCTCGACTAACATCCAAACAAGTTCAAGCTGCCCTGCAGTCCGAGGGTACAACAGTGTCAACCCGTACTATCCGTCGGCGTCTGAATGAAAAGGGACTGTATGGTAGGAGACCCAGGAAGACCCCACTTCTTACCCCGAGACATAAAAAAGCCAGGCTGGAGTTTGCCAAAACTTACCTGAAAAAGCCTAAAACGTTTTGGAAGAATGTTCTCTGGTCAGATGAGACAAAAGTAGATCTTTTTGGGCAAAGGCATCAAGATAGAGTTTACAGGAGAAAAAAAGAGGCATTCAAAGAAAAGAACACGGTCCCTACAGTCAAACATGACAGAGGTTCCCTGATGTTTTGGGGTTGCTTTGCTGCCTCTGGCACTGGACTGCTTGACCGTGTGCATGGCATTATGAAGTCTGAAGACTACCAACAAATTTTGCAGCATAATGTAGGGCCCAGTGTGAGAAAGCTGGGTCTCCCTCAGAGGTCATGGGTCTTCCAGCAGGACAATGACCCAAAACACACTTTAAAAAGCACTAGAAAATGGTTTGAGAGAAAGCACAGGAGACTTCTAAGGTGGCCAGCAATGAGTCCAGACCTGAATCCCATAGGACACCTGTGGAGAGATCTAAAAATGGCAGTTTGGAGAAGGCACCCTTCAAATATCAGGGACCTGGAGCAGTTTGCCAAAGAAGAATGGTCTAAAATTCCAGCAGAGCATTGTAAGAAACTCATTGATGGTTACCAGAAGCGGTTGGTCGCAGTTAAGGTTGTGCAACCAAGTATTAGGCTGAGGGTGCCAATACTTTTGTCTAATCAAAAAAATTTTGGCACTCAACTCGTTGCAAAGATGAAGAATTTTTATTTGCAGTCACAAATATGGATGTTTCGGCTGTATCAACTAGCCTTCATCAGTAAACAAGACTGCTCCTATCTCTATAATTTTCTGGACATTATATTGTATGACCAATAGTAAATTAGGTGCTATTGGAGGTGATACCATCCACCATGTAAGAACTGGTATATAAACCTATAGATTTCAAAGAGAAGGGGTAGTAGAGAAATATTCCAAACGAGATCATATACAGGATTATTAGATCTGTGACTTTTAAAAGCTCCAAAGGTTGCACCAACCAGAAGTTGGCATAAACATCCTATGGCTATGCCTGAAGGGAATTGTCCCAAAGGGGATTACTTGTGGGATTGTTAAATCCTGTGACTCATAGAAAACCCCAATTTCGTGCTGTAAGAACAGCAGCTGGCTGTAGTTTCAAATGTCTGTCATTGGTGGGTGGCAGCAGGACCTGTGTGGATGCCGTGTTCACACAGGTCCTGCTGCCACCCACCAATGACAGACATTTGAAACTACAGCCAGCTGCTGTTCTTACAGCACGAAATTGGGGTTTTCTATGAGTCACAGGATTTAACAATCCCACAAGTAATCCCCTTTGGGACAATTCCCTTCAGGCATAGCCATAGGATGTTTATGCCAACTTCTGGTTGGTGTAACCTTTGGAGCTTTACTGATGAAGGCTAGTTGATACAGCCGAAACGTCTATATTTGTGACTGCAAATAAAAATTCTTCATCTTTGCAACGAATTGAGTGCCAAAAAATTTTTGATTATTCTATACTGGTGTGGGAACCTTCTTTTGTGCACCGACACAGCTGTGCCACGTTATACTATTGAATACTTTTGTCTGGCCCATTTTTGGAGTTTTGTGTGAAATGATCAATGCTTTGCTTTTTGCTTCATTCTCTTTTGTGTTTTTTCATTTAAGACAAATTAAATGAAGATAATAATACCAAAGAATTTGTGATTGCAATCATTTTCTGGAAGAAACTGAGTATTATCTGACAGAATTGCAGGGGTGTCAATACTTTTGGCCACGACTGTAAGGGTGCCTTACTACTAGATATGGATGAACCCAAACAGTGTCCATACACCTACTGTTCCGGCATGGACACCAAACACAGACTTCACCAGGAAGTCCGTGTTACTGTTCGGGTTTGGCCCCCGAACACTGGGTGTTTGTCGCGCTGTCATGTGCATGACAGCATGGCAAACAATGCTTCTGACCATCCAGGCTGTGAACCACTGATGAATGAGGTGCTGCATCATTGACTAGCGGTGACTTCATCGAGGTTACCGCAGGTCACTGAGGTTGCGTTCCCAGCCAGGCCAATGAAATGCAGTGACCTCAGCACTGAGAAAAAATCTCATGGTGCAGAGGAGCATTCACTAAGCATCTCACCAAGGTCACCACAGTTCAGAACTATAGACATGTGAGGGATATTTTTGTTTTTTATTTTTGTTTTATAACAGGGGATGAGTGATTACAGTGGAATTAGGTGTTAGGTGAGTATAACTGTGTTTATTATTTTTAAATAAAAAAGGAAAACTGTGTTTTTGTTTTTATTTAAAATAAAGAACTTTATTATTGCTGTGTCTTTATTTACAATATAACTATAGGATTAGTAATGGATAGGTGTCTTATAGATGCCGCTCCATTACTAAGCTGTGGGCTTGATGTCACCGGACAATACAAAGGTGACATCAACCCCACAAATATTACCCCACTTGCCGTACCTACAGGGCAAGTGGGAAGAGCCAGGCAAAATGCCAGAATTAGCATGTTTAATAGTTGTGCATTTTCTTGGCGGCTGTGGGCTGCTAATTTTAGGCTGGGAGTTTCAATATCCATGGCACCTAATCAGCTTGAGCATACCAGCTGCCAGCTGTCTGCTGACTGAATACTCTCATCAGCTGCTCCTGCTCCCACTGATATTAGCAGCAGGCGTTGGCTGATGGGAGCACTAGTCCCATCAGCTGACATCAATGTTCGGAGGTAAACTTTATACCTCCGATCACAGCTGCGCACTCACGCTGTCATTTGACAGCTTGGGAAACATGGCTGTCTGACCTGTGGTAATTAATTTACCGCCAATCAGAAGCAGTATTTGCTGCGCTGTCATGCACATGACAGTACAATGTAAGAAAAGAACATGCATATATTTAGGATCACCACACAAGATACAATTAGATATATCAAAATATATTTTATTGTTTACAGAACCAGAAAACCACACACAGTTTAACCCCTTTCTGTCATGTCACGTAATATCCCGTCCATGTGCCCTGGGACTTAAGTCCCAGGGACGGGATAGTACGTCACAGCGATCAGCGGCGCCCACGTGGTGAGCGCCGCTGATCGCGGCCGGGTGTCAGCTGATTATCACAGCTGACACCCGGCACAATGTGTCAGGGACGGTCATGGACCGCCCCCGACACGTTAACCCCTTGCACACCGCGATCAAACATGATCGCGGCGTACCGGGGGTTAAAGGGAAGCATCGGCAGGGAGGGGGCTCTATTATGAGTTCATTTTCCCCTTCACCATTGAGGTCTGATGAACTCCCTCTTCTGGTGAAGGAAGGTAGTGAGGCTGATTACCAAGCACCTGAGCTGGGAGAGGATGACTGGGCGACGGGGATCTCTGACTGGATATAAGGCAGCCGACGCCCTTCCTCCTCGCTGGTGATTTCTCTGTGGAATTCTAGGAGACCAGTCTGATTCCTGCTCCTCAAAAGCTAAGTTTTCTGCTTTGCCTTTTTGCATTTGTGTTTTGGTTTTAGTTTGCCTTGCTTTTCTGGATTCTGCCATTCCCTGCTGGGGTGAGCTGAATTCCTTTTTTGTCGGTTGCTCTGTCTTCAGAAAATACCTGAGTACTGACATAGTCTTTTTGAAGCCTAGCGTCTTCAGGGCCTTTTTCCCTGTCAGTCTGTTGGCTCTTATTTTCATAGGGTTTTTCGCGGATTGCAGACAGCAGCTTTCCTATCCTGTCCTGTCTAGTCAGCTTGGGCCCCATCATTTGCTCAGTCTATCTTTCTATCTGTGTTAGTGTTTTTTCTTCTTGCTTCACCGTCATTATATGTTGGGGGCTGCCTATTGCTTTGGGGTCTGCTCTGGGGCAGTTTAGATTTCCCTTTCTGTCTTTAGGCTAGGCAGTTCTCCGGCTGTGATCGAGGGGTCTAGGGCATCGTAGGAACCCCCCATGGCTACTGCTAGTTGTTGTTGATAGGTTCAGGGGTCTGCAATCCGATAGCTGCCAACTTCTCTGGTTTTCTGGACTTAGCTAGCATTTCTGTTTTTGCCTCCTACGGTGACTCATTCATAACACGGCTCCCTCCGTGCTTCCCTGAGCCCCCCACAGCAGCGCAATGTGCAGCGCTGCTGTGGGGGCTCTTTCCCTGCAGGTCCCCAAATCAAAAATGGCGACGGGGACCTTCGGGGGCTTGCAGGGAGCTGGCTTCCTCAGTGCCTGCAAAGTGCAGGCACGAGTAAGCCTTGTGCAGTGCCTGTGACAGATCGCTGATCTGTCACAGTGATCTGTGATGTGACAGATCAGCGATCTGTCCCAGGACAGTGATGTCCCACCTGGTACAAAGTAATAAAGTTAAAAAAAAAGTGTAAAAATAATTTTTAAAAAAATCGCTAAAAAATTTAAAAAAAAATATTCCCTAATAAATTCATTTTTTTTTAAATAAAAAAAACAATAAAAGTACACATTTGGTATCGCCGCGTACGTAATGACCCACCCTATAAAACTGTCCCATTAGTTAACCCATTTAGCTAACCCCTTAAAAAATAAAGATAAAAAGCGAAGCAAAAATAATGATTTATTATCATACAACCGAACAAAAAGTGCAATAACGCGCGATCAAAAAGACGCATATAAATTTGCATGGTACTGCTGAAAACGTCATCTTATCCCGCAAAAAACAAGCTGCCATACAGCGTCATCAGTGAAAAAATATAAAAACTATAGCTTGCAGAATAAAGCGATGCAAAAATAATTATTTTTTATATAAAATTGTTTTCATTGCATAAAAGCGCCAAAAACAAAAAAAAGACATAAATGAGGTATCGCTGTAACTGTACTGACCCGAAGAATAAAAGCACTTTATCAATTTTACCGCATGCGGAACGGTGTAAATGCACCCCCTATAAAAGCGTCAACTCATCCCGCAAAAAATAAGACCTCATATGACTCAGTGGGTAAAAATATGGAAAAATTATAGCTCTCAATATGTGGTGATGCAAAAACTATTTTTACAATAAAAAGCGTCTTTTAGCGTGCGACAGCTGCCAAGCATAAAAACCGCCATAAATAGTAAATCAAACCCCCCGTTATCACTCCATTAGTTAGGGAAAAATAATAAAACAAAAAAAAATATTTATTTCCATTTTCCCATTAGGGTTAGGGTTAGGGCTAGGGCTGAGATTAGGGTTAGGGGTGTGTTGGGGTTAGGGTTGGAGTTAGAATTGGGGGGTTTCCACTGTTTGTGCACATCAGGTGCTCTCCAAATGCAACATGGCGTCTGATCTCAATTCCATCCAATTCTGCGTTGACAAAGTCAAATGGTGCTCCTTCCCTTCCAAACTCTGCCATGCGCCCAAACAGTGTTTTATCCCCACATATAGGGTATCAGTGTACTCAGGACAAATTGCAAAACAACTTTTGGGGTATAATTTCTCCTGTTACCCTTAGGAAAATAAAAAATTGGGGGAAAAAATATCTTTTTTGTGGAAAAAAAAAATTTTTTATTTTCACGCCTGGGCGTTATAAACTTCTGTGAAGCACCTGGGGGTTCAAAGTGCTCACCACACATCTAGATAAGTTCCGTGGGGGATCTAGTTTCCAAAATGGGGTCACTTGTGGGGAGTTTCAATAGTTTAGGTACATCAGGGGCTCTCCAAATGCACATGACACCCGCAGACCATTCCATCAAAGTCTGCATTCCAAAACGTCACTACTTCCCTTCCGAGCCCCGACGTGTTCCCATACAGTAGTTTTCTCCCACATATGAGGTATCAACGCACTCAGGACAAATTGGACAACAACTTTTGGGGTCCAATTTCTCCTGTTACCCTTGGGAAAATAAAAAAATTGGGGACTAAATGATCATGTTTGTGGAAAAAATACAATTTTTTTATTTTCATGCCCGGGCATTATAAACTTCTGTGAAGCCCTTTGGGGTTCAAAGTGCTCACCACACATCTAGATAAGTTCCTCAGGGGGTCTAGTTTCCAAAATGGTGTCACTTATGGGGGGTTTCCACTGGTTAGGCTCATTCGGGGCTCTCCAAAGGCAACATGACACCCGCAGAGCATTCCATCAAAGTCTGCATTCCAAAACGTCACTACTTCCCTTCCGAGCCCCGACGTGTGCCCATACAGTAGTTTTCTCCCACATTTGGGGTTTCAGCGTACTCAGGACAAATTGGACAACAACTTTTGGGGTCCAATTTCTCCTGGTACCCTTGGGAAAATAAAAAAATGGGGACTAAAAGATCATGTTTGTGGAAAAAATATGATTTTTTTATTTTCACGCCCGGGCGTTATAAACTTCTGTGAAGCACTGGGGGGTTCAAAGTGCTCACCACACATCTAGATAAGTTCCTTGGGGGGTCTAGTTTCCAAAATGGTGTAATTTGTGGAGGTTTTCACTGTTTTGGTACATCAGGGGCTTTCCAAACGCGACATGGTTTCCAATCTCAATTCCAGGCAAAAACGTTAAATGGCGCTGCTTCCCTTCCGAGCTCTGCCATGCGCCCAAATAGTGGTTTACCCCCACATGTGGGGTATCAGCGTACTCAGGACAAATTGCACAATAACTTTTAGGGTCCTGTTACCCTAGGGAATATAAAAATTAGGGGTGAAAAGATCATTTTTGTGGAAAAAATATGATTTTTTAATTGTACCGCTGTACTTCTGTGAAGCCCTTGTTGGTTCAAAGTTCTCACCACATATCTAGATAAGTTCCTTGGGGGGTGTAGTTTCCAAAATGGGGTCACTTGTGGGGGCTCAGGGGCTCTCCAAACGTGACATGGCGTCCAATCTGAATTCTAGCCAATTTTACATTGAAAAAGTCAAACGGCGCTCCTTCCCTTCTGAGCTCTGCCATGCGCCAAAACAGTGGTTCCCCCCCACGTATCAGGTATCAGCATACTCAGGACAAACTGCACAATAATTTTGCAGTTAAACTTCTCCTGTTACCCTTGGTAAAATAAAAAAAATTGAACCTGAAGTATTTTTTTTGTGAAAAAAGTTAAATGTTCATTTTTTTTAAATATTCAAAAAATTCCTATGAAGCACCTGAAGGGTTAATAAACTTCTTGAATGTGGTTTTGAGCACCTTAAGGGGTGCAGTTTTTAGAATGGTGTCACTTTTGGGTATTTTCTATCATATGTCCCTCAAAGTGGCTTCAAATGTGATGTGGTCCAAAATGGTGTTGCAAAAATGAGAAATCGCTGGTCAACTTTTAATCCTTATAACTTCCTAAGAAAAAAAAAATTGGGTTCCAAAATTGTGCTTATGTAAAGTAAACATGTGGGAAACGTTACTTATTTAGTTTTTTGTGTGCCATATCGCTGTGATTTAAGGGCATAAAAATTCAAAGTTGGAAAATTGCAAAATTTTCAAAATGTTCGCCAAATTTTCATTTTTTCACAAATAAACGCAAGTTATATGAATGAAATTTTATCACTAGCATGAAGTACATATGTCACGAGAAAACAATGTCAGAATCACCAGCATCCATGGAAACGTTCCAGAGTTATTATCTCATAAAGGGACAGTGGTCAGAATTGTAAAAATTGGCCCGGTCATGAACGTGCAAACCACCCTTGGGGGTTAAGGGGTTAAAAACACTTAAAAAATACAATAGATTTGGACAAACATAGTCCCCAAAAATCAGTATAAAGTAGTCAATGTTGTACAACCACTGGCCGCTGATAATTAATTATTGCACAAACCATGTATCATATAGAAATGCTGCTAATATAGCCCCACAGAATAAAGAAAAAAATATAAATAGGTATAAACCATATTATCAGGGAAGCGACAGACATGCAATTATAACCACCAATAGACTCCTGCTAGATCACAGACTCTTGTACCCTGAATGAAAAAATAACCTGATGGAAAGGCTACTGGCCTAAATGCAGTAAGGTGGACTAATACATCACCACAGACCAGTCAGTCAGGGAAAAGACGCAGTCGCTCCGTCATCTGGGAAGCAGTCATGCAGCCAAAATGGTGTATGATAACCCACTCGTTCCGAGACCCGAGGTGTCTTTTTCAAGGTGAGCTTGTCCGGTTCTGTTGTAACCAACTATTTAATCATAGATCATTAACTATAAATCATTACCAGCTGGCGGCCAGCGTCAGGAGAACGGCAGAAGGCATTGCGATCACGCACAGTGAGTCACCCGGAAGTGCTCGCTGGTCAGGGTCAGAGCATTTAGTGCGCTTGAGCGCCCACAGTGCGCGACACAAGCACAAGGTATTTACAATGATGTGCAGTGAGTCACCCGGAAGTGCCCACTGATCAGAGTCAGAGCCTATAGTGCGCTTGCGCGCCCAACGTAACTCCCGGAAGTCATACGTGTGTACATCGTGCATGCGCAGTGGCTCGCCCACAGTTGTTTGCGGGCAAAGCTATTGCTATTTGAATAAGTGTGCATGCTCACAGTAATACACAGGCATTCATAAGTAAGTATCACAGAAGCACTACATCACTATTGTTGATATGCATACCCCAAACATATTATAGCACATTAAAGGGAATCTGTCACCCTTTTTTTCGGCTTGCAGCTGCCGGCATAGACATCGGGGGCTTATCTACAGCATTTTGAGAGCTATAATTTTTCCATATTTTGACCCACTGAGTCATGTGAGGTCTTATTTTTTGCGGGACAAGTTGACTTTTTTACTGGTACCATTTTCGGGCACATGGCATTTTTTGTTCGCTTTTTATTGCGATTTTTGGGACGCAGAATGAACAAAAACCAGCATATCAAGAATTTCATTTGGGGGGTGCGTTTACACCGTTCCATTTGCAGTAAAATTGATAAGGCGGTTTTATTCTTCGGGTCAGTACGATTACAGCGATACCTCATTTATGTCTTTTTCTATGTTTTGACGCTTTTATGCAATGAAAACAATTTTATATAAAAAATAAATATTTTTGCATCTCTTTATTCTGTGAGCTATAACCTTTTATTTTTTCGCTGATGATATGTGGCAGCTCGTTTTTTGCGTGACAAGATGATGTTTTCAGTGGTACCATGGTTTTTTATATCCGTCTTTTTGATCGCGTCTTATTACACTTTTTGTTCGGCGGTATGATAATAAAGCATTATTTTTTGCTTTGTTTTTTATTTTTATTTTTTAAGGGGTTCACTAAAGCAGTTAACTAATGAGATAGTTTTATAGGGCGGGTCGTTATGGATGCGCCGATACTAAATATGTGCACTTTTATTGTTTGTTTTTTTTATTTCCAAAAAATGAATTTTTTTATTTATTTAGCGATTTTTTATAAATTATTTTTACACTTTTTTTTTTAACTTTATTATACTGTCCCAGGGGGGACATCACTGTCATCTGACAGATCGCTGATCTGTCACATCACAGATTGCTGTGACATATCAGCGATCTGGCACAGGCGCTGCACAGGCTTCCTCATACCTGCGATTTGCAGACACTGAGGAAGCCGGCTCCCTGCAGGCCCCGGAAGGTCCCCGCCGCAATATTGGGTCCGGGGACCTGCAGCGCAGCACATCGTGTTTGATCGCAGTGTACCAGGGCTTAACATGTTGGGGGCGGTCCGTGACTGCCCCTGACTAGAGTTGAGCGACTTTGCCTTTTTTCGGGTCGAGTCGGGTTTCATGAAACCCTACTTTCTCGAAAGTCGGGTCGAACGAAATCGGCCGATTATCGTGAAAAGTCGAAGGCCGACTGAAACACGAAACCCAATGCAAGTCAATGGGGAAGCAAAGTCGGCAGGGAGTGGAGGACATTAAACACACCTACTGAAGCTTGTCAACCTTAATTTACTTCATAAAAATAGTTACGCACTGAAAAATGGGGGTTATTTGGCTAAAGTTGTGGAGGGGTAGGGCTGGCTCCAAGTTTTCATGTGCCCTGGGCCAAAGAGCGCCCCTTTAACACATACCACAACTCATGATGCTCTGATACGGTAGAGAAATAGCGGTATAGTACAAGGAAAAATACTTCACTTCTTACATCTCATGACTGATTTCCACTTTAAATTCTCCAATAGCTCCAAAAACGGACAGTATATTACTCCATACAGTATTATGGCCACCGCATAGTGCGCTATATAGAGTAATGAGGCCCATATATTTCTCCATACAGAATCATTGGTCCCATATAATGTTTGAAACAGTATATGATGAGCTCCACATAATGCTACAGTATATGTTGGTCCCCATGGATGAAGCTCCACTGTCTTATGGGCCCAAATAATGCTCCATATATAATGGGCCCCATTTCTAATGCTCCAGTGTATAATGGGCCCTGTAAATGCTGCTCCAGTGTCTGATGTCCACCTTTGGAATGCTCCAGTGTATGGTGGGCCCCATATATCATTCTCCAGAGTATAGTGCTCCCCAAAAATTGCTGTCCCAACATTGAAAACAATTAAATAAGTCTCCTGGCTAGGAAATCCCTGTACTAGGACTGGGACACCTCGTTGTCCCCATCTTCCATCTCACTGCACTTGGCTGTTTAGGCAGAGGGCGTACAGACGTGATGTCATTGCGCTCTCTGATCAGAATATCACTGTCAGGACACGCGGAAGACATCATGGTGGTGGAGCAGGGAGAGGTAAGTATTTCAACGTTGCAAGTGCTGTGATCCGGAGCAAGCAGGGGGGGGCCCACTCGTTGGCGATGGCACTGGCACAGGGCCCCTCATAGTACGGCAGTGTGTCTGACGGTGGTTGGCGGCAGAGACACTTTTGCGTACTATGAAGGGCCCTGTGCCAGTGCCATCGCCCATGAGTATGCCCCCCACCTGCTCAAGGAACCTGCACTTTCATCTGCACCTTCCTCTTTGTCACCTTGTAAGGTGGTATAGTATGCGGGAAGGGGAACCTGAGTTTCCTCAGGGTCACATTCTGGCTGTGTAGAGTGTGAGGGGAATGTAGTGGTCTGGGTCAATGTACCAGCAGAATCATCTAGCAGTGGCTGGGCATCAGTGCACTTGTGGCGTCCCCAGGAGTACGGTCGCCACAGTGGCATTACACACTCCTCCTAGGGAGTGTGATGTCATGCTTGGGAGCAACGAAGGATCTCTCTAGCAGTTCAACCAACACACAACACATTTCCCACTCCAGGCCAGCAGGGAGACCTCTGAACCTGACTGCTGAGGAGCTGCTCTCTGTGGTCGGGAGGAGGTAAGTTAGGGCACTCCGTGCAGGGAAGAGGAAGTGTGTGGATGTGAGAAGGGGAGCTGGAGGATGAGCAGAGTTAAGGCTCACTCCTAGCTGGAGCGCATGGTCCGGATTCCGGTCTCCGAGTTTGTAGGGACACTGACGTTCCTGCAGCCGAAACCGGAGGAAGTAGCAGTTGTAAATGCTCTGTACCCAACTAAGGCTCGGAGGCCCCAGCATCGACGTGTGGGATCCAGAAGGAAAAGGCTACGGCTGCCTGACATATGAGAAAGTTCCAAAAGAGAGTCAACAGGGGGAACTTTATTGAACTCAGCACTGCGAATACCTCAGATAAGGGCTAGAACTGAGGCCACACTATCTAACTGCAGAGAGAGAATTCCAAATTGGCTTCCAGGCTGACCAACTCCTTCTCCATCTGTACTCTGGGTCCTGGACGGCACTTACCAAGTTCAGGTAAAGGAACTGCATGACTGTGTCTGTCATCTTTCTCCTGCGCCTGGCGCATGGCTCTGCTACTTCCTGCACTGCACACAATCTACCAACTCTTTCATCTGCCCTGCGACTACGGCCCTACCTGTGCAGGGCTTCTACATCTTAGCTGCACCACAACATCTGTCCCAGAGAAGCGACACTGCAGCTCTGGTCAATCTAATCAGAAACGACAGGTGGCGTCATGTACCATTTGTAACAACCCTGCTGGCATCACTACATGGCCTCCCATCCCCCACACACCAACTTACTTTCTCCTTCAAACCATGCTGTGAAATCTGTCTGTTGCCAGCCCTGAGCTCCATGTGCTATGCCTCTTGTTTTCCTGCTTGCTCTCCATGTTTCCTGACTGTGTATAGGGGGGCGGCGCCTGAACTCTCTGGTTCTTATGCAGTCTGGGTGCACCTGGGTAATCTGTCCCTGACCAACCACCTGGAGCCCTTGACTATTTAGTTTCGCCACTCCCACTGAAACATTGCCTGAGCAATGTCTATACTCAGTTAGTATTCCGCTGCTGAGGAAGCCAGGCCCTGTTCTGTCTGTCTCCTTCTTTGGAGGATTACTCTAGTCTTGCTTTGTACCCTGTCTGCCTGCCGGGAGGCTGAATATCCTGGTCCCTGTGTCTGTCCCTGTGCCTCTGTCTGAACTCAGTCTTACCTCTGTCTGTCAGTCTCCTTGTTTGTGGTTCCTTCCCTGCCGTGTCTTTCCTTGTGTCTTCTTTATCTGTGCATCTGCACGCTCGCAGCTCTGTCTGCACGGCTCCCTAGCCGCTCTGCCTGCACGGCTCCCTAGCCGCTCTGCCTGCACGGCTCCCTAGCCGCTCTGCCTGCACGGCTCCCTAGGCGCTCTGCCTGCACGGCTCCCTAGGCGCTCTGCCTGCACGGCTCCCTAGGCGCTCTGCCTGCACGGCTCCCTAGCCGCTCTGCCTGCACGGCTCCCTAGCCGCTCTGCCTGCACGGCTCCCTAGCCGCTCTGCCTGCTCCGCACTCCTGCGGCTCTGCCTGCTCCGCACTCCTGCGGCTCTGCCTGCTCCGCACTCCTGCGGCTCTACATGCTCCGCACTCCGGCGGGTCTGCCTGCTCCGCACTCCTGCGGCTCTGCCTGCCTGCACCTCCTGTGGCTCTGCCTGCTCCGCACTCCTGCGGCTCTGTCTACCTGCACCTCCTGTGTGAACAGGCCCAAACCTGTTCCTTCATACTCCATTCCTTCCTGCCTATATCCATACCTGCACCTCCTGTGTGAACAGGCCCAAACCTGTTCCTTCATATTCCATTCCTTCCTGCCTAGATCCATCCCTGTACCTCCTGTGTGAACAGGTCCAGATCCTGTTCCAGCATACACCACTCCCTCCTGCCTACACCTGCTGTGTGAACAGGTCCCTACCTGCTCCTTTTCATACCACGCCAATCTGTCCTGTGTCTCCAAGCCGTGCCCGCCTGTCCTGTGTCTCCAAGCCGTGCCCGCCTGTCCTGTGTCTCCAAGCCGTGCCCGCCTGTCCTGTGTCTCCAAGCCGTGCCCGCCTGTCCTGTGTCTCCAAGCCGTGTCCGCCTGCCCTGTGTCTCAGCCGTGCCTGTCGTATCCACCTGCCTGCCTGTCTATAGCCTCTGTCAAGGTGTCCTGTTCCCGAGTGGGATCAGCAGCCACAGCCAGACACCACCCTGGAGTGGCACCCGGCAGCTACCTGCCGCACAAGCCTGACCTCACCATCAGAGGCTCCAGTGAAGACCAAGGAAGCTGCCGTAGTTACGCCCCTTCCAGGGTAGTCTGGTTTGTGGCACAGTGGGGCCACAACCCCCCGGCTCGCGCCATTCAGCCAAGGCGCGAGCGTGACAGTTTGCTCAGGCCATGGTCCCCGCTGAGTCCCATGTCCTTTCGCCCTCGGAGCAAGATGAACTTTTTTGCCAGTATGGGCAACCAAATAAATTTACCCGGTCTGAAGCCCAATCCTTCACTGCTCCACCCACCATTGTGGTCTCCAATAGACTGTTTGCTCAACTAGAGGCTGGCATACCTAAAGTTAAACCTCCCTCGGACCCGCCAAGATATGATGGGAACCCCAAGCACTTTTGTGCCTTTATGGAGCAGTGCCTACGCTATTTTCAATGGCATGCTCCCTACTTCGCCAGCGATCGGGTAAAGGTAGGATTACTAATGTCCTACCTAACAGGAGATGCGTTGCAGTGGCTCAACCCCCTTTGGGAAGCAGGGGATCCCATCACCTCGAGCTTACCGGCCTTCCTGGTGGCCTTCTGCAAAGCCTTTGACAAGCCTGGTACAGTGTCTCCTGAAAAGTCTTCCCCTCCTAGCTTCCAGGAACGGATCAGACGAAAGAGACCTGTGGCCAATTCATCTTCTCCGTCTGTGACCGTCCATGACCCATCTGTTCCTCAGCCTGCCAAAGCAGCCCCCCATGCAAGATCCAAACGGTCTAAGAAAAAGGGGCTGGCTAGGTTGTCGCCAGAGGCCAGTCCTGAGAAGGAACATCCTGATGGTCTCAGCCCTGTGAAGCCAAAGCTCCAGAACCTTGGGCCAGTAGGAGAGACTGCCCTTGGTGAGAGTACCTCCTCGCTACTAAAGTCTGTGACTGTTCCGGTGCCTTGTGGGAGTTTCGGCCGTGCAGATGTATGCAAGCTACAAACCAGAAAAAGTCTGTGCATGGTTCCTGCTCCACCGCTCCAGAATCCATGCAGGGGGTTTGGTGATGGCCGAGCCCTACTTGTGAACAGTCCAGCATTGAGGGGTCAACTACAGCTCCTAATCGGAGCATTATACACAGAGACATTTGTCTTCCACCTGCTGACCAACTTGCCCACCGGTCGTTTTGAGCCGGGCACTCTATTGCCCCTTCCGGTCCAAAGACCCAGCATGGTGCTGTATTTGGATCTGCCTAGCCAACAGAGGTGTCTAGTTCCATTACTGCAAGGTCAGTCTTCTGTATCGTCTCCTTCTCCACCTGATCTGCCGGCTATCAAGCCATGGTGTACTGACGTCACTGAAGAAAAGAAAACAGTGGCGCCCTCTCCGTACACCTCCGGTGACCAGTCCTCAGGAACATCCCTGACACTTGATAGTCTTCCCCAGGATAATGGGCTGAAGATTGATCCTGAGTGGATGCCCTCGGCTCCTCTATGGTCTGTGGGTGAAGGTCCCAGGATTAAGCAGTACTCGTTCGCCTACTTGAAAGAAGTGGTCCAGTCTGTTCTGGGTAACAGGCGGAGGTGGCTCCCCGTATGTATGCCTCCAACTTCCATGTGGCAGGTGGATGAAGAGGTGAGAACAGTGGCCTATGCATCTCTGTTTTTTACCCGTCTGGAGGAGGAGGTCCAATTTTCTTGGGATATCGGGCTGAAGTTGGACTCGGTAAAGGTCTCTTCGGTTTCCAGCTGGCCGGCTGATGTAGGGGTCAAGTCTGAGGCTTCCAGGTCCCTGCTTTCTTCCACTCTGGAGGAAGAGATCCAAGCCCTTATACCTTCGGTGTTGGAGGCTGTTGGGCACCAAGAAACTTGGCACTCGGTGATTCCGGATGGCACACCTACTTCGTCTCACCAGATGGATGCCCTGTCAGCCTGGACTGTATGTGGTTCCATACTCCTTCTTCAGGTCATTCTGGCAGGCTTGAGGAAGAGGGGCCGTAAAGGGGGGGGTACTGTAACAACCCTGCTGGCATCACTACATGGCCTCCCATCCCCCACACACCAACTTACTTTCTCCTTCAAACCATGCTGTGAAATCTGTCTGTTGCCAGCCCTGAGCTCCATGTGCTATGCCTCTTGTTTTCCTGCTTGCTCTCCATGTTTCCTGACTGTGTATAGGGGGGCGGCGCCTGAACTCTCTGGTTCTTATGCAGTCTGGGTGCACCTGGGTAATCTGTCCCTGACCAACCACCTGGAGCCCTTGACTATTTAGTTTCGCCACTCCCACTGAAACATTGCCTGAGCAATGTCTATACTCAGTTAGTATTCCGCTGCTGAGGAAGCCAGGCCCTGTTCTGTCTGTCTCCTTCTTTGGAGGATTACTCTAGTCTTGCTTTGTACCCTGTCTGCCTGCCGGGAGGCTGAATATCCTGGTCCCTGTGTCTGTCCCTGTGCCTCTGTCTGAACTCAGTCTTACCTCTGTCTGTCAGTCTCCTTGTTTGTGGTTCCTTCCCTGCCGTGTCTTTCCTTGTGTCTTCTTTATCTGTGCATCTGCACGCTCGCAGCTCTGTCTGCACGGCTCCCTAGCCGCTCTGCCTGCACGGCTCCCTAGCCGCTCTGCCTGCACGGCTCCCTAGGCGCTCTGCCTGCACGGCTCCCTAGGCGCTCTGCCTGCACGGCTCCCTAGGCGCTCTGCCTGCACGGCTCCCTAGCCGCTCTGCCTGCACGGCTCCCTAGCCGCTCTGCCTGCACGGCTCCCTAGCCGCTCTGCCTGCACGGCTCCCTAGCCGCTCTGCCTGCTCCGCACTCCTGCGGCTCTGCCTGCTCCGCACTCCTGCGGCTCTGCCTGCTCCGCACTCCTGCGGCTCTGCCTGCTCCGCACTCCTGCGGCTCTGCCTGCCTGCACCTCCTGTGGCTCTGCCTGCTCCGCACTCCTGCGGCTCTGCCTGCCTGCACCTCCTGTGGCTCTGCCTGCTCCGCACTCCTGCGGCTCTGTCTACCTGCACCTCCTGTGTGAACAGGCCCAAACCTGTTCCTTCATACTCCATTCCTTCCTGCCTATATCCATACCTGCACCTCCTGTGTGAACAGGCCCAAACCTGTTCCTTCATATTCCATTCCTTCCTGCCTAGATCCATCCCTGTACCTCCTGTGTGAACAGGTCCAGATCCTGTTCCAGCATACACCACTCCCTCCTGCCTACACCTGCTGTGTGAACAGGTCCCTACCTGCTCCTTTTCATACCACGCCAATCTGTCCTGTGTCTCCAAGCCGTGCCCGCCTGTCCTGTGTCTCCAAGCCGTGCCCGCCTGTCCTGTGTCTCCAAGCCGTGCCCGCCTGTCCTGTGTCTCCAAGCCGTGCCCGCCTGTCCTGTGTCTCCAAGCCGTGTCCGCCTGCCCTGTGTCTCAGCCGTGCCTGTCGTATCCACCTGCCTGCCTGTCTATAGCCTCTGTCAAGGTGTCCTGTTCCCGAGTGGGATCAGCAGCCACAGCCAGACACCACCCTGGAGTGGCACCCGGCAGCTACCTGCCGCACAAGCCTGACCTCACCATCAGAGGCTCCAGTGAAGACCAAGGAAGCTGCCGTAGTTACGCCCCTTCCAGGGTAGTCTGGTTTGTGGCACAGTGGGGCCACAACCCCCCGGCTCGCGCCATTCAGCCAAGGCGCGAGCGTGACACCATTCACCTATAAACGTAATTCACCCCTATGCATGGATGCCCAGGGCCATGGAACGGGTCACCTCCACCGTGACACATCCCTGTGAGACACCGGCCCGGTACCAATTAACCCCACTGCCCTGGCTGGCCACCCACACTCCATGTCAGATTCATCTTGGACTTGGGAATTCACGATTTGACTTGATAACCCAGGCATGGTATGATAGAAAGAGCTACATGGACTAATGTGAAGTGTGGCCTGCTGCATCATTCACTTTTGGTGGGGGTGAAGGACACAAGGAAAGGGGTTCTTCCTGACCAGGAGCCAGCACTTGACAACTCAGTGCTTGCATTTTTTGAAACGTCAGAAGAGGAGGGCATATTTGCTGGAGTCTGTTTCGGCAATGTAAGCCAAAACCAGTTCCTCATGCTCCGCCTTTAAAAGCGGTTAACCGACTCCCAGAAAAGGTAGCCTTCCAGGCGTTCTGGAGCCAGACCATGACGCACGCTCAACACCTCCTGCCTTATCTGCTATTGTGCTTTTGCCACTACCAGCAGATGCACCTCCACCATCAGCACCAGCTGGCCCCCCCCCACGCCCACGTCCGCGGCCTCATCCACCAAACTTCAAAATTTTGCAGAAAATAGACCCAAAATAACATCACATATATGGCACTGTATCAGAAGCGTACAGCTCTATTCAGTCAAAGGATAATTGTCAATCTCCCTATATATTCCATCAGTCACACAGAGACGCTCACAGGCTCAGTATGGATTAGACAAGAATATAAAAATTAGACAAAGTGTACAGTATCATCAGATAGCAGGTATATATAGTACAGTTTAAACATTCTAACTCTCCGTAGATATTTGAGGAGGCACACACAGACACTTTCAGGCTCAGTATTGGATTACAACACAATCTAAAAAGCTGTAAAATGGTAATGGATCTCAAGAGTACAGCTGTACACAGTGAAGGTGTCATTGTTGTCAATTTCAGTATTTATTTCCACAGTCAGAAAATAACTCTCACTTGGTCAGTTTGGATTAGACCAGAATATAGCAAGCAGTAAATGTTTAATGTATCCCAAGCGTAGAGCTGTAAACAGTGTTGGGGTAATTTTCAAATGTACATCTAAATTGCAGGAGTAACCCATAGACACTCACATGCTCAGGATGGATCACACCACAATATAACAAGAAGATCCGCAAGAAATAATCACACATGTGGGACAATGTTCCAGGTGTCAATGATACACCTAGGGTGTTGGTTGGAGGAGGACTTCCTGGCAGAAAGGGTACAGTATCACCAGATACCAGGTATATATAGCATAGTTTAAACATTAACAATGTACTTCGATATATTAGGAGTAGTGTTGAGCCACCCCGCTAGTGTTTTGGTTCGTCGCACAGGAGGCAAGTTCGTCGAATGTTCGTCGAACGTTCGAAGAACACCGTCGAACCCCATTGAAAACAATGGCAGGCAAACACAAACACATACAAACACATAGAAAACAATTACAAAACAACTTTAAAGGTGTCCCAAAGCAGACAAAATGCTCAGAAGACAAAAATAACATGGAAAAGGGCAACTACATTTAGAATAGAGGTGGAGGAGTAAAAGGAGGAGGTGGAGGAGACACAGATATAGGCTTGTCATGCCCTTATGAAGTCAAGAATGGCTGGAATAAAAATGTAAAATACAAACCAAAAAAAAATAAAAAATTCTGAAATCGAACACGATCATATACCATCGGACTGCCCACCAATAAATTATGGCAACTGCCGATGGGGCGGCGTTAACCTCACAAACCTCCAAACTGCGTCCATGAAGGCAAAGTGTTTGGTTTCCGGGGGCTGTATGATTGCAAAGCTGAACCTTAAAGGAAAGTCCAAAAGGGCACCACCAGGAGTGGAGCCTGTGGCTTAATTGGACTCAACCCGGGAAACCACAACCATACAAGCTACAGAAAAGATGGACAGATTGCAAGCTTTGTCGTTTCTGTGTGTGGTGTGGTATGTCCGTTTGTAGTTGTGCTAGCAATTTCTCAGCTTAATTCCGTTAACGACCGAGACTCCGGCATGCCCCCGCGGTACGCATCAAGCTTACTAGAGGGATACGGGAGGCTCTGGCACGCAAGATTGAGCAATAACAGGTCTATCATGCCCTTACATGTCCGGGGCTGCATGCGCGCTACACTCCCAAAGTTGCCATCCTCCTCAGAGTTGGTACCCTTGTTTTTACAACAGGTGGTTCGGTTGCATGGGATTCCTGAGAACATTGTATCGGACAGAGGAGTTCAGTTTGTTTCCAGATTCTAGAAAGCCTTTTGTTCCAAGCTGGGAATTCAGTTGTCCTTCTCCTCTGCGTTTCACCCTCAGACCAATGGGCAGACGGAGAGAACAAACCAGACTTTGGAGTCCTATTTGAGATGTTTTATATCTGCTGATCAGGATGATTGGGTTTCATTTTTGCCCTTGGCCGAATTTGCTTTAAATAATAGAGCTAGTTCTGCCACCTTGATGTCGCCCTTTTTCTGTAACTTTGGGTTTCATCCTCGATTTTATTCAGGGCAGGTGGAATCTTCAGCCTGCCCAGGTGTTGACACTGTGGTAGAGAGAATGCAGCAGATTTGGGACCAAGTAGTGGATAAGTTGTCTCTCTCCCAGGAAAAGGCCCAGCGGTTTTCTAACCGGCATAGGACCATTGGTCCCCGGTTTAAAGTGGGTGATATGGTTTGGTTGTCATCAAAGATTATCTCTATGAAGGTGGCTTCTCCAAAGTTCAAGCCAAGATTTATTGGACCTTACAAGATTTTGGAGATTCTTAATCCGGTTTCTTTTCGATTGGCTCTTCCTGTTACGTTTAAGATCCATAACGTGTTTCATAAGTTGCTGTTGAAGAGATATGTTGAGCCAGTGGTTCCTATGGCTGCACCTCCTGACCCTGTATTGGTTGAAGGTAATGTGGAATATGAGGTAGAGAAAATACTGGATTCTCGTCTGGCTAGACAGAGACTCCAGTATTTGGTCAAGTGGAAGGGTTATGGCCAGGAGGACAATTCTTGGGTCTCTGCCTCTGATATTCATGCCGATAGATTGGTTTGTGCTTTTCATCGGGCCCATCCTGATTGGCCCGGTGGCGTGGATGAGGGTTCAGTGACCCCTCCTCAAGGGGGGGTACTGTTGTGAGCTCATTTTCGGGTTTGCCTCTGGCTTCTGGTGAGGGTTATGGAGCTGGCTGTGCTGACAGAGGAGTAGTGAGTTCTCTATCTGGACTCCCTCTGTTGGTGAAGGGAGGTAATGAAGCTGATCTAAATGGCAGAAGGACTGTGATTGGACATCAGGAGTTTCTGATTGGATTTAAGGCAGCCGACTCCCTAGTTTCTTGCTGGTGATTTTTCCTGACTGTGGCTTCTGGTTTCCAGTTTGGTTCCTGCCTTCCTAAAGCTAAGTTTTCTCTGCTATTGTTCATATGAGTTTTTGTCTGGTTTGCTTAGTTTTTGTGTTCAGCCAGCCCTGGCTGGGGCTGGGCTGAATCCCCATTTTGTCTCTGATCAGTTGATCTCTTTTGCTCTGTCTTCAGAATATACCTGAGTGCTGATATAGTGATTTGAAGTCTAGTGACTTCAGGGCCTTTTTCTATCAGACGTGTTGGACATTTTTTTTGGCAGGGTTTTTTGCGTGATTGCAGACAGCAGCTTTTCTTTCCTGTCCTTTCTAGTTAGTGAGGGCTCCATCGTTTGCTCAGCCTATCTTTCTATCTGTGTCTGTGTTTTCATCTTGTTTCACCGACAATACATGTTGGGGGCTGTCTATTGCTTTGGGTCTGCTCTGGGGCAGTTTAGCTTTTCCCTTTCTTTCTTTAGGCTTATTTAGTTCTCCGGCCATGATGAGGCGTCTAGGACCACCGTAGGCATGCTCCACGGCTACTGCTAGTTGTTGTGGATAGGATCAGGGGTCTGCAATCTGCTAGGTACCAACCTCTCTGGTTTTCTGGGCTTAGCTTGCTTTTTGTTTTTTCCTCCTCGGTGACTCACTCATAACAGACCAGCTTTTGTCGCTTACAGGTGCTGATAACCCGCTGAACACTGTTAGTGATGGGGATCTGGGATTCCAATTATTCCCCGCGAATGATGATTTCCCTGTAAGTGCAGGTCAACCGCAATTACGGAATTAGGCCTAACCGGCATTCCTGACAAAATGAAAAAATTACGTGTCCAAACCACAGGTGCTGTAGCTTGCTTAACAGCTCGTCAGCCGTTCTCAGGCCCAGTATGGATTCGACAACATTGTAGAAAGTTGATAAAGGGTACAGTTTCTCCGGATAACACGTATATATGTAGCATAGCTTACACATTAAAAACTTTTGTCTATAGATCAGGAGGTAGGCTCAGACGGTCTCAGGCCCAGTATGGATTAGACGTGATTGGATAAAGGTGAGAAAGGGTAACGTATCACCGGATTACAGGTATGTATAGCATAGTTTGTACATTAAAAACCTATGTCTATAGATCAGGAGGCAGGCTCAGATGGTCTCAGGCCCAGTATGGATTAGACGTGATTGGACAAAGGTGAGAAAGAGTAACGTATCACCGGATTACAGGTATGTATAGCATAGTTTACACATTAAAAACCTATGTCTATAGATCAGGAGGCAGGCTCAGACGGTCTCAGGCCCAGTATGGATTAGACGTGATTGGACAAAGGTGAGAAAGGGTAACGTATCACCGGATTACAGGTATGTATAGCATAGTTTCCACATTAAAAACCTATGTCTATAGATCAGGAGGCAGGCTCAGACGGTCTCAGGCCCATTATGGATTAGACGTGATTGGACAAAGGTGAGAAAGGGTAACGTATCACCGGATTACAGATATGTATAGCATAGTTTGCACATTAAAAACCTATGTCTATAGATCAGGAGGCAGGCTCAGACGGTCTCAGGCCCAGTATGGATTAGACGTGATTGGACAAGGGTGAGAAAGGGTAACGTACCACCGGATTACAGGTATGTATAGCATAGTTTACACATTAAAAACCTATGTCTATAGATCAGGAGGCAGGCTCAGACGGTCTCAGGCCCAGTATGGATTAGACGTGATTGGACAAAGGTGAGAAATGGTATATTATTACTGGATAGCAGGTATATATAGCATAGTTTAAACATTTAAAATCTCCGTGTTCACAGTATGGATTAGACAACAATCTAAAAAGTTTTTGAAGCGTACACAAGTATACACTTTTGGTGTTATTTTTAAATCTTCATGTATATTTCTGTCTCATTAAGGATACTTTCACACATCAGTTTTTTGCCGTCAGGCATGATCCGGCTTTTTTTAGAAAAAACGGATCCGGCATAAATTTTGGAGAACTGTAGAAACGGATCCGTTTTTTTGCTGGATCCGTCTCTGTTCCTGGCGGCTGGCCAATTGGATCTGAGCATGCGCAGACTTAAAAAAACCGGATCCGGTTGCTGGATCCGTCTTTTTCTGGATCCGGCGCATTCCGGCGCCCATAGACTTTCATTGTAGCAAAAAGCTGGAAGCGCCGGATCCGGCGCTTCCGGCTTTTTCGCCGGAGACAAAAAACGTTACAGTAGACGTTTTTTCAAGACGCCGGAATGAGACAAGTTGCCGGATCCGGCAAAAAACGGATGAAACGCAATGCCATCCGGCACGATCCGGCGCTAATGCAAGTCAATGGGGAAAAACCGGATCCGGCATTGCATTTTGCCGGATCCATTTTTTCCAAAAAAAGCCGGATCGCGCCTGAAGGCAAAAAACTGATGTGTGAAAGAGGCCTAAGACAGTCCAGCCTCTCCGACATAGGAAATGAGATGCATACAATTACTGACATAAAGTCTAGTGATTGCAGAAATATAGGAATTAACAATCACGGGAAAAACTGCCATCACAATTCTCTGAGGCGATGCTGACACTCAATTAATTTGTGTGTGGAGACAGCGAAAACATAACTTTGTGAAGAAAGTGTTGCTGTATCGCAGTACCGTTGATCCCAGCAGCGTTACTCATCTCCATCAAATTTTAATCACAGGGAGAGATGTAAATATGTTGCTCACTGCCTATCATGATCTGTCACGTAACTTTGGAGTGCAAAAGACAGACGCCACAGGCCGTAGGCAATTCTATGGGATTGGCATGAGAGGGCACATTTAAAAATCACGCGTCTGTGAGTATTAAAACTGTGAAAGCTGATGATAAACCACCACTGCATGTCATTGTGAGTCGAGGTCCATAAGAAATGGAAGCCATTGATCATCTGAAGCTAGAGCCTGGCCAGCGGGAAAGGGCATAGCTACGTCTTAACTATCATCTATCAGTTCAACAAATTTGTAGTGGCAGTCCCAGTGAAGGATTTGACAGCCCAGGCTACACAGCGGAGGAGCAAGGAGAGGTAAACATTGCAAATGCTGTGGCCCTGCCCAAGCAATGGGGGCACACTCGTGGGTGTCGGTACTGGCACTGGGCCCCTCATAGTACGGCGGTGTGTCTGACGGCGGGTGTGCACCCCCACCGTCAGAGACACTTGATTGCACTATGAGGGACCCTGTGCCAGTGCCTGCGCCCAAGAGTTGGCCCACTCACCTGTCCAGGGCAACGGCACTCGCACGGTTGGGTGCACTAGGTGGTGAGCCCGGCCATGGGGGGGGAGGCAGCCCAGTTAGGGAGGTTTACAAAATGGCATATGTTGATGTTGGACATTCAGCTGCTGCAAAAGGCGAAATTGGGCAAGTGCGAGGAAGAGGAGGACCAAAGCAAGTCAATTTTCTGGCAACCTAGGTGTCATCAGGGGAAGGTGGGACAAAATCCTTGGAAACCCATGCATGGTTCATTTTAATGAAGGTTAGATCATCCACATTTTGGGTCGATAGATGGGTCCTTTTTTCTGTCAGGATTGATCCAGCTGCACTGAAGACTCTTTCTGATAGCACACTTGCAGCTGGGCAAGCGAGCTCCTGTAAGGCATATTGTGCCAATTCAGGCCAGGTGTCCATTTTAGCGGCCCAATAGTCAAATCGGAATGACCTGTGCGGGAGAACATCGATATGGGACGAGAAGTAGATTGTAACAATAGTTGACAACTGCTGTCTCCTGTCACTTTCAATCGATGCAGTATTACCAGTCGTGTGAGCGGGACTTGAAAAATCAGTCCACAACATGGTCATGAAACCCATGTCTCCAATGCCACTTCTGATGTGTGCACCACAAACACCTCTTCCAAGCTGCCCCCGGCCCCTACGGCTCATGTGAGAACCATCACCGCTGCTGTGTGCTGGGAATGCCTCATCCAACTGGTTTACCAGAGTTGCTTGTTTGTTAGCCAATATTAGGTCAAGGTTCTCCTGTGGCATTATGTTTTGGAATTTTCCTTTATAGCGTGTATTCAGGATGCTGGCCAACCAGTAGTCGTCATCGTTCATCATTTTGGCAATGCGGGGGTCCCTTTTTAGGATCTGCAAGGCATAATCTTACATGTGGGCCAATGTTCCCGGTGTCAATGATGCACTGCGAGTGCTGGGTGGAGGAGCACTTTCTGGCAAATCCACATCCCTCCAGTCACGCACAAACCCTGTACCAGACCTTGCCATGCCACATTTTCTCTTGCCCCACGAGAAGCATCCTCCTCCCCTAAATAATCATCCCCATCATCCTCCTCCTCCTCCTCTTCCTCTTCTTCCTCCACCTCGTCCAGGAGAGTTCCCGGAGCAGACAATGGCTTACTGTCATCAAGGTTTCCCTCCTCCTCTTCCTCATCATCCTCTGCTGCAGACACCTGCTCCTTAATGTGCGTCAAAGCTTGCATGAGCAGACGCATAAGTGGGATGCTCATGCTTATGATGGCGTCGTCTGCGCTTACCAGCCGTGTGCATTCCTCAAAACACTGAAGGACTTTACAGAGGTCTTTCAGCTTCGACCACTGCACACCTGTCAACTCCATGTCTGCCCTCAAAGTGCCTGCCCGTGTATCCTCCCACAAATGCATTACGGCCTACCTCTGTTCGCACAGCCGCTCAACCATGTGCAGGGTGGAGTTCCACCTTGTTGCAACGTCGATAAGTAGGCGGTGCTTGGAAAGGTGAAGCAATCGCTGCAGCTTCTGCATTCGACTGGAGTGTACCGGCGACCAGCGGATGTGCGAGCACAGTCTTCGAACCTTATGGAGCAGGCCTGTTAACTCCGGATAATTATTGAGGAAGCACTGCACCACCAGGTTCAAGGTGTGAGCCATGCAAGGTATGTTTCTGAGTTTTGAAAGGGCTATGGCTGCCACAAAATTCCGGCCGTTATCACTAACTACAGTACCTTGCCTGCCTCAAGATGTAGACTGCCCAGCCATGACTCAGTTTGTCGCTGAAAGTAGTCGGCCAGTACCTCCGCGGTGTGTCTGTCGCCCAAATACATCATCTGCAACACAGCCTGCTGACGCTTTCCACTAGCTGATCGATAGGGGGACACCTCGTGTGCAACACTGGCAGCTGCGGATGGAGTGCTCGTGCGACTGCGCTCTGTGGATGAGCTTTCGCTTTTGGAGTTGGAGGAGTAGGGTCGAATGCCTACAGCCAACTGTTTCCTATACCGTGGGCTAGGCAGCACTGTCCCACCACCGCTGTCCCCTGTGGACCCTGCATCCACCACATTAACCCAGTGCGCAGTGATGGACATGTAACGGCCCTGTCCATGCCTGCTGGACCATGCATCAGTTGTGAGGTGCACCTTTCCACTCACTGATTGCTTGAGTGCATGGACAATGCGATCTTTCACATGAAGGTGGAGGGCTGGGAAGGCTTTGCGAGAAAAGAAGTGGCGACTGGGTAGGTCATAGCGTGGTACTGCGTAGGCCATGAGATCGTGGAAAGCTGCGCTTTCAACCAACCGGTAGGGCATCATCTCTAACGAGATTAGTTTGGCAATGTGGGCGTTCAAACCCAGTGTACGTGGATGAGAGGATGAGTACTTACTTTTCCTACTCATAGTCTCTGGTAAGGTGAGCTGGACTTGAGAGCTGCATATGGTGGAACTAGCAGTGGACATGAGAGAGGGTTGATGATTGTGATGGAGTTGGTGTTCTTTCTGATGGCCTAGATTCAGTCTTTCGTTGATATAACATTGTGATTCCCTGACTGCTTTGGCCTTGCGACAACACCTCAACATTTTCTGCTGGTGGTGTGCTAAACGGTGGGCTTACAGTGGGGGAAACAATGTAGCGTTGCTGAATACCTTCTTTGGGAGCAGTTGCACATGTGATATGTGAGGTTTGGTAGTCCGTCCACGCTTGCAAGTGTATGATGGCTAAACAACTGATATTCAAATTTCTCAGATTTTTCCCTCGGCTAAAGGTCTTTGCGCACTTCTTACAGATAACCTTTGCCTGATCATTAGGATTTTGTTCAAAAAAGTGCCACACTGCACTCTTCCTACTATGGAAGACATTTTGAGGCCTTGCACGCTGTGCTATTTTGACCGTCTGGCCAAGCTGTCCTGCAACTCTTTTGCTTTTGGTAACCCGTTTTTGGACTGCTCCGGGCATGCCAGATAACAGCTGTTGCGATGTCGATGCCTGCTGCAGATGTTCCTCCTCCTCTTCTGAGCTATTGGCAGCGGCACCCTCTTCCCCCAATGGATGCCAATCTGGGTCAACAACTGGGTCATCCATCACCTCCTCTTCAATGTCATGTGCACCTTCCTCTGTGTCACCGTGTATGGTGGTATAGTATGCGAGAAGGGGCACCTGAGTTTCATCAGGGTCAGATTCTGGCTCAGTACACTGCGAGGAGAATGTAGTGCTCTGAGTGAATGTATCAGCAGATAAATCTAGCAGTGGCTGTGCATGAGTGCACTCCATGTCAGATTCATCTTGGACTGGGAAATTCACGATTTGACTTGATAACCCAGGCATGGTATGAGAAAAGAGCTCCATGGAGTAATCTGTAGTGTGGCCTGCCGCATCCTTCACTTTTGGTAGGGGTGAAGGACACAAGAAAAGGTGTTGTTCCTGACCAGGAGCCTCCACTGATAACGCAGTGCTTTTATTTTTTGAAACTTCAGAAGAGGAGGCGATAGAGCTGGAGGCTGTGTCAGCAATGTAAGCCAAAACTTGCTCCTGAAGCTCCGGCTTTAAAAGCGGTTTACCTACTCCCATAAAAGAGAGCCTACAAGGCCTTGTGGAGCCAGACCACCGCCTCCTGCCTTAGGTGCTATTGTGCTTTTGCAACAACCAGCAGAAGCACCACCACCAACACAACCATCAGGACCAGCTGGCAACCCCCGCCCACTTCCACAGCCTCTTCCACCATACTTATTCATTTTTTTGAAAAAGGTACCCAAAATAACAACAGCTATATGGTACTGTAAAACAAGGTAAAGGGTGTATAGAGTATTGGTGAGAATTTGAATCTCAATGTAGGTTGGAGGACGCTGAACTATTGTCTCAGGCCCAGTATAGATTACACCACTATGTGACAGGCAGAAATTGTCTGGTGTATGAGAAGGCAGAAGCTGTATAGAGTATTGGTGAGAATTTTAATCTCACTGTAGATAGGAGGACGCTGAACTATTGTTTCAGGCCCAGTATAGATTACACCGCAATGTGACAGGCAAAAATTGGCTGGTGTATGAGAAGGCAGAAGCTGTATAGAGTATTGGTGAGAATTTGAATCTCATTGTAGATTGGAGGACGCTGAACTATTGTCTCAGGCCCAGTATAGATTACACCGCTATGTGACAGGCAGAAATTGTCTGGTGTATGAGATGGCAGAAGCTGTATAGAGTATTGGTGATAATTTGAATCTCAATGTAGATTGGAGGACGCTGAACTATTGTCTCAGGCCCAGTATAGATTACACCGCTATGTGACAGGCAGAAATTGTCTGGTGTTTGAGAAGGCAGAAGCTGTATAGATTATTGGTGAGAATTTTAATCTCACTGTAGAGTGGAGGACGCTGAACTATTGTCTCAGGCCCAGTATAGATTACACCGCAATGTGACAGGCAGAAATTGTCTGGTGTATGATAAGGCAAAAGCTGTATAGAGTATTGGTGAGAATTTGAATCTCAATGTAGATTGGAGGATGCTGAACTATTGTCTCAGGCCCAGTATAGATTACACCGCTATGTGACAGGCAGAAATTGTCTAGTGTATGAGAAGGCAGAAGCTGTATAGAGTATTGGTGAGAATTTGAATCTCAATGTAGATTGGAGGACGCTGAACTATTGTCTCAGGCCCAGAATAGATTACACCGCTATGTGACAGGCAGAAATTGTCTGGTGTATGAGAAGGCAGAAGCTGCATAGAGTATTGGTGAGAATTTTAATCTCACTGTAGATTGGAGGACGCTGAACTATTGTCTCAGGCCCAGAGTAGATTACACCGCTATGTGACAGGCAGAAATTGTCTGGTGTATGAGAAGGCAGAAGCTGTATAGAGTATTGGTGAGAATTTTAATCTCACTGTAGATTGGAGGACGCTGAACTATTGTCTCAGGCCCAGTGTAGATTACACCGCTATGTGACAGGCAGAAATTGTCTGGTGTATGAGAAGGCAGAAGCTGTATAGAGTATTGGTGAGAATTTTAATCTCACTGTAGATAGGAGGACGCTGAACTATTGTCTCAGGCCCAGGACAGATTACACCGCAATGTGACAGGCAGAAATTACCTAGTGTGTGACTAACTACAAGGTGCATATAGAATTGGGCAAAATTGGAATCTCCCTAGAGTGTAGGTCTGTAAGAACGGACAAACTCCTCGACTTTTCCTTACAGAGTCACACAAGTAGATTTGGCCGTGATATCAGCCGTTACACGGTACTGAGAGAGGAGCGTGCACGTACACCGCTGTACTATATGTAAAATTGTCAAGCTCCATGTTTTTGTATATGGACTGACACACGCTATCTCTCTCTAGTTTTGAATGTAATCAAACAGCAAATATACTAAACTGTTTGAAAAACGGACAAAACTATAAGGTGTAGGTCTGTAAGAATGGACAAACTCCTCGACTTTTCCTTACAGAGTCAAACACGTAGATAGCTTCAATTTGGCAGTGATAACAGCCGTTACACGGTACTGAGAGAGGAGCGTGTACGTACACCGCTGTATGGTGTATGTAAAATTGTCAAGCTCCGTGTTTTTGTATACGGACTGACACACGCTGTCTCTCTCTAGTTTTGAATGTAATCAAACAGCAAATATACTAAACTGTTTGAAAAACGGACAAAACTATAAGGTGTAGGTCTGTAAGAATGGACAAACTCCTCGACTTTTCCTTACAGAGTCACACACATAGATAGCATCAATTTGGCCGTGATAACAGCCGGTACACGGTACTGTGTGAGGAGCGTACACCGCTGTACAGTGTGTGAAAAAATGAACGCTCAGTAACTCACCAGGACAAAACAATAAAGTTAGGATTCCTTTGAAAAAAGCAGTTTGCTCAGCAGTGTGAAAAAAGCAATGCTGCTATCAGGGAGCCTTAAAAGGCAGCTTAATAACCAACAGAGCTGATGCACCGAAATATAGCCTCCCCTTGCAATGCACAGTAACTGATGTGTTGTACAGGCAAAATCGCTAGCAGCAGAAGTAGTTTTTGGTATCTTCTTCCCTGCCTAGCGCTCTCCCTACAGAATCAGCAGCAGCAGCTGCTCTCCCTATTCTGAGATCAGCATAAGTAACATGGCGGTCGGCGTGCGTGCCCTTTTATACCCCCTGTAACGCCACACAAAGCAAGCCAATCACTTGCATGCCCTTCACAAATATGGTGGTAACTGCTGCCTATGTCATCACGTTGTCCACAGTGTCTGTTCTTCCTGATTGGCTGAAAAAGGGCGCAAAAGCATCTTTTGAAACGCGACTTTGGCTCGATGGTCGCCGACCTCGTGGCCGACCTCACGCTAAGGTCGGATTTCGTTTCATGAAATCCGACTATGGCGAAAGTCGGCGACTTTTTAATTTTTTCGACCCGTTTCGCTCAACTCTACCCCTGACACATAGTGCCAGGTGTCAGCTGTGATAATCAGTTATCACCCGGCCGCGATTAGCGGCGCTCCCCCCGTGAGCACCGGTGATCGCTATGACGTACTATCCCGTCCTTGGGAATTAAGTCCCAGGGCACATGGACTGGATAGTACGTCATATGGCAGAAAGGGGTTAAGGACATTTATCCGAAATGCGACTGCTAGACCTTTTAACCTTACAAGTGGTGTTGGGTGAGGTTATTTTGTGGATTTTAATGATTATCTGAATAAATTCTTGGAATTTTTTACAGGATCTGCCTGGTGTTGGAGTTCCTCTCGTCTCTTATGTAAATATATATGCTAAGATTATTTCTAAATTAAAGGTGCTAACACATAGAAGAATCAATGGTCCCCCCCATTTTTACCACCAGCCAAGGTAAAGTACACAGCTGGGGGCTGGTATTCTCAGGATGGAGAGGTCAATGGATATTTAGCCCTCCCCAGACTAAAAATAGCAGCCTACATTTGCCCCAGAAAAGGAGCATCCATTGGCTGCGCCAATTCTGGCACTTTGCTCTGCTTTTCCCGCTTGTCCTGGAGCCTTCGTGAGTAATGTAATATTTGGATTGATGTTATCTGTGTAATATCTGCTGACATATAGCCCAGAAGTTAGTAATGGGGCAGCATCTATCAGACTCCCCCATTTCTATCCCAGTAGGTGAATAGTTAAAAAACACAGACACACAGGAAAAAATACTTTGATTAAAGATTCCCCCACACTCCTTCATTTTCCCAGCTATTAAAAAAAATACTAATGTTAAAAAAATAACAATCCACAGGGTCCACTGTAATCCATAATATGGAGGTCCCATGACAATACCAGTACTCTTCATCCAGTCTATAGTGCTCTGTTCAGAGAATGCAGCTTCACAGACTGGAACAGCAGCCACTGCCAGATCTCACGCTGCACTCCACTAGACCTGGCTACTGTGAATTGAGATGACATCAGTAAGGTCACTTCAATTCATAACAACCAATTCTCATGATGCACAGCTCCTTTGCCGAACTAATGAACAATCACCCATCAATCAGACACTGACGCTTCGCATTGTAAGTATTGTCCACTATGAACTGAGGTGATCTTACTGACACATGAGTTCACAGTGAATGGTTATCAATCTGAGCAGCGCTAGTTCCGGACTGATGAGCAGTCGTCCATCAGTCAAGCACTGGCGCTGTGCATCATGAGAATTGACTGCTATGAACTGAAGAGACTTTACTAACATCACATGAGTTCGCAGTGGCTGGTTATCACGATGTGCAACACTAGTACTGGACTAATGAATAGTTGTCCATCAGTCTGTTGTAGAGTCGTGGGCCGGGCTGGGGGGTGGTCCCTCTGTATACCGCACAAAGACGTCACAGACAAAAGATAGAGGCAGGTTTCGGGTACAACAGCGGCCTGGGTCCAGTATGTGGGCGCGTCGGCCTCCGGGTTCAAATCGCTTCCCCCAGGGATACGTTGGAGGGGGTCCCAGGCCATCCAGAAAGGCTGCAAACACCCGGACCTCTCTCCTGCGTTGGAGCAACACCGCCATCTTGCACAGAACCTGGCACCGCCCCGGATCCTCCGCCAACACCGCAGATCCGCCACAGTGCTTCCAATTTGTAATCCACAGGTAAGCAATTTGTAATCCACAGGTGTTTTCAATCCAAACAGAGCAGTCCAAGTCCATCTCTGTTCTTCAGAGGCAGGTCTGCCACAGAAGATATCGTATTAGCGGCGGTGATCCTGCTGACTACGCCAAGTGTAGAGTCGTGGGCCGGGCTGGGGGGTGGTCCCTCTGTATACCGCACAAAGATGTCACAGACAAAAGATGGAGGCAGATTTCGGGTACAACAGGTACAAGTTTATTCCTCACCGTCCGACTGACGGCCTCAGCAGTACACCGTAATACTTTCACGGCCTTCCGTTTCCAGGCCTCACTACACACACCATACTTTTTCACCAGAGACGTAAACACGCGTACCATCCCTTTTTTCACTTAGCGACGATCCTGTCAGCACAGTCACTGTGGCCGCCTTAGGCCCGTACACCATCAGCACTTTAACTGGTCAGTTATCGTCTTCAATACGGTATGCTTTTCCCCGGGGCCTTGTCTGTACTGCGGTACTTCATGTCAGGACCACCCCCCTGACTTTCTCTCTCCTCAGTCCACTGGTTTGGCTCTTCTCACAGCACACAAACTGTCACAGACTTCTGATCTCTTGAGTACCTCCTGGGGACTGGAACTTTCTGGAACCCTCCTGGCAAATTTATAACTTTCCCGGTTCCCTGTAACTCCACCCCCCATGGCCAACGGTTTCTAAAGCCCTAAGCTGCTGTCAAGTCCTGATCTCACACTCCTCTCTGCCATCTTGTGGTCAACCCCAGGTACTGCACGTCACCTACACCTTCCTAGCTGTTTCCCCACTGTCATAACTGCTATCTGCCTAAAATGTGCAAACCCTCCTTCCTACTTGCTGACAAGTCCGTCCATCAGGTCACCTTCCCTACACTCCTCCTTCCTTTGTCCATTGTCGTCCCTGACAATCACAACCCCTACCTTCCTCATTCTGAAACTTCTCCTACCATCTGTTGTCGAACCAGTTGTTGGGCCAGACCCGCTATCTGTGGGGGCCAAACCAAACCGGGAACACCATGCTCCGAGCAGCCTACTGCCACTCGCCAGCACGCACGCCACATGACAACATCATTCAAATTGGGCTAGGTACACCCGGATTCTCTCTACGGCATGTACTCTCCCCTTCTATCACCTTTCACTATACGGTACACCATGATCGAGGCCTTACACCTACCAGATCATTGTCAGCGTCCGCTTTCTTCTTTGGGAATGTCCGTGGTGTTAAGGGACCTGACTCGGGACTTCTGTCCGTCTCACATCTTCCATCTCTTTACCTTCCTCTTGGTAACAAGTCATGGTCAGCATCTCGGTCACACAGACCCTCTCATCTCGTAGACCCCGTTGGTCTCACACTTCCTTCGGTCACACAGACCTTCCCGTACCCGGACCTGTTGCATTTTACTTTTGCATATTATACGTCAAAACAACTTTATAATAGCACAAGTTCCCCTTTTTCTATATTTTTTTTTCATTTACTGTTTCTTGTTAAGACCACCATCTAATAAAACAAAAACATAACAGGCTTTCTCCCCCTTCCTTCGACATTGACACTCCCCTTTTTCCGCATCCCTGCCATGTGAGGCAAACTAACTTCTACACATATTAAAAAACATTTCTCTTTAACCTGGACGCAAACTGTCCCAGTTATTTGCATAGCGATGCAGCGAATTCCCGACAGTCCAAGCCATCTTCTGGTGGCCGGTAGCAAGGGGACCCCACAGCCGTGGAGCTCCCAGGATGCAGGGAGTGTCCTTAGGCTAGTTTCACACTTGCTTTTTTTTGCAGCGCGTTTTTCCCGCAAAAAAACGCATTGAAAAAACGCATACATAAGCATACAACTGCTGCGTTTTTTTCAAGCATTTTTATGAGCATGCATGAAAAAAACGCAGCGTTTTTATGCGTTTGTATGCGTTTTTAGCGCGTTTTTACCGCGTTTGCATTTTTTTCCAACATTTTTAGGTGGCCCCTCACACTACCCAAACCATGACTTTACTAACCCTAACCCTGACCCTAACCCTAACCCTAACCCTGACCCTAACCCTAACCCTAACCCTGACCCTAACCCTTAACCAAATCATACTTAACCCTAACCTAAACCCTAAACCCTAACTAACCCTAACCCTAACCCTAACCCTGACCCTAACCCTAACCCTAACCCTAACCCTGACCCTAACCCTAACCCTAACCCTGACCCTAACCCTTAACAAAACCATACTTAACCCTAACCCTGACCCTAACCCTAACCCTAACCCTGACCCTGACCCTAACCCTTAACCAAACCATACTTAACCCTAATCCTGACCCTAACCCTGACCCTAACCCTAACCCTAACCCTAACCCTGACCCTAACCCTTAACAAAACCATACTAACCCTAATCCTGACCCTAACCCTGACCCTAATCCTTAACAAAACCATACTTAACCCTAATCCTGACCCTAACCCTGACCCTAACCCTAACCCTAACCCTGACCCTAACCCTAACCCTAACCCTGACCCTAACCCTTAACAAAACCATACTTAACCCTAATCCTGACCCTAACCATGACCCTAATCCTTAACAAAACCATACTTAACCCTAATCCTGACCCTAACCCTAACCCTAACCCTAACCCTAACCCTAACCCTGACCCTAACCCTTAACAAAACCATACTTAACCCTAATCCTGACCCTAACCATGACCCTAATCCTTAACAAAACCATACTTAACCCTAATCCTGACCCTAACCCTGACCCTAACCCTAACCCTAACCCTAACCCTGACCCTAACCCTAACCCTAACCCTGACCCTAACCCTTAACAAAACCATACTTAACCCTAATCCTGACCCTAACCATGACCCTAATCCTTAACAAAACCATACTTAACCCTAACCCTGACCCAAACCCCAACCCTAACCCTGACCCTGACCATAACCCTAACCCTAAACCCCCTTAACTAACCCTAACTCTAACCCAAACCCCTAAATTCCATGGTTTAAAAAAAAAAAGCATATGCAAAAAAACGCATACATGAGCATGCCAGTGCGCACATATGCGCATCCATAGGCTATAATGGCCATTTTTAGCGCAAAACGTGCGCATATGGGCACATGCGCTTTTTTGCAGGGCCAAAAAATGCAACATGCTGCGTCTGGAAAATCCCAACGCACACCCCAAAAAAACGCAGCGCATGAAAATCGCATACATGCGCTTACCAGCGCGCAGGTATGCGCACCCATGTTAAATATAGGGGAAAAAACGCATGCGCAGGTGTGCGTTTTTTTCCAGCGCTAAAAAACGCAAATGTGAAACCAGCCTTAGAGTCCTTTTTACGGGGGGCTCGTGTTCCTCAGGTTCAGTGAGCACGGCTACCACGTAGTAGCCGCGGGGACAATATTCTTTATACTATGACAACAAGTCCCCCTCTTGCAAGGCCCGGCTATGGTGGATCGATGCCACATTGAGGTACACTTTCTGACCGGTCACAAGGTCTCGGATAAAGCCGTACACTTTTGGTATATTAGTGTATACAAGCCGTCCCAAGGATCGTGCAGCCGCCATGCCAGCCTCTCCCCTCTCATGGAGCAGGTTCCAAATTTCCTGTTCCATGGCCTTTTTCTTTTTGATGACCTCTGCGACCCAAACGGAGGGTCCGGAGTAGGCCTCGGAGTCCGGTGGGCGGGACTCAGCCGGGGTTGAGAGCGGGGCAGAGGCGGTCGTTGATGTCATCGGCCTAGCAGCCGCTGGGGCCGGGCGGCGGGAAGGAGCAGCCATATCTCCTGCTGAATCGGCCGCAGATCCTGACAAATAGGCTGCTGTCGACTTTGGTGACAACACAGATGCAGCCGCCGGGTAGGTCGCACCCATAGTTGCAAACGGGGTTGGAGCAGCGGCTGGTTTCATGGACGCGGTCGCTGCCGACAGCGGGAGCGCATCAGAGCCTTCCGTGGACAGACTCCGCACCGGCGACACCGGGCGTGGCACCACCGGGTGGGGTGGTTCAGGGACAGGAGCGGGGCCTTGCTCAGCTCAGCATAAACTGTAGGGCCCTCCGCGGCCAGCCTTTCAGGAACAGAGGAGGCCACATGCTGCGGCTGAGTGGTGGAGGCCGCCTGCGGAGATACAGGCTGAGTCGGGGGAATTCTCACTTTCCCTGGCGTGGCAGCCTCCGACATAACATCCCACGGCTCCCCCTGCAGTCTCCGTCCTTCACCCCGACGTCCGGCGGGGCTAGCCTCCAGGCTCGGGGGTTCCACGGGGAGGGACTCTGCTGTCAATGTTGGTGGCCGCTTCCGCGGGACCAGCAATTGCTCTGCTTCTCCACCCATGATCCGGATGTCTGCCTGTGACTCTGAGGAATGTCTTCCAGTGAGGCGCGATCTCCTGACGCCATCACCACTCCAGGCGCCCTATGCCTCAACAACCACAGCGTTGCATCCCGTCCAGTGGACAGCAATCAAATGGCGCCAAGCAGCCGCAGCCAATATTTCCCTCGGTGCCACTCCCTCTGCTGGGTGGGGAGATGGCAGGCTTGTCCACCCAGCGGCCTGGGTCCAGTATGTGGGCGCGTCGGCCTCCGGGTTCATATCGCTTCCCCCAGGGATACGTTTGAGGGGGTCCCAGGCCATCCAGAAAGGCTGCAAACACCCGGACCTCTCTCCTGCATTGGAGCAACACCGCCATCTTGCACAGAACCTGGCACCGCCCCGGATCCTCCGCCAACACCGCAGATCCGCCACAGTGCTTCCAATTTGTAATCCACAGGTAAGCAATTTGTAATCCACAGGTGTTTTCAATCCAAATAGAGCAGTCCAAGTCATTCTCTGTTCTTCAGAAGCAGGTCTGCCGCAGAATATATTGTATTAGCGGCGGCGATCCTGCTGACTGCGCCAAGTGTAGAGTCGTGGGCCGGGCTGCGGGGTGGTCCCTCTGTATACCGCACAAAGATGTCACAGACAAAAGATGGAGGCAGATTTCGGGTACAACAGGTCCAAGTTTATTCCTCACCGTCCGACTGACGGCCTCAGCAGTACACCGTAATACCTTCACGGCCTTCCGTTTCCAGGCCTCACTACACACACCATACTTTTTCACCAGAGACGTAAACACATGTACCATCCCTTTTTTCACTTAGCGACGATCCTGTCAGCATAGTCACTGTGGCCGCCTTAGGCCCGTACACCATCAGCACTTTTACTGGTCAGTTATCGTCTTCAATACGGTATGCTTTTCCCCGGGGCCTTGTCTGTACTGCGGTACTTCATGTCAGGACCACCCCCCTGACTTTCTCTCTCCTCAGTCCACTGATTTGGCTCTCCTCACAGCACACAAACTGTCACAGACTTCTGGTCTCTTGAGCACCTCCTGGGGACTGGAACTTTCTGGAACCCTCCTGTCAAATTTATAACTTTCCCGGTTCCCTGTAACTCCACCCCCCATGACCAACGGTTTCTAAAGCCCTAAGCTGCTGTCAAGTCCTGATCTCACACTCCTCCCTGCCATCTTGTGGTCAACCCCAGGTACTGCATGTCACCTACACCTTCCTAGCTGTTTCCCCACTGTCATAACTGCTATCTGCCTAAAATGTGCAAACCCTCCTTCCTACTTGCTGACAGGTCCGTCCGTCAGGTCACCTTCCCTACACTGGCACTAGCGCTGTGCATCCTGAGAACCAAACGCTATGAACTCAGGTGACTTTACAGAGGTCACCCCAGTTTACAGCAGCAGGATCTTGCGGAGTGCAGCATGAGACCCGACAGTGGCTGCTGCTCCAGTCTGTGAAGCTGCATTCTCTGAACGGAGCTCCATAGACTGGATGAAGAAGACTAGGATTATCGTGGAACCTCCATATTATGGATAGCAAGCAGCTTCTATATACAGGAGGAAGATAACAGTGCACCTGCACTGACATATAGAGTACACAAAGTATCAATGTGTGTATACTCTCAACTCCCTCTTTTGCCAGCATCAGCCACCACAGCTTTGTATTCCTGTGTGTAGCAAGCTGCTGCTATACACAGGAGAGGAGGATGAGGAATTGGGCCTTGTCCCAACACTAACACTGACTATGCATTCACTTAGCCCCTCTAATGTTAGTCTGTTCAGGGCTGGGGAGTAAGGTTGGGTTTACATTGCGTTAGGGGGCAATGCACTGACAGATCCGTTACATAGCTGCACTAATGCTATGTAACAGATCCGTTAATGCCGCCATAGCCTGCAATGAATGTAGCGCATCCTAACGCAAGCCAAAATCAGCATGCGTTAGCAAGTATGCGTTAATTCATGACGCACCCTATAACGCTGCATGCAGAGTTTTTGGGTGCATTGGCAGTAACGCACAGTGAATGGACCCATTCGCTGTGCATAGAACTAACTGTATGGGCTAACGCATTGTAGCGCATGGTACCTTAGCGCTACCATGCGTTAATGCATACCGTTAGCGCTAGGTCATTAAAGATGTCAAAAATGACATCAACGTTAGCGCATCCGTTTAATGGATATGTTAAACGGATGCCCTAACGCAATGTGAACCTAGCCTAAGATGGGACAGTGCTCCAAATCGAGCACTGCCAATCATCATGAGGAGAGGGGCCAATATTATAGTTGAGAGAAGGCAAGCTGCGGCGAAGTCCAATCATTTACATATGTAATTAAACTGCTTGTTTTTTTTTAAATAAAAATAAACATTTACAAAAATATACAGTATGATCTACAGTGCCACTCACCATTATTGGCACAACTTCATTTTTTCATATACTGTACAATATTTTAGAAATAAATGGAAATGCAATTAGTGGTCAAAAGTAATACAACAATGAAACATGTTGTTGCAATTTCAAAGAAAAAAAACAGAATAAACAGCATGTGCAGAAATAATGGCACCTCTAATTGATACTTGACAGCACACTCGTTAGCATTGATGCCAGCCTCCAAACATTTCTTGTAGCCATCTATGACCTTCCTGCATTTCTGGTATTTTCTCCCACTCTTCCTTTGCAGCTTGTTCAAGCTCTTGAATGTTTGCAGGGCTATTTTTCCCAATGGCAGATTTCAGCTTACCCCAAAGATTTTCAATGGGATTGAGGTCAGGACTCATTGCTGGCCAATCTGAACAGTCCATTTTTTCTTTTTCAACCATTCCTCTGTACTTTTGGATGTGTGCTTTGGGTCATTGTCTTGTTGGAGGTCCCATGATCTTCAACTCGAACCATGTTTCCTTACACTGACAATTCTTAGAGGACATTTTGCTCTAAAATTCTCTGATTTAATGATTCCTGTGATACGGTCAAGGCCTAAAGTATGGGATGCAGCAAAGCAACCCCATAGCATTATGGATCCTTCACCATGCTTAACTGTTGGTAGGGTGTTCTTTCCCTTATTAGCTTGGTTTAGTGTGCGGCATATGGTACTTGTTGAAACCATGACCCAAGACTGTGCCAGGTTGACCTTCAGGTCTTTGGGTGTTTGACATAGTGTTTATTCCCCCATTCGCACCAACCTTCAAAGGCAATTTTCCTCTTTCTCCCAAGCCCGGGGAGGTTTTTGATGGTACCATGCTTGGCAAACTTCTTAAAACTATTATGCATTTTCAAAACTGGGATACCAATGTCTTTGGAGATGGCCTTATAGCCTTTTTGAAGTCTTTTATTTGCTTATAATTGTAGCTCTGATGTCCTCAGACTGCTCCTTTGTCTTCACCATTGTGACAAAGGCAGAGAGCCTACCATGTGACTTTTTAAAACACTGAAGTAATCATTCAGTGCCTATGTCATGTCACATGGTCAACGACAATTATTCATAGTTGATTCTCATTTGTGATTTACTACAAGCGAGTCAAAACATGTTTCCATACTAATTTAATGTAAAAGGTCCAATACCAGTGTCACAACAAGTTTTAGGTTTTTCTATTTTTCACTCCCATTGTTTTTGCTTTAGAGTATTGTTTATCATTTGTTCTTTTGTATTTAACACAAGTTCTTAATAGAAAAAAACTGTTTCACGGGTGCCAATAATGATGAGCAGAACTGTACATGAACAAACTGAGGAAAAGCCTAATACAGATGAATCATAGTAACCGGAAAGACCCCTCACATAAATATAATGCAAGAAAAGAACTGAGAGACAGCTCAGAACACTAGGGGTGAAAAAACTTAAAAAAAAAGAGTTAAAATGTAATAATTTATATATTTAAATTTTAGTTTTCATATATCATGTTTAAATGTATTTTATTAGTTGAATTATTTAATTACATAGATATTTGTCTTTTCAAGCATCTACATATTTACGTATCATGTACACATGTATCCTTTACACTTTCATTGTAGCACTTATGTCACTTTTTGTGTAACTTTAAATAGCTAATTCAGTTATGTCACCTACACACTTTACAATGCACTCGGGTTACTTTATATACATTTATATATCTTTTTTCTTAGCTATTCATATTGGCTATTTTTGCATCTACCGTATATACTCGAGTATAAGCCAACCCCCCTAATTTTGCCACAAAAAACTGGGAAAACTTATTGACTCGAGTATAAGCCTAGGGTGGAAAATGCAGCAGCTACTGGTGAATTTAAAAAATAAAAATAGATACCAATAAAAGTAAAATTAATTGAGACATCAGTAGGTTAAATGTTTTTGAATATCCATATTGAATCAGGAGCCCCACATAATGTTCAATACAGTTCATGATAGCCCCATAAGATGCTCCATACAAAATACACCCCATATAATGCTGCACAAAGGTTAATAATGGCTCCATAAGATGCTCCATAGAATAATATGCCCCATATGCTGCTCCATAAAGGTTATGGTCCCATAAGATGTTCCATAGATTATGCCCCCATAAGATGCTCCATAGATAATGCTCCCATATGCTGCCCCCATAAGATGCTCCATAGATTATGCCCCATATGCTGCCCCCATAAGATGCTCCATAGATTATTCCCCCATATGCTGCCCCCATAAGATGCTCCATAGATTATTCCCCATATGCTGCCCCCATAAGATGCTCCATAGATTATTTCCCCATATGCTGCCCCCATAAGATGTTCCATAGATTATGCCTCATATGCTGCCCCCATAAGATGTTTCATAGATTATGCCCCTATATGCTGCCCTCATAAGATGCTCCATAGATTATGCCCCTATATGCTGCCCCATAAGATGCTCCATAGACTATGCCCCTATATGCTGCCCCCATAAGATGTTCCATAGATTATGGCCCCATGTGCTGCCGCTGCTGCATTTAAAAATAAAAAAATTACATTCTCACCTCTCCGTTGCTGGGGCCAGGTGCCGGTGTCACTGCTGGCACCTGAGATATTCACCTGTCCTGCGTCCATGGCTGCTTGCTGCTGTCTGGCACATCATCTGTCAGTGATGTTCGGACTGCAGGGGGAGCGGCGCGCACTAACCACGTCACCGCACCCTCTGCTGTCTGAACGTCACTGACAGATGACGTGCCAGGCAGCAGCAAGCAGCCATGGATGCAGGACAGGTGAGTATGACTATACTTACCTGTCCTGGCGCTGTCTCTTCAGCCCCCAGCTTCTCCACGATCTCCCTTCCTATCTTCAGCGGTCACGTGGTACCGCTCATTAAAACTCATGAATATGCGCATATTCATGAGTTTAATGAGCGGTATCATGTGACCGCTGAAGGAAGGAAGGGAGATCACGGAGAAGCTGGGGGCTGAAGGGACAGCACCAGGACGGGTAAGTATGACCTGACACCCGCGCCCCCCTCCCCCTCTGACCCCCTGGTGTATATGACTCTAATATAAGCCGAGAAGGGGACTTTCAGCCCCCCAAAAATGGGCTGAAAATCTCGGCTTATATTCGAGTATATACGGTAAGTATTTTTAGCACTTGCACTATTTAAGTGCATTATTTAGGTACATTGTCCCTATATGCAATTTAGATCATATAAAGTGTTCTCATGTCTAAAGGAATATATCTCAAGGTTTATGAGCAAATACACACTGTTGTGAGTTCATTTTTCCCTTCACCATTGAGGTCTGATGAACTCCCTCCTCTGGTGAAGGAAGGTAGTGAGACTGATTACCAAACACCTGGGCAGCTAGATGATAACTGGGTGTCTGGAATTGAGGACTGGATATAAGGCTGCCGACGCCCTTCTTCCTGGCTGGTGATTTTCCTGCTGGATTCTTGGAGACCAGTCTGATTCCTGCGTCTCAAAGCTAAGTTTTTCTGCTCTGCTTTGTACTCTTCAGTTTTGTTTTTGTTTTGCCTTGTTTTTTGGGAGTTCTGCCATCCCCGGCCGGGGGTGAGCTGAATTCCATTTTTGTCTCTGATCTGTTGATCTTTTGCTCTGTCTTCAGAATATACCTGAGTGCTGATATAGTCTTTTGAAGCCTAGCGACTTCAGGGCCTGTTTTTCCTATCAGTCGGTTGGCTCATTTTGATAGGGTTTTTGCGGATGGCAGACAGCAGCTTTCCTATCCTGTCCTATGTAGTTAGCTTGGGCCCCATCATTTGCTCAACCTATCTTTCTATCTGTGTTAGTGTTTTCATCTTGCTTCACCGTCATTATATGTTGGGGCTGCCTATTGCTTTGGGGTCTGCTCTGGGGCAGTTTAGTTTTTCCCCTTTCTGTCTTTAGGCTATGTAGCTCTCTGGCTGTGATCGAGGGGTCTAGGGCACCGTAGGAACCCCCCACGGCTACTGCTAGTTGTTGTGGATAGGTTCAGGGGTCTGCAATCCGATAGCTGCCAACCTCTCTGGTTTTTCGGGACTTAGCTGGTATTTTGTTTTTTCCTCCTTTGGTGACTCATCATAACAGAATCACCAGCCATACCGCAAATCCTAGGGTACTCAATAGCAGGAGAGAATTGTAAAAAAAAAAAAAAAGTGTCAGAATTTTTTTTTTTTTTGTGTGCATATTTTTTCCTCTATATCTCTGAGGCCATAGGGGGAATTTTTCTCTCAATGGAGATGAAGCAATTGTCTGATCGTGTGGAGCAGCTCGCTGCTGAAGTGCGGGGAATTTCCGCCTATCTTGCTCATTCACATGCTGCTGAACCAAAGATTCCTACTCCTGATGTGTTTTTTGGGGATCAGTCTAAATTCTTGAATTTCAAGAATAATTGTAAATTATTTTTTGCCTTGAAGCCTAACTCGTCGGGGAACTCCGCGCAGCAGGTTAAAATTGTCATCTCTTTGCTGTGCGGCGATCCCCAGGATTGGGCGTTTTCTTTGAAACCTGATGATCCTATTCTGAATAATGTGAATGCATTTTTTCAAGCCTTGGGGTTGTTGTATGATGAACCTAATGCTATTGATCAGGCTGAAAAGACCCTGTTGGCATTAAGCCAGGGTCGGGATTCGGCAGAGTTGTACTGTCAAAAATTCCGAAAGTGGGCGGTCCTTACTACCTGGAATGATGGTGCCTTGGCAGCCCTCTTTCGGAAGGGTTTGTCAGAAACTGTAAAAGATACTATGGTGGGATTTCCTGTTCCCTCTGGTCTTGACGATTCTATGTCATTCGCCATTCAGGTGGATCGGCGTTTACGTGAACTCAAAACTACACGAGAGATGTTGCCACCTGTTGAACAAATGTCTGAACCTATGCAATGTGATAGAGTTTTGTCTAGGGTGCAACGTCAGGAGTTCAGAAGGCGTAATAAGCTGTGTTTTTTTTGTGGAGATGCCTCGCATATTATTTCTGTCTGTCCTAAACGAGAGAAACGTTGTGCACACACGTTTTCTGTGGGTGGTGTTCAACCTAAGTTTCTTCTGGCAATTACTCTGATCTGCTCCCTGTCCACATTTTCCGCCATGGCTTTTGTGGATTCAGGAGCAGCTCTGAACCTGATGGACTTGGATTTTGCTAAACGTTGTGGATTTCCTATGACACCTCTGCGGACGCCTATCCCTTTGAGGGGTATTGATGCTACTCCTTTGGCGAAGAATAAACCTCAGTTTTGGACCCAGGTGGTAATGCGGGTCGCCCCAGACCATCAAGAAAATTGCAGATTTTTGGTGTTGCATAACTTGCATGATAACATTGTTCTGGGGTTTCCCTGGTTGCAAATCCATAATCCAGTTCTGGATTGGAAATCTTTGTCTGTGGTGAGTTGGGGTTGTCGGTGTGCCCTTAGTGATGCTCCTGTTTTCTCCACCTCTCCCCAGTCGCATGATGTTCCTGACTATTTGGCTGACTTTTATGATGTATTTAGTGAGAATGAGTCTGCGTCTTTGCCTCCTCATAGGAGTTATGACTGTGCAATTGAGCTGAACCCAGGGTGTAAATTCCCCAAGGTCGGCTTTTCAATTTATCTGTACCCGAGCACGAGGCTATGCGATCCTATATTAAGGAGGCATTGGAGAAGGGTCATATTAGACCATCCTCTTCACCCTTAGGTGCTGGGTTTTTTTTCGTGGCTAAAAAGGATGGTTCATTAAGGCCTTGTATTGACTATCGTGCCCTCAACAAAATTACTGTTAAATATCAGTATCCGTTACCCCTGATTTCTGATCTATTCTCCAGAGTTAAAGACGCTTGCTGGTTTACCAAGCTTGACCTCAGGGGGGTGTATAATCTTATTTGCATTAAGCATGGGGATGAATGGAAGACGGCGTTTAATACTCCGGAGGGACATTTTGAGTACCTGGTGATGCCTTTTGGGCTCACTAATGCCCCTTCTGTCTTCCAGTGCTTCATGAACTATACATTCCGAGACTTTGTGGATAAATTTTTGATTATCTATCTGGATGATATTTTGATCTTCTCCAAGAATTGGGACTCTCATGTGGAACATGTTCGGACTGTGTTCCGGATTTTGAGGGAGAATTCCCTGTATGTCAAGGGATCGAAATGCCTTTTTGGGGTACAGAGGGTTTCATTTTTGGGATTTATTTTGTCTCCGTCAACTATTGAAATGGACCCGGCCAAGGTACAGGCCATTTATGATTGGGTTCAGCCCACTTCTTTATAGGCCCTCCAGAAGTTTTTGGGTTTTGCTAATTTTTATCGGAAATTTATAGCTAATTTTTCTGGTATTGCCAAGCCATTGACGGATTTGACTAGGAAGGGTGCTGATGTGCTGAATTGGTCTCCGGAAGCTGTTTCTTCCTTTCAGGAGCTGAAGCGAAGATTCACTTCTGCTCCGGTTTTGCGGCAACCTGATGTCTCACTCCCGTTTCAGGTGGAGGTGGACGCTTCTGAGATTGGTGCAGGAGCGGTGTTGTCCCAAAAAGATCCTGTGACATCTAAAATGAATCATTGTGCTTTCTTTTCCCGAAAGTTCTCCCCATCCGAACGTAACTATGATGTGGGGAATCGGGAACTGTTGGCCATGAAATGGGCATTTGAGGAGTGGAGACATTGGTTGGAGGGAGCCAAACACCAAGTCGTGGTCCTTACTGACCACAAGAATTTGATTTACCTGGAGTCGGCCAAGTGCTTGAATCCTAGACAGGCTAGGTGGGCCTTGTTTTTCACACGTTTTGATTTTGTGGTCTCTTTTCTTCCGGGCACTAAGAATGTCAAGGCAGACGCCCTCTCTAGGAGTTTCCTTGCTGATTCTCCTGTTGTGACTAAGCCTGCTACCATCTTAGGCGAGGGGGTAGTTCTTTCTGCCATCTCGCCCGATTTGAGACATTTTTCTGGAAGAGTTTCAGGAGGACAAACCTGAGCGTTGTCCCAGTGGAAAGTTGTATGTTCCTGACCAGTGGAGGAAGAGAGTGATGTCTGAAGTTCATTGCTCTGCATTGGCTGGTCATCCAGGTATTTTTGGTACTAGAGATCTGGTGAGTTGGTCTTTTTGGTGGCCCGCCTTGTCTCGTGATGTCAGGAATTTTGTGCAGTCCTGTGGGACTTGCTCCCGGTCTAAACCTTGTTCTCACTCTAGTGGCTTGTTGATGCCTTTGCCGGTGCCCAGGAGGCCATGGACCCATATTTCAATGGACTTTATCTCTGATATGCCTGTCTCTCAGAGAATGACTGTTATTTGGGTGATTTGTGATAGATTCTCTAAGATGGTCCATCTTGTACCACTCCCTAAGTTGCCATCTTCCTCTGAGTTAGTGCCCTTGTTTTTGCAACAGGTGGTTCGCTTGCACGGGATTCCTGAGAACATTGTATCTGACAGAGGAGTTCAGTTTGTGTCTAGATTTTGGAGGACTTTCTGTTCCAAGCTGGGATTTCAGTTGTCCTTCTCCTCTGCGTTTCACCCTCAGACCAATGGGCAGACAGAGAGAATAAACCAGACTTTGGAGTCGTATTTAAGATGTTTTATTTCTGCCGATCAGGTTGATTGGGTTTCATTTTTGCCCTTGGCCGAATTTGCTTTAAATAATAGAGCTAGTTCTGCCACTTTGATGTCACCTTTTTTTTGTAACTTTGGTTTTCACCCTCGATTTTCTTCAGGGCAGGTGGAGCCTTCTGCCTGCCCAGGTGTTGACACTGTGGTGGAGAGAATGCACCAGATCTGGGACCAAGTAGTGGATAAGTTGTCTCTCTCACTAATCAGAAAAAATCAATAAAAAAATCATCATTTGAAAGGTAACTCACCAAACCCTGACTGATGCACTGGCAGGACGCAGCAGAACCCCATTGATAAAGGTTTAGGCAGCACAGGTGCACTCCACTGATGAGGACAGCCAGTAACCATTTGTGGTCCGGCTGCCCAGTGGCAATGCACACAGATGAGGCTTGCATAAGGCATAAGTCACACTGATAAATGTGATGCAAAAGTGTCTGAGCAGCCTATTGATCACGCCCCTAGTAATTAGCAGGCGGGCTGCTTTGCACTATAGATACATGCATCACACAAGGAACCACGCCAAATATAAAGGGTTCTGGCTGCGTCCTGCTGAAAAGTGCAAAAAAAAAAAAAAGATAATAGATATGGGGTATTGGTTACTATTTTGGCCAAAGCAGATAAGCTCACAACCCAACGTCAAGGGTCCCCAGATATTGTGAGTCCCTAACACTAAATATAAACAAACACTAATCAGAAAAAATCAATAAAAAAATCATCATTTGAAAGGTAACTCACCAAACCCTGACTGATGCACTGGCAGGACGCAGCAGAACCCCATTGATAAAGGTTTAGGCAGCACAGGTGCACTCCACTGATGAGGACAGCCAGTAACCATTTGTGGTCCGGCTGCCCAGTGGCAATGCACACAGATGAGGCTTGCATAAGGCATAAGTCACACTGATAAATGTGATGCAAAAGTGTCTGAGCAGCCTATTGATCACGCCCCTAGTAATTAGCAGGCGGGCTGCTTTGCACTATAGATACATGCATCACACAAGGAACCACGCCAAATATAAAGGGTTCTGGCTGCGTCCTGCTGAAAAGTGCAAAAAAAAAAAGATAATAGATATGGGGTATTGGTTACTATTTTGGCCAAAGCAGATAAGCTCACAACCCAACGTCAAGGGTCCCCAGATATTGTGAGTCCCTAACACTAAATATAAACAAACACTAATCAGAAAAAATCAATAAAAAAATCATCATTTGAAAGGTAACTCACCAAACCCTGACTGATGCACTGGCAGGACGCAGCAGAACCCCATTGATAAAGGTTTAGGCAGCACAGGTGCACTCCACTGATGAGGACAGCCAGTAACCATTTGTGGTCCGGCTGCCCAGTGGCAATGCACACAGATGAGGCTTGCATAAGGCATAGGTCACACTGATAAATGTGATGCAAAAGTGTCTGAGCAGCCTATTGATCACGCCCCTAGTAATTAGCAGGCGGGCTGCTTTGCACTATAGATACATGCATCACACAAGGAACCACGCCAAATATAAAGGGTTCTGGCTGCGTCCTGCTGAAAAGTGCAAAAAAAAAAAGATAATAGATATGGGGTATTGGTTACTATTTTGGCCAAAGCAGATAAGCTCACAACCCAACGTCAAGGGTCCCCAGATATTGTGAGTCCCTAACACTAAATATAAACAAACACTAATCAGAAAAAATCAATAAAAAAATCATCATTTGAAAGGTAACTCACCAAACCCTGACTGATGCACTGGCAGGACGCAGCAGAACCCCATTGATAAAGGTTTAGGCAGCACAGGTGCACTCCACTGATGAGGACAGCCAGTAACCATTTGTGGTCCGGCTGCCCAGTGGCAATGCACACAGATGAGGCTTGCATAAGGCATAAGTCACACTGATAAATGTGATGCAAAAGTGTCTGAGCAGCCTATTGATCACGCCCCTAGTAATTAGCAGGCGGGCTGCTTTGCACTATAGATACATGCATCACACAAGGAACCACGCCAAATATAAAGGGTTCTGGCTGCGTCCTGCTGAAAAGTGCAAAAAAAAAAAGATAATAGATATGGGGTATTGGTTACTATTTTGGCCAAAGCAGATAAGCTCACAACCCAACGTCAAGGGTCCCCAGATATTGTGAGTCCCTAACACTAAATATAAACAAACACTAATCAGAAAAAATCAATAAAAAAATCATCATTTGAAAGGTAACTCACCAAACCCTGACTGATGCACTGGCAGGACGCAGCAGAACCCCATTGATAAAGGTTTAGGCAGCACAGGTGCACTCCACTGATGAGGACAGCCAGTAACCATTTGTGGTCCGGCTGCCCAGTGGCAATGCACACAGATGAGGCTTGCATAAGGCATAAGTCACACTGATAAATGTGATGCAAAAGTGTCTGAGCAGCCTATTGATCACGCCCCTAGTAATTAGCAGGCGGGCTGCTTTGCACTATAGATACATGCATCACACAAGGAACCACGCCAAATATAAAGGGTTCTGGCTGCGTCCTGCTGAAAAGTGCAAAAAAAAAAAGATAATAGATATGGGGTATTGGTTACTATTTTGGCCAAAGCAGATAAGCTCACAACCCAACGTCAAGGGTCCCCAGATATTGTGAGTCCCTAACACTAAATATAAACAAACACTAATCAGAAAAAATCAATAAAAAAATCATCATTTGAAAGGTAACTCACCAAACCCTGACTGATGCACTGGCAGGACGCAGCAGAACCCCATTGATAAAGGTTTAGGCAGCACAGGTGCACTCCACTGATGAGGACAGCCAGTAACCATTTGTGGTCCGGCTGCCCAGTGGCAATGCACACAGATGAGGCTTGCATAAGGCATAGGTCACACTGATAAATGTGATGCAAAAGTGTCTGAGCAGCCTATTGATCACGCCCCTAGTAATTAGCAGGCGGGTTGTGAGCTTATCTGCTTTGGCCAAAATAGTAACCAATACCCCAAATCTATTTATCTTTTTGCACTTTTTAGCAGGATGCAGCTAGAGCCCTTTATGTTTGGCTTGGTTCCTTGTGTGATGCATGTATCTATAGTGCAAAGCAGCCCGCCTGCTAATTACTAGGGGCGTGATCAATAGGCTGCTCAGACACTTTTGCATCACATTTATCAGTGTGACTTATGCCTTATGCAAGCCTCATCTGTGTGCATTGCCACTGGGCAGCCGGACCACAAATGGTTACTGGCTGTCCTCATCAGTGGAGTGCACCTGTGCTGCCTAAACCTTTATCAATGGGGTTCTGCTGCGTCCTGCCAGTGCATCAGTCAGGGTTTGGTGAGTTACCTTTCAAATGATGATTTTTTTATTGATTTTTTCTGATTAGTGTTTGTTTATATTTAGTGTTAGGGACTCACAATATCTGGGGACCCTTGACGTTGGGTTGTGAGCTTATCTGCTTTGGCCAAAATAGTAACCAATACCCCATATCTATTATCTTTTTTTTTTTGCACTTTTCAGCAGGACGCAGCCAGAACCCTTTATATTTGGCGTGGTTCCTTGTGTGATGCATGTATCTATAGTGCAAAGCAGCCCGCCTGCTAATTACTAGGGGCGTGATCAATAGGCTGCTCAGACACTTTTGCATCACATTTATCAGTGTGACTTATGCCTTATGCAAGCCTCATCTGTGTGCATTGCCACTGGGCAGCCGGACCACAAATGGTTACTGGCTGTCCTCATCAGTGGAGTGCACCTGTGCTGCCTAAACCTTTATCAATGGGGTTCTGCTGCGTCCTGCCAGTGCATCAGTCAGGGTTTGGTGAGTTACCTTTCAAATGATGATTTTTTTATTGATTTTTTCTGATTAGTGTTTGTTTATATTTAGTGTTAGGGACTCACAATATCTGGGGACCCTTGACGTTGGGTTGTGAGCTTATCTGCTTTGGCCAAAATAGTAACCAATACCCCATATCTATTATCATTTTTTTTTTTTTGCACTTTTCAGCAGGACGCAGCCAGAACCCTTTATATTTGGCGTGGTTCCTTGTGTGATGCATGTATCTATAGTGCAAAGCAGCCCGCCTGCTAATTACTAGGGGCGTGATCAATAGGCTGCTCAGACACTTTTGCATCACATTTATCAGTGTGACTTATGCCTTATGCAAGCCTCATCTGTGTGCATTGCCACTGGGCAGCCGGACCACAAATGGTTACTGGCTGTCCTCATCAGTGGAGTGCACCTGTGCTGCCTAAACCTTTATCAATGGGGTTCTGCTGCGTCCTGCCAGTGCATCAGTCAGGGTTTGGTGAGTTACCTTTCAAATGATGATTTTTTTATTGATTTTTTCTGATTAGTGTTTGTTTATATTTAGTGTTAGGGACTCACAATATCTGGGGACCCTTGACGTTGGGTTGTGAGCTTATCTGCTTTGGCCAAAATAGTAACCAATACCCCATATCTATTATCTTTTTTTTTTTTGCACTTTTCAGCAGGACGCAGCCAGAACCCTTTATATTTGGCGTGGTTCCTTGTGTGATGCATGTATCTATAGTGCAAAGCAGCCCGCCTGCTAATTACTAGGGGCGTGATCAATAGGCTGCTCAGACACTTTTGCATCACATTTATCAGTGTGACTTATGCCTTATGCAAGCCTCATCTGTGTGCATTGCCACTGGGCAGCCGGACCACAAATGGTTACTGGCTGTCCTCATCAGTGGAGTGCACCTGTGCTGCCTAAACCTTTATCAATGGGGTTCTGCTGCGTCCTGCCAGTGCATCAGTCAGGGTTTGGTGAGTTACCTTTCAAATGATGATTTTTTTTTTAAGTTGTCTCTCTCCCAGGAAAAGGCCCAGCGGTTTTCCAACCGGCGTAGGACCGTTGGTCCCCAGTTTAAGGTGGGTGATATGGTTTGGTTGTCATCAAAAAATATCACTATGAAGGTGGCTTCTCCTAAGTTTAAGCCTAGATTTATTGGACCTTACAAGATTTTGGAGATTATTAATCCGGTCTCTTTTCGGTTGGCTCTTCCTGTCACATTTAAAATTCATAATGTGTTTCATAAGTCCTTGTTGAAGAGGTTTGTTGAACCAGTAGTTCCTGTGGTGGCACCTCCTGACCCTATATTGGTTGAAGGTAACATGGAATATGAGGTAGAGAAGATACTGGATTCCCGTCTGGCTAGACGGAGACTCCAGTATTTGGTTAAGTGGAAGGGTTATGGTCAGGAGGATAATTCCTGGGTCTCTGCCTCTGATATTCATGCTGAAAGATTGGTGCGTGCCTTTCATCGGGCTCACCCAGATCGCCCTGGTGGCATGGATGAGGGTTCGGTGACCCCTCCTCAAGGGGGAGGTACTGTTGTGAGTTCATTTTTCCCTTCACCATTGAGGTCTGATGAACACCCTCCTCTGGTGAAGGAAGGTAGTGAGACTGATTACCAAACACCTGGGCAGCTAGATGATAACTGGGTGGCTGGAATTGAGGACTGGATATAAGGCTGCCGACGCCCTTCTTCCTGGCTGGTGATTTTCCTGCTGGATTCTTGGAGACCAGTCTGATTCCTGCATCTCAAAGCTAAGTTTTTCTGCTCTGCTTTGTACTCTTCAGTTTTGTTTTTGTTTTGCCTTGTTTTTTGGGAGTTCTGCCATCCCCGGCCGGGAGTGAGCTGAATTCCATTTTTGTCTCTGATCTGTTGATCTTTTGCTCTGTCTTCAGAATATACCTGAGTGCTGATATAGTCTTTTGAAGCCTAGCGACTTCAGGGCCTGTTTTTCCTATCAGTCGGTTGGCTCATTTTGATAGGGTTTTTGCGGATGGCAGACAGCAGCTTTCCTATCCTGTCCTATGTAGTTAGCTTGGGCCCCATCATTTGCTCAACCTATCTTTCTATCTGTGTTAGTGTTTTCATCTTGCTTCACCGTCATTATATGTTGGGGGCTGCCTATTGCTTTGGGGTCTGCTCTGGGGCAGTTTAGTTTTTCCCCTTTCTGTCTTTAGGCTATGTAGCTCTCTGGCTGTGATCGAGGGGTCTAGGGCACCGTAGGAACCCCCCACGGCTACTGCTAGTTGTTGTGGATAGGTTCAGGGGTCTGCAATCCGATAGCTGCCAACCTCTCTGGTTTTTCTGGACTTAGCTGGTATTTTGTTTTTTCCTCCTTCGGTGACTCATCGTAACAACACACTTTTTCACTTTTTTATACTGATATGTATATACTGTGTATATATAGTGGAGAAATCAAGTATTTCATACACTAATGATTTTGCACGTTTTCACTGCTACAAAGAATGGAGAAGTCTGAAATTTTTATTGTAGGTAAACGTCAACTGCGAGAGGCAGAATCTAAAAATAAAAAACAGAAAAGCACCTTGTATGATTTTTAAATAATTAAATTGCATTTTATTGCATGAAATAAGCATTTGATCATCTACCAATCAGCAAGAATTCTGGCTCTCACAGACCTGTTAGATTTTCTTTAAGAAGCCCTCCTATTCTGCACTCATTACCTGTATTAATTGTACCTTTTTGAACTCTTTACATGTATAAAAGACACCTGCCACACACTAAATCAATCACACTTCAACCTTGCCACCATGGCCAAGACCAAAGAGCTGTCTAAGGACTCCAGGGACAAAATTGTAGACCTGCTCAAGGCTGGGATGGGCTACAAGACAATAGGCAAGCAGCTTAATGAGAAGGCAACAACTGTTGGCACAATTATTAGAAATGAAAGAAAGTGAAGATAACTTTCAGTCTTCCTCGATCTGGGGCTACATTCCAGGTCCCGCCTCGTGGGGTAAGGTTGATTCTGAGAAAGGTCAGGAATCAGCCCAAAAGTACATGAGATGATCTGGTCAATGACCTGAAAAAGAGCTGGGACCACTGTCTCAAACATTACCATTAGTAAAACACTACACCATCATGGATTAAAATGCTGCAGGGCACGCAAGGTCCCTTGCTCATGCCAGCACATGTCCAGGCCTGATCAAAGTTCACCAATGACCATCTGGATGATCCAGAGATGGTATGAGATAAGTTTATGTAGTCATGCGAATTCTAAATAGAACTTTGTGGAATCAATTCCACTCGCCAAATTTGGAGAAAGAAGAAGGATAAGCACAACCCCAAGGACACCATCCTAACTGTGAAGCATGGTGGGGGAAAAATCATACTTTGGGGATGATTTTCTGCAAAGGGAACTGGACGACTGCACCGTATTGAAGGGAGGATGGATGGGGTCAATTATCATCAGATTTTGGCCAGCAACATCCTTCCCTCAGTAAGACCATTGAAGATGGGTCGTAGCTGTGTCTTCCAGCATGACAATGACCCGTAAAGGCCCTTTTACATTTAGCGATACACCAGCAATCCGACCAGCGATACGACCCGGTCAGGATCGCTGGTGCATCGCTAAATGATCACTAGTGAGCTTTCACACAGAAAGATCTCACAGCGATGCAGCAGCAACGCAGGGCACGATACTCACCTTTCACACACAGTGATCCTGACGTCCTCCCGCCCGCCTCCACGCGTCGCTCATCGTCACAGCAGGAAGCCCCAGCAGGAAGCTGACGATGAGAAATGGAGCCGCCCGATCTTGCGCGATCAGCGACGGACAGCGGGGGAGCCGGTTGGAGGTAAGTGTCACACATAGCGATATCGCTAGCGATATCGCTATAACGTCACAAAATCAGTGACGTTTTAGCGATATTGCTAGCGATATCGCTTTGTGTAAAACCCCCTTAACACACCAGGGCAATTGAGGAGTGGCTCCATAAGAAGCATTTCAAGGTGCTGGATTGGCCCAGCCAGTCTCCAGACCTGAACCCAATAGAAAATCTTTGGAGGTTGCTGAAACTCAATGTTGCCCAGGGACAGCCAAAAAGCCTGAAAGATTTGGAGAAGATTTGTATTGAGGAGTGAGGCAAAATCCATGCTGCATTGTTTGCAAAATTAGGCAAGAACTACAGGAAACATCTGACCTTGGAAACAAAGGTTTCTGTACCAAATAATAAGTTCCTTTTTTCTATTGTATCAAATACTTATTTCATGCAATAAAATGTAAATAAATTATGTAAAAATCATACAAAGATTCTGTCTCTCACAGCTGAAGTGTACCTACCACAAAAATTGCAGACTTTGTAAGTGGGAAAACTTGCAAAATTGGCAGTGTATCAAATACTTATTTTCTCCATTGTACATACCAGCTTATATACATTGTCTACACTTTTTTAGCACTATATGCACCTTGGCTACATATGACCTGCATCTTCATTTTCTTGACATATTTTTATCACATATATGTATTGATGGCAAATTAATTTCACTTATATACATATTTTGTATTTATGTGTTATACAGTGGGGCAAAAAAGTATTTAGTCAGTCAGCAATAGTGCAAGTTCCACCACTTAAAAAGATGAGAGGCGTCTGTAATTTACATCATAGGTAGACCTCAACTATGGGAGACAAACTGAGAAAAAAAAATCCAGAAAATCACATTGTCTGTTTTTTTTTTCATTTTATTTGCATATTATGGTGGAAAATAAGTATTTGGTCAGAAACAAAATTTCATCTCAATACTTTGTGATATATCCTTTGTTGGCAATGACAGAGGTCAAACGTTTTCTGTAAGTCTTCACAAGGTTGCCACACACTGTTGTTGGTATGTTGGCCCATTCCTCCATGCAGATCTCCTCTAGAACAGTGATGTTTTTGGCTTTTCGCTTGGCAACACGGACTTTCAACTCCCTCCAAGGTTTTCTATAGGGTTGAGATCTGGAGACTGGCTAGGCCACTCCAGGACCTTGAAATGCTTCTTATGAAGCCACTCCTTCGTTGCCCTGGCGGTGTGCTTTGGATCATTGTCATGTTGAAAGACCCAGCCATGTATTCAATGCCCTTGCTGATGGAAGGAGGTTTGCACTCAAAATCTCACGATACATGGCCCCATTCATTCTTTCATGTACCCGGATCAGTCGTCCTGGCCCCTTTGCAGAGAAACAGCCCCAAAGCATGATGTTTCCACCACCATGCTTTACAGTAGGTATGGTGTTTGATGGATGCAACTCAGTATTCGTTTTCCTCCAAACACGACAAGTTGTGTTTCTACCAAACAGTTCCAGTTTGGTTTCATCAGACCATAGGACATTCTCCCAAAACTCCTCTGGATCATCCAAATGCTCTCTAGCAAACTTCAGACGGGCCCGGACATGTACAGGCTTAAGCAGTGGGACACGTCTGGCACTGCAGGATCTGAGTCCATGGTGGCGTAGTGTGTTACTTATGGTAGGCCTTGTTACATTGGTCCCAGCTCTCTGCAGTTCATTCACTAGGTCCCCCTAGGTTCTGGGATTTTTGCTCACCGTTCTTGTGATCATTCTGACCCCACGGGGTGGGATTTTGCGTGGAGCACCAGATCGAGGGAGATTATCAGTGGTCTTGTATGTCTTCCATTTTCTAATTATTGCTCCCACAGTTGATTTCTTCACTCCAAGCTGGTTGGCTATTGCAGATTCAGTCTTCCCAGCCTGGTGCAGGGCTACAATTTTGTTTCTGGTGTCCTTTGACAGCTCTTTGGTCTTCACCATAGTGGAATTTGGAGTCAGACTGTTTGAGGGTGTGCACAGGTGTCTTTTTATACTGATAACAAGTTTAAACAGGTGCCATTACTACAGGTAATGAGTGGAGGAAAGAGGAGACTCTTAAAGAAGAAGTTACAGGTCTGTGAGAGCCAGAAATCTTGATTGCTTGTTTCTGACCAAATACTTATTTTCCACCATAATATGCAAATAAAATGAAACAAAAAACAGACAATGTGATTTTCTGGATTTTTTTTTCTCAGTTTGTCTCCCATAGTTGAGGTCTACCTATGATGTAAATTACAGACGCCTCTCATCTTTTTAAGTGGTGGAACTTGCACTATTGCTGACTGACTAAATACTTTTTTGCCCCACTGTATATATAGCATTTGAATACCCAAAGGGTCATTAACCCCTTAACGACCAGGAGTATTTTTGGTTTTGTGCTTTCATTTTTCCCTCCCCTTCTTTCCAGAGCCATAACTTTTTTATTTTTCTGTCAATATGGCCATGTGAGGGCTTGTTTTTGCGCGACAAGTTGTACTTTTGAACGACACCATTGGTTTTACCATGTCATGTACTACAGAACGGAAAAAAAATTCCTAGTGCAGTGAAATTGCAAAAAAATAATAATATAATAATAATAATAAATTTTATTTCTATAGCGCCGACATATTACGCAGCACTTTACATTTCAGAGGGGATTTGTACAGACAATAGACATTACCTCATAACAATAATCACATAGATCATAACAGATACCAAGAGGAATGAGGGCCCTGCTCCCAAGCTTACAATCTATGAGGAAAAAAAAATGTGCAATCCCACACTTTTATTGCTTGGATTTTTTGCTAGGCTCACTGAATGCTAAAACTGACCTGCATTTATGATTCTCCGGGTCATTATGAGTTCATAGACACCAAACATGTCTAGGTTCTTTTTTATCTAAGTGGTGAAAAAAGATTCCAAAATTTGTTAAAAAGAAATAAAAAATTGCGCCATTTTCCGAGACCCATAGCGTCTCCATTTTACGTGATCTGGTGTTGGGTGAGGGCTCATTTTTTGCACACCAAGCTGATCTTTTTATTGATACCACTTTTGTGCAGATATGTTCTTTTGATCACCCGTTATTGCATTTTAATGCAATGTCACAGAGACCAAAAAAACATAATCCTGGCATTTTGATTTTTTTCTCGCTACGCCATTTAGCAATCGGGTTATTCCTTTTTTTATTGATAGATCGGGTAAGTCTGAACGTGGCGATACCAAATATGTCTATGTGTTATTTTTGCTTAATTGTTTTAATTTGAATGGTGCGAAAGGGGGGTGATTTAAACTTCTATTTTTTTTATTTTTCATATTTTTAAAAACATTTTTTTTTTAAATTTTGTCATGCTTCAATAGCCTCCATGCGAGGCTAGAAGCATCCACAACTCGATCGGCTCTGTTACATATAGGCGATGAGCAGATCGCCTATATGTAGCAGAAATGCTGCATTGCTATGAACGCCGACCACCGGGTTGCACTCATAGCAATCAGTCAGCAACAACCATAGAGGTCTCCAGGAGACCTCTGGTTGTTATGCCAACACATCGCTGACCCCCGATCATATGACGGGGTCAGCGATGCGCGCATTTCCGGCCCGGCGGCCGGAAGCGTTGGTTAAATGCCGTTGTCAAAACAACTGACATGTCTCGACTTTGATACGGGCTCACCACCGGAGCTCTCATCAAAGCAGGGGAGACGTCCAATGACGGGCTGTGCCCACCATTGGACATTAAGGGGTTAAGGTAGACATGTTGATTTAAAAGTTTAATTTCTGGTAGTCTCCATCATTAGCTATAATCTGAGATGTTCATCAACTTTGAGAGCAATTGCACACTACTTACTGTGGTGCGTATGCGACGTTCGATCCTCCTCTGGAACCTTGTGTCAGTACTGCACCATGGGTTGTGTGCATACAGGAAACTCCATGCTGAAGTATTTGCACCTCACATAGGTCCATTTTGATTAAAAAATGCTGTTATGTAAGATTGTTCTTATCTCTTCTGCATGACAAACATCACTTGGACTGACCACTTTTCTCAAGCATTAGCTATTTCTCTCTTTACTTGTGCAACAGTGACCATGACATTTTGGAAATGTAAGATGAAACTAGGGAAAGAAATATCACTAGAGGTTGTGATACTGTCAGTGGTCATGAATTACAGGTTTCCACAAGTTATATGGAGGTGTTATTAGTTACTCTTCTCTTCTTATTTTCATAAAACGCACATTGAGCGACCACAATATAGCAAGAGACATTTATCAATCTAAAGGATATTCTCCTGTCTTGTCATAGCAGATTCATGACACATCTAGAAAATAAATGTGCTCAATAGACAAATACAAAACTGAAAGGGGGATAAGAGCCCTGGCTGCCAGAAGATCATTCTCCAGGTTACATTACAGTAGATTATACTATATCCCATAAAAAGAACAGCGTGTCTTCTTGTCGATATAGCTACAGCTCACAACCCCATAGCAATAAAAAGTTCAGTGTTAACCTCCTGACCCATGCATCCTCCATCATTTCAAGTCCTGCACAGGGTCATCTATTATAAGGAGATGGACAAGAGGGTAATAGAACACTGAAGATTAAACTCTGTCAATTCTATGACATGAAAAAATATTCTACACAATTTGAAACAATCAAGAATCAACAACAAGAGATGAACGGATCAGGGAAAATTCTAAATTGCCTGTTTGTTCTAGTCATATCTTTCATCCTTTGTGTTGGAATTTTCGGTACTCTCGCATTTTGCCGGCCTTCCGGGCATCATAGTGCCCGGGAGAGTTCTTTGCAGGCGAGGAGAGGAGGGGCTGGAGAGGTGAGGTGATTAAAATGGTTTTTACATTTCTTTAACTGCTTGATGGCACATTACGGTGCAGAAAAATGGTGGCCAGTCTTGGCCATTTTGTTGAATCTACATTGAAGCAAATTACAAAATATCCAGACATTTGTTGGGAATCTCAGGCAAAACTAACAGGTCAAGAAAATTCTTATCCTCTCTTGCTGACAACTTTATCTTCCAAAAAGTAGGGGAGAAAACAAGGGGAACTGCTATCTTGGATCTAATCCTTATAAACAGGGAGGAAATGGTTGAGGAGGTAAAAGTGGCTGGGACCCTAGGAGGTAGCGACCATGCTACTTTAGAATTTTGGATAACTAGGGGAGGAAGACCTGTGAAGACTCAGACGTCAAGGTTAGATTTCAGAAAGGCAGATTTTAAGGGATTCAGAAAGAGAATTGGAGGGATCCAATGGCTGGATATCCTTAAGGACAAACATGTCCAGGAAGGATGGGAAATCTTGAAAAATGAAATTCTCAAAGCACAATTGTTAACAATTCCGAAAAGAGGGAAGAATAGGAAGCGTTTAAGGAAACCAGGATGGATGAACACAAAACTTAAGCACATGCTAAAAAGGAAGAAAGAAATGTTTATAAAATGGAAAGAGGGAGGCATACAGTATCTAAAGAAGAATATAATGCTGTCTGCAGAACCTGCAGGGCATGAATCAGATTATCTAAAGCTGACAATGAATTGAGGCTTGCAAGAAACGTCAAAAGCAATAATAAAGGATTTTGGGGATATGTCAAAAGTAAAAGAAAAGTCAAAGATGCTATAGAATTTTTACAGGATGAAAATGATGAAATGGTAAGACAGGATGTTGAGAAGGCCAAACTTTTAAATTCCTATTTTGCATCAGTTTTCTCTCAGAAAGGAAATTTAACATGAACTATTCTTCACTGTCCTATTAAGGGAATAGAAGAATCCAGGATATCTATAAACAGAAATATAGTGAGGAAACACTTAGCTAACCTAAATGAATTCAAGTCTCCAGGTCCAGATGAATTACACCCCAGAGTACTGAAGGAGATAGCAGAAGAAATTTTTGAACCGCTTTCCATAATCTTTGAAAATTCATGGAGAACAGAAGTCCCAGAAGACTGGAAAAGAGCAAATGTTGTTCCTATTTTCAAAAAGGGGGAGAAGGTGGACCCAGGCAACTATAGGCCGGTGAGTCTGACTTCTATACCAGGAAAGATCTTTGAACAAATTATTAAACAACATGTATGTCAGTACCTGGATAAGAATGAAGTGATTAAACAGAGTCAGCATGGGTTTGTAACTAATAGGTCATGTCAGACTAACTTAATTTCCTTCTATGACAGAATCACTGATTGGGTGGATCAGGGAAATGCTGTAGATATAGTATATCTTGACTTCAGCAAAGCATTTGACAAAGTATCTCACACAATCCTTATTGAAAAAATGACTAAGTATGGAATGGACAAGGCAACTGTTAGGGGGATTCATAACTGGATTGGTGATCAGACTCAAAGAGTGGTCATAAATGGCTGCACATCCAGTTGGAAGAATGTCTCAAGTGGGGTACCACAGGGCTCTGTCCTGGGCCCTGTATTGTTCAACATTTTTATCAATGATTTAGATGATGGAATTGAGGGTAAACTGATTAAATTTGCTGATGACACAAAGTTAGGAGGGATAGCTAATACTAGAGAAGAGAGAGAGAAGATTCAAAAAGATATAAATAAACTGGAGCAGTGGGCAGCAACTAACAGAATGGTTTTTAACAGGGAAAAATGCAAAGTACTACATCTGGGCAATAAAAATGAAAAAAGCATATACAGAATGGGAGGAATAGGGCTAAGCAACAGCACATGCGAAAAAGACTTGGGTATACTAATAGATCACAGACTGAATATGAGTCAACAGTGTGATGCAGCATCAAAAAAGGCAAATGCAATTCTAGGATGTATTAACAGAAGCATACAGTCTAGATCACGTGAAGTCATTATTGCCCTCTACTTCTCTTTGGTCAGACCTCATCTGGAATACTGTGTCCAGTTTTGGGCACCAGATTTTAAAAAAGACATCAACAAACTGGAGCAAGTTCAGAATAGAGCGACCAGAATAGTGACCGGTCTGCAAACCCTGTCTTATGAGGAAAGGTTGCATGATTTGGGAATGTTTAGCTTGCAAAAGAGAAGACTGAGAGGAGACTTAATAACTGTCTACAAATATCTCAAGGGCTGTCACATTGCAGAAGGATCATCTTTATTCTCATTTGCACAAGAAAAGACTAGAAGCAATGGGATGAAACTGAATGGGAGGAGACACAGATTAGATATTAGAAAAAAACTTTTTGACAGTTAGAGTGATCAATGAGTGGAACAGGCTGCCACCCACGAGAGGTGGTGAGTTCTCCTTCAATAGAAGTCTTCAAGCAGAGGCTGGACAGATATCTGTCTGGGATGATTTAGCAAATCCTGCTTTGAGCAGGGGGTTGGACCAGATGGCCCACGAGGTCCCTTCCAACTCTACGATTCTATGATTCTATGAATCCACAATTTTTTAATGAATCTTGGAGGATTTTTGCAAAATTTGAAAAGAATTCAATCTCACTCAAATTTATTTGCTCATCTTTAATTTTGTGTATATATATATATATATATATATACTTGGATTAAGCATTCTCTAAATTTGTTGTATACACTTTAAACTAACTCAGATGACACCTTTCCACTAATGGGTGTAATTTGCCTGTAGCATCAGGCTTGCGGCTCATGGGACTGCACCTAGGATCCAATAGATAGAGAAACCCTGTTGTCATACCATGGATATAAGTCTTTGATGTTTCTTGTAACGACTAATAGTAATGTAATGTAAAAAGATGTAAGCATAGGACATTACCTAGAAAAGTGTGTATAGTTTGTGGTTTTGAAGCACAGTGGCGTTATGAAACAAAATTCAGGAAAAGTGAACACGTAGCCTGTAGCAGCCCATCAGATGTCACATCTAGTTTTCAGAAGTTCTTTGGAAAATGGTTATGAGTAGAGATGTGTGAATCTGAATTTAAAAGTTTGGGGTTCCTACTGGACAGTTAGGGTATGTGAACACGTTGAGTAAAATTTCTGCCCCATTTCTGTATCTCTTGGCAGGTAAACACAGGTGCAAAAACGCACCCAATCTGCAAAGTGTTCACACAGCCTTAGTGCCCGGTGATAAATGCCAAACACAGACTTCTCCAGAAGTCCGCTGCAATGTCAACAGTGTGATGCAGCAGCAAAAAAGGCAAATTCAATTCTAGGATGTATTAACAGAAGCATACAGTCTAGATCACGTGAAGTCATTATTTCCCTCTACTCCTCTTTGGTCAGACCTCATCTGGAATATTGTGTCCAGTTTTGGGCACCACATTTTAAAAAAGACATCAACAAACTGGAGCAAGTTCAGAAAAGAGCAACCAGAATGGTGACCGGTCTGCAAACCCTGTCTTATGAGGAAAGGTTGCAGGATTTGGGAATGTTTAGCTTGCAAAAGAGAAGACTGAGAGGAGACTTAATAGCTGTCTACAAATATCTAAAGGGCTGTCACATTGTAGAAGGATCAACTTTATTCTCATTTGCACAAGGAAAGACTAGAAGCAATGGGATGAAACTGAATGGGAGGAGACACAGATTAGATATTAGAAAAAACTTTTTGACAGTTAGAGTGATCAATGAGTGGAACAGGCTGCCACGAGAAGTGGTGAGTTCTCCTTCAATGGAAGTCTTCAAACAGAGGCTGGACAGACATCTGACTGGGATGATTTAGCGAATCCTGCTTTGAGCAGGGGGTTGGACCAGATGGCCCAGGAGGTCCCTTCCAACTCTACGATTCTATGATTCTATGAATGTTTGGAGTTCAGATGGAAGTCCGTGAGAGAAAAAGATTTTCCAGCTCAAAAGTTTGGGTCACCATTTTTTTAAATGGGGGTCTAGTTCTTGTTCAAGCTTGTACTGTTCTGGTACCGGAACCGAACTTTGGAATAAAGTTTGTGTCGGGTACCAGAACCCATACTTCCAAGGTTCCACTCATCTCTAGTTATGAGCAATCCAGAGGTCTTAAGAAGGTTTAGAGATGTATGGTCACAATAATGAATTTAACTATTGGTCTTTTGAATGATTTCTGTTCCTGCGTCTTATAATATGTCACTTCTTGTGTTACATCATTACTTGTTCACTTAGTTAATGTTCATGTAATTATCTCCTATGTATAATATACTAAGAACCACAATCTAAACATATTTATCTTGTGATTTTGACTATTAATTGTTTTTTACTCATCTGAATAAGTTAGAAAACTTTAGTCATACAGATGACTAGTAGGTTCTACTATAATAAAATTTAATGATATGCCAATAACATATAAGGGTCCTATCGATTAAAAATGAGGAATTAACGAAAAGTCCAACACACAATAGTCCTGATTCATTAATACTGGCGTTTTTTATACAGTGAGGGAAATAAGTATTTGATCCCTTGCTGATTTTGTAAGTTTGCCCACTGACAAAGACATGAACAGTCTATAATTTTAAGGTTAGGTTAATTTTAACATTTAAAGATAGAATATGAAAAATAAAATCCAGAAAATCACATTGTATAAATTATATAAATTTATTTGCATTTTGCATTGAGAAATAAGTATTTGATCCCCTACTAACCATTAAGCATTCTGGCTCTTACAGACCAGTTAGACGCTCCTAATCAACTTGTTACCTGCATTAAAGACAGCTGTCTTACATAGTTACCTTTGTAAAAGACTCCTGTCCACAGACTCAATCAGTCAGACTCTAACCTTTGCAACATTGGTTAGACCAAAGAGCTCTCTAAGGACGTCAGGGACAAGATCATAGACCTGCACAAAGCTGGAATGAGCTACAAAACCATACATAATGCGCTGGGTGAGACAAAGACAACTGTTGGTGTAATAGTAAGAAAATTTAAAAAATACAAATGACTGTCAATGGACAATGATCTGGAGCACCATGCAAAATCTCATGAGACATCATTGATCATGAGTAGAGTTGAGCGAAACGGGTCGAAAAATTTCAAAAGTCACCGACTTTTGGTAAAGTCGGGTTTCATAAAATGAAACCCGACCCTAGGGTGAGGTCGGCCACGAGCTCGGCGAGTTTAGCGCCAAAGTCGCGTTTCAAAAGTTTGTTTTCCGCCCTTTCTCAGCCAATCAGGATCCATGGACAATGCGGGCAACGTGATGACATAGGCAGGGGTCACCAACATCTTTGAGAAGGGCATGCAAGTGATTGGCTTGCTTTGGGGGGCGTCACAGGGGGTATAAAAGGGCGTGCACGCCGACCACCATGTTACTCATGCTGATCTCAGAATAGGGAGAGCTGCTGCTGGTGATGATTCTGTAGGGAGAGCGTTAGGCAGGGAAGAAGATACCAAAAACTACTTCTGCTGCTAGCGATTTTGCCTGTACAACACACCAGTTACTGTGCAGTGCAAGGGGAGGCTATATTTTGGTTCATCAGCTCTGTTGGTTATTAGGCTGCCTTTTAAGGCTTCCTGATAGCTGCATTGCTGTTTTCCCACTGCTATGCAAACTGCTTTTTTAAAAGCAATCCAAATTTTTTTTTTTGTCCTGGTGAGGTACTGAGCATGCATTTTTTTCACACCATACAGCAGTGTACGCTCCTCACACAGTACCGTGTAACGGCTGTTATCACGGCCACAGTGAAGCTATCTGTGTGTGACTCTGTAAGAATAAGTCGAGGACATGTTCCGTTCTTACAGACCTCCACCTTCTAGTTTTGTCTGCTTTTCAAACAGTTAAGTATATTTGCTGTTTGATCACATTTAAAACTATAGAGAGACAGCGTGTGTCAGTCCGTATACTTAAAAAACACGGAGCTTGACAATTTTACGGACACCGGACAGCGGTGTACGTGCACGCTCCTCTCTCAGTACCGTGTAACGGCTGTTATCACGGCCACAGCGAAGCTATCTGTGTGTCACTCTGTAAGAATAAGTCGAGGACATGTTCCGTTCTTACAGACCTACACCTTCTAGTTTTGTCTGCTTTTCAAACAGTTAAGTTTATTTGCTGTTTGATCACATTCAAAACTATAGAGAGACAGCGTGTGTCAGTCCGTATACTTAAAAAACACGGAGCTTGACAATTTTACGGACACCGGACAGCGGTGTACGTGCACGCTCCTCTCTCAGTACCGTGTAACGGCTGTTATCACGGCCACAGTGAAGCTATCTGTGTGTCACTCTGTAAGAATAAGTCGAGGACATGTTCCGTTCTTACAGACCTACACTCTAGGGAGATTCCTATTCTGCCCAATTCTATATACACCTTGTAGTTTGTCATACACTAGCCAATTTCTGCCTGTGACATAGCGGTGTGATATTCACTGGGCCTCACACAATCCAACAGTGTCCACAAGTGTGTTCAGAAATTCTACATCTCCCCTGTAATATAGTGACATTTTTCACACCTGCGACATTGAGCCTGTGACATAGCAGTGTGATATTAACTGGGCCTCACACAACAGTGTCCACGAGTGTGTTCAGAAATTCTACATCTCCCCTGTCCTATAGTGACATTTTTCACACCTGTGACATTGAGCCTGTGACATAGCAGCATGATATTAACTGGGCTTCACACAACAGTGTCCACAAGTGTGTTTAGAAATTCTACATCTCCCCTGTCCTATAGTGACATTTTTCACACCTGCGACATTGAGCCTGTGACATTGCGGTGTGATATTAACTGGGCCTCACACAACAGTGTCCACAAGTGTGTTCAGAAATTCTACATCTCCCCTGTCCAATAGTGACATTTTTCACACCTGCGACATTGAGCCTGTAACATAGCGGTGTGATATTTACTGGGCCTCACACAACAGTGTCCACAAGTGTGTTCAGAAGTTCTACATCTCCCCTGTCCTATAGTGACATTTTTCACACCTGCGACATTGAGCCTGTGACATAGCGGTGTGATATTAACTGGGCCTCACACAACAGTGTCCACAAGTGTGTTCAGAAATTCTACATCTCCCCTGTCCTATAGTGACATTTTTCACACCTGCGACATTGAGCCTGTGACATAGCGGTGTGATATTAACTGGGCCTCACACAACAGTGTCCACAAGTGTGTTCAGAAATTCTACATCTCCCCTGTCCTATAGTGACATTTTTCACACCTGCGACATTGAGCCTGTGACATAGCGGTGTGATATTAACTGGGCCTCACACAATTTAACAGTGTCCACAAGTGTGTTCAGAAATTCGACGTCTCCCCTGTCCTATATACACCTTGTACCTTGTTTTACAATACTATATAGTTTGTGGGATTTTGTGTACATTTTTACCAAAAATGAGGAAGGCTGGTGGAAGAGGCCGTGGAATTGGGCGGGGGTTGCCAGCTGGTAATGATGGTGTTGGTGGTGGATCTGATGGTAGTGGCAAAAGCAAAATAGGACCGAATGCAGGAGGTGTTGAGCCTGCGTCATCGTCTGGCTCCACAAGGCCTCGAAGGCTTAGTTTTCTAGGAGTTGGCAAACAGCTTTTAAAGCCAGAGCATCAGGAAAAAGTTTTGGCTTACATTGCTGACTCAGCCTCCAGCTCTATCGCCTCCTCTTCTGAAGTTGTAAAAAATAAAAGCACTGAGTCGTCATTGGAGGGTCATGTTCATGAACCACACTTTTCCTTGTGTCCTTCACCCCAACCAAGATTGAAGTATGACGCAGGCCATACAACTGATTACTCCATGGAGCTGTTTTCACATACCATGCATGGGTTATCAAGTGAAATGGTAAATTACCCAGGCCAAGATGAATCTGACATGGAGTGCACTGATGCACAGCTACTGATAAATGATTCTGCTGGGACATTCAGTCAGAGAACTACATTGTCTTTGCAGTGTAATGAGCCAGATTCTGACCCTGATGAGACTCCGGTGCCACTTCCCGCATACTATACCACCATACACGGTGACACAGAGGAAGGTGCACATGACATTGAAGAGGAGGTGATGGATGACCCAGTTGTTGACCCAGATTGGCATCCATTGTGGGAAGAGGGTGCTGCTTCCAATAGCTCAGATGAGGAGGAGGAGCATCCACAGCAGACATCGACATCGCAACAGCTGTTATCTGGCAGGCCCGGAGCACTCCAAAGACAGGTTCCAAAAATCAAAAGAGTTGCTCGACAGCTTGTCCAGAGGGTCAAAAGATCACAGCGTGCTAGGCCGCAAAATGTCTTCCAAAGTAGGAAGAGTGCAGTGTGGCACTTTTTTGAACAAAATCCTCATGATCAGGCCAAGGTTATCTGTAAGAAGTGCGCAAAGACCTTTAGCCGAGGGAAAAATCTGAAAAATTTGAATACCAGTTGCATGCTTAGACATTTAACCAGCATGCACTTGCAAGCGTGGACACAACACCAAACATCAAGTACCACATGTGCAACTGATCACAAAGAAGGTAGTCAGCAACGCTACATTGTTTCCCCCACTGTAAGCCCACCGGTTAGCACAGCAGCAAATGTTGAGGTGTCGTTGCAAGGCCACAGCAGTCAGGGAATCCCACTGTTATATCAACGAAAGACTGAATCTAGGCCATCAGAAAGAACAACTCCATCACCATCATCAACCCTCTCTGTCTGCCCTGTCCACCGCTAGTTAGAGCTGATGCCCTATCGGTTGGTGGAAAGCGCAGCTTTCCGCGAACTCATGGCCTATGCAGTACCACGCTATGACCTACCCAGTCGCCACTTCTTCTCTCGCAAAGCCATCCCAGCCCTCCACCATCATGTGAAAGACCGCATTGTCCATGCACTCAAGCAGTCAGTGAGTGGAAAGGTGCACCTCACAACAGATGCATGGTCCAGTCGGCATGGCCAGGGCCGTTACGTGTCCATCACTGCGCACTGGGTTAATGTGGTGGATGCAGGGTCCACAGGGGACAGCGGTGGTGGGACAGTGCTGCCTAGCCCACGGTATAGGAAACAGTTGGCTGTAGGCGTTCGACCCTCCTCCTCCTCCTCCTCCAGAAGCGAAAGCTCGTCCACAGAGCGCAGTCGTACAGGCACTCCATCTGCAGCTGCCACTGTTGCACACGAGGTGTCCCCCTATCGAGCAGCTAGGGGAAAGCGTCGGCAGGCTGTGTTGCAGATGATGTGTTTGGGCGACAGACATACCACGGAGGTGCTGGTCGAGTACTTTCAGCGACAAAATGAGTCATGGCTGGGCAGTATACATCTTGAGGCAGGCAAGGTAGTTAGTGATAATGGCTGTAATTTTGTGGCAGCCATAGCCCTTTCAAAACTCAGCCACATACCTTGCTTGGCTCACACCTTGAACCTGGTGGTGCAGTGCTTCCTCAACAATTATCCGGAGTTAACAGCCCTGCTCCAGAAGGTGCAAAGACTGTGCGCGCACATCCGCCTGTACACTCCATTCGTATGCAGAAGCTGCAGCGATTGCTCCACTTTCAAAACCACCGCCTCATTATCGACATTGCAACAAGGTGGAACTCCACCCTGCACATGGTTGAGCGGCTGTGCGAACAGAGGCAGGCCATAATGCATTTGTGGGAGGATACACGGCCAGGCACTTTGAGAGCAGACATGGAGTTGACAGGTGTGCAGTGTTCAAAGCTGAAAGACCTCTGTAAAGTCCTTCAGTGTTTTGAGGAATGCACACGGCTGGTAAGCGCAGACGACGCCATCCTAAGCATGAGCATCCCACTTATGCGTCTGCTCATGCAAACTTTGACACACCTTAAGGAGCAGGCGTCTACAGCCAATGTTGACGAGGAGGAAGAGGAGGAGGGAATCCTTGATGACATTCAGCCATTGTCTGCTCAGGGACCTCTCCTGGACGAGGTGGAGGAAGAAGAGGAGGAGGAGGATAATGATGGGGATGATTACTTAGGGGAGGAGGATGCATCTCATGGGGCAAGTGAAAATGTTGGCGTGGCAAGGTCTGGTACAGGATTTGTGCGTGACTGGAGGGATATGGATTTGCCAGAAAGTGCTCCTCCAACCAGCACTCGCAGTGCATCATTGACACCGGGAACATTGGCCCAAATGTCAGATTATGCCTTGCAGATCCTAAAAAGGGACCCCCGCATTGCCAAAATGATGAACGATGACGACTACTGGTTGGCCAGCATCCTGGATCCACGCTATAAAGGCAAATTACAAAACATCATGCCACACGAGAACCTTGACCTAATATTGGCTAATAAACAAGCAACTCTGGTAAACCGGTTGGTTGAGGCATTCCCAGCACACAGCAGCGGTGATGGTTCTCACACGAGCCGTACGGGCCGGGGGCAGCTTGGCAGAGGTGTTCATGGTGCACACAGCAGAAGTGGCGTTGGAGACAGGGGTTTCATGACAATGTTGTGGACTGATTTTTCAAGTACCGCTCACACAACTGGTAATACTGCATCGATGGAAAGTGACAGGAGACAGCAGTTGTCAACTATGGTTACAAACTACTTTTCCTCCCATATCGATGCTCTCCCGCACAGGTCATTCCCCTTTGACTATTGGGCCGCTAAACTGGACACCTGGCCTGAATTGGCACAATATGCCTTATAGGAGCTCTCTTGCCCAGCTGCAAGTGTGCTATCGGAAAGAGTCTTCAGTGCAGCTGGATCAATCCTGACAGAAAAAAGGGCCCGTCTGTCAACCCAAAATGTGGATGATCTAACCTTCATTAAAATGAACCATGCATGGGTTTCCAAGGATTTTGTCCCACCTTCCCCTGATGACACATAGGGTGACAGAAAAATGGCTTGCTTTGGTCCTCCTCTTCCTGGGACTTGAACAATTTCGCCTTTTGCATCAGCTGAATGTCCAAGATCAACATATGCCACTTTCTAAAACTCCCTAACTGTGCTGCCTCCCCCCCATGGCCGGGGTCACCACCTAGCGCACGAAACCGTGCGAGTCCTGTTGCCCTGGACAGATGGGTAGGCCGACTCTTGGGTGCGGGCACTGGCACAGGGTCCCTCATAGTGCAATCAAGTGTCTCTGACGGTGGGGGTGCACACCTGCCGTCAGACACACCGCCGTACTATGAGGGGCCCAGTGCCAGTACCGACGCCCACGAGTGGGCCCCCCTTGCTTGGGCAGGGCCCCAGCATTTGCAATCTTTACCTCTCCCTGCTCCTCCGCTGTGTAGTCTGGGCCGTCAAATCCATACTGGGCCTGACACCGTCTGAGCCTGCCTCCTGATCTATAGACATATATTTTGAATGTGTACACTATGATATCCATACATGTTATCCGGGGATACAGTACCCTTTCTCACCTTTGTGCAATCACGTGTAATCCATACTGGGCCTGACACCGTTTGAGCCTGCCTCCTGATCTATAGACATATATTTTGAATGTGTACACTATGCTATCCATACATGTTATCCGGGGATACGGTAACCTTTCTCACCTTTGTGCAATCACGTGTAATCCATACTGGGCCTGACACCGTCTGAGCCTGCCTCCTGATCTATAGACATATATTTTGAATGTGTACACTATGCTATCCATACATGTTATCCGGGGATACGGTAACCTTTCTCACCTTTGTGCAATCACGTGTAATCCATACTGGGCCTGACACCGTCTGAGCCTGCCTCCTGATCTATAGACATATATTTTGAATGTGTACACTATGCTATCCATACATGTTATCCGGGGATACGGTACCCTTTCTCACCTTTGTGCAATCACGTGTAATCCATACTGGGCCTGACACCGTTTGAGCCTGCCTCCTGATCTATAGACATATATTTTGAATGTGTACACTATGCTATCCATACATGTTATCCGGGGATACGGTACCCTTTCTCACCTTTGTGCAAGCACGTGTAATCCATACTGGGCCTGAGAACGGCTGGCGAGCTGTTAAGCAAGCTACAGCACCTGTGGTTTGCACACGTAAGTTTTTCATTTTTTCAGGAATGACGGTTAGGCCTAATTCCGGAACTGCGGTTGACCTGCACTTACTGGGAAATCATCATTCGCGGGTAATAATTGTAATCCCAGATCCACATCACTAACGTTGTTCAGCGGGTTATCTGCACCTCTAAGCGACAAACGCTGGCCTTTTCAGTGTAGCGCACATGCAGCCACGGACATGTAAGGACATGACACACCAGTTATGGGCCAATCTCACGTGCTAGAGCATCGCGTGTCCCTCTAGTAAGCCGGACTTGGACCGCGGGGCATGACGGAGTCTCGTTCGTTATCGGAATAAAGCATGCAATGTGTGCATCTTTTTTGTGGCTGGATGGTTGAGGTTGCCCATGTTGAGTCAAATTACGCCGTAGGCTCAACTCCTGGTGGTGCCCTTCTGGACATTCCTTTAAGGTTCAGCTTTGCAACCATACTGCCCACGTAAAACAAACACTTTGCCTTCATTAACGCTGTTTGGAGGGTCGTGACTCGTGGGAATAACGCCGCCCAATAAGTTAACCTGCTAGAGAGATCCTTCATTGCTCCCAAGCATGACATCACACTCCCTAGGAGGAAGGTAATGCCACTGTGGCGACCGTACTCCTGGGGGCGACACAAGTGCACTGATGCCCAGCCACTGCTCGATGAATCTGCTGGTACATTGACCCAGACCACTACATTCCCCTCGCACGCTACATGGCCTGAATCTGACCCTGATGAAACTCAGGTTACCCTTCCCATATACAGTTCCATCTTACACGGTGACAAAGAGGAAGCTGCAGATGAAAGTGCAGGTTTGGCACACCCGCCGTCAGACACACCACCGTACTATCAGGGGCCCTGTGCCAGTGCCGTCGCCAACGAGTGGGCCCCCTCTGCTTGCTCAGGATCACAGCACTTGCAAGGTTGAAATACTGTGCAGTGAGATGGAAGATGGGGACGACGAGGAGTCCAGACTAGTACAGGGATTCCCTAGCGAGGAGACTTATTTCATTGTTTTCAATGTTGGGACAGCAATTTTTGGGGAGCACTATACTCTGGAGAATGATAGATGGGGCCCACCATACACTGGAACATTCCAAAGGTGGACATCAGACACTGGAGCAGCATTTACAGGGCCCATTATACACTAGAGCATTAGAAATGGGGCCCATTATGTTTGGAGCATTATTTGGGCCCATAAGACAGTGGAGCTTCATCCATGGGGACCAACATATACTGTAGCATTATGTGGAACTCATCATATACTGTTTCAAACATTATATGGGACCAATGATTCTGTATGGAGAAATAGATGGGCCTCGTCATGAGATGTAAAAAGTGAAGTATTTTTCATTGTACTATACCGCTATTTCTCTGCCGTATCGGAGCATCGTGAGTTGTGGTATGTGTTAAAGGGGCGCTCTTTTGCCCAGGGCACATGAAAACCTGGAGCCAGCCCTACCCCTCCACAACTTTAGCCAAATAACCCCCATTTTTCAGTACGTAACTAGTATTATGAAGTTAATTAAGGTTGACAAGCTTAAGTAAGAAGAATTGATGCTTTTGGCATTCAAATGGGCACTGTAGGTATGTTTCCTGTCCTCCTCTCACTGCCGACTTTAATTCCCCATTGACTTACATTGGGTTTCGTGTTTCGGTCGGACCCCCGACTTTTCCCTATAGTCGGCCGATTTTGCTCGACCCGACTTTTGGAAAAGTCGGGTTTCATGAAACGAAACTCGACCCTAAAAAAGCAAA